>NC_089255.1:49799790-50399790 GCF_963930625.1 Muntiacus reevesi
CTCTTCTCCAGCTTCTAATCATGGAGCATGTCCCAGATTCACTGATGTCTTCTTTGTCTACGTTCATATTATTTGTGACTCAGTCTAACGATCCTTTATATGATAGTTACTGTTCCCAAATTTGTATTTACAGGCTAGACATGCACTGTCCAACACAACAGCCAGTAATGACATGTGGCTATATTAATTTAAATTAAAATTAAACATTCAACTTTCCTACAATTTAAAACATAGCTGAATATTCAGTACATTTTAAGAGATCAAGAGCCATATGTGGTTAGTGGTTATGAAACTGGACAGCCCAGATAAAGAACATTTCCATCAACACACCAGAGGTTCGCTGTACAGTGCTGATCTAGACTTGTCTTCTAGGCTTTAGATTTATATATCCCACTGCCTCCCTGATATCTCCACTTTAAAGTCAATAAACATCCCAAAACCAAAATCCTGATATTCTTCCATAAACATGTTCCTTCCATTTGTTCCTGTTTCAGTTGATGTTAATGCCATCCTTCCAGTTGTTCAAGCCAAAAATCACTGGGTAACTCTTGACTTTACTCTCACTCCACATTCACTAATCAGCAAATTCTGTCAGCTCTATACTCAGAATCTGACCATATTTTATAATCTCATTTCTATTACCCTGTTTGAAGCCAGAGAATTCTTGTTAAACTCAAAGTAAGATCATGTCAGTTCTCTGTTCAAAATCCTTTAATGGCTTCTCAGATCACCCACAGCAAAAGTCAAAGTTGCTATAAAAGCCTAGGATATTCTATATGATAGGATTCCATTATCTCTGATCTCATTTCCTGACACTTCCCCTTTGCAGTCCTTGGTAGTCCTTCTGGCTGTTTCTCAAAACCACTAAGCATATTTCAGCCTTTTTCTATGAAATATAGTTTAGAAATCACAAATTTTAAGAATCACCAAGCTAGAGTAAAAGAGGTAGAAAACAGAAATTCTATTTTCAGATATCTAGATATTGAAGTAATCTACACTTAATGATGAGGTTCCTAGCCAATGAATAGGATTAAATTATATTAGTTATATAAGTAAAAAGGTCTTCCAAATCTGTAATCTCAATTATTTCACTAAACTTACATCTCACAAAAAAATCAGTTAGCTAGTTGTCTGGAACAGCATAGACAAAAATCAGCTAATAAGATCTTTTTAATAGAAATTTAATCACTAAAAATAAGAATATGAATTAAGATTTCTCACTTGGTAACAGTGCAAATATATAAATTCTTACTTGTTAAGTTGTAGAAGACCTCAGTGTGATAAACAACTACCTGCTCTGTAAACAAGTTCTGAATGCAGCTGATCTGCAAACTGTGTATTATGGTCTGTTTTGAAATAGGAAGCTTGCATAAGAATGCAACTCAATATGCTGCTTCCTTCATCAAAAAAAACTGGCTACAAAAATATTTCAGACGGACTAAACAGTGTGCTTCCTAAAGTAAATGTTTTATACTCTAGTACAAGCTTCTATTTCACTGCAGACTAGTCTAACATTTTATTGACTGGCATAGGTTCATGAACCATATTTTGGGTAGCACTGCTCTAAATCACTTTCTGGTTTTTAATTCAAGTCTATTCAATATTTTTAAACACTCTCTACATGCAGTGTTAGAGTTTCTATGCCATTTCCCCACTCTGTAATTTATTGGAATTAATATATACCTCGTTGTTTTCTAAATGTCACTAGTCTCTTTATTTAAAGAATTTTAATGCTGGTCAGAAAGAAGTCTGTAACATCCAAGAACAGAAACACACTAATAAAATTATTTAGTTAAGAGATTAAAAATAGCTTCAAAAAGGTGAAATTTGGTAATATAATAGCTTTGAAAACTTTATCTTGAAAGAGATATAAAAGTCATTCACTTTCAACACTAACCTAAATATTCCATCAGCTGCTCAGCAGTTATGATTTCCATCATCGGTGGAAGTTTCACCTGAAAAACAAAGTATTTTTTCTATAAAATCAAATGTTTTATGTAATCAAAGTGTTTCTTCAGTCAGAAACACATGTATATATATTATATGTATCTACTATATGTATACCGTACTCACTTTAATCTTTAATACAACAATAGCTTTGTTGTATTAAAGATTAGTTTAACACAATCCTATCACCATAAAATTCAAGATCTCACAGAATCATTGAGAAATCTGTTTTCAAAAACAAGTGCTATGCCTTTCATCACCCATCCTGATTGTCATTAGGCACATGCAACAGTGTCCTGTGTGACAGAAAATGTGGTTAAAGGGCAGGAAGTGGCACCAAACATGTTTTGACAGATCACCCGTGAAGCAGTTTTTCTGAACATAGCTCAATATCCCATCACTTCAGTCTACCTTGATCATTTTTTGTTGTTGTTGTTGAATAGCTAAAATGAATACAGTATAAAGGATTGGTCATAAACTGAAGTATTCATACTATATGAGCCCACCTGTAAAATTTTAAAAAAACAGGCAAAATAAACTACACTGTTTAGAGCTGCACGTGTACTAAAAAAAGAAAATGGATACTATAAAAATCAGGACTGTAGTTAACCCTAGGAATAAGGGAAGGGGTTATAGTTAGAACGAGACATACAAGAGGCCTCTGAGGTGCTGGCAATGCTTTTTATCTTGACTTGCATGGTAGTTCCACTGTTTGCTTTATAATTAACCTGTTAAACTGGACATCTCTGTTTTATGTATTTTCTGTGCTACATGTCACAATAAAAAGTTTAGAAGTAGATATATATGTTACAGTCACATTTAAGTCTCAAAAGTTAATTCAGGACTTCCCTGGTGGTTCAGTGGCTAAGACTCTGTGCTTCCAATGCAGGGGGCCCGGGTTCAAACTCTGGCCAGGGAACAAGATCCCATGTGCTGTAACTAAGACTTCATGCAGTCAAATAAATAAATATATATTAAAAAAAAAAAAAAGTTAATTCGGCTGCAACAGTCTAAATTTTTCAAATGAATTATCAGCTGAGTTACACAGATATTACAGCCAATGATTGTAAATATTTTAGCTGACTTATTTAAAAGGATACTTATTCATAGAAGAAAAATAAATACTATAGGATGAAAACTCAAAGTAATTAACATATCAATGATAGAATAGCAGCATAATTCAAAAATCTTCAAGAATTAATATTTTAAGTTCAATCAAGGAAATCATTTAAATCAGCAATTCCTCCAACAAGTGTTGAAGGTGCTCTGAGTATTTATGTTACCAAATGTAATAACAGTATGTGACATCTCTACCTCTTTGTTCACTTTAATCAATGAATAAATAAGTCCTAAAAAAGATCCTTGTAAAACAGAACAGTTTTAGACCCTCTGAAAGCATACCTGACAGCCAGAACGAATGAGTTAGTCATCCAGTGGCTTTATCATTCAGTGAAAACCAAGAGATGTCATGGAGGTTTTGATCATTACTTGATTCTAAATAATTTTTATTTTCTAAGACATTTAGAAAAACTGTAATAGATTTTTCATTTTGGCTGCACCACGTGGCATGTGGGATCTTAGTTCTCTGACCAGGGATTGAACCAATGCCCCCTATAGTGGAAGTACAGAGTCTTAACCACTGGACTGCCAGGGAAGTCCCAGAAATTGTAATACACTTTTTTTGGTGCAGTTTTAGGTTTACGGAAAAGTTGAGAAGAAAGTACTGAGAGTTCCCATAAATAGTATTATTTTTTAAGTTGAAACTCATTGGCAAGTTAAAGTCTCCTGCTTTTCAAAATAAAGTTTTATTGAGTGTCACCCTCATTTGTTTATGTACTGTCTTTGGCTGCTTTGACTATAATAGCAAAGTTGAATCTTTGCGGCAGAGACCAGGTACAACCCATAAAGCCTAAAATATTTACTATTTGGTCCTTTACAGGAGGGCTTTCCAGGTAGCACTAGTGGTAGAGAACTGGCCTGCCAATATAGGAGATATAAGAGACGTGGGTCCGATCCCAGTCAGGAAAATCCCCTGGAGGAGGGCATGGCAACCCACTCCAGTATTCTTGCTGGAGAATCACATGGACAGAGGAGCCTGCCAAGCTACAGTCCATAGGGTCGCACAGAAGTTAGACACAACTGAAGCAACTTAGCACACATGCACCTTTACAGGAAAAGTGTGCTGAATACTGCTTTAGATTATTTTAACTGCTTTTAGATAATATTTCATCAAGGTGTTTCAGTAACACTTTGAAGGTCTGATATTTAAACTAGTAGTTTACATACACTGTGAATATTTACATTCTGAATAACTGTCAGACCAATCTGAAAGCCCCATTTACACCTAACAATGCTTTTTGAATAAAATAAGACCCATACATTATTTTATTCCAGACAAATCCAGGACAGAAATACATTCACTAGAGGGATTCCCTGGTGGTCCAGTGGTGAAGAGTCTACCTGCCAATGCAAGGGACACGGGTTTAATCCCTGGTCTGGAAAGATCCCATATGCTGTGGCGCAAACAAGCCTGTGAGCCGCAACTATTGAGCCTGTGCTCCAGAGCCTGCAAGCCACAACTGCTGAAGCCCACACACTCCAGAGCCTGTGTTCTGCAGTAAGACAAGCCACCACAATGAGAAGCCTGTGCACCACAACCAGAGAACGCCCCTGCACGGCAACAAAGACCCAGAACAGCCAAAAGTAAAATAAATATATATACTAAATATACATCTTACTAGAAAATTCCATAAACAAACAGCCTATCCTCTTTTGGTCAATGTAGTGATCTTACTATAAAATTGTCAAAATAAGAAAGCAAAGCACTAACAAGTATACGTATTTGGGAAACACATTCTACAATCCTAGATTTCTGCAAATAGATGATTTCAGGTTTTAGTCTTGAAATTTCTAAATAATAACAACCACCTACCACATCTTGTTTCAAGCATTTGAAACAGGAAATGACAATCTTTATATAGATTTTAGAAGTGAGACAACAAATATGTAAATATTTTAACTGACTATTCCCAAGCATACTCAGTAGTATATTCATTTCCTGAATCTTGGCCAACTAAAATTCCTGGATGTTCATTAAACTGAGAGATTAAAGAGTACAATAGTGAAGAAATGCTGGTTTCCCACTAATCTTTAGGAACCATCAACAGATTTTAATTTTTTTTAACCACAAAATGATCTTCCTGAAAGCTCACTTCTCTTTTTGCTTCCCTCTACCACCATCACCACAAAGGCAAATACCAAAGATTTTGTTAATGATCCTAAGACTTTCTTTCCATTGTCTCTTTAGAGTTTATTAAAGGAAAAAAAAAAAACCCACAAAAACATGTTATGGGAAAGCTAGCTTAGAATACGGGGGGGGGGGGGGGGGAATCAATGAAACTAAGAGCTAGTTCTTTGAGAAGATATAACAAAATTGATAAATCTTCAGCCAGACTCATCAAGAAAAAAAGAAAGTGGGCCCAAATCAATAAAAATAAAAATGAAAAAGAAGGTACAACTATCACTACAGAAATACAAAGGATCATAAGAGAGTACCACCAATTATGCTTCTGAGGTGGCACTAGTGGTAAAGAACCCGCCTGCCCAAGCAGGAGACACAAGAGAGGCAAGTTCAATCCCTGGGTCAGGAATATCCCCTGGAGGAGGAAATGGCAACCCACTCCAGTATTCTTGCCTGGAGAATTCCACGGACAGAGGAGATTGGTGGGCTGTAGTCCATAGGGTCACAAACAGTTGGCCATGACTGAAGTGACTGAGCACACACCAACAATTATACTCCAATAAGACAGACAACCTTCGAAGAAATGGACAAATTTCTAGAAATGTATAATTTCTCAAGACTGAACCAGGAAAAAAAAGAAAATATGAACAGATCAATTACCTGTAATGAAACTGAATCAGTAACTTAAAAAACTCCCAACAAATAAAAGTCCAAGATCGGGCTCCTTGGTAGCTCAGTGGTCAAGAATCTGCTTGCAAATGCAGGAAACACGGGTTCTGTCCTTGATCCAGGAAGATCCCACATGTCACAGAGCAGCTATGCCCATGTGCCTCAACTATTGAGCCTAAGTTGTAGAGCCTGGGAGCCACAACTACTGAGCCTACATGACATAATTATTGAAGCCCAAGCACCACAGAGCCTGTGCTTCACGAGAAAAGCCACTCCAATGAGAAGCCAGCACACTGCAACTAGAAAGCAGTCCTTGCTTTCCACAACTGGAGAAAATCCCACACAGTAGCAAAGACCCAACAAAACCCCAAAAAACAAAAACCTATTGATTAGGTGGGACACTGGTCAACCATGTATCAGTAGCAAATAATTGTGTGTGTGGTATCTGTTGTTTTACAGTTTTGTTTCCAAGCCTATTGATGATTAGTACAATATTATTTTTTTTAAAAAGCCCAAGATCATATGGCTTCCCAGATGAATTCTAACAAACATTTAGAAAAGAGTTAATACCTATCCTTTTCAAACTATTCCAAATATTGCACAAGAAAAGATGCTTCTGAACTCATTCTATGAAGCAAGTATCACTTTGATACCAAAACCAAAGATATCACACAAAATGAAAATTATAGGTCAATATCACTGATGAACACAGATGCAAAAATCCTTAGCAAAATATCAGCAAACTGAATTCAACAATACATAAAAAGGATTATACACCATGAATAAGTGGAATTTATCCCAGGAATGCAAAGATGGTTTAGTTCAATACATGCAAATCAATCAATGTGATACATCACATTAACAAACTGAATAAAAATTATATGTTCAAAAAAAATTATATGTTCATCTCAACAGATGCACAAAAAACTTTAGACAAAATTCAATATTCATTTACAATAAAAGTTCTCTACAAATTGGGTACAGAGAAAACACACCTCAACATAATAAAGACCACTTATGAAAGGTCCACAGCTAACATCATACTCAATGGTGAAAAGCACTTCACCATTTCTTCTCAGATCAGGAAGAAGACAAGGATGCTCACTCACACTTTTTTTTTTTTTTTTTGGCTGCACCATGTGGCTCTGGGACCTTAGTTACCCAGCCAGGGATTGAACCTGTGTCCCCTGTAGTGGAAGTACAGAGTTCTGACCTCTGGACCTCCAGGGAATTTCCGTCACCACTTTTATTCAACATAGTATTGGAAGTCCTAATCATAGCAACCATGTCAGAAAAAGAAATAAAAGGAATCCAAACTGGAAAAGAGGATGTAAAACTGTCAATGTTTGCAGATGACATGCTATACATAGAAAATCCTAAAAACACCAAGAAACCACCAGAACTCATCAATGAGTTTGATAAAATTGCAGGATACAAAATTAACATACAGACTTAAAAAGAGTAACACTTTCTTTCAACGAAGTTTTATATAAAACATCATCTGAAATATATTTTAAATGAAGAACTGACACAACTTTATGACCAATAAAAGTGGAGGATAATGAGAAAAGAAAAACTAACTCTAAGGTTGACTCTAAGGTTCAGGAAACTCCAAAAGTTAAGATCCCTACCCCTAATGAGAATAAAAAATTTGGTAAGTTTGTATAAGAAATGATATCTGCTTCATAACTGTGAAATGTAGTTTGACATTGAAACAGAAAGTTGAGTTGGAACTCAGGAGACAAAGATTTTTAATTTGTCCATGAATTATTTGATTCCTATGCTGCAGTCTACTTTTCATTACTTATGGTAAAATGGATCACTAAATAATACATAAATAATACAGTTTCTTGGAAATTCCCTGGTGGTCCATGGTGAGGGCTCCACACTTCCAGAACAGGGAGGCCCAGGTTAGATCCCTGGTCAGGAGACTAAGATCCTGCAAGCCATGCAGCGTGGCTAAAAAAACAATTTTTTCTCTGTTCAAGTTTCACTGATTTTGAATATGCAGTAAATCATACAGTATTCATGAGTTTTTAAGTTCAAATTGTAAAATAATTGCACTGCAAGTACTGTTAACTGGAATCAAAGAGAAGAATGTAGGTTTTTTTCAAAATAAGAGCTAAAACACTTAAGGATCCTTTCAACATGCCTTTAATTCTGGCTCCAGCAATTAAACATGTATTACAAGCTATTGTGAATCATGTTTTATATTCTAATTTCTTATAGGTAATATTAATTTATTATTAAAAATAATTACTGTACTTACAAATACTAAAAATTTAACTTTCTGCTTGCCATCAGTATTTCATATCAGGAACATTTAATAAGAGACAAGCTTTAACTTCCAGCAATTTGCAACACTTTTACCATCAATGTTTATCATAACTCAAACCCTACACTCAGAGTAATATTGAGGCCTATTTAAAAATGCTTAACCATCAGAAATTATAGATGTATCCATATGTATTAGATTTTCAAGAATGTCCTATGTTATATGCAATTCAAAGGATTATAAAACAATGAAGAATGTTGTTCCAGAGAAATTTCCCCAGTAAAAGATTCATGAGTAAAAGAAGACATCTTTAGTTCAAATTTCACTGCACTTATACTTAAGCAGCTGAGCAACCTTATCAACGCTGAAAAACCTACTAAAGAAAAAGTAACAGTGAAATTTTTATATTAATTGCTTGCAAGATAGATGAGAATAGGATAAGTTAAGAGATCAGTTAGAAGGTACAGAAGATGGAAAGTGGCCTGAATTAGCATAGTGGCAGGACAGAGAAAACTTACTAATTTTTGAAAATATTAAAGAATATAGTCAATAAACTTTCATGGTTAAGGCAAGCTCACTCACCACAGAACTCAAGAAAGGCTCTGAAATTGGAAGTGTCAGAGAATTCAGAGGACATGAGATAAAACATATGCGGCTGAAAACAGAATGAATCTGTACAAAGAGTAGATCCCCAGGATTTCTTCTAAGGAATCGTGATTCATGACGTCTATTCCTGCTTCTCTGACTTTATCACTAGCTCTTCTTCCACCCTGGTTTGTCCCAGACCTGTTGTCCACCAGGTGTTATCTTTAATTTTAACTTTCCAACCAAATATCTGAACTAAGAGCTCAGGTTCTGGAGTGGGTATCAACTTACCTTGGTTAAGTTATTTGATCTTTATATACCTCAATTTTCTATGTATGTAAAATAGGAACAATATCTACACAAGGATCTTAAGATGTGGCTGAGAAAATTAAAACAGAAAATGCATATAATACATATAAAATACTTAGCAGAGTATCTGGACAAAAATAATTGAGTACTTAGGGTTATAATTTTTAATCTTAGGTGGTACCCTAAGATTACTCATACTACCTGTGTGTGAATGCTACTTGGGAATCAACATCGACAAGGATGGAAGGAGAATGGGAAAGTTTTCCACTGAAGGACTACTCATAGCAAAGGGAGAGGAAAAAAATGAGGACATCACTAATAGGACAACCACCACAGGGAGTACTCATAATATCATCTGCCCATTTCCACTTTATCTCACAAATTCAGAGATATTACACCAATCCTAATTTTTAGGACTGCCTGGAAATAAAAACTTCAGAAGTCTTGCTTGCATCTTTTGTGTAAACAAACTCTACCACGGTGTAAAGTTTTTATCTCTCCTTAAAGGATCTATATTTAAGAACAAATACGGTTGACAGAGGCTAAAATGGAATCTTTGGCTCACTATCTGTTTTTCCATTTTTATAAGTAACACACTTGGCCGAGAGGAGCTACCCCATGCCTGAGGTCAGGGGTGGCAGCCGAGAGGAGCTACTCCATGTCTGAGGTAAGGTGCAGCAGCTGCGCTTTGCTGGAGCAGCCGTGACAAGATACCCCACATCCAAGGTAAGAGAAAACCAAGTAAGAGGTAGGCACTAAGAAAGGGCATCAGAGGGCAGACAGACTGAAACCACAATCACAGACAACTAGCCAGTCTGATCACATGGACCACAGCCTTGTCTAACTCAATGAAACTAAGCCATGCCGTGTGGGGCCACCCAAGACAGAAGGGTCATGGTGGAGAGGTCTGACACAATGTGATCCACTGGAGAAGGGAATGGCAAACCACTTCAGTATTCTTGCGTTGAGAACTCCACGAACACTATTAAAAGGCAAAAAGATAGGACACTGAAAGATGAACTCCCCAGGTGGGTAGGTGCCCAAAATGCTACCGGAGATCAGTGGAAAAATAACTCCAGAAAGAATGAAGGGATAGAGCCAAAGCAAAAACAACACCCAGTTGTGGATGGGACTGGTGATAAAAGCAAGGTCCGGTGCTGTAAAGAGCAATATTGCATAGGAACCTGGAATGTTAGGTCCATGAATCAACGCAAATTGCAAGTGGTCAAACAGGAGATGACAAGAGTGAACATCGACATTCTAGGAATCAGCGGACTAAGATGGACTGGAATGGGTGAATTTAACTCAGATGACCATTATATCTACTAATGTGGGCAGGAATCCCTTCGAAGAAATGGAATAGCCATCATAGTCAACAAGAGTCCGAAATGCAGTACTTGGATGCAATCTCCACAACGACAGAATGATCTCTGTTCATTTCCAAGGCAAACCATTCAATATCACGGTAATCCAAGTCTATGTCCTGAACAGTAACGTTGAAGAAGCTGAAGTTGAATGGTTCTATGAAGACCTACACGACCTTCTAGAACTAACAACCCCAAAAGATGCCCTTTTCATTATAGGGGACTGGAATGCCAAAGTAGGAAGTTAAGAAACACCTGGAGTAGCAGGCAAATTTGGCCTTGGAGTACAGAATGAAGCAGGGCAAAGGCTAATAGAGTTTTGCCTAGAGAACGCACTGGTCATAGCAAACACCTCCCTCCAAAACAACACAAGAGAAGACTCTACACATGGCCATCACCAGATGGTCAACACCAAAATCAGATTGATTATATTCTTTGCAGCCAAAGATGGAGAAGCTCTATACAGTCAGCAAAAACAAGACCAGGAGCTGACTGTGGCTTAAGATCATGAACTCCTTATTGCCAAATTCAGACTGAAATTGAAGAAAGTAGAGAAAACCACTAGACCATTCAGGTATGATGACCTAAATCAAATCCCTTATAACTAACTATACAGTGGAAGTGAGAAATAGATTTAAGGGACTAGATCTGATAGAGTGCCTGATGAATGATAGATGGAGGTTCAAGACATTCTACAGGAGACAGGAATCAAGACCATCCCCAAGAAAAAGAAATGCAAAAAAGCAAAATGACTGTCTGAGGAGGCCTTACAAACAGCTGAGAAAAGAAGGGAAGCAAAAAGCCAAAGGGAAAAGGAAAGATATAAGCATCTGAATGCAGAGTTCCAAAGAATAGCAAGGAAAAAAAAAAACAACAACAAAGAATAGCAAGGAGAGATAAGAAAGCCTTCTTCAGTGATCAGTGCAAAGAAATCGAGGAAAACAATAAAATGGGAAAGACTGGAGATTTCTTCAAGAAACTTAGAGATACCAAGGGAACAGTTTTATGCAAAGATGGGCTCAATAAAGAACAGAAATAGTATGGACCTAACAGAAGCAGAAGATATTAAGAAGAGGTAGCAAGAATACAAAGAAGAGCTATACAAAAAAGACCTTCACGCTAATAAGATCTTCAGATAATCACGATGCTGTGATCACTCAACCTAGAGCCAGACATCCTGGAATGCGAAGTCAAGTGGGCCTTTAGGATGCATCACTACAAACAAAGCTAATGGAGATGATGGAATTCCAACTGAGCTATTTCAAATCCTAAAAGATCATGCTGTCAAACTGCTGCACTCAATATGCCAGCAAACTTGGAAAACTCAGCAGTGGCCACAGGACTGGAAAAGGTCAGTTTTCATTCCAGTCCCTAAGAAAGGCAATGCCACAGAAGGCTCAAACTACCGCATAATTGCACTCATCTCACAGGACCGTAAAGTAAAGAGAGAAGAATTTTCCACCCAAAAGGGCTAGGCAGGAGAGAAGATATGCATATCTTAAATAGAAGGTACTGAAGCACATCTTAAATAGAAGCACATCTTAAATCAGAACAGTGCATTTAGTCTCCCACTAACATGTTACGTACCAATTAGGTATCACAATACTATATGTCCTCTACTACAAGTACAGTATAAGTTATATATACATATATAGGTCTATATGGACTTCCCTTTGGCTCAGCTGGTAAAGAATCCACCTGCAATGCAGGAGACCTGGGTTTGATCCCTGGGTTGGGAAGATCCTCTGGAGAAGAGAAAGGTTACCCATTCCAGTATTCTGGCCTGGAGAATTCCATGGACTGTATAGTCCATGGAGTTGCAAAGAGTCGGACACGACCGAGTGATTTTCACTTCACTTCATATGTCTATATATATATACATATATCTTTTTGAGTATGTGGGCCTTAAACCTATATTCTTTCTATAAGAATACAAAAGTGTGACAAAGGAGGGACTCCCTCTGTTATTAAACATATCTCCTGATATAAAAATACTAATGCAGAAGCTTTTAAAAATGTTTTGTAATGCAAAAGTTAAATCATATGCAAAAGTAGAAAAATAACAGCATAATGACAAGTACGCATCACTCAGATCCAACATTTATAGTATAGGCCAGTATCATCAGAAAGTAAATTTTACATTTCTTCTGACTTGTTGATTTTTATAAACATAACTGATTAATTGGGTCACAGTCCTCAAGTAAACCTATAAATGGCACTGTGTTTGATAGATAAAATGAAAGACTAAAGAAAAATTATTTAAAAACCACCAAAACCAGTCTCTTTTAAAGAAGCAAATGAAAATGTGTTCCAAGACATAAATTTGAGTCAATTTACCTTGTGTCAGTTAAGAGAATTAGAAAATTTGAGCTCAAATTAAATTAATGAACAGATTTCCTTCTTTATTGATTTACTGGATCATCATGGCTCAACTATTTTACAGATTATTAATAATCACCTATTTTCCATCAGTCCTAAACCAACACTTCTAATTAAAACTCCAACATTTCCAAATCAGTACTTACCATATTGGATAATTTTACCTGTCATCTCTCTCTCAGAAACATGGCACTTCCTTCCTTTGAATCACTCAAATCCTCCTAATGTATTCAGTTTATTGATTTCTTTCTTTTTTTTAAAGTTTCCCAACCAGGGACAGAACCTGTGCCCTTTACAGTGGAAGCGAAGACCCCTAACCACTGAACTGCTAGAGAATTCCCTATTGATTTTTCTCATTGCTTCATTCTCCCCAAAGAGAGATGATCAACTCTTTTACTTTCAACCCTTAACTCCACTGACTCTCAATGAATCAACACTTGAAAAACCCAATACTTGATAATGCTAACCAGCCATTCTTCCTGCTCTGGTTTCCAGAGATAAGAGAACTAATGGGGGGAGGAGCAAAATGGACATACTAGAAGTTTTAAAAGAGCACCCCAATTTATCCATGGCCACCTACAACTTTCTACTTATGCCTCAATTCCTAGGCATAATTTCCAATGAGATGAGAACTTCTTTAAAATACAACATAATATTCTCACAAAATCACACTTTGATGCTTTGCAACCTCTCCTCTTAACTACTGACAAGTTCAAGAGTTATTACTGATGAGATCAATGGTCATTTTGCCAAAATTGAGAATGAGACCTCAATTTTCACTTCTCTCTCCACTTTAATTAACATAACCTTGTCTTTGTATCTTCTATTACTTCAGGGTAAAAAAAAAAAAAAAAAAAAGATTGTTGTTCTTTTCCTCTGAAGAGAATTTTACCACCTCTGAGGATTCTATGATATTCTAACTTTGTAATGCCCTGTTCTCATACCTGTCCTTTTTGGCAACAATCTTTCCTACTTCACCAGTTCCTTGACACTGTTGCATTTGACAATAAGTCACTTAAAAAAAAAAAAAAATTAAGAGTCTCTCCCCCAGACTACTGTTATGACATTGTCCCATTTCTAGTTTTCATTTACATCTCAAATTGGGCCTATACTGGTTTCTTTTATACTCTTTCATCTTTACTGCTTAGCATTCCCTTCTCCCCACCAGCTTTATTTATTTATATTTATTTATTTGTCTGTGCTGGGTCATGCAGGACCTTTTAGTTGCAGCACACAGGATGTTTAGTTGCGACATGCAAACTCTTAGTTGCAGCATGTGGGATCTAATTCCCTGACCACCAGTGGAACTCGGGCTCCTCTGCACTAGAAGTGCAGAGTCTTAGCCACTGGGCAACCGGGGAAGTCCCTCCCCAAATAGCTGAGAACTACTGTTCACCATTTTCTATGGAGAATTAATTTATTCTCATAGATACCATACTTAAATCTATGCAATAATTCTCCAATTCAATTTTTCCCATAATTTTAACCTCTTTTCTGAGGCCCATTCTAATCTTCTGAAGGTATAATAAACATTTATATTTTTATGACTTACTGTTAGTAAGACAATTCCAATCCAACACAACCAAACTTTGCATCAACTTTCCCATCTAAAGCACATTCTCTATCTTTTGAATGATCCAAGCAATTCTCTATTACTCAAATTGGAAAAAGTGTCACATCCTTAATTTCCTATATCCAGTTCGTAGTCAATTCATCATTTAGGCTGTGTGACACTATCCTCATCAAAGAGAAGGGGCAAAGAATTCCCCATCCAAAAGAGTTAATCTCATCAATTCTTGTTGCTACACTCACTACAGTCTGACTTCTAGTTTAATCTCAAATGAAAAGATCTTTCATTCCTTTATCCAATAATTTATAATAGCTTCGTACTATCAACTATTTATAAAGTCTAAACATGCCTAGTGATGGGTCCTCTGAACTCTGACAATTGCCTTCATATCCTGAAAGAAAGTTAAGTCACTCAGTCATGCTCGACTCTTTGTGACCAAGGACTCTAGCCCACCAGGCTCCTCTGTCCATGGAATTCTCCAGGCAAGAATACTGGAGTGGGTTGCCATTTCCTTCTCCAGGGGGTCTTCCCAACCCAGGGATGGAACCCAGATCTCCTGCAAAGCAGGCAGACTCTTTACTGACTGAGCCACCAGGGAAAACTTTCAAACTCTATTTACAAACTCTATTTTTCTCTACAACTGCATCTCTCAAACTTTTTGGTCTCAAGACCCTCTTCAGTCCTAAAAAATCACTGAGGATCCTAAAAAGCTCTAGTTTAAGTGGATTCTATCTATCAACATTTACTATACCAGAAATAAAAATTGAGAAAAATTTTAAACACAAGAAAGCAGAGCACACATTCCATTAACTGTCAGGGCAAGGATGTCATCACACATCATACAGTTTGGAAAACTCTACTGACACTGAAAGAATGAGAGTGAAAAAGGCAAAAAACAACTAAGTACTATTCTGAACAGTGCTGATCTCAGAAACCCTGGCTCACTTTTAGGACACTGCTCTATCCAACCTTGTTTCTCTTAATACATCTCCCTATCAATCACTGACAATTACTGATGAGTAATTTTTGTGTGCATCAATAACCTTAAGGCAGAAAAAAAAAAGGCAAGAACCAAAGACTTATAAAATAATCCTGAAGCTCTTTAGCATGCTTTCTCATTCAGAGTCTAACCTAACATCAGTTTTATTCCCTGCTACTGCCATTTCCTTCTCCTCCTCCGCCGCACTCCAAGGTTGGAATCCCCAAATAAAACAAACGTTTTTCTGCTTCAACATCTTTGAATACACTATTCCCTCGACCTGAGAGGAATTTCTTTTACTCACCCATCAGACCCATGAGACCCATCAGTATATAGGTTACCTCTCCTATGAAGCTCTCCCTTAACACATTCCACTCCCACTTACACTTTTCTCTGTAATTCCACACCATAATTCCACACTGCACTGGGATTATGGTTTATATGTCTGTCTCTGAATCAATACTAAGCTATATGAGGGCACTCTTGCATCTTACTCATCTCTGTATTCTATTATCTCACACAAAGGGGGAACTCAAATGTTATGGTCATTCACTTGAAGCTGTCTTTCAAAGACCAATCCAATGCTCATCTATCCTCAAATATTTGAGACCACAGCACTTGCTCTCTCCTTTGAGCTTCTGCAGTAGTATGTAGAAAGCAGGAAGTGAGAAAAGCCTAAAGGAAACAGTTACTCCTTCAGACACAGACTGGAAACTTTGGCTTATAGGATGAAATCTAACCGCTTAGTCTAACATTCAAGGTCCTTCACCAAGTGGCTCTTCACCTTTTCAATCTTATTTTCTATTATCTTGCAATATGAACTTTCCACTCCTGTCATCCAAAACACATACACACACGTATTATTCATCCTGTTTTCATTCCTTTTTGTTTATATGCTTCCCTCTCTCAGGATTCCCATTTTTCTGTTATTTTAAATCCTACTTTTTCCTTAAAAGCTTCCTTCAAGATATAAAAATTTCATGAAGCTCTCTGGAACTATGCCAGACTAAAGGAAAATTTCCCCTCTTGGGATGTCTAATGCATTTCAATCTGCTTCCTATAACCTAGTATTAATAGTATATTGTCTTGCATTGTTCTTTAGTAATTTCAAGTAAGTCAATGCTGCAGTTCCAAATAGCTCAACAGCTCTTCAAGAGCAAGCAATCTCCACTCAAAACATTTGAGTGCCATTATGTACTTGATACTGGTAAGATTTCTAATCTTATTTCTTTTGCATTACCCCTTGCTAGATAGGAAGATGAGGGAATTTCATAAACACTATTCCCTTTACTTGATTTTCTTTCTAACTGGTCACAAGAATCCAGGTTATTTTTTTCTAGGGAACATTTTACCTATAGGTACAGCTCTCAATTTGACAGTAGAATATGTGCTCTAAAATGCATCTTCTCAGCACTCTAAAACTGCAAGCTTAAATAAGACACTTCATGTACAGGTAACTTACTCCTGAGTCCTCAGTATAGTTACTTTTGAAGGGCCCTTCCCGCTTTTACTCCTTTATCTTGAATATATCTTTTCTTATTTGTTATTATAATTTTAGCTCTCTTAACACATTCTGTGTGGTTAGGGGTAATACTGCTAGACTATTTAACTAGAGTCAAAGAAATGAGGCAAATAAAAACCATCCATAAAATAAAAACAATCTTTGAAAACCAAGAAGTTATGGTAATTAGGTCTCAGGCCATTACTTTTCCTTAAATGGAATTTGTCTAAGGGGCCACATCTTCCCTATTACCACGTCCTTAAGTATCCACACCCAAATGGAGCATAAACATAACCATCAAAACTTGCTCCCTGATATAACGGATTGAGGATAACTTCTGAAGATGATTTTGTCCAATTCTTCACGCCTCTGCATATGGGATAAAGTCAGTAAGAAGGAATAACAGAAAAATATAGTTAAAAAATAATAAAAAGATTTAGGATCCTCTAAGACCTGGCTGTTTCCAAGTGTATCAGCCACAGTTGAATGTTGAACGCTAATCACTAAACGCTAGAAAAGAGATCTTAGGTTGCCAGCAGTTCTTTCTGACATACATATGAGAATATTCCTTAAAAAAGACAATCTCAGAGTGAGTTTCGTGTAAGAAGAAACGGGGATTACTGATGAATGAGGAAAGAAAGGAAGAAGATATCAGCTGACAATGCAGCAACTCCCTCATCCCCTTTTACCCCTCCCCAAAAGCTGTAGGAAATAGAAGCTGCGGAATGTACCTTCCAGGCCAGAAGCAAAACATTGAGGATGGCCAGTAAAGGGCAGGGGCCATTCTCATTCTGGGTGATGATAGGTGTGTTCTCTTCCTTCCACTGGATCCACTTGATATGATAGACAGACTGTCCCGGGAAGCGTTCCTTGGAGGCCGCCAGCACCTGGGCTGTCTCCCCTTCCTCCTCCTCCACCTCCTCCTCTCCACACAGGGGCACAGCGCCGGGCAACACCGCCGCGCCCTCCTCCTCCTCGGGGACCCTGTTCTCAGCTCCTTCCTCACTATTAAACTCGGAGCTACTGGGAAAAGAATGTAGGTTAGAGAACGACTCCAGGGAGTCCAGGCTCGGCGATTCCCCAGGAGGGCTCGGGTCGCTGCAACTGCTGCTGAGGCCGCCGCCGCTGCTGGGCTCCGAAGAGCCCGCGGCCGCCGACTCTTCCTGGCAGGTGCCGGCGGGATCCGGGCGAGCGCCCGCTTCTCCGCCAGGACCCAGCCCATGGTCAGCTCCGGCCTCGGCTGTCTCCGGGGAGGCGGTCACCTTGTGTTGCCCTCCTAGAGGCTCCTTCTGGGCTGCAGGACTCTCCAAATCGCTCTCCTTCAAGTCCAAGCTCGGGAGCGAGCTGCAGGGTACCAGAACCTGAGGAGAGCCAGCGGGAGAAGCCGAGTCCGAGAGGCTCCTCCCGGCGGCCACCGCCCCCTGCCCCTTCCCGCCGCTGCTCTCCGCCGCCCATACTCCAGGACCATCCCCAGCGGCGAGCCTGGTCTCTTGTTGCCCTTCCTGCGGAGAACCTGTCCCTGGCGCTGGCCCGGCGGCCACCCCGTGTTCTAGCGGCTGCAGGCTCTCGGGGCCGCTCTCCATACCCAGCCGCCCGCCCCTCGCTCTAAAGAGACCGCGGCGGGTTCTCCTCAGACAGCGCCTCAGACGCCATGACAGCGGCACTGGCAGCTACAGCGCCCTTGCGCGGCCTCGGCCAGGCACGTCATTGGGGAGGGCATCGGGAGCGCGCGCGCGCGCCGCCGCGCTGTCCGTGGGCCCAGGGCGTGCCTGCGCGCCGCCGGGTGAAAGGGACACTCACAGCGACTGCCCACGGGGCTCCGCCTCGCCTGCGCGCCCGCGCGCTCTTGCCTGCGCGGGGCGTGGAGGGCGTGGCTAGGCGGGCGTGGCCAGGAGAAAAACATCCTCTCATTTTGTGGCCGGAAGTTGAACTCTGGGGCAGCTAGACCGCGCGCGGCTTCTTTAAAGGCGAGCAGGGAGGCGGTCAGCTCGGTTGTGACCCTTCAGAGCTGAGTCGTGTGTGGTTCAGCCTAGGGCTGAGGGATGGGGAGTTGGCAGCAGTTGTAGTA
Organism: Muntiacus reevesi; assembly: GCF_963930625.1. Classification (NCBI taxonomy): domain Eukaryota; kingdom Metazoa; phylum Chordata; class Mammalia; order Artiodactyla; family Cervidae; genus Muntiacus; species Muntiacus reevesi. Next base: position 49,818,678 of record NC_089255.1, read on the forward strand.
TTTGGAAAAGAACTCGTCCCTGAAAAGCTCAGATTTGTTTCCCCAGCTTGTAATATGGAAAATTGAAGGAATTTCTTACGAAATGTAAATTTTAAAGGGTGGGACCCAGTCAAGGTGTTTGGATTACTACAATGCACAATTTCCAGTCTCTCTCGGTTTTGGCTGAGAAACATCCTGCTCCTCATCAGCTACTGGGGAAAACGTCCGCTCTACATGAGGCGTCAGTGCGTTTGTGGATATTGGCCTGCGCGGCAAAAAAAAAAAGTGGGTGATTTGGGCCAATCATAATAAATTAACTTGTGCTTGCATTAGCCAAGTCTTTGCGGTTTTAACTTGGCCTCATTTTGCATGGAGTGGGAAGTACCTGTGTCAGAAAAAGTGAGTTTTTTATTGAGTGTACTCCTCTTAAGGACATTCAGTTTTCAGAGAGGGTAGTAGGCTGGTGCTACTCTGATCTGTGATCTGTTCCTGACCGGGGCTTTTTTCTTTTTTTTGCCTTTCAACATTCTTTAGGTAATGGGGATCCGAAAATGGCAAGATATATTTTCCTTCCTAGTCAGATACATCAGTTCCTGATATCTAACAGAATGTGGTCTTTCTGTATCTCTTGATTAGAGAAGACAAAGTTACTAAGCAGTGTTTCATTCACTCATTTAGCATATTTCAGTACCCATTACATTGCTGAATTCTGTGGCACTAGGGATGCCATGGTGAATAAGAGGAAGGGCTCATATCTTCTTGCTGTTTACTGTCTGATGTTTTTTCTTATTGCTACATTTTTGATATTTGCTTGGGAAATACTATTTCCTGACAATGCAGAAATGACGTTCCTTCCACCTTTTTTACAGTGACATAATATGATACTTATCCAACTCCTGGTAAAGAGGAAAATTAGAAGAGATAATAGAAAGCTTCTTTAGAGTATTGAATTTAGGAGTTTTGTGTGTTTTTGGTCTCCGTGTCAATCCATAAGCAATAAATACTATTGTTCAGATTAGAATCTTTCCCTGAAAAAGAATTGCAAATGTTAACAGATTAAGATATATGTTGCTGGATTAAGCACTTTACAGTATTTAAGATCATTAAGTACAAGTGAGAATATTACAGATTTCAGGAAATTCAGAAGTCAGCATGCTGCCTTGATTTTAAAAAGGATATTTATAAAAGTGTATTGCATGAAAAAATTGAATAGATGAATCATTTTTACAGGTCAGAAACCACAGTAGAGCTAAAAATCTTGAAAGTGCAAAAGGAAAAAAAAAATCTTGAAACTACATCTCAAATAATGACCATTCACCATTTTTCAACTGCTACTGCTACTGCTAAATCACTTCAGTTGTGTCCGACTCTGTGTGACCCCATCCCTGGGATTCTCCAGGCAAGAACCCTGGAGTGGGTTGCCATTTCCTTCTCTAATGCATAAAAGTGAAAAGTGAAAGTGAAGTCTCTCAGTCATGTCTGACTCTTGGAGACCCCATGGACTGCAGCCTACCAGGCTCCTCCATCCATGGGATTTTCCAGGCAAGAGTACTGGAGTGGGGTGCCATTGCCTTCTCCGACCATTTTTCAAAATTGCTACTTAAACCTTCTTGCTCTTGTAGTTTTTATTAGTATATGTTTCAAATGTTCACATGCATAGTTTAATGGCTTATCTATAATAAAAACAGAATCAGGTTTTTTTTCATAGCAACTATATAAATCAAGATGACCAAATATATATATTTATTTAAGTTTGTGAAAATGTGCAAAGTATTTTCTAAGAGAGGTGGCCAGTAGCATCTAGGGAGAAATGTCAGAAGATACTAAATTGGAAAATATCCCATTCTTTTTTGCTTATTTGCATCTCTAGTTAAAATAGATCATTTTAAAAACAAACTTGTTATTATCCATAATCTTTATTTTTTTTTCAGGGTTACAGATATAATAGCCTTAAAAGTCAAATGTTGTTGTTATTTAGTATCTAAGTCCTGTCCCATGTTTTATGACCTCATGGACTGTAGCCCACCAGGTTCCTCTGTCCATGGTATTTCCCGGCAAGAATACTGGTGTTGTCATTTCCTTCTCTAGGGGATCCTCCCAACCCAGGGGTGGAACCTGCATCTCCTACATTGGCGGGCAGGTTCTTTGTCATTGAGCCACCAAGGAAGCCCAAAAGTCAGATAGTTTATGTAAAAAAGCAGTTACTGCTCTATCTCTCCACACTGATGCAGTCCTGTTCAACACCTAGATGTCTTTAGCTCCTTATCCCCATATTTCTGAGCAACATGATTACACTCTGATGTCTTCATTTAAAAGTTGTAGATATTGTTTATTGATTTAGTCCTATGAAAGATGAGGATTTAATTTTTTTTCTTTCATACCACTTTTTCCTTCTTTTGCTCCAACCTCCCAGTTTTTTTCAAAACTTTGATCAAAGTACTCAAAAGGTAAAGCATTAGATTTATTCACCACAAAAATCAGGTATTTTACTATGACTGTGATTACTTTTTTTGCTAAAGTTTTGTTTTGCCTGGAATTAACAATTGCCTTGTCATTTTATTGCTTGGCTTTAAAACTCTTCACCTATCACAAACTCAGCCAGACTTACCAGTACTGTCAACCATATCATGTTACTTCTCAGACCCATTTTAATCTTGTGTACATCTCTCCTGAACACTCATTTCTGCTCTGATCTGGACTTGTTTTTTTGTTTGTTTTGGACTTGTTGTTTTATAGGCCTGCTGAGCAGCTGTCATCCTGGGATTTCTTTTTTCTGTTGTTTTATAAATTGCTTCTTCCTCTCTTCTGTGTTGATTCCTTTCTTTTTTGGATCTCCTGTCTTCCTGTTTCCTTGATTTGGTGGAATATATTCTCGGCTTCCTGAGAAAGAGTGCATAGGAAGCATATTTTTGTAGGTTATATTTGTCTGAAAATAGTTGGACCTTTATTCTACTTTTATATCGTATAGTTTGGCTGGAATATAAAACTCAGCCTTGGAGATACTTTTTCTTCATTTTAGTTGTTGAGAAACTGTCTTCTAGTTTCCAGGTGATTATAGAGTAGTCTGATACTATTAGATTCTGAAACCTTTTTATATAACCTAGTTCTTCTCTCTGACATTTATTTGACCTCTTTCTTCTTGGTGTTCCACCATTTCAGTATTTGATATATTTCTGGGTGGGTCTTGCTTTATTCATTGCACTGGGTATTTGGTGATCACATTCAGTGTAGAGACACATCCTTCAGGTCTAGAAAATGTCCTTTTCCTTTCTTTTATAAATCTTATCTTTTCTCTAATTGTATTTATCTTTTTGTTCTGCTTTCTAAGAGATTTACTCAAATTTATCTTTCAGTTCTTTTTGATGCATTACTTATTGACACTATTGTATATTTAATGTCCAAGAGTTCCTTCTAGTTCCTTTCATCTCTTACAACACTGATCATAATTTTTAATATATCCTTTATATTTTTCAAAGGATGTCTGAACCATATGCTATAAAGTAGTATCATTTAGTTAGTATGGAGTTATTGGTAGTGCCAGAGAATAAGATATTGGGATACTAGTGTAAAACATTGGTTTTATTCTTTAGGAGAGCAAAATCTACTTTGAGAAATAAGATATCACGTGAATTGGTCATTAATAATACAAGTTAATTAATAGTTAATTCTGAAGGAGTGGCATAAGCAGTAACTTAAAAAGATTCAGATGAGAAAAAAAATCTTTTAGTGTGAGATAATGAAGGAGTAATTAAACTATACTCTCCTGATTAAAATCACAGGCTGATTATTACTTCAGCCTTAAGAAATCTAAAAAATGTATCTCTAACTCTCAAAATAATAGTTTTTTTTCCTTTTTAAAATTAATTTTTATTGGAGTATAATTGCTTTACAATGTTGTGTTAATATCTGCTGTGCAGCAAAGTGAATCAGCTCTACATATATGTACATCCTGTCTTTTTTGGATTTCCTTCCCTATTAAGTCACCACAGAGCACTGAGTAGAGTTTCCCTGTACTATGCAATAGTTTCTTATTATTTATCTATTTTATACATAGTACTGTACATATGTCAATCCCAATCTCCCAATTAATCTCACCTCTCCTCCTTTCCCCCTTGGTATCCATAAGTTTGTTCTCCATGTCTGTGTCTTTATTCCTGCTTTGGAAATAAATTCATCTTTATCATCAGAATGGTAATTCTTTTAAAATTCTCTGTTTTTCATAGTTAGATCATGGCTTTTCTAGCTACCATGACAGAAAAAATTGATGCTATATCTGGCTTTTACCCGAATTTATTTACTATTATCTCATCTGTCAAGTCTTGCTGATATTGTACACCCCTTTACTATTTCATTTATGTATAGCCTCTTCCTCACTGAGTCCTTACCATTTTTCTACTAGAATCTAGCAGTATTTTAGTTATTCCCCAGTCAATGATTCTGTCTTCCTCACCTTATCCTGGATAAACCTATCAGAGCTATAATTTAAATATCTTGCTTTTATTTTGTGGATTCTACTAAAAATAATGCAGTGGTTCTTTATTGTTAGTTGAGTCAAAATTGGCTCTGATTACTGCACAGGTACAAGACATGTATACCTTTACTCCTCTTAGCATTTTACACAAGAGAGAGTGATAAAATTCTGAGTTAAAATCAAGGGTTTCCATGTAATTCAAATTGCCCTGGCTCTGGCCCTCGAGTGACTATGCAGAAATTCCAGCCTCCTATAAAGTACATCCCGTATTTAATTATTTCTGAGAGCCCCCATGAGGAGTCCCACACCTGTTCAGAAACAAATCCAATCCTATGATATTCTACCAGGTGCTACTTCTACTACATGCTGTTTCACCAGATGCTAGTCTGTTCTGGTGGTGTTAAAGATACATGATGGTGACCGGAGGGAAGTGACCTTCTTTTCCCTTTTACTGTAGCTCTAATGTGCTACAGCATTAATAAAACGTCTCTCAATTTTACTTACGTAGACTTTTTAAAAAGTGGGACCTAAATATGAGTCCAGATAGGTTTCACCAGGAGTGAATTAAAGGAATATAGTCCATCACCTTCAGTTCAGAATCCTTGTTCCCCTGGTAATACACCAGATGTTAAGGTTTGTTTTCGTTTTTTTTAAACTCCCACGCCCCGACTCCTTCTTGCTGTACAATTCCAGCCCAGTTCCCTTGCCTAGTGCCCCGTGCTCCTCTTCGATCAAGACTCTTCTGCCTCATGAGAAAGGGGCTCTGGAAGTGGCTCTGTTCATCTGGTTCATTTTTTTTTAAATTGAATCAAGTATATTTCCTGGCCTCCCTGATGGCTCAGCAGTAAAGAACCTGTCTGCAATGCAGGAGATAAAGAAGACACAGGCTGGATCCCAGGGTTCCAGAGCCCCTGGAAAAGAAAATGGCAACCCACTCCAGTATTCTTGCCTGGGAAATCCCATGGACAGAGGAGTTGGGTAGGCAGCCCACAGGGTTGCAGAGTCAGACACAACTGAGTGACTGAGCATGCACGCACACATACCTCATGCCTTAGGACTTCTCTCCTCAAACTTCTGTCCTGTCAACCCAACAGTTTACCTGATCTCTCTCAATTCTAGTATGATTGTTCTCAATCTGGTTTGAGGATTAGCAGTATCAACATCACTTGGATTCTTGTTCAGTTCAGTTCAGTCATTCAGTCCAGTCTGACTCTTTGCGACCCCAAGAACCGCAGCACTCCAGGCCTGCCTACCATCACCAACTCCCGGAGTTCACCCAAACCCATGTCCATCAAGTCGGTGATGCCATCCAACCATCTCATCCTCTCTCGTCCCCTTAATCTCCTGTGCCCAATCTTTCCCAGCATCAGGGTCTTTTTAAATGAGTCACCTCTTCACATCAGGTGGCCAAAGTATTGGAGTTTCAGTTTCAACATCAGTCCTTCCAATGAACACCCAGGACTGATCTCCTTTAGGATGGACTGGTTGGATCTCTTTGCAATCCAAAGGGTCTCAGGAGTCTTCTCCAACACCACAGTTCAAAAGCATCAATTCTTCGGTGCTCAGTTTTCTTTATAGTCCAAATCTCACATCCATACATGACCCCTGGAAAAACCATAGCCTTGACAAGACATACCTTTGTTAGCAAAGTAATGTCTCTGCTTTTCAATATGCTGTCCAAGTTGGTCATAACTTTTCTTCCAAGGAGTAAGCATCTTTTAATTTCATGGCTGCAGTGATTTTGGAGCCCAGAAAAATAAAATCAGCCATTGTTTGCACTGTTTCCCCATCTATTTGCCATGAAGTGATGGGACCAGATGCCATGATCTTAGTTTTCTGAATGTTGAGCCTTAAGCCAACTTTTTCACTCTCCTCTTTCATTTTCATCAAGAAGCTCTTTAGTTCTTCACTTTCTGCCATAAGGGTGGTGTCATCTGCATATCTGAGGTTATTGATATTTCTCCCGGCAATCTTGATTCCAGCTTGTGCTTCTTCCAGCCCAGCGTTTCTCATGATGTACTCTGTATATAAGTTAAATAAGCAGGGTGAAAATATACAGCCTTGATGTACTCCTTTTCCTATTGGGAACCAGTCTGTTGTTCCATGTCCAGTTCTAACTGTTGCTTCCTGACCTGCATATAGGTTTCTCAAGAGGCAGATCAGGTGGTCTGGTATTCCCATCTCTTTCAGAATTTTCCACAGTTTATTGTGATCCACACAGTCAAAGGCTTTGGCATAGTCAATAAAGCAGAAATAGATGTTTTTCTAGAACTCTCTTGCTTTTTCCTATGATCCAGCGGATGTTGGCAATTTGATTTCTGGTTCCTCTGCCTTTTCTGAAACCGGCTTGAATATCTGGAAGTTCACGCTCCATGTACTGCTGAAATCTGGCTTGAAGAATTTTGAGCATTACTTTACTATCCTGTGAGATGAGTGCAATTGTGCGGTAGTTTGAGCGTTCTTTGGCATTGCCTTTCTTAGGGACTGAAATGAAAACTGACCTTTTCCAGGCCTGTGGCCACTGCTGAGTTTTCCAAATTTGTTGGCATATTGAGTGCAGCACTTTCACAGCATCATCTTTTAGGATTTGAAATAGCTCAACTGGAATTCCATCACCTCCACTAGCTTTGTTCATAGTGATGCTTCCTAAGGCCCACTTGACTTCCCATTCCAGGATGTCTTACTCTAGGTGAGTGATCACAGCATTGTGATTATCTGGGTCATTAATATCTTTTTTGTATAGTTCTTCTGTGCATTTTTGTCAACCTCTTCTTAATATCTTCTGCTTCTGTTAGGTCCATACCATTTCTGTCCATTATTGAGCCCATCTTTGCCTGAAATGTTCCCTTGGTATCTCTAATTTTCTTGAAGAGATCTCTAGTCTTTCCCATTCTGTTGTTTTCCTCTATTTCTTTGCATTGATCACTGAGGAAGGCTTTCTTATCTCTCCTTGCTATTCTTTGGAACTCTACATTCAAATGGGTATATCTTTCCTTTTTTCCTTTGCTTTTCTCTTCCCTTCTTTTCACAGCTATTTGTAAGGCCTCCTCACACAGTCATTTTGCTTTTTTGCATTTCTTTTTCTTGGGGATGTTCTTGATACCTGTTTCCTGTACAATGTCACAAACCTCCGTCCATTGTTCATCAGGCACTCTGTCTATCAGATCTAGTCCCTTAAATCTATTTCTCACTTCCACTGTATAGTTAGTTATAAGGGATTTGATTTAGGTCATCATACCCGAATGGTCTAGTGGTTTTCTCCACTTTCTTCAATTTCAGTCTGAATTTGGCAATAAGGAGCTCATGATCTGAGCCACAGTCAGCTCCTGGTCTTGTTTTTGCTGACTGTATAGATCTTCTTGTTAAAAATGAAAATGCTTGGACTTCCCTGGTGGTCCGTGGTTAAGATGCTGCCTGCCAATACAGGGGACATGGTTTCCATCCCTGGTGGTCTGGGAAGAGTCCACATGCCACGGAGCAACTAAGCCCGTGTGCTGCGACTGCTGAGCCCGTGCCCTGGAGCCTATGCTCCGCAACAGGAGAAGCCACCACAATGAGAGCTGCGCCACCGCAAACTAGAGAGTAGCCCCTGTACTCTGCACCTAGAGAAAAGTCTGCATGCAGCAGCAAAGACTCAGAACAGCCTAAAATAATAAATTTTAAAATGTAAAAATAAATTGTCTATTTCCACCCAGATTATAGAATCAAGGTGTAGAGCCCAGCAACAAGAGGTCTGTTTTAACAAGATTTCCAGGTGATCTGGTGCATGATAAAGTTTGAGAATTACTGTTCTAACATTAGTGGATGCCTCCCCTCCTCATCCCTACTGCTAATAAATAAATCTTAGCAAGACAAAAATTTTCTAAGTTCATCTTCTACAGCCAGTGTTATTTTTTTATTACTCTCCCAGAACTCCACACTGCTCCAAAGTTAGTTTTTTGGCCATTTTTCTACATCTTCTCCCTTTAGATATGTATGTAATCCTGGTCTCAAAATGCTGCTTTGCTTTTGTCTTTCCTCCATTTTTCATTTAGTACTAGTCTCTGTTACCCAGGCTTAAAACATTCAAATAGTTTTGTTTTTGTTTCTTCATGGTCAAGTCCTATTTTTTAACATAAATGCTTAATGTAAAGAAATAATTAACTCTGCTTTTTTTTTTTAAAGTACAAATCCAAAGCATGTTCACTTTCCAAAAATTAGAAAGCAAGCAAAAAGAGGAAAATAAAAAACACCCGTCATCGAATTATGTGGAATGAAGTGTTAGAAATAACACTAGTGATACTTTATTGCACGTTTATCCTTCCCAAACTTTTCTAGGCATCTGAACACTTACGTATTTTTATCAACAAAAACTAGACTATTCTAAACACGTTTGTTTCAGTTATCAATATATCATAAACATCTTTATGTGTTAGTATCCAATCATCAGCAACATTCCTAGTGAGTTAATAATATCCTACTAAAAAATAAAAATAAAAAAATGGAGGAGGAAATGGCAACCCATTCCAGCATTCTTGCCTGAGAAATCCCATGGACAGAGGAGCCTGGTGGGCTACAGTCCAAAGGGTGGCAAAGATTATTTACTTTGCTGCTCTTTGGTCTGTTAAAGGAACATTAGGAAAAAAAAAAATAATGTCCTACTATATGGCTGAACAATACCTGTTTCTTAGATATTTAGATCATTTTCATTGTTTATTATGAACTTCACTGCAATCAATGTCCTTGGAACTGAATCTCTATAACTGTACATAAAATAAAATCCATCAGATAACTTGCTGGAAGTGCAAGTCAAGTCAGGATATGACTCTCTCTCAGTGTTTTATTCAAGCTTTGTTTTCCATTCTCTCTGCTGTCCTAGGTTACTGTGTGTGTTGGAATAAACTTGCTAACTGATTTCTCTCTGATTTCTATTCCTTTGAGTACATTATGTATATTGCTAGATAAGCAGTGCTTTTATTATTTCCTCCTACTGCTGAAAACCTCTAAAGGCATTTCCTTAACTACTAAATATCATGAGTTGGCCTGATAGTAAAAGCTTTCCTTAATCTGTCCTCATTCTTTCTAACCACCATTATCAGCTTTCCAAGAGAACTTTGTATTTTACATTCACCCTATCCCTCATTATTTTTATTTGGAACAGTGATTGTCAAACGTCAGTGTGATTAACTGTTAGGTGAAAAGCCTATTGAAATGTGTGTTTCTGGGCTCCATCCCCTAGAAGTTTCATTCAACAGAATTGGAAAAAACTTGGGAATCTGCAATTTTGACAGGCATTCTAGGTGACTCTAATACTGTTGTACCACTTGTCATATGTTGAGAGATACTCATTTGCATTATTGAGATGTATAGTTGATATGTTAACAAACAAATAGTAAGAATTAAGACTCATTGGCTTATAATTACAAACAAAACCTCTGATTATTTATTTAATACTTACAATCTGGTGTTGTGGGACACAGAAGCATCAGTGCACAGAAGCAGCCTCATGTGATGAACAGTGTGATGTTCAGAGAAAGTGTGATGAACAGAGACTGCAAGAACTGGGACTAGAACCTGGTCTTACCATTGACTAATTTTATAAACTTGTGTAGGTCAATTTACTTCTCCTAACTTCAGTTTTCACCTTTTGTAAAAGAAAAAAATAAAAGCAGGCGATAAATAATAGCATGAATGATTTTGGTAGATGGTTTTGTAAATAAAATGGGAACAGAGAGTAAAGCTCTTCAAAGATATTGTTGTTACTGCCCTCAAACTGGTTTCAATCTGGTTAGGAAGACAAAGCATAAGCATCTACAAAGTGAAATAGAGATAGGACACCTGATGCAGTGCATAAGGGCTACTATAAGGTATTTCCCAGAAAGATGAGAATTAAAAAACCAAATAAGTATAAAATAAATCAGTTTAGCTATTTGTCATAGTTCCCTTAGAAAATGGAATTCCTTCCAAGTTCAAAAGAAGCAAAAGTAAGCTCTGGAAAGTAAATCTGAATAGGTGTGAAAAGTTGTAGCCTAATCAATTACAACTGAAGAAAGCAAATAGTAAAAACAGAAAGGGAGATGGTAGTCTTTATGGAATATAGAAAAGATCCCAAAACACAAGGGTTTGTCACAATAGGCTTTAATCACCATCTAAGGAGACGGGCTGGGGGGAGGGCACGGTGTGTGTGGGGGGCACCTGAATAGCTGGATGGCCTGGTACTTGTCTCGTATCTTGATAGATTCTTATGTAGCACAGTCAGTTGGATAGTTGGATGAACAAATCAGTAAAATCATTCTATTAATTTCTTCTGTACTGATACCTTGTTCACTAAGCCACTTTCAGTTATGACTTAGCCTCTGAAGCATCGAAGATTACAAAAGAATGTATTATTGATTTAACATGAACATCTAAGTTGTAAAACAATAAGGTGGCATTTTGATCAAGACGTAAGTCCCTTGAAGTTTAGTTCCTATGAATTAATCTTTGTTGGCTGATCAATTCAGATTGCGGTGAGAAAAATCAAGCTTCTTGAACTTCAAAGCTAAGAAGTAGATCTGGATCATGGCAGTGATAATAAGAATGAATTCATTCAGTAATTCAAAAGACTAGACTACAAGATTTGGAGTCAAACATACGTGGTTTAGAACCCTGGTCTGCCCCTGCTTCCTCATTTATAAAATGGAATATTACCTACTTCACAGCATTGTTGCAAAGAGTAAATGGGATCATGTTTGGGAATTGCTTACCCTGGTGCCTGGCACTACATCAGGAATATTGTCTGGGTGGCCTGGAAATCCCCAAAGCAGGAGCAGAACAAATTTTGGTTGCATGAATAACCTATAATTATCATTGTCATCCTGTAAAGTTTTCTGAGTGCCCTCTGCTCCGCCTCAAAGCCTCTTCATCAATAAAGTAACACATGATTAATTGCAGATGAAGGATATAAATAATAGGTGTTTTGTATTAAATGTGATTGAGATTGGGGGCCCCGAGATTCTAGGAAAACACTTCAGGACTATTTGGAACTTGATCTAATTTTTAAAACAAATATGATAAGGTAAAATACTGAAAGGGACAAGGCAGACTGCAGGGACATTAGGCCAGCCCCGTCCAAGGAGGGCTGTCTCTCCGCAGTCTCAGCCAACTGACGCTGTGCAGGAACTTCAGTCTGCTTAACCTTTCAGCTTTCACAGAAAATCTGGCGTCCAGGCTTTAACATGAACATTCCTAACTGTTGAAGAATGACATATAATTAGGAAAAAAAATATTTTCAACTACAAATCAAACTGAACCTGTCTGTGAGTCTAATTTGGTTTATGAGCTACTGGTTGTCATCAGCACTTTAAAGCCTATGTCTGAAATACATGTTAAAAGGTAACCTGAGGCATATTAAACATTTTAAGAATTTATTTGAACAAAAATTGATTGGAATCAGGAAGCATTCAATCTAGCAGATAGAAAGGTACTCTAAAAAATGAAAGACTTTTATAGGCAGAAGAGAGTGAAAACAAGGAACTTATATTAGGCAAAAGAGCGTGTTTGTTATCGCAAAGCTCCTTTCCTTTAGGGGACAATCAGGGACTGACCCAATATACAGTTTGGTATATTACCTACCAGGAGATGATCAGGTGATTCCTGACTGACTGGTTTAAGTTTCTGTTTCTGAGAGAACTGAAACTACTAAATCTTAGTTTGGTGACAAGAGGCCTAGTATAAGTAACTCCATTTTGGGCCCATTGCCTTTCTTTCTTTTTTAAACATACCGTATGAGCAGGGAGGATGAGAGAGAGAAAGTGTAGAAGGGAGAAAGGTGACGATATTTTCGCATTCCCACGTGCAGTTTGACAGGGTGGCATAGAAGCTGTATTGTAACGAGAAGAGAGAAAATTTCGACAATTGAGTTTTTTGGAGCATCTTGAACCTTAGAATAAGATATCACGACTTTAGACAGTGAGGGGAGCAATCACTCCTAGGTTTTGAATATATTAGTGAAATGGATTCTATTCTGGCATTAAGATTCAATAAACATTTGTTGGATATTTAACTCTCTGAGGTTCTGTTTTCAAAACCCCTATAACATGTGATTCATTACTATCTTTAGGAATTAAGGAAGATTTAACATAAACAAATACAGTACAGTTTGATACAAATACACTAGAATTATGGATATGGTATACTTAAATTTTTTTTTTTCAGCCCCTTGATTTCCCCTGTATGTTTTCTCAGCATCCTGTGTGTGGAGCAGGTTGGGTTTGAATGTCATGGTTATTGAACAAATGATTTTAAATTTTGTCTAGTGGTAAAGTTAGTGAAATGTTACAAAGGAGAAACCTGAGCTATATGTTTAACAATATCTATTCCTTTACATTTGAAAAGAAAGTGATATTTATAACACTCTTCTAAATGCCTTAAGTTGTAAATACCATTTTCCACTGTTCTCTTTTCCTCAAAAGTGGATTTTCATTTTAATTTTATTATTTTTATTTGACTTTGCCAGGTCTCAGTCAGAGCGTGTGGCTTCTAGTTCCCTAACCAGGGATTGAACCGCAGCCCTTTGCGTTGGGAGCTCAGAGTTTTAGCCACTGGGCCACCAGGGAAGTCCCCAAATGGATTTTATAAGTGTTTTTCTTCTCTGAGCCATCTTTTATACAGAAAGCAAAATCCTGACCAAAAAAAGTGTCGTAAAATGAATTATTGAAATTCCTTATGGAGGGAATAAAATGTGCAAAGATACTGAAGAGGGAAGTGATACGTGCGTCTGAGAAGACAACTGCAGTTGAACAGCAATGTATTGTAGTGATTAGAGCACATGCTTTCGAGTCAGATTTAACTTTGGGTGCTGACTCTGCCAGGTACCAGCATTGAGATTTTGGTGATTTATTTAAGTTCTTTAAGCTTCCATTTCCTTACTAATAACGAGCTCGCTCAGTAGTGTCTGAGCGTACGACCCCATGACCCGTAGCTCGCCAAGCTCCTCTGTCCATGGGGATTCTCCAGAGAAGAATACTGGAGTGGGTTGCCATGCCCTCCTCCAGGGGGTCTTTCCAACCCAGGGAGTGCACCCTGGTCTCCCATATTGCAGGCGGATTCTTTACCATCTGAGCCACCAGAGAAGCCCAACAACCAGCTGCTACTATTACTCTGATCTTTGTCCTTGCTACCTTTAGAAGATAAAGTAGGAAAAGAGACATGAAAGATGAATCTGTCATGGAAAGCAATGAACAGATCATAAAGGCCTTGCATTTTATCCTGGAGATAAAAGGACATATTTTTCAAAATGGTCACTCTGGCAGCAGTGGTGGCAAAAAGTCAGGCAATAGGTGATATGAACTGGGGAGACCAGAGCCTGGGCTGTGGCAGTAGAAATAGGTGGAAGAGGTGGAATTTCATACAATGGAGAATAGAGATGACTTGATGGCTGGAATGGGAGAAAAGTTTAGGTAATTGCATGGACAATGTTGCCTTAACTCAAATAGGGAATTTAGAAGGAAAAAAAAAACAGTTTGGGTAGGTTGATGTAGGGATTTGTTCACTTTGGGACATGTTGAATTTGGTGTGGCCATATAATGTCAGGAAGGAATTGGCTAGTGCACGTTAGATATGTAGCAACACCTAAGATTTTATAATGCTTGCTCTAATGCCTTGCTATATTCTCATTGCCTTACCTCTATTAATTTATTTAACTCTCTACCTTCAAAGGGAGGTATTACTACTCCTACTATGCCTAATGTAAACATTAGGAAATTGTGGTACAGATGCCTTATTCAAGGTTGTTATACTGGCAAACGATTTAACTAGGATATAGGGCTGGTGCCTGGGGCACGGGTGTAGGAAAAGTGCTGACTATGTGCTAGGTAGCGGGACAGAACTCAGAACAATACAGATCCAGGCTTTGTTTTCTTGGAGTTTACAGCCTAGTGAGTCACAGTATTTGGAGGTAGTAAAAAATAGTCATGCACATGAAGAATGAGAAAATATGAAAGCCAAAGATAAAATCCTGAGGAATATCAATATAATATCTAAAGGATAAAGAGAGGAAAAAACCCCAGGGAACAGAAGCAGAAAAGTGAAAGGGAAAGTGTTAGTTGCTCAGTTGTGTCCAACTCTTTGCAACCTCATGGACTGTAGCCCACAAGTCTCCTCTGTTCATGGAATTCTCCAGGAAAGAGTACTGGAGTGGATAGACATTTCCTTTTCTGGATAGCCATTCCTTTCTCCAAGGGATCTTCCCGACTTAGGGATCAAACCTGGGTCTCCTGCACTGTAGGCAGATTCTTTACTGTCTGAGCCACCAGGGAAGTCAAGAGATGCAGAAGTCACAGTTAAAAGTAAGGAGGAAAATCAGGGGTGAGCATGACCTTGGGAAACATTGGAGGGGGGAATTTTGAGGAGAGAATGTTAACTGACCAAAAAGCCTAGTTAGATAAGGAGTGAAAGTGTGTAGTGGCATTGGTAACTAACAGATCTTTGATGGCTCCAGCAAGGGTAGCTTCTTGGGGCTGATGGGGATGGAGGCAAACTGTAGTGGATTGAGGTGAGATTTGAAAGCAGGACCAGAAGTGAGAGAGACTGGAGTGAGATGGGTTAAAAGTCCAGTAAGCAAGAGAAAATGATTGTGTGAATTGGAGTGATGATAGTAGGTAGGGAAGGATTTAAGGCACAAGAAAAACATTTTTAGGGAAGAATTAATAGTTGGTGACTAGTTATGAGTAGACAAAGGAAGAAGAGTCAGATAATTTCAGAACTTCTGACCGTATTTTTGAGCTTACTGATGTTGGAGCAAAACTATAGTAATCCATTTTTCAAAATGAGAATTAAAAAAGCACGTGGTGATAAGTTGAAAAAACCTACAATAAAAAGTAGGAATTCAAAATTATTATTAGTATTAATACCTATCTTCTTTAATTCAACCTACTGAGGCAGGATGCTAAAGATGAAGACTAATTTGTTGCTTAGTCATGCAGTCCTGTCTGACTCTTCGCGACCCAACAGACACAAGCTCCTCTGTCCAGGGGATTTCTCAGGCAAGTGGGTTGCCATTTCCTCCTCTAGAGGATTTTCCTGACCCGGGATTGAACCCCTGTCTCCTGCTCAGCAGGATTCTTTACCAATGAATCATCTAGGAAGCCCAGATGCTGAGTCATGTCCGATTCTTTGCGACCCCATGGACTGCAGCACGTGAGCATTGAGTCGGTGATGCCATCTAACCGTCTCATCCTCTGTCGCCCCCTTCTCCTTCTGCCTTCAGTCTTTCCCAGCATTAGGTGGTCAAAGTATTGGAGTTTCAGCATCAGTCCTTCCAATGAACATTCAGGACTGATTTCCTTTATAATTGGCTGGTTGGATCTCCTTGCAGTCCCAGGGACTCTCAAGAGTCTTCTCTAACACCACAGTTCAAAAGCATCAATTCTTTGGTGCTCAGCTTTCTTTATAGTCCAACTCTCACATCCAAATATGACTACTGGAAAAACCATAGCTTTGGCTACATGGACCTTTGTTGGCAAAGCAATGTCTCTGCTTTGTAATATGCTCTCTAGGTTGGTCATAATTTTTCTTCCAAGGAGCAAGCGTCTTTTAATTTCATGGCTGCAGTCACCATCTGCAGTGACTTTGGAGCCCCCCCAAAATAAAATCTCTCCCTGTTTCCATTGTTTCCCCATCTATTTGCCATGAAGTGATGGGACCAGATGCCATGATCTTAGTTTTCTGAATGTTGAGCTTTAAGCCAACTTTTTCACTCTCCTCTTTCACTTTCATCAAGAGGCTCTTTAGTTCTTCTTCACTTTCTGCCATAAGGGTGGTGTCATCTGCATATCTGACATTATTGATATTTCTCCTGACAATCTTGATTCCAGCTTGTGTTTCATCCAGCCCGGCATTTCGCATGATGTACTTTCCATGTAAGTTAAATAAGTAGGGTGACAATATACAGCCTTGACGTACTCCTTTCTCAATTTAGGACCAGTCTGTTGTTCCATGTCCAGTTCTAACTGTTGCTTCTTGACCTGCATACAGATTTCTCAGGAGGCAGCTCAGGTGATCTAGTATTCCCATCTCTTTCAGAATTTTCTACAGTTCGTGGTGCTTCACACAGTCAAAGGTTTTGGCATAGTCAATAAAGCAGAATTAGATGTTTTTCTGGAACTCTCTTGCTTTTTCAATGATCCAGCGATTGTTGGCAATTTGATCTCTGGTTCCTCTACCTTTTCTAAACCTAGCTTGAACATCTGGAAGTTCACGGTTCACGTATTGTTGAAACCTGACTTGGAAAATTTTAGCATTACTTTGCTAGCATGTGAGATGAGTGTAATTGTGTGGTAGTTTGAGCATTCTTTGGCATTGCCTTTCTTTCGGATTGGAATGAAAACTGACCTTTTCCAGTCCTGTGACCACTGCTGAGTTTTCCAAATTTGCTGGCATATTGAGTGCAGCACTTTCACAGCATCATCTTTTAGGATTTGAAATAGCTCAACTGGAATTCCATCACCTCCACATGCTTTGTTCGTAGTGATGCTTCCTAATAAGGTCCACTTGACTTCACATTGCAGGATGTCTGGCTCTAGGTGAATGATCACTCCATCGTGATTATCTGGGTCATGAAGATCTTTTTCGTATAGTTCTCCTGTGTATTCTCACCACCTCTTCTTAATATCTTCTGCTTCTGTTAGGTCCATACCATTTCTGTCCTTTATTGAGCCCATCTTTGCATGAAATGTTCCCTTGGTATTTCTAATTTTCTTGAAGAGAGCTCTAGTCTTTCCCATTTTATTGTTTTTCTCTATTTCTTTGCATTGATAACTGAGGAAAGCTTCCTTATCTCTCCTTGCTATCCTTTGGAACTCGGCATTCAAATGGATATATCTTTGGATAATCAACATACCACATGTAAACTGTATACATGTTTTTCATGTAATTGACACATGATTTGATACACTTAAGTACTGCAAAATGATTACCAGTATTAGATTCCCAGCACTTATTCACCTTATAACTGGAAGTGTGTACCCTTTGACCAATATCTCCAGATTTCCCCCACCTCCCAGACTCTGGTAACCACCATTTTACTCTCTGTTTCTTTTAGTTTGACCTTTTTAAATTCCACATATAAAGAAGACCACACAGTATTTGTCTCTCTCTGTTTGAGTTAGTTCACTTAGCATAATGCCTTCCAGGTTAGGCCCTGATGGCAAGATTTCCTTCCTTCTCATTGCTGAATGGTATGCCATTTTATCTATATAGTACATTGTGTTTAGTCATTCATCCATGCAGGGACACTATTGCAAATAAAGCTGTAACGAATATGTGCGTGTAGATTCTGCTTCAAGACCTTGACTTCACTTCCTTTGGTTTTATACCCAGGAGTGGGTGTTGCTGGGCCCTATGGGAGTTGTATTTTTAATTTTTTGAGGAACATCTATGCTGTTTTCTGTACTACTTTCACCAATTTACATTCCAACCTAAAATGCACAAGAGTTTCCCTATCTCCATATTCTTGCCAAGAAGTATCTCTTGTCTTTACATATATATATATATATATTTATTTATTTATTTTTGGCTGTGCTGTGTCTTCACTGCTTTGCACGGGCTTTCTCTTGTGGTGTGCAGGGGCTACTCCTCATTGCCATGCACTGGCTTCAATAGTTGGAGCTCGTGGGCTCAGTAGTTGTGATGTGGGGACTCCATGGGCTTCAGTAGTTGTAGCACACAGGTTCATTAGTTCTAGCTCATGGGCCCTAGAGTGCTCAGTAGCTGTGGCGCAGGGGCTTAGTTGCTCTGGGGCATGTGGAATCG
The DNA here is from genome assembly GCF_963930625.1 of Muntiacus reevesi. Lineage (NCBI taxonomy): Eukaryota > Metazoa > Chordata > Mammalia > Artiodactyla > Cervidae > Muntiacus > Muntiacus reevesi. Next base: position 49,836,898 of record NC_089255.1, read on the forward strand.
CCCCAGATCCAGGACTGAACCTGTGACCTCTGCATAGGCAGGCCGATTCTTATCCACCGAAGTCCAAATATCTCTTATCTTTTTGATGATAACCATTCTAACAGTGTGCCTTTATTTCACTGTGGTTTTGATTTGCATTTCTTTGATGATTAGTGGTATTGAGAATCTTTTCAAGCACCTATTAGTCATTTGGATGTTTTCTTTGAAAAAGCACTATGTTCCTCTGCACATTTTCAAATTGGATTGTCTGCTTTGTAGCCTCTGAGTTGTAAGAGTTCCTTATATATTTTGATTATTAACCCCTTATAAGAGAAACAATTTGAAGTGTTTTCTCTCATTCCAAACACTGCTTTTTCATTTTGATTCTTCTGCCAAGGGTTTTTAGTTTGATGTGGGGCCACTTATTTACTTTTGTTTCTGTTGTTTGTGCTTTTCGAATCACATCCAAAAAAACCATCGCCATCAAGCTTTCACTCTGTTTCCTTCTAGGTCTTACGGTTTCAGGTTTTATGTTTAAGTCTTAATAATCCATGGAATACAAGTTTAAAAAATCAAAGTGAGTTACTGTGAGCTCAAATAGGAGCTTCAAAGAAGTTGGGGTGAAGGAGACTCCAGAGTTCTCTTCAGAGAAGGAACAGAAAGTGGTAACTAGGACATTTTTCAGGCTAGATTCAGTACCTGTGGTAGAGGCTGCACGCTTTTAGAATGGCCAAGGCCTGGTCTGTGACACAGTTTTATAGAAGTCAGAAAAATAGGACTTAGGCTGTATGTTTCTGCTGCTTGAAAGGCGTTACATTCAGGTTCTGAACTTTGTTGGCCGTCTCCAAAGTAATCACTGTTGGGATTTTGCTTCTATTGCGGGGTGGGGGAGGCTTTGCTTTTGTTTACTTGGTAGAAGTTGTACACCCAGGGAGGCAAAAAAAGAAGTAACAAAAATCCCCATTCCCTGTGAAGTTAAGACGAGGACAGCGACGCCTTAACATCCCTCAGTTTGCCTCTTCTGCTCAAGACACAGTTCTCATTACCACTAAGAGCGAACCCTGCACGGTCCGCAGAGTTGCGCTCCAGTCCGGAGGCGGAACCCCAGGAAACCCCGCCTCCCAAGCCCAATCCCAGCTCTCCGCCGGCGGACAGGAAGCGGCGGCGGGCCTAGCAGCCCGGGAACCGGCCCCAGTGCGCATGCGCGCGCCCCTGGGGCGCCTGGGGGAGGGGGAGGGGCGGGAGGAAGGGGTGCGGCTCCGCCTGCCCGTTGGGCGCCGGCTGGTCACGTGGTAAGGAAGGAGGCGGAGGTCCCGGGCTCGGGGGAGGGAGGTAGAGAAGAGGGAAGGAGCGAGGGAAGGAAAGCGGGGAAGGGAGGAAGGAAACGAACGAGGGGGAGGGAGGTCCCTGTTTTGGAGGTGCTGGGAGCTTTGCCGGCCCCTGAAGTGGGGCGAGAGGGAGGTGTTTCGCCGTTTCTCCTGCCCGGGGAGGTCCCGGCTTCCCGTGTAGGCTCCGGACCAAGCCCCTTCAGCTTCTCCCTCCGGTTCGATGTGCTGCTGTTAACCCGTGAGGAGGCGGCAGCGGCGGCGGCGGCAGCGGAAGATGGTGTTGCTGAGAGTGTTATTTCTGCTCCTCTCCTGGGTTCCGGGGCTGGGAGGTGAGGCACGACCCCCGGTGCCGGGGGCGCCGTGAGCTCGGCGGACCGCGCGGCGGCAGCGGCGGCCGGGCCGAGCGGAGCCCAGTCGCGCCGTGCGGCGGGTGCGTCAGTCAGCCCGGCCGGCCGGCGGCGCCACTCAGGCGCGTAGTGCTCCCCACTCCCTATTGTCCCCCGCGCCCCGACCGCGTTCCCTTCCGTGGCGGGCCGAGGACGCTCTGAATCTCCGGCGAGGCCTTTCCCGCCCCCTGCCGCCCCAGCAGCAGGGGAGGCTGGGGTCGCTTGCCAGAGAAGCAAAGTCGGGAGATCCGGTGGCCAAGCGAGAGCCGTGGGGCTCAGGCTGGTGGCACCATCACTCCAGCGGGCTTGCCGGGCGACGGGGCGGGCAGCTGCCACGGGGTGGGTGATCTTTGCCAGTCTGGTCCAGCCCTCACCCTCCTTACCCTTTTGCCCCAGCCCCTGCCCGTGGCGAATTCCGGAGTCCCCTCCGCCGCGAAGAATCACCGCGCAGGCTCGTGGGAAGTTGCGATTGTATTGTTCTTTACCGGGCGCGGCGATCCAGACCGACCCGGTTCTGTGGAGGGGTCGCCCGAGGAGGTGTAATAGTGGTCTGCTGGTCTGAGCCGGGCGGCTATGCTCTCCAGAGTGCCCCGCCTCTGTCCGACTGTTCCGAGAAGATTAGCAGGAGGGTGTGTTTCTGCTCTGTGAAAACATTCTGTTGCCCAGGGGAAAGGGTTTCGTGGAGAGAAAGCTAAGTCGTTTCGGGATGTTCTTTGGTCTGTAGGCTGCTTTGCGTCTTTTAGAGGGACGGTCCCTCGTGACCTAACTTGGAAGAGTTTTCTTGAACCCTCAGGTGGAATAGACAGATAGTGTAATTAATGGATTGTCAAAACAGTGGCAACCCTCCACCACCCCACCTCCCCACGTTGGAGTTAAAGTGTGCTAAAGCGTATAATTTCTTGATGACTCCGATTTTGAAGACTTTTTTTGTTTCCAGTGTAACCCAAGACCAACTGCATCATTTTATTCTTGTGTGAAGTGCTTTATTTTTGGTTAACTTTTTCACTTCCCACCGTAGTAAACTTAAAGACTTTAAAGTATGTTTAAAAGAATTAGATTGGAATTTTTTCGGAATGTTTTGGATGAGTGTAGATTCATTTGATAATTTAGAATATGTCTGAATATTTCATGTAGTGGATTGTTTTTGTTCTTTTCTCTGATTTAGGACTGCATAGCTTAGCATATTTCTGCTCCGTCTTTTACTTAGTCTGAGGATACTTTGTAGGTAGACTTCTGTTGCAGTTTGTAGTGTTGATTTTCTAAAGAAACATTTAAGATTAGGAGCTTCTAGTAGATGTTTAGTTTGAAATATCTATGCTGGATAACCTCTATAAGGGCCTTTGTTTTTACATTTGTATTTATGTTCTAAATGTGACTTCCAGCAAATTTCTGTTTTCACTTTTTGTTAGATGCTGATTTCTATGAGGTAGTAAAAAGTAAGGCATCCACATGAGGCAGTTTAAACTACTGATTAGTAGTATGTAAAATGTCCTTTGTTTTTAAAGAGTTAAACAGTAAGAATAGACACTGGTCTATTCTGATGGTTGAAGAAAAAGTATAAATTGACAGCGTAATCTTTGCGGGCTAAGACCCTTTTTAAAACAAAGATTTTCTAAATTCAGAACTCTGGAGTCATTTATAAAGTATCATTTTTCATTAAACATTGGTTAAAAGGCTGCTTACTTTTTGATGTTTGTTTTAAGCAGATTTTTTTTTCAAAAAGCCACTGAGAAATCTTTAATTTCAAAATTAACAGCAAGATTGTAGTTTTGGGGTACCTGGAGATATTTGTAATGTATTTTTATCCACACATCTGAGATATTTATGGTCGTTTGTAAGAAGTTTATCTAAGGATGATATGAGAATAGAATGCATTCAGACTCTCCTATGAGGGAATGAATATACGTTTGTGTAGATTAGGACAAGCTATAGTGGAAATGTGGATTTAACTTTAAGTCGTTTTAGATACTTAATAATCGTTTTTAGTTGCTTCCGCTTTGTGATTTGTCAGTCCTGTTTTGCATTAGTTTTTTCTCGCTCTTAATGGTGGGAAGCTAGAAAAGAGAATGTGTTTAGAATCTTGAAACTAAACTTTCCCAGTGCTGTCCATTTCTCACACATGTCCACCCTGTGTTCTATTTGTAGGAAGATGCACGACTGAGCGACTGAACTGACTGACTGACTGACCATGAATTTTCTAGAGCTTAGCGTCTGTATAGACATGTACTCAAATATATGAATAAAATGCTTTATTATATGCAACCACATTAGAAATTTACTAGAACTATTCTGATTATATATAGCCCAAATAATTTTTATGTATATGTGAATTGTACTTTTTAACACAAATATATTGGTGAGTTGATGTTTTTTCTTTCTCTTTAAAAAAATTGGTGTGTTTGAGAGGTCCAAAGGTATTTCAGCTGTAGCAGTAAATTCAATTCCCTGTTTTTGTTTAATGAAATCATACTTTAAATGAACTCTTAGAGTATGATTTTTTTTTTTTTTTTTGACTGTGCTGTCTGGGCTTGTGGGGATTTTAGTTTCCCAACCACGGATCAAATCCAGGCTGAGAACATGGAGTCCTAACCACTGGACAACCAGGGAATTCCTGACATGTTTCTTATATTAAAAAGTCTGGTGTAGATGCTTTGCTTTGTTGCATGCTTCTTAAAGAAATAAGTTTTCTGGAAGTTGGGCCAAAAGTATGAAAAGTATCAAAGTTTAAGCTTAAATTATTTCTCACTTCTACCTGCAAGTCAGAGTCTATGAATTTAATAAAGTGGACAGACTTTTGGTCTTTATCTTTAAGGAGCTGTGACTCTTCATCTTTTTAATCTTGAGATTGATAGTCCAGCTAACTGTACTATCTTGAGAAGACCCATTTCAAGCCATTAGTTAGCAGTATCTTTTTTGTGTGTGTAAGGACCTCTTTGAGTAGCAGAGAACTGGGCATGGTAAGCACCCCTCTTTTTTGCTCTCATTTTTATAACTTGTTTAACATCTTCCAGGGTGTTTATTATCTAATATTTTTTAAATTATCTTACAGAATTGCAGGGTGGAGCAGGGAGAGTAAGGGACATTTTTGTAATGTCTGCTGTATTTCTGATACTATGTTAGAAGTTTCACTTTCCAACTTGTATGAGAGAGTGGTGACTTTCTATATTTGAAGAAACAGGCTTGAAGAAATATTTTTTCTGACATTGTCCACCTGCTCAGTGGTGAATTAGACAGTCAAACCCAAGCCAGTTTGACCTAAACCTGAACTTTTTACCTATTGCCCCCTCATGCCTTTTTGAAAGCAGTTTTCACACGTTAGTTCAACGGTGTTCTCTAGACTGAATCACCTTAGAGGTGTGTTTTGTTTGATTTGCAGTGTCTTTAAGTTTTAACTACTGATGAACTTTGAAAAATTGGGAAACTTCTTTTAAAAACTTCTTCTTCTTTTTGGTTAAAATTTACTGACTGTGCTGGGTCTTAATTGCGGCGTGTGGGATCCTTAGTTGCAGCATATGGGATCTAGTTCCCTGACCAGGGAGCGAACCCAGGCTTCCTGCACTGGGACATGGAGTCTTAGCCTCTGGACAACCAGGGAAGACCCAAATTGGGAAATTTCTGAGTGAAGTTTATGGATTTTTGTATTTTGGGAGGAAGGCTTGAAAATCCTGTTAACTGCTCACAAATATTACTATTGTCTGGAGCAGAGCAGTAGCTGTTCCCCTCGTTAAACTGGGCTTGGGAAACAGCGTGATTCCCCTCAATCTGGCTGACTGTATGTATGCTTAGCCTGCTGCACTCATTTTTGTTACTCGCCTCAGTCCTTGTAGGTATGTTATTTGCATCTTTGCTTCAGTTTCATCTTGCAAACATGACAGCAACATTTATTTATTTGGTTGTGCTGTGTGAAATGTGGGATCTTAGTTCCCCAACCAGGGATCAAACCCATGCCCCTTGTAGTCCCGACAGCAACCTTAAGATTATTTCTTTTGGATTGAGACCTCTTATTCAACTTTTATTATATTGTTTATAATATTGATTTTTCTATGGTCCTAGAAATTTGTTAATAAAAACTGTGGCATACACAATACTTTTTATCTGGCATTAGGGTGTTAGATATTCTACAAAATTCTTATGTTCATAATAGTAACAATTTGAAGGTCTTAAATAATGATAGTTACAATTTTTCCACATCTCTTTATCTCAGTGAGGAAATAAGAAACCATTTCTTTTTCTGCTGGAATGGGACTCAGAAAAAAATTGGTTGAGAGTCCTGTAGATAACTTAGATGTTCTTTCTTTTAAGAGTTGGTTATAAATATAAACTCTGTTTTTGAAATTGAGAAAATGAAATTGAGTAATAAATTCAAGAATAAACTCCATTTTTTTTTTAAACTTTGTTGAGAGATCACAAGTTTGGCCTTAAGACTATGTCCTGAATGACAAGTCTCTGGTACCAGGCTTTTTAAATATTTTGTGTTTTTGATGAAAGTTTTTATAAAATGATAAAGTTTTATAAAGTTTTTATAAAACACATTTACTGTGCCCCTTTTAAAGGGGCTGAATTTAATCTTTTCTTAAATGATTGAGATTTAGTATAAGAATAGCTTACTGTTTTGGGCTAAACTTAGTTTGGTTGTCAATTTTTTTACAAGGGAAAGGGAGCAACGTTAAGGATAAATGGAATAATCCTACCATTTAGAGTCTTATGAAGGTAGTAACACTGCCACATAGCAGTGTGAAGGCTTTGCCTTAGGACTAGTGGGGGCTATTCTGTCCTAGCGAGGTTGCAGAAACAGCAGTACTGAGAACAGTTCTCAGGGAGTGTAGAGTCCCTTTGATACTGGGTGATTCCATTCTAAAGCTACTATAGTTCCAACTGAACAATGTGAGAACATGTACAATAAGAACATTGTTGTTTAGTCATCAGTGTTTATTGTATGTCTGTGGCTAGTAGGAGTCATGAAGGCACAGTCTTGAGTGAGAGGAGAGGTAAAAAGCATTGAACTTGCCAGAGTAGACATAAATGTCAAGGTATAAAAATAAGAGTTCCAATTATGTACTGTAGTTGAAATGAGAATTTATTAAGCTGGAGGGACATCAACCAGTTGAAGAGAGCTTTTTGAGATAGAAGAAAATATCATAAGGTGTAGTAAGATAACATGTAGGTTTACTTGCCTAGAATGGAGAGTTTACGGCAGGAAATAAGGAGAAATGCTAACTTGAGCCATGATGACTGGAACTCTCATTTTTCATATAATAGGCTATGATAACTATGGGATATTGTGGACTTTTAGTTGGTTGAGCAGTTGGGAATTTGGTTGGTTGAGTCAACCAGTATTGTGGAATTTTGGTTAGTTGAGCCAACAAAGGTCTGTTGAGTCAAAGCTATGGTTTTTCCAGTAGTCATGTATGGATATGAGAGTTGGACTATAAAGAAAGCTGAGTGCTGAAGAATTGATGCTTTTGAACTGTGGTGTTGGGAGAAGACTCTTGAGAGTCCCTTGTACTGCAGGGAGATCCAACCAGTCAATTATAAAGGAAATCAGTCCTGAATGTTCATTGGAAGGACTGATGCTGAAGCTGAAACTCCAATACTTTGGCCACCTGATGGGAAGAACTGACTCACTGGAAAAGACCCTGATGCTGGGAAAGATTGAAGGCAGGAGGAGAAGGGGATGACAGAAGATGAGATGGTTGGAAGGTACCACCAACTCCATGGACATGAGTTTGTGCAAGCTCCGAGAGTCTTGGTGATGGACAGGGAAGCCTGGGGTGCTGCAGTCCATGGAGTCGCAAAGGGTAGAACACCAATGAGGGACTGAACTGAACTGAGCAGTTGGGATATGATACAATAAGGAATAAGTTAGCTACTTGATGAACTGGGTAATTGAGTCCTGGATTGGGGTAGTGATTGTAGAAATAAACAAAAGTACACAAGAAATCATATGGAAGAATAACTGGTAAAACTTGTCAGATGTTTAATGCAAAGATACCACAATTTATTGAGGGCTCACTCTGTGTTGAATTTGGACCTTAGAGGCTGTTGTATTGGAGAGAGAGTAGTTTTATAAAGCTTTGAGGACCTCAGACTTTGTAATTGAAAGTGTCTAAGATTTTGAATCTAGATTGAAGGTTCAAAGTTGGAATGTGTGTTAAGAGTTGAATTTTATCTGACTTGTATGCTAATACTTTTGTTGCTAAGTCGCTTCAGTTGTATCTGACTCTTTGAGACCCAATGGACTGTAGCCCACCAGGCTCCTGTATCCATGGGATTCTCCAGGCAAGAATACTGGCACGTGTTGTCATTTCCTTCTCCAGGGGATCTTCCCAGCCCAAGGATGGAGCCTCCGTCTTTTGCGGCTCCGGCATTGCAGGTGGATTCTTTACTACTGAGCTGCAAGGGAAGCAGTACTTTTGTTGAATGTTAGCTAAAACTTTGCACAGTCCTTCAACAGTTTGTGGCTAGTCATTTAGGAAGCAGTCTTCCCTGGTGGCACAGTGGTAAAGAATCTGCCTGCAGTGCAGGAGATGTGGGCTTGATCACTGGTTTGGAAAGATCCCCTGGAGAGGGAAATGGCATTCCTTCTCTGCATTCATTCCATTATTCTGGTCTGAGAAATCCTGTGACCAGAGGAGCCTGGCGGACTACAGTCCTTGGGGTCACAAGAGTAGGACATGACTTAGCAACTAAAACAAAAGCAAAAACTTAAGGAAGCATTGTTCCTGATAGTTGAGAGATAGAAGTTTGGTGAATTTGAGGTGGAGGGGATAGGTTAGATTTAAAGATACATAAATTGGAATTAGACTCTTCAGTTCAAGAATATGCTTGATACTTTTGGTTATATGTGAATTGTGAAATTCCTATTTCAGACACAAATTGGGGAAAATAATGTGATTTCTGCACTTGAGCCAAGTGTACAAATATGATTTGTGGAGTAGAATTTTCTTTCCATTTATCTTTGTTTGCATTAATGATTGAAAGGGATATGCACACACACACACACACACATATATTTAACAGCTTTGAACTTTGGATTTAGTTTTCAAAAGAATACAGATAGGATCCTATACTTTTTAATTTGCTTCTTTTCCTAAGAATTAAGTGGGATAAATTTGTAAAATTGCTGAAGAGATTGTAAAGTGCTGTGCAAAATTATTAAAAATATGTTCTTTCCAAGCCTAATTTCATTTGGAATCTATTAGTTACAGAATATAGTTAAATAAATGTATTTATAGAAGTTGAAATACTAGAACATCATTACCACACATTAAGAAATAGAATTTAAGAAATCCTCAATTTCCTCTTGAACACAATTCTGTCACTTAATCATTGAATCTTTTAAAATGTCTGTTGTGAACTTACATCATAGTATTTATGATGTAAATACTATGAAAAATATTTGAAAAATTTTCAAATTTTGAAAAATTAATGTGTAGTTACAATGTATATGCAAAGCAGACATAAAAATATCTGTAAGTCTAGAGATAGATTTGGTTGTCACAACTTGAGGGATGCTTACTAGTATCTATCTTATGGGTAGAGGCCAGAGATACTGTGAAACATCTAAACAATTCATAGGACAGCTACACCCCCCACCCCCACCCCGCCCAACACAGAATTATCTGGCCAAAGTGTCAGAAGGACTGAGGTTGAGAAACCCTGCTCTGTCTAGCACGAGTTTTCCACCATTGTCATCATCCTTTTTTGTTGTTGTTTCTGATAGCTTGCTGTCTTAATTGATTACAAGTCACTTAAGCATCCCATACTCTTAGCCTGTTGAAGCCTTCATCTTGGAGTGCTCTGTGCACTGCAGTTAGAAAATTTTTTTTCCCAGTATTGCCCATTCTTCCTTCAGCTTTGAGTTTATATTTGATTCAGTTAATTTATAAGAGTGATTAAATGACTGATAGCCCATAAGGATTATCTGAAAACCAAACCAGTTTCTTGTTAACCTAGAAAAGCCATGGATTAGCTGGATTTTAGTTTCTGTGGTGAAAGATAACTTTGACCAGCAGTTTACTCTGCAAATCTCTCTTCAGAATTAGTTCTACTCAGCTTTACCTTTTCACAATTTATTTTCTTTAGAATTTTAACTCATAGTAAGTCCTCAAAGACCTTTATGTCTTTTTCATAACTCCATCCTTCCCTGCCATTTTTGTCATTGGTAACATCTTTGGCTGAATTGTTTTATTTACACATCAGATTTCCTGGAAGGAGGCAGAGGCAGATGGTTTGGGGTATAATATGGGGGAAGGGCGAGGTAATGAGAGTAGATTTAGGATAAGGTGCGAAGTGTGGGGTAGATGTGTGTCAACATGGGGTGATAGCTGGAGCCATTTTGTGTGTGTGTGTGTGTGTGTGTGTGTGTGTGTGTGTGTGTGTGTGTGTGTGTGTGTGTGTGTGTGTACGCGCATGCGCACGTGCGATCATAGTCCCTTGTCTGTACTTATGTTTGCACTTGACGGTGTAAAGGTGTTTCAAATCCTCATAGAAATCTAAATTATGTACATGTTTCCACTTTTGGAATTTTAAGTTGTATTTCATAAGTGGTTGAAATTTAATACATTTGTTAGGTTTTAGCTATTGATATTTCATATTTTGTGGTTGATTTACTTTAAAATTTATAGTTTATAATTTCACTTTGAGCCAGCTAGCTTTACTATTTTTAATTCTTAAGAGACCAGCTTATCTGAAAAAGTGGGTATATTGTAATACGCTTACAATTCAGACATACTCTCCTGTCTTGAGCTTTCACTTGTAACTGTTAGGGATGGATATTTATAGAAAATGATTTGACTGGTTTCTAATGAAGAAACAGGTACTGTGGCTTAAGTTTGAAGTCACATTGTAGAAGTAACTTTTCTAAGACTGTAGTAAAGAAACTTAAGTTTATTTCTGAAATAGAGGACGTTATAGTTCTTGAAGTCTACCTTTGTCATGCAAGAGAACAGCTTGTTAATGGTATTTAGTGCTTCAAGATCAGAGTGATTATATATCAAGTCTAAGAAGCATTGGTCAACGTAGTGTGATGCCTAAGACACAGCTGATGACTCAAGTTCCTTAGGAAGGAAGCACACTTGATAGTTGGGGAAAAATGCTCTTGGTGCCTAATTTTAAAATTACACAAATGAAAAGTCTGTAGAAAACAACTTGATTACAAGTAATTTTTCTGATGAATGGAAGTGTGCCAGCCTTAGCTTATTCTTACACATCCTCTCATTTATTGTAATTGAGTTTTTCTGTAAATAGGGAGATGTGTAATGTCAAAAGATTTTTACAGATTTTCTTCCTCCATTCTTAGCATTGTCATCTTTGTTTGATAAAAATAGGAAAAAAATTATTTCCTTATATAATATTGCTACCCCACACAAAGATGATACCCACCATCTGTAAGATATACTCTGATTATTTTTTCCTTCTGACGTTGAAATTTTCATTCTCTTTTTCTTTTTCCCCCTATTCTTATATTTAATTTGATGAGAACAGAAGATTGTAGGTTTTGGACTCAGGAGTTGGGAAGGAAGCTTTTGTTTGCAAAGCATTCCTGCCTACGTGTGGAATAAGGAAAATAATCATTGTGGTTAGTGTTTATGGTGTACTTATTTTATTCTAGGTATGATTTTAGGGAATTTTTTGTATTAACTCAGTCTTCACAACATTGACATAAGATTCTGTTGTTCTTTTTTTTTTTTTTTTTTTTTTGATTCTGTTGTTCTTATTTCAGAAAAGAGGTAACAGGATCAGGGAGGGTAACCTATTCAAGGTCACAAAGCCCTATAACTACTAATTGTGGAAGCCAGGGCTTGAATATAGTCAGTCTGGCTCCAGAATTCATACTCTCAGAAACCTTACTGCCTCTAAAAAACACATACTTTAAAAAGTATAATTTTTTAAAAGGGTTATAAAATATATAAAAAGTATATAAAATATATAAATATATATGTATTATATATATTAATTTTTAATATAAGAATAAAAAGTAATATAAGAGGTATAATGAGGTTGTTAGATTTTGCCTTTGTATGAAGATTTTTTTTTTTGGTATGAAGATTGGTTACCATCAGCGCATAACTCAGGCTCTTTATGCTTAGTATTTGAGTCATTTGATTTTTGGTCAGTCAAGTTCTTTTAAAGTTTTTTTTTTTTGACATTAAAAAATATTTACAATTAAGATGAGAGAAGCGCCTCAGAGAACATTTTATGCACAGTACCATTTCAGTTTTGTCACAGATAAATTTATATATGTATTCCTATTTTAAGAGGTTGAGGACAGATAGTAAATCTGGATGATGAGGTATAGGTTATATCTTTTTTTGTTTTTAACTTTTTTGGAAATACTATATTTCTTTTTATTTATTTAGTTTTGGTTGCTCTGGGTCTTTGTTGCTGTATGTGGGCTTTCTCTAGTTACAGAGAGCAGGGGACTACTCTCTAGTTGTGTTGGCACTGGCTTCTCATTGTGGATTCTCTTGTTGCGGAGTACAGGTTCAAGGTGCATGGTGTTCGGTAGTTGCAGCATGCAGGCTCAGTGGTTGCGACTTGCTGGCTCTTGGGCACCCGAGCTTCCCTAGTTGTGGCACAGTGGCTTATTAGCTGTTGCTTGTGGGCCCTAGAATGTAGTTGTAATGCATGGACTAGTTGCTCTGAGGCATGTGAAATCTCCCTGGACCAGTGATTGAACCTATATGCCCTGCATTGGCAGGCAGACTCTTATCTACTGCACCATCAAGGAAGTCCCCATCTTTTACAGAAGTATCTATTACAAAACTTTGGTGATACAGAGAAAAACATTTTTTAAAGTCGAATTACCTTTAGTAAATACCAATATCCTGGTGACTTTGAAAACACGTATAGGAAATAAAATACTGTTCTCTGTAAAAAGGAAACAAGGTCCTTGAGCTCTCCAGTGTGGTAAGGAGACCAAGTTAGTTTTTTTCTACTTTGAACCTACTGGTCATTTTTTCTGCCATTTGTGTATGTAGGTAGTTTTTTGGTGTTGCTTTTTACTTTTTACCCAGTTTTTCTTGAAACTTAGTTATATGTTTTCTCCATCTTACAGGTCCAGTCGCATTATTCTTCTACCAGTTTTACACATAGGCATTTGCTTGATATACTGCTAATTTCCCTCTAACTTTTTGTCTTAAAAACGTGTGCTTTCTGAAGGGTTGGAAGTATTTATAGGCCAGCTAACATTAAGATTATTAATGATTATCTTTTGCCACGTTGCTTTACCACTCTTAATATATACATTCTTTTTTTTTTTTGTTCTGAACCCCTAAAGTAAGTTGGTGCCCTTAAATACTTCAGTATGCATCTAATAAGGTTGAGGACATTACCCTTAAATAGCTGAGAAAATTGTTTTCTATTTTTTTAAGTGTTCAAATTTCCCATGGAGGTTGTAGTTACTAGGTACCAAGGAATTGTAATATGTGCTTTGTGAAGGCCAGATTTCTGGCAGCCACAGCTAAGGACTAGAAAGTAAAACAGTGTTAGTCTCCTTTTCTATTTAGTAAAAAAAAAAAACAGTTAACAGTAGAGAAAGGAGACATTGACAGAATAACTGCACTTCAGGATGGGGCTATTATGTAGAAACAATTGTACAATAATGTAATAGCCTAGAGGTTATCACATTGTTATGACCTCTTAGGCTAAAGATGTTAATAAGGAGAAATGTGGCTCAAGAAGATGTTAGAGGGGGGAAAATTCAGTATTGGTTCAAAAGGAAAGGTATTTGGCACCTAGATAAACTTCAGTTGTTTAGAAATTTTCCTCAGTGGAACCTTTCATTTTCCTTTGATGTTAGATTACAAACATCTTACTGTACTCTAGGTTTGATGTCTGGTAACAGATTTGTTTCTCCACTGTTAATAACTTTACATGATGAGAACATCTTCAGTGAGTATTCCATTTATCAGAAGGGAGAAAAGGAGTTAAAGATTGCCATTCATTGAGTCCTTCCTTTTACCTTCGCTCATTCATGTTGCCCTGCTTCGGTGATATTTCAGAGTGATAAAAGAACCTCTAGTTCCGTATTCATGGACAACTGAACATTAGTATTTTTTTTCATTGTTTGTCGTCATTTTGTTTTTTTACTCCTAGACTTGTAGGCTGTGATTCCTTTTGTACAAATCTATTTCATGTAAATAAAGGATATAAAATAGAGGAAGAATAGTATTGTCTTTTATGGGCCACAAATCACATATTAATTTAAATGGCAATAGACTTTTGGAAGAAGTAGTTCCTGTGCTGGTACTTACTGGTTGTGTTAAATAACCACTGGAGGAGGAAAATGGCAACCCAGTCCAGTATTCTTGTCTGAAAAATCCCATGGACAGAGGATCTTGGTGAACTACAATCCATGGGGTCACAGAGAGTCAGACACGACTGAGCGCTAAGCACAGCAGCACACTGCGTGGTGGTGACCCTCACATCTGAGTCTCTAGCCCAGGACTCTCCCCTGAATTCTGGACTCCAGTATCCCAGCTAGTCTCCAGTTAGATGTCTGGTGGGCCTCTGGAGTTAGACATGTCTGAAATCAGACCTCTGATTCCTCTTACCCAGTCTTTTTTTCTTGTAGTATTTCCCATCTCAGTAGGTGGGAGCTCTGTTCTTCAGTTGCTAAGGCCAAAAACGGAGTTATCCTTGATTCATTGTTTTCTGTTACACCCTGCTTGCAATCCTGTCAGTTCCTCCTTTAAAGTATATGCAGATTTTGACAACTTCTTATTAGCTCCACTACTACTGCCCTGATTGATATAAGTAAACATCCATTTCACTTTAATTACTGTAAAACCTGCTAACTCTTCTTCCTGTTCTCTTGTTCTCTCAGCATAGCAGTCTTTGTGATCCTGTTCAGAAGCTACTTTGGCCAAAACCATCCATTGGTACTTTGTACACTTTAAAATGGTTAAAATGGTGAGTTTTATGTTATGTGAATTGTACCTCAACAAAAAATAGCAAGATTGAAAAAAAAAAACAACTCCATCCAGTGGCTTATTATTTAGTCCGTATAGTGGCTCTTAAGGCCCCTACATCATGTACATGTATGCTTATCCTGCCCCAGTGCTTCCCCATTGTTTATTTCTGCACCTACCACACAGAGCTCTTAAGAAAAATGCCAAGCTTACTCCTGTCTCAGGGATTTTGCACTTGCCAGTCCTCTTACATGGACCAGTTTTCCCCCTAGATTGCTATAGTGTCAACCCTATTTCTTTTCTATTTTTTTAAAAAGTTATTTATTTTTAATTGAAGGAGAATTGCTTTACAACATTGTATTAGTTTCTGCCATACATCAGCACAAATCAGCTGTAGATATACATTTGTCCCCTTTTTATTTTTTAAGTGAAAAAAAGTTACATGGTGGTGAAATACACATAAAATCTACCAGCTTAACCATTTTTAACTGTTCAGTAGTGTTTAAGTACATTCACATTGTTATGCTTTGCTCTCTTTCTGTTGTGTTTCTGCAGATATTATGAAGTCTTCTGATTACCTCATATAAAAATACAAACCCTTACTTGGCATTCTCTATCCACTCACCCTGTGATAACAGTCTTAGAGCCGTCTGATGTTACTTACTTGTTCACAGGGAACCCTTTTTGATATCCCGTGACAAACCATAATGGAAAATAATGTGAAAAGATAGATATATAACAGTCATTTTGCTGTACAGAACAAATTAACACAACATTGTAAATCAAATATACTTCAATAAAATGAGAAAAATTTATAAACCAAGTGAAATTATTACTTGTTATACTGTCTGCTGTCCTTCTCTAGGATAAAGTTTCATAAGGTCAGTAACTTTGTTTTGTTCACGTCTGTATTCCCAGCATCTAAAAACAGTGCCCTTGTAGTATACAGTGCAGATAGTAAGTGCCCAATATATATGTGTTGAGTGAATAAATGAATGTTTACTGAACTAAATAATTTCATTTTTTTAATGAACTACATAAGAATTCCAAGTTTCTGTCTGGGAAAAAAAAAACTTCCAAAGCTTATAATTAATCTTTTTACTTTAATTGACTTTAAAATGGAATGAAAATACCATTTTTGTTATTTTATTGGTTTTGCTGATTATTTTTATATGCCCAGTTAATTAAAGGAATTAGTAGATTGAATGGGTTATATTTTCTTTGTAAAAACCAAATTGCTTTTTCACAACTACTCTGTGTTTCTGTTAATATTTAAAAATATTATTAAAACACTTGGCACTTGTCATTCACTGCAAAAATTATCCTAAAAGGGGAAATGTAGAATGTCTTCATGGTTATCTGATTTTACTCAATAAAACTTGTAAACTTTGTTATGTTACTAAGATGAAACTTTAAAAACACCCTTTTCATTTTAGGGTAAGTTTAGAGTCACAGAATATTAGAGCAAGATGGAAGTTTTGTAGTCTTGGGTTGCTTACTTAACCTCTTTGTGCCTCATTTTAAGATTAATTATACTTCCCCTACAGAGTTGTTATGAAGGTGAAATGAGATAATATATGTTCATTGGTTAATTTAGCCATTATTTACTGAATTCTTACCTATTACGTACTGTCAGTTCAGTTGCTCAGTCGTGTCCAACTCTTTGTGACTCCATGAATGGCAGCACGCCAGGCTTCCCTGTCCATCACCAACTCCCAGAGTCTACCCAAACCCATGTTCATCGAGTTGGTGATGCCATCCAACCGTCTCATCCTCTGTCATCCTCTTCTCCTCCTGTCCCCAATCCTTCCCAGCATTAAGGTCTTTTCCAATGAGTCAACTCTTTGCATGAGGTGGCCAAAGTATTGGAGTTTCAGCTTCAACATCAGTCCTTTCAATGAACACCCAGGACTGATCTCCTTTAGGATGGACTGGTTTGATCTCCTTGCAGTCCAAGGGAGTCTCAAGAGTCTTCTCCAACACCACAGTTCAAAAGCATCAATTTTTTGGTGCTCTGCTTTCTTCACCGTCCAACTCTAACATCCATACATGACCACTGGAAAAACAATAGCCTTGACTAGACGGACCTTTGTTGGCAAAGTAATGTGTCTGCTTTTTAATATGCTATCTAGGTTGGTCATAACTTCCCTTCCAAGGAGCAAGCATCTTTTAATTTCATGGCTGCACTCTCCATCTGCAGTGATTTTGGAGCCCAAGAAAATAAAGTCTTTCACTGTTTCCACTGTTTCCCCATCTATTTCCCATGAAGTGATGGGACCAGATTCCATGATCTTAGTTTTCTGAATGTTGAGCTTTAAGCCAACTTTTTCACTCTCCTCCTTCACTTTTCTCAGGAGGCTTTTTAGTTCTTCACTTTCTGCCATAAGAGTGGTGTCATCTGCATATCTGACGTTTTTGATATTTCTTCCGGCAACCTTGATTCCAGCTTGTGCTTCTTCCAGCCGAGCGTTTCTCATGATGTACTCTGCATATAAGTTAAATAAGCAGGGTGACAATATGCAACCTTGACGTACTCCTTTTCTTATTGGGAACCAGTCTGTTGTTCCATGTCCAGTTCTAACTATTACTTCCTGACCTGCATACAGGTTTCTCAAGAGACAGTTCGGTGGTCTGGTGTTCCCATCTCTTTCAGAATTTTCCACAGTTTATTGTGATCCACACAGTCAAGGCTTTAGCATAATCAATAGAGCAGAAATAGATGTTTTTCTGGAACTCTCTTGCTTTTTTGATGATCCAGCGGATGTTGGCAATTTGATCTCTGGTTCCTCTGCCTTTTCTAAAACCAGCTTGAGCATCAGGAAGTTCACGGTTCACGTATGGCTGAAGCCTGACTTGGAGAATTTTTTTACTAGTGTGTGAGATGAGTATAATCGTGTGGTAGTTTGAGCATTCTTTAGCATTGCCTTTCTTTGGGACTGAAATGAAAACTGACCTTTTCCAGTCCTGTGGCCACTGCTGAGTTTTCCAAATTTGCTGGCGTATTGAGTGCAGCACTTTCACAGCATCATCTTTCAGGATTTGAAATAGCTCAACTGGAATTCCATCACCTCCACTAGCTTTGTTCATAGTGATGCTTTCTAAGGCCCACTTGACTTCACATTCCAGGATGTCTGGCTCTAGGTGAGTGATCACACCATCGTGATTACCTGGGTCATGAAGATCTTTTTTGTATAGTTCTTCTGTGTATTCTTGCTACCTTTTCCTTAATATCTTTTGCTTCTGTTAGGTCCATACCATTTCTGTCCTTTATCGAGCCCATCTTTGCATGAAATGTTGCCTTGGTATCTCTAATTTTCTGAAGAGATCTCTAGTCTTTCCCATTTTATTGTTTTCCTCTATTTCTTTGCATTGCATTGATCACTGAGGAAGGCTTTTTTTATCTCTCCTTGCTATTCTTTGGAATTCTGCATTCAGATGGGAATATCTTTCCTTTTTTCCTTTGCTTATGGACTGTACATTATTCTTAATCTCTTTATATATATTAGATAATTGAATCCATATAACAACACTTTTAGCTATAGGTATTACTATTTCATCTATTTTACAGGCAAGGGAAATGAGGCACAGAGTTAGGTAACTTGTCCAAGATCACTCAACTAATAAGTGGCATAGTTGGGACTTTAACTCATGGTGTTTAGTTATTAATAAAGATAATGTTTGCTAAACTGTTGAAATACGAAGTAAGACATGCTGACCATGTACTTCTGTGGTTATTGATAAACTTAGTTGCAAAAAGGAATACTGTGTGAAAGTTTGTAAAGTCATGCAAAATAGAGACGAAAGCTGCATGGATAGTTGCAGAGACAAGTATCTGAAATGTATTCATATTGTTGATATAAAATTTGAAAAAAAAAAAAACTCTTTGCAACTCCATGGAATTCTCCAGGCCAGAATACTGGAGTGGGTAGCCTTTCCCTTCTCCGGGGGATCTTCCCAACCCAGGGATTGAACCCAGGTCTCCCTCACTGCAGTTTGATCTTTTACCAGCTGAGCCACAAGGGAAGCCCAAGAATACTGGAGTGGGTAGCCTATCCCTTCTCCAGGGGATCTTCCCGACCCAGGAATTGAACCGGGGTCTCTTGCATTGCAGGTGGATTCTTTACCAACTGAGCTATCAGGGAAGCCCATAAATAAAGATAATTTTTGCTAAACTGCGCTTAACTTTTGAAACATGGAGTAAGATATGTTGACCACATACTTCTGTGGTTATTGATAAACTTAGGTGCAAAAAGGAATGCTGTGTGACACTTTATAAAGTCATGAAAATAGTGATGAAAGCCGCATGGATGATTGCAGAGACAAATACCTGAAATGCACTCATAGCATTGATAGAAGATTTGGAAAAAACACCTAACTAATGAATAGATTTATAATAATTTTATTTTTTAACCGATAGCACTTTGCAAATACTAGACCTATTAGAAATTCTGATACTTCTTGGATGAGTATCATGGGGTCACATTTTCTGTTGGTTGATTTATGGCTCTCTTAGCAGCAAAATACTGGCTGCTCTTTTGATAAATACAAGTGAAAGTGGAAATTTCTGTGAAACGTTGAGTGGCTCCATTAATTCTTACAGCAAACATTTACTGAGCGCCTATTTTCTTCCTTCCTTCTTCTAGATAATGAGGGTACATCATTGAACAGATCAGAGTTCTTGTTCTCATGGAACTTCTGGTGGTAGAGGGATATGTCAGTACAAAATAATATCAGGAAAGATAGAGCAGGATATTAGAATGAGTATGATTGGGACTTACGCTTTTAGATAAGGTAATCAGAGAAAGACTCTGAAGAAATTGTGTAGATACCTGAATGAAATGTGGTAGCCACGATATTGTCTGTGGGGGAAGATATTCCAGGCAGAGGGACGATCAGGAGACGAATGTGACTATAGCTCACAGAGAAAGGGGAGAGTGGTAGAAGATGAGATAAGACTGATACAGAAGTGGAGTAGGGGAATGCTGCTCCTTATAAGGATCACAGTCAACCTTGTGAGCCATGGCTAAGACTTTTTTTATTTTCAAGTTATACATTGAGATGAAGGCTCAATTGAGATGGAACCATGGGTGAGGAGTGGAAGATTTTGAGCAGAAGTGTGACATGATGCAACTTTACTTTTACTTGAACGTTGTTACTCTGACTGCTGTGTGAAAAATAGATTGTAGTGGGGCAGGAGTGGAAGCTAAGGGGCCAAGTATTTGTTAGGATTTCTATCTAGAACCTTTTGAACCTTGCCACATTTTCAGCCTTATGAATTGCACCTCCCTATTTTAGATTCCCCAGCCTTTCATTTGCAGCTGGGACACAGACATGTAAACTAGTCTTCTGAACTAGGCTCCTCTGATCAGAAGCATCACTGGAGACCTGGATTCTGAACTGAGCAGACGGGTATGCCTGCAAAGTTTTGCCAGTAGTGTGCATCTCTCAGACATTATGATAGATTTTTCCTTAACTGTTTTAAGGTTGTGTTTCTGGTACAGACCTGGCATTGGAGAGGCAGGGCAGTATTGGTGTTTTTCACAAGATACTTTTGGAGTAATTATGGTGTGTACTGCTGCTGTTGGGGATACCTGGGTAGTTTTGAGGAAGATAAAAATGGGGAGGGTTCCAGTATTATTGTCAAGTAGTAGAATATTATTTCAAATAATGGAATACTGTATGAGAAGTATGGAAATTGATTAAGATCACAATAGAAAATGTGTTAGTATTTATGGAAATATCTATAGGTTCTGGGTCAGGTTTCCTGTGTAGTATTTACTTGTTGATTTGCAGGGAACACAGAATCTTGGTTCTTATTTGTGTCTGATGTCTCTTGATTCATGATTTCTCTTGGTTCACACTTGGTATTAGAGAAGCAATGATTTTTTTTTCTTTTAAATTAATTTATTTTAATTGGAGGCTAATTACAATATTATGGTTTTTGCTATACATCAACATGAATCAGCCACAGGTTTACATGTGTCCCCCCATCTTGAACCCTTCTCCCACCTCCCTCCCCACCTCATCCCCCTGGGTTGTCCCAGAGCACCGACTTTGAGTGCCCTGGCTTCATGCATCGAATTGGCACTGGCCATTTATTTTACATATGGTAATATACATGTTTCAGTGCTGTTCTCTCAAATCATCCCACCCTTGCCTTCTCTCACAGAGTTCAAAAGTCTGTTCTTTACATCTTTTTTTTTTTTTTTTTTGATTCTTTACATCTTGTGTCTCTTTCACTGTCTTGCATATAGGGTTGTCATTATGTCTTTCTAAATTCCATATGTATGCATTAGTATACTGTATTGGTGTTTCTCTTTCTGACTTATCTGTATAATAGGCTCCAGTTTCATCCACTTCATTAGAACTGAACTCAAATGTGTTCTTTTTTATAGCTGAGTAATATTCCATTGTGTATATGTAACACAGCTTCCTTATCCATTCGTCTACAGATGGACGTCTAGGGTGCTTCTATGTCCTAGCTATTGTGAACAGTGCTTCAGTGAACATTGGGGTACATGTGTCTCTTTCAATTCTGGTTCCTTGGTGTGTATGCCCAGCAGTGGGATTATTGGGTCACTCAGCTGAAAGAACCTGCCTGCAATGTGGGAGACCTTGGTTTGATCCCGGGGTTGGGAAGGTCCCCTGGAGAAGGGAAGGATTACCCACTCCAGTATTCTTGACTGGAGAATTCTATGGACTATACAGTCCATGGGGTCACAAAGAATCAGACACAACTGAGCGACTTTCACTTCCACTTTTCCCTTTTTCATGGTAGTTCTATTTCCAGTTTTTTAACTGTTCTCCATATTGTTCTCCACACTGTTCTCCATAGTGGCTGTACTAGTTTGCAGCCCTGTGAACAGTGTAAGAGGGTTTTCTTTTCTCCACACCCTCTCCAGTATTTATTGTTGGTAGCCTTTTGATGGTAGCCATTCTGACTGGCGTGAGATGGTACCTCATTGTGGTTTTGATTTGCATTTCTCTGATAATGAGTGATGTTGAGCATCTTTTCATGTGTTTATTAGCCATCTGTATGACTTCTTTGGTGAAATGTCTGTTTGATTCTTTGGCCCACGTTTTGATTGGGTCATGTATTTTTCTGGTATTGAGCTGTATGAGCTGCTTGTGTATTTTGGAGATTAATTCTTGTCAGTTGTTTCATTTGCTATTATTTTCTCCCATTATGAAGTCTGCCTTTTCACCTTGCTTATAGTTTCCTTTGTTGTGCAAACGCTTTTAAGTTTAATTAGGTCCCATTTGTTTCATTTTTATTTCTGTTACTCTGGGAGGTGGGTCACAGGATCTTGCTGTGATTTATGTCAGAGAGTGTTCTGCCTGTGTTTTCCTCTAAGAGTTTTATAGTTTCTGGTCTTAAATTTAGGTCTTTAACCCATTTTGAGTTTATTTTTGAGTGTGGTATTAGAAAGTGTTCTAGTTTCATTCTTTTACAGGTGGTTGACTAGTTTTTCCAGCAGCACTTGTTAAAGAGATTGTCTTTTTTCCATTGTATATTTTTGCCTCCTTTGTCAAAAATAAGGTGTCCATAGGTGTGTGGATTTATCTCTGCTCTTTCTATTTTGTTCTATTGACCTATATTTCTGTCTTTGTGCCAGTACCATACTGTCTTGATGACTCTAGCTTTGTAGTATAGTCTTAAGTCAGGCAGATTGATTCCTTCAGTTCCATTCTTCTTTCTCAAGATTGAAGGAATGATTTTTTTTAAAGATATTTATTTATTTGGCTACATTGGGTCTTAGTTGCAGCAAGCAGGATCTTTTATCTTCGTTGCAGGATCTCTGGTTACAGCATGTGGGATCTGGTTCCCTGACCAGGGATTGAACCTGGGCTCCCTGCATTGGGAGCACCAAGTGTTAGCCACTGGACCAACAGGGAAGCCCTTAGAAGCAATTATTTTTAGTATTAGGGCATGTATATTTATAGGTTCCTGGAACCTGGGAGAGTCTAGCATGTAACAAGGATAAGGAATAGAGTAGCTGATTAGGAATTGTAGTAGACAAGTAGGCAGGGAATCAGGAAAATCTGTAACAAAGGGAAGCTGAAATATGATGATGAGTAGGTCAGAAGTCCAGGTCTGTTCAGATATAGTTGCGGAGATGGGTGATTATTTAAGTGCAACAGTGAGATTTAGTGATAGAGTTGTATTCTGTCCCTACTTCTTGAATTTTTTGACTGGTTGCTAAAGTATCAAAACAGGTCTCAGTAGGTTGAGACTCTGCATGTGGGAACAGGCAATTTTGTGGTGTCTGCCTGAGCTAAGTAGTGCAAGGGGAGGAGATTGGCATGGGCTCCTGTGGAGTAAATTGTGCCAATTTCAATCACTAGCTGTGGAAATCAAGGGTATACATATATACACACACACACGTATATATATATATATATATATATATATATATATATTTTTTTTTTTTGTCTATAAAAAGCACGTTCTTTTCTGGTATTTCATTACTCGTTTTTGTGCATCTTAGAGGTAGATGTCAGTTTAGGTTTTTGAAGTTCCCTGCCATGTGCTGTTATTTTGGTAATTTTTTTCTTTTCCGTTTTTTGTAGTCCCATCAGAAATGTGAATGGTAACTTATCTTGTTTATGATGAGAGTAATACAATTATTGTAGAATGTTATGAAGTCACTGAAACCAAACTGATCTTGGATTTGTTACATAGCTCTCAGACCTCCATTTTCTTTAAAATGGGCTAGTAGGTCCGTGTGTATGTGTGTGTTTAATCGCTCAGTCATGTCTTACTCTGTGACCCCATGGACTGTAGCCCGCCAGACTCCTTTGTCCGTGAGGATTTTCTCGGACTAGAATACTGGAGTCGGTTGCCATGCCTTCCTCCAGGAGCTCTTTCCAATCTAGGGATTGAACGTAGGTCTTCCGCATTGCACGCAGATTCTTTACTGTCTGAGCCACCAGGGAAATTCCGTAGGTCTGTTGGGTGTATTAAATGAAAAGCTGTAGAGCAACTACTAGACCTGGCAAGATAGCAAGTGCTTGATAGCAAGATAGGAAGTTTTAGTTATCATTGCATCTAGTTTATAAACATTGTTTAATTAATCAACTTAAGTAAGAAGCCTATCTAGTCAGAATATATATATATATATATTGTACATAATAAACTATCAGTGTCCATTTAAAACATTGAATGCTTTTTACAAATAAAACAGACATATATATGCCCCTTACTTCCAACTAGAGCGTGGTGCCCCCGCACTGCCCGCACCTCTGCCCACCCTTCCCGCACACGCCCCGTGCTCACTCAGGCACGAGGCTGTTGCCCCTTCCTGTGCTTGGCTGCCCCCTCAAGCCAGGTGCTCCCCGGGCTCTACAACTTCTGTCCAGCTGAGCAGCCTTCATGGAGACAGTGCGGAGCGGGAGGAGGAGAGGGAGCCCCTGCAGGTGACCTGGGAAGGACAGGTCTGCCCCCACCCTATCCCCCCAATTCACCCCACAGGACCAGCCTCATGCAGCATCCCCCTGTGCCGGCAGTGCTGGTCACCCAGCAAGAGATTCCCGCACCTGGACAAGGGTGGCTTCCTCTCCCCAAGCTCAGCCCCCAACCCCTCGCAGGAGCCATCACTGTCTGAGGGTTTGTGGGGTGGGTGGGCTCTGGCAGGACCCTCACTGTGCGGTGGACCAAGGGCACTGCTGCAGGACTGCCGCTGGGAGATGGCCCGAGACTGACCTGGCACAGAGCAGAGGGTCTGCTCTGCTGCGACCACTTCCACCGCTCCCGAGGGTCGCGGCCTTGTGTGGGGCCGCGCACACTCCACCACCTGGGGCTGGGTGTGGCCAGGAAGTGCCACTCAGATCGGGGCGCCGGCTGCTCCTCTGGTCCTGCTCTCCCTTCACCGCCTAGCCACCTCCTTTCCTCTTCGCTTCAACGCGATGGAGACTCCGAAGCTTTCTTCTCTCTGCTGTGCCAAAGCTGGTCAGAGGGGGAGAGGAGGGGCAGGAGTGAGGGGTAGTACAAGGCCAAGACCCCAGCTCCTCTGACCCGGCACAGGGACAAATCTGATTTATTTATTTTAGTTAAAAAAAGTAACAAGAACTACTTTGCATTGCATTTGGCTTGACCCGTAAAAACTGAGTTCTCCTTGAAAAAAAATAGTTTATAGTTTTGGATTTTTAAATTTTTCCACTTAAAACTGAAAATGTGAAGCCTTTTTTTTTTTTTTTAAAGCAGTGTCTTTTAGTCTTAATTTTCACGTGAATTTTAAAATACTGCATTTCTAAAATAGAAATGGGAAGAAACAACCTTAGCATAGTATGTGTATTATGAATGTATTATATAATGAAAAGTAAAGGCCAAAGTCAGGAACAAAGTAAAAATGCTCTCGCTGTTATTCAGTGTGGTTTCATAGTCCTAGCTAGTGTAATAAGTTTAATAAAAAAAGAATTATAAATAGATGAATAAAATATTTAAATATGAAAAGCAGAAGCAAAGTACCAACTATAAACATACATATATACCATATATATATAAACACACATATTTATTCATAATATTTACATGCAAATATTAAAGGGGCAGGTGCTCATGAATCCCCTAGGGAGGCACATGGCTCTTGGTTAGAAATCCTATTGTAGAGGGGAGACAAAGATGATTATAACCAATCACAGTAATAAAACTGAGTGCTTAAGTAACTTTCTATAGATTTGATATCTGTTTTGCAGTGCTCTGCTTGTTCAGCTCTGCCATTGCAAAGCAGTGATAGGAAATACATAAATGAATGAACATAGAGCTATTTTGAGAAAAGAGGTGACCAGTTCAAATTGACCTTTGGACTTATAGTTTGTCTACCCCTGTTTTATATTATTTGGGAGCTTTTCCTAATCAGTACATTACCTGTGACTTCAGATAAAGTATTTCTTGCTTAAATGGTAGAACTGGTGGTACTTGACCCTAATGATACTGTTAAAGGCTGAGGTTAAAGCAAGTACATAGAAAAAGAAGGATATAGCTGCTGGTAGAAGTTAGGGTATTTCTGTGTAGAGAAAAGCTGCAAGCTTCTCAAACTTCTATATGCATACAGATCACTCTGGGGATCAGATACATCTGGGTAGAACCCGAGTCACTTGGGGATCAGTAGATCTGAGACGAGCCCAAGTTTTGTATCCCTAACAGTTTCCCAGGAGATCCCAGGCAGCTGATTCCTGAATCACAGTATGAATAGCAAGGTGTTATGTGTGACAAAAATGCAAAATACTGTACACAGAAAAAGATTTAGTTCTGTAAGGACAAACATTCACAAACACAAATTTCCAATCTCAGTGGTAACAGTCTGATGAGTAGTAGGCTTCCAGGTTTTCTTTTAGCTTGTTAGCTTAAATGTTGAATTGGACCTTTTGTACTGCCAAGAAATTCTTCAAAATGGTCTAGTAACTACTTCTCAGCTGATACTTTTCCTTGATATTTGGTTTCCCCCAGTGTTCTTTTCGTACTTGGGGTCACCAATTGTCATTTAATCTTTTATTTCCCCCATCTTTTACTACTTATGTCTGTCATATTAACAAAAATGCAGTTACTTGTGAATAATGAGTCATTATAGGATGCTTCATAGTTTCTTGAAGGTCAGTAGAATGTTTATTTTTTTCTCAAAGGGGAGGATTAGTAAGTTGAACTATTTTGAATTGTTTTAGATTCTGGATTTTTTTTTTTTTGAAAAAGTTTCTAACCATGGGAAAAAGTAAAAGAAAGGCCAAATACCCAATATGCCTACCACTCGACTCACTGTTTTTCTTTTAAAAAATTTTAATTAGCTTTACTGAGGTATAATTTCCATAAGTAGAATTCAGCAATTAATTTTGAGAAAGGTATGTAGTGGTATATAACCACTGCCATAACAATAATTTAGAACTTTTACATCAACCAGTAAAGTTCCCTTGTGCTCTTTGCAGTCAATTAAAAATGCTTCTCATTTCCCTTTTGATTTCTTCTTTGATCTATGGGCTATTTAGAAGTGTGTTAAGTTCCCAATATTTGGGACTTTTTCCAGATATCTCCTACTGATTTAATTTCATCAGGGTATGTTTTCCAGAAGTTTTACTTTCGTTTTAGGTTTGAAGAGTTCGTTAACAAACCGTTTGTTACACTTATAAACAATTTCAATTTTTTCTAGAAGATTATTTAACTTAATTTCCACATGCAGTCATTAAGAGAAAAGAAATGGGCTTCCCTGGTGGCTCAGATGGTGAAGAATCTGGCTGCAGTGCAGGAGACCTGGGTTTGATCCCTGGGTTGGGAAGATCCCCTGGAGAAGGGAATGGCTACCCACTCCAGTATTCTTGCCTGGAGAATTCCATGGTCAGAGGCTACAGTCCATGGGGTCACAAAGAGTCAGACATGACTGAGCGAATAATACTTTCACTTTTCACTTTTTCCAAAAGAAAAGGAAAAGAAACAATAGAAGTAATAGTGTATACATCACCAAAATGGATCCTCATTCAGACTTTAATAGTGCTGGGAAATCCCTCATTAACAGCAATGTGGAGTCGCAATTGGGAAAGGGTCCTGGGCTATATGCCCGCCTCACGGGTGAGGCTTCAAATTGCTGTTTCAGTGGCTGCTTATAATTCCAAGCCGCAAACTGCTCTCATTAATGGTTTGCGCGCAAAAGTGCTTCTTTGGTTTTTACTTTACCCTTTTTACAATGCTGTTTACTTCACCTTGTGAGTCATAGGCTTTCTTTAAGGGGGTTGTCCAGACCTCCAGGGGCTCAAGAATTCCAAGACCTACTCTTTTTCTTATCTAAAGTGCTACCTGACTTGCTGTGCTTGTGAACTGGGAGAGTATCTGGGCAATGTCCAGTCAGGTTAAAAGCAAGTCAAAGGCCTGTTCTGTTGCTTCTGAAGCCTGAACAAGACTTCCTCCATTTTAATTGCATTAACAGAAAGTGTGATCTATGATTTCAGTCTGTAAAAATTTATGGAAATACACTTCATGGCCTAGAATGGAATTTTTTTTTTTTTTAAATACACCATGTGCCTGTGAAAATACGTACTCTATGATTGGGTGGAATATTTTATAAAATGTTAATTGAGTCAAATTGCTTGATAGTGTTCAGTTCTTATTTTTGTTTACTTTTTCAGTGAGGAGTGTTGTTTCCAGGTATAATTACAAATTTGTCTTTCAGTTCTGTCAGCTTTTTGTTCACATAGTTTGAAGCTCTATTACGTGATGCACATTTAAAACTCAAATGTCTTTTTTTAATCCCTTTCTTTCTCTCTTTTTTTTGGTTTGTTTTGAAGTTTACTTTGACAGTACTGTAGCCGCTCTGGCTTTCTTGTATTAGGGTTTGGATGGTATAATTTTCCCATTTTTTTTTTTTAGTTTAACTCATCTTTACCTTTCTTGAAAAATAAGAAAGTGACACTCTATCTTTTAATTATGTTTAAATCATTAACTTTTAATGTAATTATTGATATGATTGAGTTTAAAACTTCCATCTTACTGTTTGCTTTCTGTTCCATTTGTTCATAGGGCCTTTTTTAAACCCTTCTTTTTCTAGGTTTTTTGGGATTAATTTGCTTTAAAAAATGATTTAATCTTAACTCTTATTGGCTTATGTAATGTACCTGTTTAGTTATGTATTTTTAGAGGTTGTTCCTAGGGTGTACAGTATACACCTGTAACTTGTCAATGTGTACCTTTGGATAAAATACCACTTCTTTTACAGTGTCCTTTCCTGTTTCCTCTCCTCCATTGAGCTGTATTATCATACATTTTAATTCTATGTGTGTCATAACTGCTATGTACTATAGTGTTTATACACATAGTGTTTTTTAAACACAATCATTTAACTTTGAAAGAGGTTAAAGAATGAGAAAATAAATCTTTTTTATTTTCTCATATAGTTATTGTTCTTGACACGCTTCTTTGTGTCAACACAGGTTTCCAGCTGGTATATTCCTTCTGCCTGAAAACTTCCTTTGACATATCTTGCAATGCAGGTCTGCTGGCAATAAATTGTCAGCTTTGATGTCTGAAAAAGGGTTCATTTCACCTTTTCCCCTCTTCATCTTCATTTATGAGATATGTTTCACTGGGTATGGAATCTTAGGTTGAGAATTTTTTTTTTTTTGGTAGTATTTCAAATATGTTGGTGAGTTATCTTCTGAGTTATGTAGTTATGCTATCATTTGTACACTCATTCTTCTATATGTAATGTGTCTTTTTCTCTAGTTCCTTTTGTCCTAACCCAACAGCTGATTTTAAGGTTTTTTTTTTTTTTTTTGTCTTTAGTTTTCAACTATTAGCCAATGATAACTGTTTCAATTTCTTTGTATGTTAATTCTGTCATCTTTATAGTTTCTGTTGCTAATGTCTGACTTCTTCATCCAATAGTATGAGAAAAAGATTTTTTCCTGAGTCTTTACATGCATGGTAATTATTGACTGGATGCAGTTCATTTTTGATTTTTACTTTTTTGGTGTTTGATTTTGTCTTGCCTTTAAACGTGGTCAAATTTTGTTGTTGTACAATTAAACTACTTGGAATCAGTTGAGTTCTTTGGACGAAGCCCTTTAAGCTTTGTTACGGTGGATCCCAAACAGCCTTTAGTCTGTGGCTAATTTTGCCCTGTGAATAAGATGATGTTTTCCTGAGGGCTCTACCCAGTGCTCTGTATATTACAGGTCTTTGTTCTCTGGATGGTGGGAATATGAACACTTCCCAGCCCTAACTGTAAGCTTTTAAGACTGTTCTGCTTACTTTTTTTGTGGTTTATTTTTATGGTCTGGGATAGTTGATTCTCACATGATCAGATACAAATTTGCCAAACATATAGGGGGAACCCTTCTTTAGATCTCTGAGCTCCTTTTCTGTTAGCTTCTTCTCTGGCACTCTGGTCCACAAATTCTAAATGCCTGGCCTCCCTGTCAGCAGGTTCTGTTTGGTTCCTGTACTCTGCATATTGACCTTAAACTGCTTCTAGGTAGTTAAGTTGGGCCAATTGTAGATCTTACCTCATTTGTTTATCTTCCCATGTATTTCGTCAAGTTTTCTGAATGTTTAGATTTAGTTCTTACTTCATTATAGTCAGAAGTGGAAACTGATAGCAGTTTGTGTCCTTTTTCTTTTTTGTCTCATTGGGAATCACTTCAGTGAAAATTATGCATGTCATTTTACTCCTAAGTACTTCAAAATACATCTCCCCAAATTCAGATTATTTTCCTACTGTATAACCACAGTGTTTTTGTATTGAGGAAAATTAATAAGAATTCCTTAATATCATGTAAGTCTGGTTGATTCTGGTTTGTTCCAGATAGTTTCCAAATGTTTTTGTTTCCTTTTCAATTGGGTTTTTTCCCTTTTTGTTGTTGGGTTTTTTTTTTTTTTTTCTTTTTCATTGTTTTTACTCTGCTAAGTTTTGCCATGTTTGTGGTGGTGAGGCTCTTCTTTGTTCTGTTGTTTTTTTATGATATAATGTGGGTTAGTTTTGTTTTGTTTGTCTCTGAGACCAGTGTATTTTTTTCCTTTAAGTCATAGTTTGAAGGGCTCATTATTTTCTGTTTTACCTACTTTTCTGCGAATCATGACTCATGATCATATACAGTCTTTCTGAGAATTCCAGGGTTCTGTTCTCTTGAAATTTTTCAGAATCTTTATAATTGAGATAAAACATAATTTCACAGCATTTAATTGGGAAAGTTGAAAATGCTCCCCAGGTACATACAGTTCTGACTTGCAGAAAAGTAGGTAAAACAGAAGAGAGAATTTTTTTAAAAAGTGAATTTTGCGGCTAGGGTCAGCATTAGGAGTTCAGTGTGCTGTGCTTTTCCATTCTGGTTATTTCCTTGACTGCTTGTTTGAAAGATTATACCATTAGGTTATATACCCTGTGTTGTATTAGTCCACTGACTCTCTTGATAATAAGAAAAAAAAACAATAAACCCTCTGATTTGTAGCATTTCTAATTTCAGTAGTATAAGTACTCCACCCATGGCTGATTTTGAGCCACCAACATGTCATTGAACAGAGTTGGGAAGAGAATTGAGCCTGTTTCAGTCAGCTCTAACACACACTTGATTATATCCTTTTCTTATTTGGTTTTAGTTCTTGAGGATTTTTTCTTAGTGTTGGAGGGCTGCTTTTTATATATATATATGTATATATATATTTTCTCCATGGTTTCCCCATTATTTCATTCAGTATCAGAGGGAGAAGTAAGATAATACAGTTTCATTTAATACATTCCTTTGTTAACTATGCCTAAATACCATTATTTATGTGGGATCTTAGTTCCCCAGCTAGAGATTGAACCCAGGCCCTGACAGTGAAAGTGTCAGAGTCCTAACCCCTGGATTGCCAGGGAATTCCCTCATTTAATACATTGTGTTCAATAACTTTAAAAGTATTACTATGATCATATCATAAGTACTGATAGTTAGGCATAGTTAACAAAGGAACATAGGTCTGATAATGAAGTGGACTTGTTAACTGTATGTACCTGGGTAGCATTTTTAACTTTCCCAATTAAATGCTGTGAAATCATGTTTTATCTCTGTTATAAAGATTCTGAAAATCATTACTCAGGTCCTTTTCAAGTGCAAGGAAACATTATGTTGCTTTATAAAATTCCTTTGTGTGTGGGATAGAGAAAAGATGACTGTCTTTAATGTCTTGCTGAAGTGTCTGTCCATGCAAATAATTGAGCCTTTATGACATGTGCTTCCCTAGAACAGCCACAGTTACTGTTTTTTTTTAAGTTATTAAAAGTGGCAAAATACTTTATCTGCACTGTGATTTAAAAAGTCAACTTTTTGGTGCTGAGAAAGGAGTGGGAGAAGTAACTTTGCAAAGCTAAGGTTGTACTGTGACTACTCAGTCCACTTAAAAGAAATATGACTTAGTAATCCTACTTTGATTTTTTTTGAAAAATATAATTTATTTTTGGTTGCACTGGGTCTTCGTTGCTGTACGTGGGCTTTCCTCTAGTTGTGGTGAGCAGGTGCTCCTCTTAGTTGTGGTACACAGGCTTCTCGTTGCAGTGGCTTCTCTTGTAGTTGTGGCATATGGGCTTAGTTCCTTGGCGGCATGTGGAATCATCCTGGACCAGAGAGTGAACCTCTGTCCCCTGCATCAGCAGGCAGATTCTTAGCTACTGTACCACCAGGGACGTTCCCCTACTTTGATTTTTAAAAAGGAAGAAACTACCCTAAAGTTCTCTTAGTACAACTTCGCCATTTTTGATATTTTTCTTGATGTTTTCTCTTGTGTGGGGCGTTTTTAAAAATCCATGTATAAATGTAAAGATAACTTTAAGAAATATGGAACATATATTGGTACAATGTATGATTCTGTTATTTAGTCCTGATTTTTAAAATTTCCATACCAGGAGGCTTATTTTCTCTTATACCTTGGCTTCATTATATTTTCTTTGCTAGTTATAAGGTAGCTTTGAATTCTAGTTTTGGACTACATTTCTGTCACCTCTCTTGAGAACAGTGCATTCTAAAGTATGGTGAAGTGACTCAGTAGTTTAAACTGAGAGGTCTTTTCATTCTACCCTTTCTGCTAAGCAGTTTACTTGCATTTAAAGTATTCATGGTTGTCTTTATTTTACAGATTAAAACAAAACAATAAAACCCCCTGAGGTTTAAAAAAGTTAAATAGTTACCGGATCATGTAGTCATGGTGAGGAAATGTCAGAATTCAAACCTACTTCTGTCTTTATTCCTGAATCTCTGGCCTCAATTTGTGTAAATAGGTCTCAAAGACAGGTGTGAAAGGAGGAGGAAATGGAAGGGGAGGAGAGGGAAGAGATGGTGATAACTGTGAATAATTTATTGAGCCTTTACTGTATGGTAGGCACTTTGCTAATTGCCACACATAGCTTAAGTCATTTAATCATTGTAAAAGCCTTAAAAGAAAGGTATTCTACTTCTCTCTATTTTAAGGATGGGAAAATGAAGCTGAGTTTTCCATTTGATCAGGAAAACAAGCTAATAAATGAAAGTAATGGGATTCAAACCCAGATAATTTTTTTATCCTAACAAAATATTATGTACCATAAAATTTATGATCTTAAGCATTTCTAGTGTATAGTTCAGTAGTATTAAGTATACTTACCTTGTTATGCCGTCTCCAGAACTTAAACCCAGATGATTTAAGAGCTTGTATCTTTAACCATGTAGTGACTGGCAGCTGATTGTGTAAGCAGAAAATTTAGTGATGAAACATTTAGGCTTTATGCAATGCATTAGGTGAGAAACAATGGTTTTTAAGACACTGGTCACCAGGTGGTGAATGACATGAACCCCAAGAGAGGGGAAACAAATGAAGTGAGACCTTTGATTGTTCCAGCTTTCTGCTTGGAATGAATTTCCATCTATAAGAGGGAACCTAGGTGGAGACCAGCAAACTCAGAGTTATGGAGATGGAATTGGACTAAAGCAGCTTGTTTGTAGACAGAATCTCACAACGAAGGGTGCTGCATAGGGAGAGAATCCTTGAGATCTGCAGAGGGTTCCCCTGGAGTGTTTGATAGAGTATTTTTGATCATTGCACCTATGTGGGGAAACTACCTGAGGCCAGGGAAAGAAACGGTGCCCCATGTTCACATAGTGCCGGAAATAGTGCTTGTTCCTACCGGCCAAACTGGAGAAGCTCCTGATTTGTGGAGCACTGGATAGAGTACTCAAATATGTCTTGCCCCAGTAGTAGGGGGAAATTAGCCCTACACTGAACACTGCTGTGCACTCATGTAACAAGTCATAAAGGGAAGACCCAAAAGGATCAAACTGTTTCCAAATACCTTTTAATTTGTCCTATAACAAAGCCTAAGAGTATTTGTAAGAATACAAAAAATGTTCCAGCCACTGCAAGGTGAAATTCACAGCATCTACCATCCATTCAGTGCAAGATTATAAGACATGCAATGAAGCAGGAAAATAAATTCTCTGATGAAAAGAATAAGCAATCAATTGGAACCAACCCATAGCTGTCGTGGGCATTAAAATTAGCAGACAAGAACATTAAGAGAGTAATTATAACTGTATTTCATATGTTAAAGAAGTTAAGTAGAGACATAAAAGATATAAAACAGATGCAAATCTAACTTGTACAGATGAAAACTAACAGTGTTTTAGATGGAAAGTATACCGGATGGCATTAACAACAGATTAGACATTATAGAGAATATTATTGAACTGAAAGCACTAGAAGCTGTTCAAAATGAAACAGAGAAGAATTTTTGATAAATATGAGAAGACCCATCAAGGGGCTCTGGGAAGAATTTGATGACCTTAATATACTAATAATTGGATTCCTTGGGCAGGTGGGGGTGGAGAGAGTGAAAAAAATTTTGAATAAATCGTAGTTGAAAAATTATAAATCCACAGATCCAAGAAGTTTACTGAAACTAAAGCATAGTAAATATGAAGAAACCAGAGCACATCATATTTAAATTGTTCAAAACCAATGTTAAAGAGGAACATCTTAAAAGCACTAGGGAGGGAAAAAACATTACCTTCAGAGGAGCAATGGTAAGGATGACAGATTTCTTGTCAGAAGGAATACAGCTGAAAAGATAGTGGAGCAACATTCAAAAAATACAAACCTGTCAGCCTGAAATTCTATGCCCAGTAAAAATATCTTTCAAAAATAAAGACAAAATAAAGACTTTGAGACAACCAATATCTGGAAAAACCTTTCACCAGCAGAAGAAATGTTAGAGGGAGTTATCCAGGTAGAAGAAAAATGATACTAGATGAACATTTGGGTTCACACCAAGCAATGAAGAACCCTGGAAAGGAGAAGTAGAGATTTTTTCCTTGTTATTTAAATCTCTTCAAAAGATAATTGTCTCTTTAAACCAAAACATTAGCAGTGTATTGTGGACTTCATCAGACATAAGTAAATAAAGTATGTGATGACAGTAGGAGGAGAGGAATGAAAATATAGTAATGTCTGATTTTTATACCTGAAGTGCTATGTCATCATTTGAAGGTAGATTAAGTTAAAGATGTTTACTTATAGGCCCTAAAGCAACCACTAAAATAACCAGAGAGTTTTGCTAATAGGCTAGTGAAGAAATAAAAAGAGAAGCATAAAAAAATAATTAATCCTGAGAAAGGAGAAGGAAGCAAAGAACAGATGGGACAAACATAAATAGCAATATGATAGACTTAAACTTAACCACATTAGTAACTACTTTAAATGTAAATGATCTAAACACCCTAATTAAAAGATTGGACAAAAAGCAAGATCCAACTCTATGCTGCCTACAATGAACTTGCACTAAATACGTAGGCACAAATAGGCTAAAAGGAAAAGGATGGAAGAGAAAGAGACCATGCTAGTCAAATAACAAAAAAGAATGGGAGTGGCTGTATTAATACCAGACAAAATAGAGTTTAGAACAAAGAATAAAGATCATCTGAAAATGTTAAAGGAGTGAATTAATCCAAAAGGCACAAAATTATTAACATTTATGCACATAATAATAGAACTTCAAAAATCAATTAAGCAAAGAACTGCCAGGAGAAATTAGAAAAAGCCATAATCATAGACAGATTTCAGTGCCTTTCTGTTAGTAATAGAACAGGTAGGTAGAAAATCATGAAGGATATAGAAGTTTAAACAACACTGTGAACCAATTGACCTGGTTGTTGTTTATGTAACACTGTACTCAGTATGTGCAGAGGTTGACATTTCTGGAATACTCATCCATTAACAGTAGAATATACATTCTTTTCAACTGTGCATGAAACATTGGCCAGGATAGACCACATTCTTGGTCATAAAATAAATCTTAGTGTATTTAAAAGGATTGTCATACAAAGTATGTTCTCTGGGCATAGTAGAATTAATTTAGAGGTCAGTAGCAGAAAGATATATGAAAAATTCCTCATATTATAGAATCTAAATAACAGGCTTAATAGCATCTAAATAGCATATAGCATAGAATAGAATCTAAATAGCATATGAATTGTAGAAGAAATTAAAAAGGAAATAAGTATATTGAAGAGAATGAAAATGGTAACACAGCATAACAAAATCTGTGGGATGCTGCTAAACAGTATTAAGGGGACACTTACAGCACCTGGATAGAAAGGAAAATAACTGAATACAGAAGTCTTAAATCATTGTTGTTTAGTTGCTCAGTCATGTCCGACTCTTTGAGACCCCATGGACTGTAACATGCCAGGCTTCTCTGTACTTCACTATCTCCTAGAGCTTACTCAAACTCATGTCCATTGAGTCGGTGATGCCATCCAACCATCTCGTCCTCTGTCATCCCCTTCTCCTCCTGTCTTCAGTCTTTCCCAGTATCAGGGTCTTTTCTCATGAGTCACCTCTTCCGATCATGTGGCCACAGTATTGGAGCTTCGGCTTGAGAATCTGTCCTTCCAATGAATGAATATTCAGGACTGATTTCCTTTAAGATGAACTGATTTGACCTCTTTGCAGTCCAGTGGACTCTCAAGAGTCTTTTCTAACACTACAGTTCAAAAGCATCAATTCGTTGGCACTGAGCCTTCTTTATGGTCCAACTCTCACATCCATACATGACTACTGGAAAAACCATAGCTTTGACTAGACAGACCTTTGTTGGTATAGTAATGTCTCTGCTTTTTAATATGCTGTCTAGCTTGGTCATAGCTTTTCTTCCAAGGATCAATCGTCTTTTAATTTCATGGCTGCAGTCACCATCTGCAGTGGTTTTGGAGCCCAAGAAAATTGTCTGTCACTGTTTCCATTTTTCCCCATCTGTTTGCCATGAAGTGATAGGACCAGATGCCATGATCTTCGTTTTCTGACTGTTGAGTTTTAAGCCAGCTTTTTCACTCTCTTTCACTTTCATCAAGGGGCTCTTTAGTTCCTCTTTGCTTTCTGCAATAAGGGTGGTGTCATCTGCATATCTGACGTTACTGATGTTTCTCCCTGCAATCTTGATTCCAGCTTGTGCTTCCTCCAGCCCAGCATTTCGCATGATGTACTCTGCATGTAAGTTAAATAAGCAGAGTGACAGTATAGAGTCTTGATGTACTCCTCTTCCAGTTTGGAACCAGTCTGTTGTTCCATATCCAGTTTTAACTGTTGTTGCTTCTTGACCTGCATACAGGTTTTGCAGGAGGCAAATCAGGTGGTGTATTCCCATCTCTTGAAGAATTTTCCACAGTGTTGTGATCCACACAGTCAAAGGCTTTAGCATAGTCAATGAAGCAGAAGTAGATGTTTTTCTGGAATTCTTTTGTGTTTTCAATGGTCCAGTGGATGTTGGCAATTTGATCTCTGGTTCCTCTGCCTTTTCTAAATCCAGTTGGAACATCTGGAAGTTCTCAGTTCACATACTATTGAAGCCTAGCTTGAAGAATTTTGAGCTTTGCTTTGCTAGTGTGTGAGATGAGTGTAACTGTGAAGTAGATAAATTTGTCCAGAAAATTGAAGAAGAGGTAATACTTTCAAAATGTTTTTTTGAACATTCTGTTGTTTGAACATTCTTTGGCATTGCCTTTCTTTGGGATTGGAATGAAAACTTATGTCAGTTGTCTTCACTAAAAAAAAAAATAGAGTGATTCAACTCAAAGAAAGTGGAAAGAAAGAACTAGAGATCAAATTGAAAATTAAAAAATAGAAAGCAGAAAAGTAATGAAGGAAAATAAAAGGAAATAAAAGTTGGTTCTTGAGAAGATCAGTCAAATCAATAAATCTCTAGCTATCTTGATTAGGACCCAAAGAGAAAAGATATAGATTACTGATATCTAGAATGAGGGAGGTAACATTATTATAGATTCAGAAGATATTAAAAAACATAATAAGGGAATATTATGAGCAGCTTTATTTCCATAACTTCAAAAACTTAGGTGAAATGGACAAATTCTTACCAAAGATCACTCAAGAAATAGATAACCAGAATAGCTGTTTATGTATCAAGTTGATGTCATTAATAACTCATCACAAAGAAAACTCCAGGCTAAGATGGCTTCACTGGTGAATTCTATCAAACATTTAAGGAGGAAATAATACAAGTTGCACATGAATTTGTCCAGAAAATTGAGGAAGAGGTAATACTTTCAAAATGTTTTTTTATATTGATACCAATACTTGACAAAGACAGTCCAAGAAAACTACAGCCTAGTGTCTCTCGTGAACATACATAATAAAAATTCTAAACAAAATTTATCAAATCTAACACTATTATAAAACACATATTATAGTATAATCAAGTTGGATTTATTGGTAATGCAAGGGTGGTTTAACATTAGAAAATCAACAGTTTTTAAAAAAAATTGAAGTATAGCTGATTTACAATGTTAATTTCAGCTGTACAGCATAGTGATTCAGTTATACACATATATATGCAATCTTTTTTTTTAAATTGTTTCCCATTATGTTTATCATAGGATATTGAATACAGTTCCTTATACTATACAGTAGGACCTTCTTTCTCTCTTCAGTATATAATGGTTTGCCTCTGCTAACCTCAAGCTCCCACTTAATCCATCCCTTCTCCTTCCCCACCCTTGGCAGCCTCAAGTCTTTTCTCTGTGTCTGTGAGTCTGTCCACATATAAGTGATATCACATGGTATTTGTCTTTCTTTTTCTGACTTAAGTTCACTTAGTATGACATTCTCTAGTTCTATCCAAATGGCATTATTTTGTTCTCTTTTATAGCTAAGTCAGATTCCATTGTATACACGTACCACAGCTTTGTTCATTTATCTGTTGAGGGACATTTAAGTTTCCATGTCAGCATTCACTGTTGTGAATAGCGCTACTGTGAATATAGGTGTGCATATATATTCCTGATTGATAGTTTTGTACAGATATATGCCCAGGAGTAAGATTGCTGGATTATATGGAAATTCTAGTTTTACTTTTTTGAGGAATCTCCATACTGTTCTCTGTATCTGTTGCGTCAGTTTACATTCCTACCGACAGTGTAGGAGAGTTCCTTCTTCTTTAGCATTTGTTATTTGTAGAGCTTAAAATTTTTTTTATATATTATTTGCTTTTGGTTTCACTTGGTATTCTTTGCCTCGTGTGGGTTTTCTCTAGTGGTGGGAAAGAGGGGGCTACCCTTTGTTGTGATACCAGGGCTTCTCATTGCTATGACTTGTTACAGAGCACAGGCTCTAGGACATGCGGACTCAGTAGCCGTGGCTCGGGAGCCCTAGAACATGGGCTCGGTAGTTGTGTTACACAGGCTTAGTTGCTTTGCAGCATGTGGAGTCTTCCCAGACCGGGGATCAAAGCTGTGTCCCCTGCATTGGCAGGCGGATTCTTTACCTGCTGAGCCATCAGGGGACCCCCAATAATAGTGATGTTGAACATCTTTCCATGTGTCTGTTGGCCATCTGTACGTCTTCTTTGGAGAAATGTCTGTTTAGTTCTTCTACCCATGAGAATAAGTCAGTTTGATTTTACATATTAATAAACTAAAAAGAAAAAAACATACAATCATCTTTTTAAAAAATTATTTACTTGTTTTTATTGCAATATAGTTGATTTACAATGTGGTACTAGTTTCAGGTGTATGTCAAAGTGATTCATTTATTCATAAATATATGTATACATATTTCAAATTCTTTTCCCATATAGGTATAGTTCCTAGTGCTATAGAGTAAGTTTTTATTGATTATCTATTATAATCATCTTAATAGATGCAGACAAAGATCAGCATCTCTTCCCGGTAGTTTTTATCAGCAAAGTTAAATAAAAGAGAATTTCCTCAGCTTGATTAAGGACGTCCTAGACAAACCTATAGTTAACATCAACACTTGTGTGTGTGGTTAAAATTTCCATTATAATAAGCTTTTAGGGACTTCCCTGGTGATCAGTGGTTAAGACTCTTCTTCCACTTGGAGGAAGCACGGGTTTGATCCCTGGTCAGGAAACTAAATATGCTGTGTGACGTGACCACAAACAAAAACAAAAAATTAAAAAACGTTTATGAAAATAAAGTATTAAGATTAGTGAAACAGTTGTTTAATACAGAATAATTGTGGAATCATTTTAGAACTAAAATAAACCATGAAATGATATTAATTCAAACTGTTTATTTTTTGTAGGTCAGTATGGAAATCCTTTAAATAAATACATTAGACATTATGAAGGATTATCATATGATGTGGATTCATTACACCAAAAACACCAGCGTGCCAAAAGAGCAGTCTCACATGAGGACCAGTTTTTACGCCTAGATTTTCATGCTCATGGAAGGTAAGTAAATTTATTGCTGATTGTGTCTGAAGTTCCAGTGTATTATTCAATGTATGTTAAGAGAAGAAATTTATACCTTTAATTTTCCTTCTTTAATGGAATAGTCCCCATTTGTAAATTCAGCCTACACTGGAATTTGGTGTGTACATGAAAAATTGTTTTCTTTTAAAACAGATTGCCCTTTTTATATTGTTAAGGAAACAGTCACATTTAAATGTTTTTAAGTTCATGAATCAGATCCTCAGTTGTATTAGTAGAGGATATGTCTTTAAAGAAGAGTCTGTGTTTGTGATTTCCAACTATCTTTTATGTGTTTTATGGCCTATATGTCTATTCCCTGGTGCCAACAGTGAAGGTAGCTGGTTGTAAGCCATTGAATGTCATTTAATTTCTCATTAACTCAATTTTATCAGCTCTAACATGACAACTTGTAGACAGATGACCTACTGTACTGCTTAATTCTCAGTATAGTTAAGGCATAAAATGCAGGGAGCCAAGGGAGTGAGGTAAAAATCACATTTATTTAGTGCTGTTGTGTTCCACGTACAAGAACATAGATGCTTTATGTGTATTTTCTTATTTACTCTCTCAACATCCAAACAAGGTAAATCTTTTTATATCCAAGGAAACTTAAGACTCAGAGAAGTTAAATAGCTTCTTTAAAGTTATGTAACCCAGGGACTTCCCAGGTGGTCCAGTGGCTAAGATTCTGTTCCGAATGTGAGGGGCATAAATTTTATCCCTGATCCACCAACTACAATCCTGTATGCTGTACAGTGCAGCCAAAAAAAAGTTAATAGCACAGATTTGACCCAGATCTGGCTGACTGAAAACCCTATATTTTTCTCTTTGTCTGTTCAGTTCAGTTCAATTGCTCAGTTGTGTCCGACTCTTTGCGACCCGATGACACGCAGCACACCAGGTCTCCCTGTCCATCACCAACTCCCAGAGTTTACCCAAACTCCATTGAGTCGGTGCTGCCGTGCAGCTATCTCATCCTCTGTCATCCGCTTCTCCTGCCTTCAATCTTTCCCAGCATCAGGGTCTTTTCAAATGAGTCAGCTCTTCGCATCAGGTGGCCAAAATACTGGAGTATCAGTTTCAACATCAGTCCTTCCAGTGAACACCCAGGACTGATTTCCTTTAGGATGGACTGGTTGGATCTCCTTGCAGTCCAAGGGACTCTTAAGAGTCTTCTCCAACACCACAGTTCAAAAGCATTAATTCTTCTCCGCTCAGCTTTCTTTATAATCCAACTCTCACATCCACACATGACTATTGGAAAAACCATAACCTTCACGAGACGGACCTTTGTTGACAAAGTATTGTCTCTGCTTTTTAATATGCTCTCTAGGTTGGTCATAACTTTCCTTCTGAGGAGTAAGCGTCTTTTAATTTCATGGCTGCAGTCACCATCTGCAGTGATTTTGGAGCCCCCAAAAATAAAGTCTTTCACTGTTTCCCCATGTATTTGCCATGAAGTGATGGGACTGGATGCCATGATCTTAATTTTCTGAATGTTGAGCTTTAAGCCAACCTTTTCACTCTCCTTTTTCACTTTTATCAAGAGGCTCCTTAGTTCTTCTTCACTTCCTGCCATAAGGGTGGTGTCATCTGCATATCTGAGGTTATTGCTGTTTCTCCCGACAATCTTGATTCCAACTTATGCTTCTTCCAGCCCAGCGTTTCTCATGATGTACTCTGTATATAAGTTAAATAAGCAGGGTGACAATATACAACCTTGATGTACTCCTTTTTCTGCTTGGAACCAGTCTGTTGTTCCATGTCCAGTTCTAACTGTTACCTCCTGACCTGCATATAGGTTTCTCAAGAGGGAAGTCAGGTGGTCTGTTATTCCCATCTCCTTCAGAATTTTCCACAGTTTATTGTGGTCCACAGAGTCAAAGGCTTTGGCACAGTCAATAAAGCAGAATTAGATATTTTTCTGGAACTCTCTTGCTTTTTTGATGATCCAGCGGATGTTGGCAATTTGATCTCTGGTTCCTCTACCTTTTCTAAAACCAACTTGAACATCTGGAAGTTCACACTTCACGTACTGTTGAAGTCTCACTTGGAGAATTTTGAGTGTTTCTTTACTATCGTGTGAGATGAGTGCAATTGTGTGGTAGTTTTAGCATTCTTCGTCATTCCCTTTCTTTGGAATTGGAATGAAAACTGACCTTTTCCAGTCCTGTTGCCACTGCTGCATTTTCCAGATTTGCCGGCATATTGAGTGCAGCACTTTCACAGCATCATCTTCTAAGATTTGAAATAGCTTAAGTGGAATTCCATCACCTCCACATGCTTTGTTCGTAGTGATACTTCCTAAGGCCCGCTTGACTTCACATTCCAGGATGTCTGGCTCTAGGTGAGTGATCACACCATTGTGATTATCTAGGTCATGAAGATCTTTTTTGTACAGTTCTTCTGTATATTCTTGCCACCTCTTCTCTTAATATCTTCTGCTTGTGTTAGGTCCATACCATCTGTCCTTTATTGAGCCCGTCTTTGCCTGAAATGTTCCCTTGGTATCTCTCATTTTCTTAAAGAGATCTCTGGTCTTTCCCATTTTATTGTTTTCTCTATTTCTTTGCATTGATCACTGAGGAAGGCTTTCTTATCTCTCTTTCCTATTCTTTGGAACTCTGCATTCAGATGGGTGTATCTTGGTATATCTTTCCTTTTCTCCTTTGCTTTTCGCTTCTCTTATTTTCACAGCTATTTGTAAGGCCTCCTGATGCAGCCATTTTTTTTTTTTTCATTTCTTTTTCTTCAGGATGGTCTTGATCCCTGTCTCCTCTATAATGTCATGAACCTCTGTCCATAGTTTATCAGGCACTGTGTCTATTAGATCGATGTCCCTTCATTCTGTTTCTCACTTCCACTGTATAATTGCAAGGGATTTGATTTTGGTCATACTTGAATGGTCTAGTGATTTTCCCTACTTTGTTCAATTTAAGTCTGAATTTGGCAATAAGCGGTTCATGATCTGAGCCACAGTCAACTCCTGGTCTTGTTTTTGATGATGGTATAGAGCTTCTCCATCTTTGGCTGCAAAGAATATAATCAGTCTGATTTTGGTGTTGACCATCTGGTGATGTCCATGTGTAGAGTCTTCTCTTGTGTTCTTGGAACAGGGTGCTTGCTATGACCAGTGTGCTCTCTTGGCAAAACTCTGTTAGCCTTTGCCTTGCTTCATTCTGTACTCCAAGGCCAAATTTGCCTGTTACTCCACGTGTTTCTTGACTTCCTACTTTTGCATTCCAGTCCCCTATAATGAAAAGAACATCTTTTTTGGGTGTCAGTTCTAAAAGGTCTTGTAGGTCTTCATAGAACCATTCAACTTCAGCTTCTTCAACATTACTGGTCAGGGCATAGACTTGGCTTACCGTGATATTGAATGGTTTGCCTTGGAAATGAACAAAGATCATTCTGTCGTTGTGGAGATTGCATCCAAGTACTGCATTTCGGACTCTATTGGTGACTGTGATGGCTACTCCATTTCTTCGAAGGGATTCCTGCCCACAGTAGTAGATATAATGGTCATCTCAGTTAAATTCACCCATTCCAGTCCATTTTAGTTCACTGATTCCTAAAATGTCGATGTTCACTCTTGCCTTCTCCTGTTTGACCACTTCCAATTTGCCTTGATTCATGGACCTAACTTTCCAGGTTCCTATGCAATATTGCTATTTATAGCATGGGACCTTGCTTGTATCACCAGTCCCATCCACAACTGGGTGTTGTTTTTGCTTTGGGTCCATCTCTTCATTCTTTCTGGAGTTATTTCTCCATTGATCTCTAGTAGCATCTTCGGCACCTACCAGTCTGGGGAGTTCATGTTTCAGTGTCCTATCTTTTTGCATTTTCATACTCTTCATGGGGTTCTCAAGGGAAGAACACTTAAGTGGTTTGCCATTCCCTTCTACAGTGGACCACATTTTGTCAGAACTGTTAACCAAGACCCGTCCGTCTTCATAAATTAATTCAAAAATTCTTTGCAAATTAATTCAACTCAATTCTAAACTTATTTTGTTCCACTTCCCAAGATCAAGTATCTGTTTCATTCAGAATGAGCTTCTCATTGCTGAGTATATCATATATAGGTTTGTTCCCTGTGTTATTTATCTTAAATAAAATCTGATCCTCTTTTAATGCACAATTCAATATCTGCTTCTTTGAAGTTTTTTTACACTGTACTCTGAACTTCTAAATTACTTATGTGTACCATTGGCATTTGATTCAATATCTCTTCCTTTTCCTGTGTTTATTTCTTGTTTATTTTTCTGTAACTGTTTTCTTCCTCACAGGCAAGATATCTGCTACTATTTAGTGTGTCCACTATTTGCCCTTATATTACAGATACTCAAGAAAGATTTTAATGGATAGAAAAATAAGATTATAAGAAATGTTGTGATACTTAAAGTATTTTGCAAATTGAAGTAAATAGTTTAGTTAATTTCCATGTTAGAAAGCAATGATCATTATAGAAAAAAGCACTTTCAAGTTACATTTCTATTTTGATGTGAAGGAGAAAAACGTTTATTTTAGGATCTGAGCTTTGAGATAAAAATTTTGATTATGGCAATTCATATACATTTTTATGACCCTTAACCTCAGAGAAAATTTTAATTACCTATTCGTATTGGTACCATGAAATTGTAAGCAGTCTTTTATCCT
This sequence comes from Muntiacus reevesi, assembly GCF_963930625.1. Classification (NCBI taxonomy): domain Eukaryota; kingdom Metazoa; phylum Chordata; class Mammalia; order Artiodactyla; family Cervidae; genus Muntiacus; species Muntiacus reevesi. Next base: position 49,881,375 of record NC_089255.1, read on the forward strand.
TCCTGGTTTTAGTGGCTATCTCAAAATAAATTTAATGCTATATTGCAAATGTGGTGTGACTGCCAAAAGGAAAAGTAGAGATTCTCGCTGCCTTTGGTTTGGATATCACATTTCTATTCCATTGCTAGATTTTTATTAACTCCATTTTATATTTCATATTGAACATACGGCAAAACAAATCTTAGATCCTTCTGCTTTTTTTTGAATGTGTGTTAGAGCAACTGAGAGAGGGTGTGCAAGTACACACTGTTATTTAGTCATCCTAATAGAAGCTGCAAGATAAACGTCAGTCATTGCATAGGAAGAAAAGTGATACGGTGCTTTACAGATAGAATGCTATTGATGTTCAAAGGAGGGAGAACTTCTCACTGAGGCACTCAGAAAGAACCTGGAACCAAGAAATCTCCTTCTGTGTATAAGTGGTTATCCTAGGTACTTTTAACAGAAATCTATTTAGTTAATTATATACATGAACTGCATTTTTTAGAATAGATTTGAATTCAAAAAATTTATTTTTTGTCTCAATTATTATCCTTGTATAGTCACACTGTCTCAGAGTTTGTGCCCTAAAACACGGTTATTGTCACTACCTTCTAACATACTTTAGTTAAAAATGTGATGATCTGATAGTTTCATTTCTCTTTTTCCTTGAAATAGACCTGTAAAAGTGACCTCTATACGTATAATTACAGATTTTCTACTAAGTCCCTTCTCCTACCCAACCATATACAGAATGTTAGTTTGGGATATAAGCACAGCTTCTTTGGAGTGTGGGTATGTGAGTATGTGTGCATATATGTCAGTACTTAAGTTATTCTTTGTTCTGTTTGTTTTCATGCCTAGGCACACGAGCACACTTCTTTCAACCTGTCTTCCAAGTTTCCTAAAAAGAAAGGACGTACCCATGGCTAATTCATGTCAATGTATGGCAGAAACCACTACAGTATTGTAAAGTAATTAGCCTCCAATTTAAATAAATAAATTAATTAAAAAAATAAAAAGAAACTTGTTCAATGTCAAAAAAAAAAAAGTGTGTACCATACCCCAGGTTTACAAATATCAGTGAAGAAATGTCAAGGTTCTTTAAGCCTAAAGGCCATTTTTGACAATTCTATGAAAAAGCATTGTTCGTTTCTTCCCCCTTGCAGTTTTATTGAGATTTAATTGACATGGGGGCTTCTCTGGTGACTCAGTGAGAATTTGCTTGCAGTGTAGGAGATGTGGGTTCGATCCCTGGGTCAGGAAGATCCCCTGGAGGAGGGTATAGCAATCCACTCCAAGATTCTTGCCTGGAGAATCCCATGGACAGAGGAGCTTGGTGGGCTATGGTCCACAGGGTTGCAGAGTTGGACATGACTGAAGCCACTGAGCATACACACACGCACTCTATAAATTTAAGGTGTATAGCATAATAGTTTGACTCATATACATCATGAAGTTTCAGTTTTTCTTACGTGTGTGTGTGTAATTTTTTTTTTTTTGTACTAGATAGAGAAAGGAGAATTGTGGTAATTAGGAGACAGACTGGTGTTCCCCTGTGACCTGGCATGTGTTATCTAGTGACTTCTTTTGAGTCTTAGTTTGCTCATTAGTAAAACCTTGACGTTTGGATGAGATAATGTTTAAGGCCTCTTCTGCTTTAAAATTCTACAAAATATATTAGTAACACCCAAATAACTGAATTAAAAAAGAAAACAAAAAACCTCAAAACACTATCTAGTCTGTAATAATTGCACTCATTTCACACGCTAGTAAAGTAATGCTCAAAATTCTCCAAGCCAGGTTTCAGCAATACGTGAACCATGAACTTCAGATGTTCAAACTGGGTTTAGAAAAGGCAGAGCACACAGAGATCAAATTGCTAACATCTGCTGGATCATCAAAAAAGCAAGAGAGTTCCAGAAAAACGTCTAATTCTGCTTTATTGACTGTGCCAAAGCCTTTGACTCTGTGGACCACAATAAACTGTGGAAGATTCTGAAGGAGATGGGAATAACAGACCACCTGACCTCCCTCTTGAGAAACCTATATGCAGGTCAGGAGGCAACAGTTAGATCTGGACATGGAACAGCAGACTGGTTCCAAACAGGAAAAGGAGTACATCAAGGTTGTATATTGTCACCCTGCTTATTTAACTTATATGCAGAGTACATCATGAGAAATGCTGGGCTGGAAGAAGCACAAGCTGGAATCAAGGTTGCCGGGAGAAATATCAATAACCTCAGACATGCAGATAACACCCCCCTTATGGCAGAGTGAAGAAGAACTAAGAAACCTCTTGATAAAAGTGAAAGAGGAGAGTGAAAAAGTTGGCTTAAAGCTCAACATTCAGAAAACTAAGATCATGGCATCCAGTCCCATCACTTCATGGCAAATGCATGGGGAAACTGTGGTAACAGTGAAAGACTTTATTTTTTGGGGCTCCAAAATCACTGCAGATGGTGACTGCAGCCATGAAATTAAAAGACGCTTACTCCTTGGAAGGAAAGTTATGACCACCCTAGAGAGCATGTTAAAAAGCAGAGACATTACTTTTCCAACTATGGTCCGTCTAGTCAAGGCTATTGGTCGTTTTTCCAGTAGTCATGTGTGGATGTGAGAGTTGGACTATAAAGAAAACTGAGCGCAGAAGAATTAATGCTTTTGAACTGTGGTGTTGGAGAAGACTCTTGAGAGTCCCTTGGACTGCAAGGAGATCCAACCAGTCCATCCTCTAGATCAATCCTGAATGTTCATTGGAAAGGCTGATGTTGAAGCTGAAACTCCAATACTTTGGCCACCTGATGTGAAGAGCTGACTCATTTGAAAAGACCCTGATGTTGGGAAAGACTGAAGGCAGGAGGAGAAGGGGATGACAGAGGATGAGATCACTGGATGGCATCACCTACTCAATAGAGATGAGTTTGGTTAAACTTCGGGAGTTGGTGATGGACAGGGAGGCCTGGTATGCTGCAGTCCTTGGGCTCACAAAGAGCCGGATATTACTGAGTGACTGAACTGAATTGAGGTGTAATAAACTATTTTTCTGGCTCTTTGTTTAATATTTTCAGCATATAATCAGTAAATCAAAGCTTGTTTTTATCTAATATACGATTTGCATATAGTATAGAAGATTTCAAATTTTATCTAAATGTAGTATAATATTTTAGAGTACTTATATACTCTAAAACCAATAGTTTTTTCTAGTGTTGACAATATTCCTATTACTCCTGTAGCCTTAATTGTACATTTCCATGCTGTTAAATAGTCTGATACTTGATTTGAAATTTGCTTTGCTCTTTGAGACTTAGGTTCTGACATCCTCTGATGTATAAGGATGTCGAGAATGTGGTCCATGTAACTTGTAAAAGGCATAGATATCTCCATGACTGGAGTTGGGTTAGTCGGGTAGCGTCTTAGACTTGATCTTTGACATATCTTGAGCAGGGTAATAGAAACCCAGGACCCTTTTAACTCTGTAGACAAAGCAGCACACTTAAGAAGAAGAGATAAGAATCTGGACAGCATAAATGGATGCCAACCCATGAGAAACAGAATAAATTTGAATTGTGTAAAAATGCTGTTGTTTTGGATATGGAAAAACAGAGTTTTGAAAAGTTTTAAATTTAATCTATGAAAATCTATTGCACTTAAATCTCTTCCAGCAAAAGTTGAGCAAGCTACAGGAAAAATTTTGCAGGGAGAATGGTATTTCTTTGGACCTACTTTATGTCAGGTACAGTGCCTTTTGGCATAGACTTCATTTCATACCACTCTGTCTCAGCAGTGGATTTTCTAAGATATCCTATTCTTCATGCTTACACAGATAATAAAAGCCTAACATATATCTTTTAAAAGCTCTGAAGGCTACACTGGATACTTGAATTACTTACTACAATAAGAATAGGAAGAGCTTCGTTGTGTTCATGTAATTTTGTGTTGAAGAAGTTAAATTGAGAGCTGATGATTGCTCTGAACTTAGCTTCTTAGATAAGATTTAAACATGAAACATTTTTATTTTACATGCTTTTAAGCACAAAGTAGGATTTATGTAAAAGAGAGGATGAATTTTTTTTTAAAAACTTAAACAGAGCTTCCTACCTTTTTGAGAAGGGAATGGAAATAAGAGTGTAAAAGTGTTTTTCTGACTGTTTTCAGTTCTTTGGAAAGTTGATCTAAAACAGGCTTGTATCTGATAGCATATTGAATGTCAGAGTTTCTAGAGTCGGTGACCTAGACACATAAATGTCAGAAATTAGGTATATGCCTAGTAGGAAAGCCCATCCATCATTCTTCAGTTATAGTCCTCAGTTGTAAGTTATAGTTCACACTAAAATGTTGCATTTGCAGTATGGTCTTTTGTGAAGTAAGCTCCCCAACTCAGACTAAATTCAGATTCATAGCCAACTTTGTTTTTTTATGTTCTTTAAGTGACTAAGCCCCCTCTAAGTTGTTATGTTGTCTCTTAAAAGCATAGCAAGGATTTTGTATGACTAATGTTTATCCTATTTCACTATACCTGAAAATCCTTTATATTAATATAATTGTGTTGAATAGATATGTTTAGTTTATTGGTAACATTATGCCAGCTTGGTTGTTTTATTAAGTGTCAGTGAAATCTTGTAAGTAATATTTTATTTTATTTTTTGTAAGTAATGTTTTAGAACATTAAAGCATTAAATAGGTTTAAAAAATCTTTTATAATCATGTATACACTTCCTATTTGAAGTAGCTTCTGGATACCAAGAGTCCTCACTTAGTTGTATTATAACCTCTTCAAGCTTTTTTCTGCTTTTTTAGATGGGAATATATTTCTGATATTTGTTCCTAGGGATAAACTTGAATTGTGTGTGCATCTCTGAAATTTTCTTAAGTTCTAGTCACTTTGTACTAGTTAAGTTCCAAAATAGTCTGTACTGGGAGAATAATGCTGAAACAAGGTCTAGCATATCGGGAATCTTAAATCTTAGACAAATAATTGTGTTACGTAGTAGCTGTATTTGTCTTTTTCTTTTTTTAAACCCTAAATCACAAATTCTGTTAAATGGAATTTTGATCCTTGGATTGAAAGAACAAATATATTGTATATTTCCTTTATTTTTATTTAAGCTCCAAGAGATGTTTCTCTGGTTTTAATATGCCATAGTTTACTAAGTCCACTTGTATGTTTTATTACAATCCTTTCATTGTTTTATATATTTATTAAGCATCCAATGTATTTCAGGTACTTCTGTTTACTTTTATTTTAGTTTTGGTTGTGCCACATGGCTTGCAGGAACTTAGTTCCCCAACCAGAGGTTGAACCTGAGCCCCTGGCAGTAGAATTGCCACTGTGGAATTGCCAATTCTCAACACTAGATTGCCAGGGAATTCCCTTTCAGGCACTTTTAATAGCTGCTAGGAGTAGAGAGGCTGAACAAGAGAAGTTCTTACTGTTCAGGAGTTTATGGACTCATGAGAAATAGACGTATTATATCAGGAATGACAGCTGTGATGAATGTTAAGAATGTTTTCATAGATTGCTGTGGGAGCATAGGGGAATGCCATCTTGTCTGGAGGTCAGGGAAGGCCACTGGTCGTAGAAAATGAGTTTAAATGGACCCTGGAAGGATGACTAAAGGAGGTGATTAGACAGAGGAAATAGCATGTGTGAAGATACTGAGATGAAGGAATTTCAGTATGGCTGGTTCCTAAGATGTGAGGGAGAATGGTTTTTAATTAGGCTGAAATAAGCAGGAGCCATATCTTTGAGAGTGTATGTAAGTCATGGTGATAGTTTTTTTACTTAGCCATGGAATGTTTTTAATGGTAAGTAACTTTATGAGGTAAAAAGATTTGGTCTGGCTGCAGATGAAGAATAGTTTGGAAAGGAGTAACGTTAAAGGCATTAAGGCATCCTCATGAGAAGTGGTAGCCTGAATTAGGATGGTACTAGAGATGATGAGGAAAGCTGAGCACCGAAAATTGATGCTTTTGAACTATGGTGTTGGAGAAGACTCTTGAGAGTCCCTTGGACTGCAAGGAGATCCAACCAGTCCATCCTAAAGGAGATCAGTCCTGGGTGTTCATTGGAAGGACTGATGCTGAAGCTGAAACTCCAATACTTTGGCCACCTCATGTGAAGAGTTGACTCATTGGAAAAGACCCTGATGCTGGGAGGGATTGGGGGCAGGAGGAGAAGGGGACGAGGATGAGATGGCTGGCTGGCATCACCAACTCGATGGGCATGAGTTTGAGTAAACTCTGGGAGTTGGTGATGGACAGGGAGGCCTGGCATGCTGTGATTCATGGGGTCGCAAAGAGTCGGACATGACTGAGCGACTGAACTGAACTGACTTAGTGATAATGAAATAGAGTGGATAAATGTGAGAGATATTTTGAAGGTAGAATTTATTGGGCATGGTTGATACATATTGAGGTCCTAAGAGAAGGAGTTGAGGATGACCTTTTCTAGTTTGAGCAACTGAGTGACCGCTGTAGCCATTTACTGAGATAGGATACTGGAATAGCTATAAGTTTTGAGGAGAAGTCGGAAGTTCAGGTTTGAACATGTTATGCGAAGTTTATCAAGAGGGCCCAGTTGCTGAAGTGCTGGTGAGCAAATTTTAAGTTGTAAGTGGAGGAGGGGGTGCAAAACCTGAAGAGTGGTAAGAAAAGTAGAATACCTGAGAGTATAATACCTAGAAGCCAGGGGGAAAAGCGTTTAGAGGAAGAGAGTGGTTAATTGTTGCTTTTTGCTTTTGTCTTGCTAAACATACCAGTATTCCTAGTCCATGTTACTGATCCTTTGAATTTCTCTAGTTTTGTTTGATCTCACTGATCTAGTTATGCAAAGTAATTCAAATTTGGGGACTTCATAGTCATGTATAAGGGTAAAGAAGTAACATTTTTTTGTTTGAATTTCTAATGATTCCTGATAATAACTAGTGTGTCTTTGGGCATTTTGGTTAAAAGAGCATATTGGGCCAGTATCTTTGAAAAACCATCTATACTAATTCTCTGGTGATTGAATGCAAGAATCTGGTTATTTTTTGAGTATAGCTTGGCTAGTTTTTTCCTAAATATAAGAAATACAAACACATTTTAATTGTCCATAATAAAATTGTTCTGACATGACTCCTCCAATTTTTTAATGTTTTGCTTTCAGCAGTAGCTTACTCATACCTGTTATTAAACTCAGTGAGCCTTTCACATTGTTCATCTTAGAGACTTCAGAGGTTACTCTGTCCAACTTGGATGACATTTTGGAGACATGGTCAATCATTCAACTTCACTTGTGTGTATTTTAAGTCTCCAAATAGGAGATTTTACTCATACTTTCTGTGAATGTTTAAAAATCTGCTTTATTAAAACCTTTGCTACAAAGGTACGTCTAGTCAAAGCTATGGTTTTTCCAGTAGTCATATATGAATGTGAGAGTTGGACTACAAAGAAAGCTGGGTGCCAAAGAATTGATGCTTTTGAACTGTGGTGTTGGAAAAAACTCTTGAGAGTCCCTTGGACTGCAGGGAGATCTAACCAGTCCATCCTAAAGGAACTCAGTACTGAATATTCATTAGAAGGACTGATGTTGAAGCTGAAACTCCAATACTTTGGCCACTGGATGAGAAGAACTGACTCCTTGGAAGAGACCCCGATGCTGGGAAAGATTCAAGGCAGGAGGAGAAAGAGATGTCAGAGGATGAGGTGGATGGATGGCATCACCGACTCGATGGACATGAGTTTGAGCAAGCTCCGGGAGTTGGTGATGGACAGGGAGGCCTGGTGTGCTGCAGTCCATGGGGTCGCAAAGAGTCAGACACGAGCATGAGTGGCTGAACTTAGAACTTACTTTCTCTCTTAGGCTTTTTCTTATTTCTTGTTTTAGCAAACTCCCTGATGATAGGATGATAGTGTTGTCTTCTTAAGTTCTTGTTACTTCATCATCAGCCGGTTATTCACAGTTTATCAGTATTAAATCTCAAGTAGAAGTTCTCATCATTGTGTTCTTTTTCTTTTAGAGGTTGATATTATCAGCAATGCAAAATCAAAAAGCTGTTAAACACTTTGCTGTAGCAGAATGGCAGTAACTCTTCTTCATCAGAAACTTTATCTTAAGTGGGAGGGAGACTGAGGATAAGAATTCAGTGTTTCAAGAGAACAGCATCGAAACATGTGTATTATCTAGGGTGAAACAGATCATCAGCCCAGGCTGGATGCATGAGACAAGTGCTCGGGCCTGGTGCACTGGGAAGACCCAGAGGAATCGGGTGGAGAGGGAGGTGGGAGGGGGGATCGGGATGGGGAATACTTGTAAATCCATGGCTGATTCATGTCAATGTATGACAAAAACCACTACAATATTGTAAAGTAATTAGCCTCCAACTAATAAAAATAAATGAAAAAAAAAAAGAATTCAGTGTAGAACCCAGTTACCCAAATAAAAGTAGACCTGAACTGCTTGTGTGGTTGCAGTTGAATGAGAAGAGCCTGGGAGTGGGGCTTGGAGAAGGGGTTTGAATCTTCAAGCCTCCCTGGATGTGGAAGGGTTACAAGGGCAGAAAAATGTGTATGGGAGTAGAATCCTTGAGGAGCGTGGGGGAGGAGACTTAAAAGGAGAGATTTGAGATTATGAGAATGTGCAGCAGGATGACAAGTCCCCTTCCTCTCACATCCCACAGTGGGCACAGGGAATATTGTAGTTTGAAGAAATATATTCATGGAGATGTTTAGACAGTGTTTGTCACGTAAAGAATAACTTGCTGGCTGCCCAGGTCTTCATTAATTGAACAAAGATTTTGACCTCTTCTGTGTGCTCTATTCTATTTTCTTACTGTATCTCCTCCCCTCCCCCCTCTATATACCACTTCAGCCCAAGTGATTTTTCTCTGACACGCAGTGTGTGTAGTTCTGCTCACAGCTCTTCTCCACCTCCACTCCATACACTCCATAGCCACATGGCTCTTTTTTTTTTTTTTTTAGTCACATGGCTCTTGATCCTCCATTTCATTCAAATCTCTGCTCAAATGTCATCCATTCAGAGAAATCTTGCCTGCCACCCTTTGTAATGTAGCACCTTCTTTCCTCCTACCATTCTGTCCTTTTATCCTGCTTTGTTTCTCATCATAGCACTTACTGCTACAAACTTCAGTTTTAGTTTCACTTTTATCTTCCTTGGTAATTCTTGAGGAATCTTATATGTTTGTTTTTGCTTATTTGGGGCAATCTCTCCACCTCGGGACCATTAGTAAGGCCTGGAACTGTATTTTCCAAACTATAGAGTCCTAGAATTTCTGTGGAGAATGCCTCAGGTTTGGCCCAAAAGCATACACGCGGGCTAACTGTTCTCTCCCTTTCTATCAACCTCTTATGTTTTATCCTTTTTCAGGGGAGTGGGTGGTGGTGGCTTCTTTAAGATAATTTGAAAAGGACTTTTCTGTTTCAAAAAGTGTACTATTTGACTCACAGTAATATTTGCTATTAATACTGGCAACATGTCTTAAAAAAATAATTTGAATGCAGACTCTTTCAAACATTTTTATGAAGAAGAAGGTGAATGTTACAGGGATAGAATACCTAGAAACGTCTATTTTCTAAAGAAGGCCTGTTAAGTCCTGTTTTATTTCTGGGAGTCATTCTCCAGGCCTGTGACAAACCTGTCCCGTTTAGACACAGTAGACCTCTCTGGGACTGCCAGGTCACTCTAACATACTTGGAAGCAAAGCTTTTGCTCTCAGATTTCTTTCCCCAGTTAACAATGTACTTCATTAGCTGAGGCTTTTTTGTCCTATTAGGTTGGTACAAAAGTAATTGCGGTTTTGGACCATGAATTTTAAATCATTATAACTAGGCTCAAACACATCTTTATTAATCAAAATAGGAACCATTACAATCAACACATTTTTGCCAATGAGAAGTAAGTTTGTTTATTCCTATAGTGTAAAAATCTGTGTCTTGGGATTTGACAATCTCTTGGAAAGCGTTTTCTGCTTTCTGCTGGTTGTGGAAGCGTTTTCCCTGCAAAAGTTGTCAAGATGCTTGAAGAAGTGGTAGTGAATTGGTGAGAGGTCAGGTGAATATGGTGGATGAGGCAAAACTTTGTAGCCCAATTTGTTCAACTTTTGAAATGTTGGTTGTGCGACGTGTTGGTCGGGCATTGTCGTGGAGAAGAATTGGGCCCTTTCTGTTGACCAATGCTGGCTGCAGGTGTTGCAGTTTTTGGTGCATCTCATCGATTTGCTGAGCATATTTCTCAGATGCAATGGTTTCATCAGGATTCAGAAAGCTGTAATGGATCAGATTGGCAGCAGATCACCAGAGACCATGACCTTTTTTGGTGCAAGTTTAGCTTTGAGAAGTGCTTAGGAGGTTTTGCTTGGTCCAGCTACAGAGCTGGTCATCACTGGTTGTTGTAAACGATCTACTTTTCGTTGCACATCACAGTCTAATCAAGAAATGGTTTGTCATTGTTGTGTAGCATAAGAGAAGACAACACTTCAAAAACTTTTTTGAGTTGCAGTCAGCTCATGAGGCACCCAGTAACCTAGCCTTTTCACCTTTCCAGTTTGCTTCAAATGCCAAATGACCATAGGATGGTTGATGTTGAGTTCTTCGGCAGTTTCCCATGTAGTTTTAAGAGGATCACCTTCAGTGATGGCTCTCAGTTGGTGCTCATCAACTTCTGATGACTGGCCACTATGTTCTTCATCTTTGAGGCTCTAGTCTTTGCAAAACTTCTTGAATCATCACTGCACTGTACATTCATTAGCAGTTCCTGGGTCAAACGCATTGTTGATGATGCGTGAGTTGTCTCTGCTGTTTTACGACCCATTTTGTACTGGATTAAAAAAATAACTCAAATTTGCTTTTTGTTTAACGTCATTTCTGTAATCTAAAATAAACATAAACAGCAAAAAGTAAGTCATTAGCAGAAAAACATGAAGTGAGAAATGCCCTTAAAATGATGTATAACATAACCACATTTATTTAAGAATATATTCCAATATCAAATGGCAGAGTTTCACAGTGATGCAAAATTGCAATTTTGCACCAGCCCTAATACCATGACCAGTTCGAGGGATGCATCTTTAGCTATTGCTGGTTTCTTCTGAGAGTCAGAGCCATATACTGTCTTTAGCCTATAATCATGTGAGGGAAAAGACAACTTCTTTTTACTCTATAATCTTAAGTGTTCTAATCTATAGAATCTATAGAATATCTCATTAGTATAGAAACTTATAGATCTAGAAACCTATAGAATCATATACTAACATAATTTATTTTGTTGTCCATACCGAAGGTGGGTCTCCTACCTCTAGTACTGCTTAGATTCAGAATACTCTTTTAAAGCATAAGAGGGGAAAACCAGCTTTTATAACCACATGGTACAACTGCATTTTCAAAGCATAAAATTTTCAAAGCCAGAGATTTGGAAAATCCATTTCATGTATTTTTTCAAACAACTGTCATTTGTTAGCTGATAATTTCACTCCGTTCTTTATAACTTTACTATATGGACTACAGAAAGAATGATAATAGAACTACTGTAATCAGGATGAGATACAAAATACTATTGATCCATACAGTGAACATAGTGGTTAAATCTAAGAGTAGGAAAGCATCCCCAGTGCAAATAGTGTTCCTTATACAGAGCATCTTCCACTTCAGAGGAAATCTAAAATTTATCTTTGGTGGCAGTGCACTGTAATAACAAAAAAAGAACTAAACTTACTGAAAGAAGCATAGTAAAAGGGGACAGAGTTTAGCCTTAGTCTTAAGAGTATCTCAGGCATTAATAATTAAAGGGTACTTTGTATGGTGGTGTAAAGTAAAATTTTCAGTAAAATTCAAATAAGATTATATATTTCACTTCTATATCTTACTTGAATTTGTTCAGATTTTAAAAGGTAACATGTTGGCGAAGACTGGTAATATTACATACATTAAGACCACTACAGTACTCAGCACATATTAAGTTGACTGCTTCCATCACATGCTTGAGAGGCGTTTGTGATACGATCAAAAGCAAGATGCAGCAACCAAATATTAGAGCTCTAGTCCTTATTCTAGTCTTGTGACCTGAGTCTCATAAAAACTTTCATCATGCTTCACTTGCAATGTTACTGTGAGGATGAGGTGCAGTAATATGTGTGAAAGTGCTCTGAAACTATTTAATTTTTGTTGCTTAATCACGAAGTTGTGTCTGATTCTTTGTGACCCCATGTGTAGCCTGCCAAACTCTTCTGTCCATGGGGTTTTCCAGGCAAGAATACTTTAGAGGGTTGCCATTTCTTTGTCTAGGGGATTTTCCCAACCCAGGAATTGAACCCATGTCTCCTGCATTGACAGTTGGATTCTTTACCACTGAGCCACCAGGGAAGCCCTAAAACCTACGTGAATTTGAGAAGAGTGTTATAATCGCATCGTTATCACAATACTGCTATCTCAACCAGTAGTATCTCAACCAATATTCTAGGGGCCTTTACTACTGGAATGGATATCTCTGCCCATACAATTTTATTTATACCTTACCTTTGGGGAGTACCTGATTTTTAAAATTTTTTTTTATGTTGGCAAAATAACATGTAACTTAGGATTCTGACCATTTTTAATGGTTACAATTCAGTGGCATTAGGTACATTTAAAGTGTTGTCAACCTATCACTGCTGTTCATTTTCAGAGCTTTTTGATTATACCAAACAGAAACTGTGTACCCATTAAACAATAACTCTGTATTCTGTCCTCCTACCAGCCCTTGGTAACTTTTATTCTACTTTCTGTCTCTAGGAATTTGCCTATTCTAGGTACTGCATAACTGGGGTCATATGATACATGACCTTCTGCATCTGGCTCATTTCACCTAGCATAGTGTTTCCAGGGTTCATCCGTGTTGTGTCATGTATCAGAGTTCCATTCCTTTTTAAAGCTAAATGACCCCCTGCATGCTTACACTGCACACACACACACGTCTTAAAATTCATATGTGGTGGGCATCAGGGTTGTTTCCGCCTTTTGGCTGTCACGAATAACCCTGTAAACATTGGTGTACGCGAGTCCCTGACTTCCAGTCCTTAGAGTGTATACCTAGAAGTAGAATTTCTGGATAATACAGTAATTCTCTGTTTAACTTTCTGAGGAACCACCAAACTATTCCCAAAATTCAGCGATTTTTTTTTTTAAGGCAGTGTTCACTGTAATTTTTCTTATCTTTGAGCCAAAAATTTAAGCTCCTGCTTATAATGGTTTTAAGGTATAACAGTTTTGCTAAATAATAAACAAATCTTGAATGACAAACATATTAAACCCATGGACTTTTATTGTTTAGTCTATTTAACAAAGATGCTCTTTTAGAAGTACTATTTATATAGTAAATTAAAAGTACATAAATGAATAGAAATGAATGATTTTCAAATCATTATTATCCTTTAAAAAATAATGTGTGTATTTATACTTGTATATATGATCAAGGATTTCCTGTCTTGTTAGTTGATGAAAGCAATTTTATGAAAAGGATGTGGAGTAAGAATTCAAGCAGGATTCCTATTTGTTTAGGATTGTTTTTTTAACTGTGGAATTCCCATTTAGAAGATCTTTGGCTTTGTTTGATTGCTTGCTGCAGTGGATTAAAATCTTAAGGTTCTAAGGATGTCTTTCCTAGCCTACAGTCATTATCACAGTACTTGGGAAGTCCTAGGAGATTTTTTGTGAGAGTTTTAGGCAAATAGAAGTGAGTGCAGCCTCAAAATAACAGATTGCCAATATTGACGGGAAATTAAAGAAAAAAAGATTATAGTGTTCAAAAAAGGTGGCATTATTATGAAGCTAATGAATAAAACCCAACTGTTGACCCCTATTCACTTGAAAAATGATTTGATTTTTTTTCTTTAAAATCATCTGTATTGAGGTATAATTTACATTACGTTCATTTGAAGTGTATAGTTTCAGTTCAGTTCAGTTCAGTCACTCATTTGTGTGTGACTCTTTGTGACCCCATGGACTGCAACACACCAGGTTTCCCTGTCCAGCACCAACTCCTGGAGCTTCCTCAGACTCATGTCCATTGAGTCGGTGATGCCATCCAACCATCTCATCCTCTGTCGTCCTCTTTTCCTCCTGCCTTCATTCTTTCCTAGCATCAGGGTCTTTTCCAGTGAGTCAGTTCTTCCCATCAGGTGGCCAAAGTATTGGAGTTTCAGCTTCAGCATCAGTCCTTCCAGTGAATATTCAGGACAGATCTCCTTTAGGATGGGTTGGTTGGATCTCCTTGCAATCCAAGGGGTCTCAGGAGTCTTCTCCAACAACCACAACTCAAAAGCATCAATTCTTTGGCGCTCAGCTTTCTTTATTGTTCAACTCTCACATCCATACATGACTACTAGAAATACCATTGCTTTGACTAGACTGACCTTTATTGGCAAAGTAATGTCACTGCTTTTTAATATGTTGTCTAGGTTGGTCATAGCTTTTTTTCCAAGGAGAAAGCGTCTTAATTTCATGGCTGCAGTGATTTTGGAGTCGCCCAAAATGAAGTCTCTCACTGTTTCCACCGTTCCCCATCTATTTGCCATGAAGTGATGGGACCGGATGCATAATCTTTGTTTTTGACTGTTGAGTTTTACACCAGCTTTTTCACTCTCCTCATTCACTTTCATCAAGAGGCTCTTTAGTTCCTCTTTGCTTTCTGCCATTAGGGTTGTGTCATCTGTATGTCTGAGGTATTGATATTTCTCCTGGCAATCTTTATTCCAGCTTGTGCTTCATCCAGCCCGGCATTTCACATGATGTACTCTGCATATAAGTTAAATAAGCAGAGTGACAATATACAGCCTTGAAGTACTCCTTTCCCAATTATAATCCAGTCCGATGTTCCATGTCTGGTTCTATTGTTGCTTCTTGACCTGCATACAGAATTCTCAGGAGTCAGGTAAGATGGTCTGGTATTCCCATCTCTTTAAGAATTGTCCACATTTTGTTGTGATCTACACAGTCAAAAGCTTTGTGTAGTCTGTGAAGCAGAAGTAGGTGTTTTTCTGGAATTCTCTTGCTTTTTCTATGATCCAACGGATGTTGGCAATTTGATCTCAGGTTCCCCTGCCTGTTCTAAATCCAGCTTGAACATCTGAAAGTTTTCCATTCATGTGCTGTTGAAGCCTAGCTTGGAGAATTTTGAGCATTACTTTGCTAGAGTGTGAGATGAGTGCAGTTATGCGGTAGGTTGAGCATTCTTTGGCATTGCCTTCCTTTGGGATTGGAATGAAAACTGACTTTTTTCAGTCCTGTGGCCACTGCTAAGTTTCCCAAATTTGCTGGCATATTGAGTGCAGCATTTTCACAGCATCATCTTTTAAGATTTGAAATAGTTCAGCTGGAATTCCATCATCTCCACTAGCTTTGTTTGTAGGGATGCTTCCTAAGGCCCACTTGATTTAGCACTCCAGGATGTCTGGCTCTAGGTGAATGATCACACCATCGTGATTTTCTGGGTCATTAAGATCTTTTTTGTATAGTTCTTTGTATTCTTGTGACCTCTTCTTAACATCTTCTGCGTCTGTTAGGCCCATACTGTCTCTGTCCTTTATTGTATACTTCTGTCATTTCAGGCGTATAGTTTAAGTTTTGACAAATGTATGTACTTGTGAACCACCATTCAAATCAAGGTGTAGAACATTTCCATCAGAGCAAAAACATTCCTTCATTCCCATTTGCTCTTAGTATCTCTCCATCCCAGGTAATCACTGATCTGCTTTCTGACACTACAGATAGATTTTGCCTGTTAAATTAAATACATGTATATGGAATTATACTATGTGCAGTCTTTTGTGTTATAAAAGTACCTATTTTTAGGAATTTAATCATTTTATTAAATGTATAATGCTGATATGCAGATGACACAACCTTACATATCTCAGATATATGGATGATACCACCCTTATGGCAGAAAGCAAATAAGAATTAAAGAGCCTCTTGATGAAAGTGAAAGAGGAGAGTGAAAAAGTTGGCTTAAAGCTCAACATTCAAAAAATGAGGATCATGACATCTGTTCCCATCACTTCATGGCAAATAGATGGGAAACAATGGGAACAGTGACAGACTTTATTTCCTTGGGCTCCCAAATCACTGCAGATGGTGACTGCAGCCATGAAATTAAAGACGCTTCCTCCTTGGAAGAAAATCTGTGACCAATCTAGACAGCATATTAAAAGGCAGAGACATTGGTGACAAAGGTCAGTCTAGTCAAAGCTATGGTTTTCCTAGCAGTCATGTTTGGATGTGAGAGTTTGGACCATAAAGGAAGCTGAGTGCTGAAGAATTGATGCTTTTGAGCTGTGTTGTTGGAGAAGACTCTTGAGAGTCCCTTGGACCACAAGGAGATCCAACCTGTTCTTCGTAAAGGGTATCAGTCCTGAATATTCTTTGGAAGGACTGATGCTGAAGCTGAAACTCCAATACTTTGGCCACCTGATGGGAAGAACTGACTCACTGGAAAAGACCCTGATGCTAGGAAAGATTGAAGGCAGGAGGAGGGGGACGACAGAGGATGAGATGGTTGGATGGCATCACCAACTCAATGGACATGGGTCTGAGGAAGCTCCAGGAGTTGATGATGGACAGGGAAGCCTGGTGTGCTGTAGTCCATGCGGTTGCAGAGAGTCAAACATGACTGAACAGCTGAACTGAACTGAATCATTTTATTGTTGAATAGTTTGCTACTATATGAATAAGCCACAACCTTTTCTCTCTCTACTTGCTGATTGACATTAAGGTTATTTCCAGGTTTGGCTATTTTGAATAAAACTGCTTTGGACATTTGTGTCCAGTTGTTTGTGCAGACATACATTTTATATTTTCATTTCTCTTGGTGTAGAATTGTGGGTCATAGGGTTTTTGAATGTTTAGCTTTATAAATAGCAGCCAATTTTCCAAAGTGTTCCATTTTTTACCTTCACCAGCAGTGTGTCAGAGTTTAAATTATTTCTTGTCCTACTAACATTTGAGCCCCTTTTTTGGGGGGAAGAGCAAGAATACTGGAGTGGGTTGCCGTTCCCTTCTCCAGGGGATCTTCCCCATCCATGGATTGAACCTAGGTCTCCCACATTGTAGGCAGACGCTTTACCGTCTGAGCCACCAGGGAAGTAAAATATTTCTTTGAGCCCCTTTTTTTTGGGAGGGGGCAAGAATACTGCAGTGGGTTGCCATTCCCTTCTCCAGGGGATCTTCCTGACCCAGGGGTTGAACCTGGGTCTCCCGCATTGTAGGCAGACACTTTACTGTCTGAGCCATCAGGGAAGTCAAAGCATCTGCCCACAATGCGGGAGAGCTGGGTTCAATCCCTGGGTCTGGAAGATCCCCTGGAGAAGGAAATGGCAACCCACTCCAGTACACTTGCCTAGAAAATTCCATGGATGGAGGAGCCTGGTGGGCTACAGTCCTTGGGGTCGCAAAGAGCTGGACAGGACTGAGCGACTTCACTTTCATTTTCACTTTACTAACATTTGGAGGTTGGCTTATACTCCATGACTGATTCATGTCAATGTATGACAAAACCCACTACAATATTGTAAAGTAATTAGCCTCCAACTAATAAAAATAAATGAGAAAAAAAAAACTTTGGTTCATATTCTTTAAGCAGAAATTATGTTATGTGCAGACTTCTATGGCAGTTATGAAAGTCAATTAGTTGATTACGAAAGTTATGGCAGTTGATTTAATTCTAAAAGTTTACTAGTGATAGCTAATATGTTATCCTTTACATCTCCTTTGTGCCAAGTACCGTGTTAATGAGTTTATTTTTTCATAGATTATAATCCCTAATCCTTAAAATGGTTCCAGAAAATGGAATGTGTTATCTTTATTTAGTGGATAGGAATACTGTACTAGTAAATTTAGTCTTAAGATTTTGATTCTGAGTTTGATTCTAAAACCTGAGATTTCTTTGCTTAATTTTATTTTAGTATTTTGGTCTTTTCTTTTATAGAGGACAGTTAGAATGAGTATGATTTCAGCTATCATGGTCCTTTGTGTTTGGAGTCTCCAAACTGAACTGAGAAAGGTCTAAAAAGAACTAGAAGAAGTTGCCCCAGGGAAAAATAAAGGATTTGCAATGTTTTCTGTGTGTGTATGTATATATGTGTGTGTGTCTCTTTCTGTATGTGTCTGTAGGAAAGAGTATGTGTACTTACTTTTCTGAGAGGAGATGTTAAGTATGTAATTAGATGACAGTTTCATATGTATTATCTTGAATTGTGGATAAGAGGAGAAAATGGCAAAGCTGTGGAATTACTAGAGAGGAAAGACAAATTTCACAAATTCACCACTGGAGTGGTGAAGAACAGTAATTGGGTCAAGAAGCTTATTTTTATCTTCAAGCATGTTAGTTGCCCTCAGATGATCTTGTTTCACCATATAGGAATCAGCCTATAGGCATTTATTTTTTAATATATTCCTAGATGATTACTGATCATTTGTATGTGAGTTGTATCAGTGTTACGTTGAATTTTAGATCAGAATTTTAATGAGAAAATTGGTCAGTTATTTTCCAAATAGAGAGGTTTTGTGGAACAGTCCACATTTTGCAGATTTCCTTTATTTAAAAAAATAATTGTTTAAATTTGGATCCTTTTAATTTCATTTTTTTCCTTTCCCACCCTGTTTGCAGACATTTCAACCTGCGAATGAAGAGGGATACTTCCCTTTTCAGTGAGGAATTTAGGGTGGAAACATCAAATGCAGTACTTGACTATGATACTTCTCATATTTACACTGGACATATTTATGGTAAGTTGAACCTTAAAGAACTCTGATTTTTTTCTACACAAGAAAATTTGTGTTTTTTGAAGTGTAGGCAAATATTTCAGAAAGATGGTGTAAATCCTGGGCAGATTTGACTGTATCATGAAGAACAGTGGTCTTTGAAGGATGAAGTAATTCTTGGATCAACTTTTACATATATATTTATTGTCGAATATTTACTAAGTTCTAGTTGTTCAGATTTACATTGATATATTTCATGTGAAAATTTCTCTGATAAATTTGTATTTAGGGTTTTTTCAATACATAAGAATGGCTTTTTAAAGAAGAATGAATTTAACATTCATGTGCAAATTGAATTTTTTAAGAGTTTGTTGCTTTTATTAATAGGTGAAGAAGGAAGTTTTAGCCATGGGTCTGTTATTGATGGAAGATTTGAAGGATTCATTCAGACTCATGGTGGCACCTTTTATGTTGAGCCAGCAGAGAGATATATTAAAGACCGAACTCTGCCATTTCACTCTGTCATTTATCATGAAGATGATATTAGTAAGTACTTAATTTTGCAAAAGCATATAAATAGTTAAAACTATGTGGAGACAAATGAAATCTGAGCTGTTTTCTTTCCTAAGCTATTAATCAGGCTAGAAAATAGGTTCACAACCAAAATCTCAGTTAAATGATAGATTTATATAGTGAGATAATATCATTGTCAGTCTGTGCCTCTACTTTGTTGACATGATACAAACAATTGTATTTGAACTATGAATCAGCCAACTGATTGAACTGGAAATTCTATATTCTGATGTTATCTAGTCATTTAATGCTGTAACACATGTATGCATGTGCATGTGTATGGCCTACCGAAGCACCATCTTCTTACGTAAATTTCAGTGGATATTTGCATAGCATTTAAAGAATATTTTAGATGTTTTTGTAATTTCTAAGCCTTTTGAATATTTTTGGGATCTTGAATTGATAACTTGACTTGCGCTGGGTAAAACTTTAGATTTATCGTTATAGATTTTATTCTTGACCATAGTCTTTATATGATGGTAATTTGTTGGGAAAGTTCTTTTTCTGTGTTTTAAGAGAGTAGAAAATGTATTTGGACTTGACCTTTTCATTCTAACATTGTCTGTATATCCATAATCATTAAATCATGAGAATGCTGAAATGAAATGACCCAGAAATACATTCCTCTAATTCACATGCCTCTTGAATACTCATATTTTATTTTTGACTGTAATAAGACTAGTCTCTCAGTTTTTGCCTATTTTCCTTATCTGGCAGGTTCCAAGCTTATTTTCTATTATACATATAGAAATCTGTTGTCAGTAATTTTGTTCTCACCCCTGGTAATGTACGGGAAAGTCTTAATCATGCTGACTTTTTGCTCTATCAGCTTTGACAGTTTCTATACTGAAGCCTGTCATCTCTAATGCTCGATTACTATAGAAAATAGCATAATTGCTCTAGATGGAACACATTTATGGTTTTACTACTACCTGATATATCATAAATTTGTTGTTAATGCTGCTTATCCACGTTTTTGCTCATCCCTATTTGATTTCTGTTCCAATTCCCTTCTTGATATTTCAGATTCTCCTCAAACTCCAATCTGCAGT
Source organism: Muntiacus reevesi (assembly GCF_963930625.1). Classification (NCBI taxonomy): domain Eukaryota; kingdom Metazoa; phylum Chordata; class Mammalia; order Artiodactyla; family Cervidae; genus Muntiacus; species Muntiacus reevesi. The sequence goes on from NC_089255.1 coordinate 49,901,708, forward strand.
CTTCCTTCACAAGCTGGAGTATGGATTCCTTTACCTTCCTTTCTTTTTGCCAGAAGGATCATCATCTACTTGATTTGTATGATACTTTTAAATTTTCTTAGTAATTTAGTTGTTTTGCAGGTTTACCTCCCCTGTCAGGGTGTATAAGTTCTTCAGCTACAGTTTCTGTTTTTTTTGTTTTTCTCCTTTAACATCTCCCATATCGTTTACCTCTGGAGCACTTTTCTTCACTGATACTTAATAAAGTCCTGCAACATTTTCCCTAGAAAGTATTCTCAAAATCCAACAAGACCTTTGGGGAAATAAAGGAGAGGAAGAGAGTGGTTGACAGATTTTGAATTCATGGTTTCCTTCTTATCATATTGTAATCAAGCAGTTCTTTGCCTTCTATTTCCTATAAGTATCCTCTACTGTGTTTGTTTTGCCTTTTATGTGTGTACTACTTGTATGTAGTTTAAGCATGTCCTGCTCTTTTTTCAGAATTCTGTTTCTTCTTCATCATATAATTGCATTTTTTCCACTTTGCATCTTTTAGTAATTTTCAGATATCTCCCTTTATTTCAACCTTTCTTTTTCCCCAAAGGTGATGAGTCAGCTTGGAGAATTGGTGGCAGTGGATGCAACTTAGTGTTCAATTCCTTTTGTCATTTAACTTTACCATTGATTTCAGTGCTTAATTCTTAATTGTTTTAGTAAATATATATTCATGGTAAGGAGATCTTTTCACATTCTGTTTATTATTATATACCAGTAGTGATATTAGAGCTTAAAAATAGTAATATTTAGGGTGATTTTGTTTGTAACTTTCTCTGGTAAATGAAAATGTCCTGATGTGACGATGACAATATGGGAAGCATTGCCTTAAACAGAATTTTTAATGCTTGCAGATTTAGACTGTTACTTTCGAAAAACTACCTGAAAATCTGTCAAATTAGCTATGAAAGGAAAGCATACACTTGTTAACTTTTTAGTTAAATAGTTGCTCTAAGTCTAGATTCTAGCTAGACCAAGGTTGATAGACTGTAAAAGGTTCAGATATTAAATATTTCATCTTTATTGGCCATATTAGTTCTATTGCAACTGAATTCTGCCATTGTTGTATGAAAACAGAGTAGAAAATATGTGAATGAATGAGAATGACTGTGTTCCAATAAAACTTTAGTTATTGACACTTAAGTTTGAATTTCATGAAATTTTTACATGACACAAAATATTATTCTTTTAATTTTTTCCCACCATTTGGAAATGTAAAATCCATCTTTAGCTTTCATGCCAAACAAAAGAACTCATCTATCTAGTAGGCTTTTGTTTGCCTACCCCTGTTCTAGAGGATGGCTAGATAAATTTTCTTTAAGTTAAAATATAGTTGATATACAACATTATATTAACTTCAGCTATATACATTATGAAATAATCACCATGATAAGCTAGTAACATCGGTCACTATACACAATTATTACAGTATTATTGACTGTATTCTCTCTGCTATGTATTATTTCCTTATGACTTCCTTATTTCATGACTGGACGTTTGAGCCTCTTAATCTTGATCTATTTGCCCAGTCTCCTACTCTTCTTTCTGGCAACCACTGGTTTGTTCTCTGTGTCTATAAGTCTGTTTTTGTTTTGTTTTATTCATTCATTTGCTTTGTTTTTTTAGTTTCCGTGTGTAAGTGAAATCACATGATACTTGTCTAGATTAAATTTACTTTTAATTGGCCCTTTAACCTCTCAGTGTAGAATACCTGAGGTTCTAATAATAGTAGAAGTACAAGTAGTTACTATTCTTTAATGTATACCCAGCACCATATGAAGTTCTTTGCCTGCATTATTTTAATCTTCACAATAACCCTATGAGGTATGTAGGCACACATGTTACCTCTACTTTACAGTTGAGGAAACTGAGCATAGAAACTTTATGTTGCTTGATTGTGGATGTTGTGTTCTTATCCCTGTGTCTTCTGCTTCATTCTTGTAAATGAAGCTGTAAATTCTCACTGCCCTTATTCCAAGGATTTCTGGGTCTTTTCTGAAATCTGTAAGCCTCCCTGAAATCATACATTTGCATTTATTGCTGCTTAGAGCCAGATTCTTTCCTTAACATATTTAACAGTGGTTGTTTTATTTCACAGCTAATTAAAAGGGAGACCTTGTCCCTTTATTATTTAATAATAATATTATTTTCATATAATTTACTTAAGTGCTAGTAGTTTATTTTTACAACTAAAGTACTGTATGATTGTTTAGGTCATTGTCTATAGGCTTGAGTGAATTTGGTGTCCCTATATGTATTACTTTCAGCAGAAGCAAATTACAGGTGAGGCATGCCAGCTTTGGATAGGAATCCTGATGAGAATTTGGCTACCTTCCTCTTAACACTGTTCTTGCAGCTCTAGGCCTGAATATATGAAATTACCGTGGAATATGATACTGCTGTTCTGGAGAACCTTAGGGAATGGCTTCTGAGGCCATTCCTGTACACAGGAACACAGAGCCAGTTTTCAGTGAGAATACTTAATAACTTCTAGATTCTTTGATATAATTTGCTTAAGTGCCAATAATTTGACATGAAGGTGATAACCACATGTAGTGACCAGCTTAAAATTCGCACTTGTTCAATTCTGTGCTTAGGTGGTTAAAAGGCACTGTCTTCTAGGACAAAGAGGTATGAACAGTTATGACAGGGTAAGAATACCATTTAGTTCTCTACCTCTTGGACCAGTTTATTTCAAAGAAACTGGAAAAAGCATTGTCCTATAAGCTATACTATACCATAAACTATACTGCCAATCTTACTAATGTAAGTACTTTTAGGAATGTCTGTATAAGTGCTTGGAATTGGTTTAAATAGTGGTAAATAGTGGATCTTTGTACCCTTTTGTGTACTACCTTTCTGAGAGGCAAAGGTTTAAGTAGTTTTTCCATGCTGTACTTATACAGAACTATTTTGCCTCTGAATTAAAAGGTATTTTAAGTAAATATTTGACACTGCAGAGTTAGAGTCAAATTCTTTGACTTCAGATTATTGTCCTTTGGGTAGTATAGAGAAGCCCAGAGAGCTTACATTTGCTTGTGCCTCATATAGTAGTAGGATACTTTTACTTTCAGCCTGTGTGCTAGCTGAAACTGTACTTGTAGCTTCATTATCTTGTGTTTCAATGAGAAGACTCATTATTTCTTGTTCTGAAAAATTGAGACTGTTGATTTTTACTTAATCATTTCAAGATGAATGACTCCTTCACATAGAAGTCTCTATTTCTGAAATGTAAGGATACTGTTTTTAATTAACCTTAAAAAATCAATTTGTTCCATAATGTGTTTTGGAAGTTGTGGACATAAATGAGTTTTCTCATAGGCATTAAGACTTTCAACTCTTTTTGTGTTACTGTTAGTGAGAAGAAGGGACAAGGAATAGAAGAAAAAGAGGGAAGGAAGAATTGAATTGAAAAGTATTGATAATGACTAGCATTTTTCATATCTGATATATTGATTGATCGTGTTCATCTAGAGGTCACAGGAAATTCTGAGGCTTTATCTTGAAATGTTTCTGTCTGTGCTTAAGGTCCAATCTGGAGCTTAGAAATATGCTTATGTGTATTGAAGTTGTGACAGACAGTGGTAGACACTTAGAAAGATTAAGGAATGAAGTGTTCTGATTGATAATTCAGTTACAGAATGGCTCAACTGTGATTGGAAGTGCCCATGACTTCAGAACTTCCAAAGTGTATACAAGTTTATTGTCAGTCTATAAACTTGCTTTACTTAGCATTGATCTTAAATACTTAATTTTATTAAGCACAGTGATAATATTTGAAAGAAGTATAAAAACTTAGAGGCATTGTTGACTCTTTTTGTTTTTTCCTGAGTTAATCTCTAGGGAAATATAATTTCTTCAAACAATCCACAGGCACAAATGAAGAAAAGTTGAGAAGGCTGTGAGAAATGATAGCTTTTTGAAAAATATTTAATTAGAAATGTGAGATATTTAATTGGGAACACATTTAAGGGGTTTGATTCTTTTTGCAGAATTTGGAGAAAATATGCCCAGCACTTTCATATTATTCAGTCACAGTTTATTTTATGTATGTAAATAAGACTCAAGTTAAAGACATTTTAAATCAAGACATTTTTTGATTGGTTAGCATGTGTATTTGTATACATATTTATTTAAAAACATAAATGGAAAATATTTTAGCTGCATAATGATCATTTCAGAAACATAGATTATTTAAAAATAACAAAGCTCTTACATTATAAAACAGCTTTAAAACTCACCCTAGAAAGTAAAATTATATTTGAAAATTTTGTTCTTTTTCTTCTGAGAAATATTACCTCACGATTTTGTTTTGCAGTGTTTTGTTATAGTTTTACAAAGAGATTGAATAAGAAATTTAGTTCATTGTACACCTGAGTATTGTATTAAGGATGCAGTTTGAATATGTTCTCACTATACTGTTGTAGGTTTTGAGAGTTTGGAAAAAGTTTATAGATATTTGATTTGATAGTAAGAAGAATGAAAGTTTTAAATTAAGACTTCATAACCATGTGTGTTTAAAAAATAAGGATTTTCTTTTGGGGGGCATTGTTTCTTCTTCATACCTCATCAGCAAGCTGTTTGTGAAAAAGAGTCTTTTGGAATAGACCGGAAGATTGATGTATTGATAGTTCTGAATTTAATGGAATTCTGTAATTTTAGTACTGATGCAAAAGGCACTAGAATTACTTCTAAACTCTTAAGTTTTAAGATCATGGAAACTGAAGTCTGTGTGTGTGTAGGTGCATGCTCAGTTGTGTCTAACTCTTTGTGACCCTGTGAACTGTAACCCACCAGGCTCCTCTGTCCATGGAATTTTCCAGGCAAGAATATTGGAGTAGGTTGCCATTTCCTTCTCCAGGGGATCTTCCCAGCCCAGGGATCAAACCCACATCTCTTGCATTTCCTGCATTGGCAGGTGGATTCTTTACCACTGTGTCACCTTGGAAGTCCAAAACTGAAGCCTAAAGAGTCTTTTTAAACAGCTTGGGCAAGATATTTTCATGGCAAGGATCCATGTATCCTGACTTCCTCCAGTACATTATTAGTTACATTATACATTGTAAGTTAGGAGAGACTTGTTTAAAGGGGCTAAAGTCAAAGGACTTAATGACAGTAAAGGCAGTTATTGTGAGGATTAAAAATATTAGGAGAAAGCAATGACTTTATTTTTGGTATCACTGATTTTGCAGGAGTATGGCTATGTTTTCTACTGGAAAATAGAGTAAATTTACGTTTCAGGTTCAACTTTTATGAGTGATGATTTATAGAAAAACTAATAGAAGTAGCATTAAAAGTGTGTATATATTTATATTTCACATCTCTTCTAGCACAATTCAGTGCTTGATGTTTATGTTTAGTGACCTTGTAAGTGTGTCTAAAGACATTGGTCTGAGACTTGAGCCCTGTAAAGAATTGCTTTACATTGTGGTATCATATTTATTATAAACATGTAAAACTTCTATTCATGGTTTATAAATTTGGAGATTAGATATCTTGGTAAGCAATCTTGTATCTTATGTTTATATTCAAATATTAGACTAGGAATTCATTGATGTGGATTTTCCTGCTTTCAGCAACTGTAGAGTCTTGGATTTTGTTGGGGAAGGAAAAAAATTTCCCTGTGCTCTGTTTTTGTTCTAGCTGATCTAAGAATTTTAAAAGAAGAAGAAGAATATTACATTTAATTATGTACATACAAGGTCTCCATCAGGAAAATGAGACCCCAGAAGAACTTAGGCAATTGAGGTTTATATGGCATTTCATAGATGAAGAGGCTAAGGGTTTGGTACTTAAAAGGGGAGCAAAAACATTACAGGAAGATGGGAGAGCAAATGTTGGGTAAACAGGTGTTTGCTGTGCCATGCAGGGACAATGGGACACAGAGAGGACTTTGATCTCTAGGCCCTGCTGAGTTCTTCCTGCCACACCTACTCCATATTTTTTGTAGATCTCTGTGTTGATAGTGCTCTTCCTAGACCTGACCCTTTTTCTAAATTCTTTTAGCAGTTAAAGGGGAGGTAAAAAGAAAGATTTCCTGAGTCCTTCCTCTTTCTTAAAAATAATTGGTCTAAAATAATCTGTATGCCAAAGAAAGACATTTTGTAGTATGTTGTAAAACAAATGAACAGGAAGTTAACAAGTGATACAGTGTTAATAACTAAGTACAGATTTTCTTCAAATTTCACAAAATTTTACACCAGTGTCCATTATTTGTTTTCATACTTTCTTCAAGACTCTGCATGGTATTTAATTGCATTGATCAACTTCAGCTGAATACAACCGATTCTGGTAAATTCTCTTTTCATTTTTATTCTATAGCAGGTATTTTCTAATTTTTCTTGTTATGGCTTCTTAAATACACCCATTATTTAATAATAGAAATTTAATTTTCAGATACATGGGATTTTGTTTAAAGTGTCTTGAATATTAATTTCTCATTTTGATACTAATTTCTCATTTAAATGTTTTCATCTCTGTAGTCACCCTCTGTGTTTTTTTCAGTCTAACTTTATTGAGGTTTTTGATGGCCCAGTTGAAGCACTTCCTTCGTAAATGTCACATGCACTTGAAAATATGTGGGTTATTTTCAAATATCTTTTGATACTGATTTATAATGTAATTCCACAGTGATAAGAGAAAGACTATGATTTCAATACCTTTAGACCCTGAAATTTTTGCACCTTGTTTTATGTCCCTCTGTATGTTCCAGTGTCTCCTAGTTTAAAATTAATGGGAACTTAAATAGAATTTGTATCCTACTGTTGTGTGAAATTTGTATAAATCTTAATTACATTGAATTGGTTCACAGAGCTTTTCAGGTTTACTAAAAAGTAGAAGGATACTTCTACGTCTCTATATTCATTCTTTTAATTTTTGAGAGTTTGGTATTGAAATTCCAAATAAAGATCTTGGTTTATCCACTTAAAAAATAATTGTAATATTTAGTGAAACTCTATGTAACCTTGTTTTGTATTTGCCAAGTCTCCTATAAATATGTTATCATTAAAAAAATACCAATGAAAGACATTTTCGGGTGTCAAATTTGCTCCCTTACAGAATCATAGATTTAAAGATGACCTTGTAGATCAACAGTTAAAACTGTTTTTGAGTTTAATTCCTTTACTTAAAATCACATAAGTTAGTGAGAGACATGTTGGGGAAAAAGCATGTGAGGTAACGTGTCGGAGACCTGAGGCACGGCATGTGTATGAGAAGGTAGTTTGAGGGGAAGTCAGGATGGTGTTTTAGAATAGCGTTGTGATCTTAGGCAAGTAAGGAGCTTTCTTTTTCTGGGTCTCGTTTCCTTCATAGTATAAAGTGAAGGTGTCACATCGTTAACATTCCTTATTTCTTCTAAAATGTGATAATTCCAAACTACTTTTTCTCCAAAGCTGGAAATATTTTTAGCTTTTCTGATTATGAAATGACTATATAAAATAGACATTTTTTCCTTGTGAATTAATTAGAAGATGAAGTGTGTCAAATATAAATACCTTATATTTGTTTGTATTCCAATAAATATAGCCCTATCTTTTTTGAACATGAGGCTAGCCCTACCTTTTTAATGCCTGCATAGTATTTCATTGTTTCATTGATGAATATATTATTTATCAACTCATTAACTAAATGGACATTTAGATTGTTTACTCTTTTTTTTATTACTGCAGTACACATTTTTGTGCATAATTTCCCCCCTCAGCATGTTGTATATTACCAGGTGATGCTCTAAGAAAATCATACAGATTTATACTTTTCTACCTAGAAACTTAACATTGATGTAATAATGTGTTAATATAGTTTGCAGGCCTATTTCTCTAATTGCTCCACAAAAGTGACTTTAAAAAAATGTATATATAGGATGCAGTTGAAACTTATACATTGTCTTTGGTTTTCTCGTCTTTCTTTAAACAATTTTATTGAGGAAAAATTGACATAAACTGTTAATATGTAAAGTATACAGTTAGGTAATTTTAAACATATGTATATATCTGTGAAACTGTCACCGTAATCAAGAATAGTATGAATATTCATTGCCCCCAGTTGCTTCCTTCTCCTCAGTGTAGTCCTCCTTTTCCTCCCACCTCTCTTTCCTCAAGCACCAATCTGTAGGTGAATTTGCATTATCTAGAATTTTACGTAAGTGCAGTTATATGTTATATACTCCTTAAAACTGTCTTCTTAATTTAGCTCTAAAGAGGGGGCATTTTGGAAATTTAAGACAAGCCTTGTAGAAACAAGAGAGCAGAACGAATGCTCATCTTATGTTACTTACGTATAAATTCTCTCTTCGCCAAACCCACATTCATCCTTCAAAATATAATCCAAGTATAATGTTCTGGAAACCTTTTCTGGCCCCTTAGTTCTGGGTATCCTCTTTTTACTTCGATTGGTATATTGGTGAGTCCTCTGTATGTTTTGAATTCAGTATTTACAGATCACTGGTCATATGATGACCTTTGAGAAGAGGCATGGAAGGAAAATTGCTGTTGGCTGGATGAGTAAATTCCACCATTATTTAATAAACTGTGGATGATTGCAGAGAGACTTAATATTTAGCAAGTAGATAATTAAATGGAATTCTTGTTTACATATCTGATACCCCAGCTAGACTGTAAGCTCTTTAATCATATATATTGTGTCATTTATTCTTGTATTGCTTATGTTTGGTAAATAATAGTTTTTCCTTCCCATTATTAGTTTTGTAAATAAATTAGTAAAATTAGGAATAACATTGACATTTAATTAGGAAATTTATGTGCATACAGTATGGCCCTAATTTTGAATGTGCCCTATTTTATAGTCAATCTGTAAAGTAGTTAGAGATTTAGAACGTAATGATAGACAATGCCTAGTTATTGCAGGCGGAATGAAGGTTAAAAGGATGTTGTTGGAGTCAACAATTTACAGATCTTTAGTTAGTTGATGACCTTTGAGAAGAGGTGTGGAAATCAGCTGCTGACTGAAAAATTAAATTTAGCAAGTGTTTATTGATTTGGGAATATTGAGGAACCATTGAGACTTCTTTTTAAACCTTCAGGAATATTCTTAGTCAATAATTGAGCGTCACAATGTGATAAATTTTGTATCAGAAATGTTATCAAAGCACTAGTATGCACTGGGGGGCCCATAGGAATATGTAGGAAGATTCCCAGTGGAGGTGGCATTTAACTTGAACTTTGAAGATAGGGGTAGACTTTTGACTGCTGGAGATAAGAATCTGTGATAATAGGAGAAAGATAAATATTATTCTGGTTAGGACCATGTTTATTTTTAGCTGCTGCAGCTCAGGAACTTCAGAAAATAAACTAGTCTCTTTGGCCTGGAGTGACCTGTTTTCTGTGTATAGGTTTATAGTGCTAAATCAAATAAATGGAATTAACAGTCACTTTAAATCAGTATGATACAAGTTTTCATTCCATTTCAGTTTTAAGATTTACAGGTTTAATGATAGCTTAATAGTTAATATTGTTTGAGTGTCTAATCTGTACAAGACACTTCTAGATGTCTTGGATACAGTGATGAACAAGGCAGAGTTTCTGTCCTAATGCCCTCTAGAGTCTGCTGATCAGAATAATAGAGCAGCACATTTCCTATTGACCTGATACCCATGACTCCCCTGGACCCCAGCACCAGCCCATCTTAAAAACTATAGGTGGGAAGGGACTTGCCTGGACCAGCTCCAAGTTTCTGTTTCCTTGGAGATCAGTGTTGTGAGAGCATGTGGAAAAGGGGACCTCTTTAGCTTACTCTCCTTCCCAGGGACATTCATACTATACCTTTCTTTTCCTGGTCTCGCCACCCTCCCCAAACAGAGACTGGTTGTGAGAGATGGGGAAAGGGAGAAAAGGACCTCTGTCCACTGGAATTAGAAGGGGAAAGGATATTTGGGGGCTGCCTGACCCATTCTTCCATTCCTTCAAATTTCTTCCATCTCTCCTTGAAAAGAGGAAGGAAAAAAAAAGCCTCCTCTTCTTTTTACTGTTTCAGTGAATCCTTGCTGTTTTTTGGCAACTTTGGGAATAAATGGCATTTTCATGGGAAAGGACCTCACCTATCTACCTTTCAGATACTAGCAAAGCAAGTTTTTGTACAGTAACTGTCTATGGAGCCACTCTCTTTTAAATTCATTGACTAGCATAAAAGTTGGGTCATTTGATTAAATTTAGTGATTCATAGTGTGTTATTGATACAGACAGAGTAAAGGGGCAAATGATGATTAGATAGTTAATCCTGCCTAGAGGATTTTAAATAGAAAAAAAATGAGAGATCCCTATAATTTAATGATTACTTAAGAAAGCAGGTTTGCTTAATGACAAAACCAACCCAGCTTTCTTAGCAACAAAACCATGCAACAGAAGCATGGGACATGTCCCAAAACAATAAAATAGTGGTGGGATGAGACCCACATATTGATTGCCCAGTGAGCTCAGTAAGTTAATGGTCCCTAGGACATGCTGTTTGTACACATAAAAAACAATAATTTGTGGACTTAGCTTGACCATGTAGGGATAAGAAAATTCCCCTGCCCAACCTGGAGGAGAAACTTATGATGGAAACATGATGTCTACTCAAGAAAGACAAAGAAGTTTTCCACCCCCTTCCACTTTTCCTGATTATGAAACTAGCCCAGTAAGTACTCAGGACGTGGCATTTCTCCCTGCATGCGTGTAAGCCTCACAAGGGTCCTATTCTAATACATCACTTCTTATCTATCACTTTGCTCTCACTGAATTCTTCCCTGCACTGACACATAAAGGACTATGGTACCAGAGCTCTTCGGAGCCCCTTGAAATGACACCGAACTGTTTCATTACTAGAGAAATTATACCAAGTTTTGATTGTTAGAATTATCTCATAGCTAAGGCTTAGGATTCTGCAGTAAAATTCCTAACCTGGCAGTCACATTGAGGGAGGGATGGCTTGCTGGGAGTAGTGAGGATGTTAAGTCTACTGTAGTTAGTATCTAGTGAGAAGTGGGTGTTTTATGTGTGACTCTGTTGGGGCAGATGATCTGAACTGTAAATATTTCCCCTTCCTGAAGTGGTTGATTGAGAGTTAATTAGAGCTATTTCCTGCTTGAGGTGGTATCACAATATATGTATTATTTATATCTGTGCCTCCTACAACAAAGCAAAAGCAAGAGGTTGGCATGCAAAGGAACTGGAAGAAAGGCCTTAGATTTAAAGCTGATCTTTGTTTTAAATAGGCTGAATATTCTACACCAATGACTCATTCTTTGTGAAAGAATATGCTGTTTGGCCTTTTCAGGGGAACTACAGTGCATCCTATGATTTAGCATCTCAATGAGGGCTTATTCATTAGTCAAACAAAGGCTTTTTCTAGAAATGGGGATTATATTGTCAGTAATTTTAGAGGGAAATGTCATTGTCCATTTTCATAGTTTATGTGGAGACCAGGGAAAATAGGCTCTTTTAGAAGTTTTGAAAGTATATGGGAAGCATTTTATACTTGTTTTTTCTATTGAGAGAGTATTGTGCTGACAGATTTTGAAGCATATATAATACTGTTTTGTGACTTTGGAATTTTGATTTTTAATCCTAAATATCAGGCTTTCCAAAAGAATGTATATTTAAAATTCATGATATATAAAATATAATTTACAAAGAAATAAAACACTTTAGTTCTTTTAAATATACTAACTCTTGATGTTTGTAATGTTTTATATTGTGGTGTACTATATATAAATAGTCTTATTTTTTATTTCCCTACACATTTATAAATAATAGAGTTTCAATACTTTGACAAAAAATTTTGAAGGTCATGGAATAGTTGTAATTTCTTCCGCTGATTATTAAGATCACTTTGCATAGTCTCAGCTTGCTTGGTCAGTTTTATTGCCTGTACTAATGTGGTAGGAGCCAACTCATTGGAAAAGGCCCTGATGCTGGGAAAGACTGAGGGCAGGAGGAGTAGGGGGTGGCAGAGGATGAGATGGCTGGGTGGCATCACCGACTGAATGCACATGAGTTTGAGCAAACTCAGGGAGATAGTGAAGGACGGGGATGCCTGTCATGCTGCAGTCCACAGTGTCACAAAGAGTCAGACATGGCTTAGGGACTGAACAACTAATGCGGTAAAGTTAAACAATGAAATAGGATTGAGAAGGGTCTCTGGAAATGCCAGGTGGCATAAAGGAACTGCTTGAAGTTACAGATTATAGTTTTTGAATGAGAACAGTTATAGTTACCATTTTCTTCTCCAGCTCCATTGAACTGGAGGGGTACAGGTAGAGAGTTGAATTTTTTTTTTTTTTTAGTAGAGAGTTGCATTTTAACAGGTTTTGTTTGAGAGTTGGGAAGAGGAGGTGGCAAGGGAGTTGAAGGTAAATGAATGGAGTAATTATAATAATAATTGACTCTGGGATTTAAGCTGAATAAAGAGAAAGAGAATATCCAGTAGTGGACAGGGTAGTAGCATTGGTGAATTGAAGGGTTTTCAAGATGTTGAAGGATTGCTGGAGTCTAAGGGGGAATGTTCTGAAAAGAGGAGTGGTGGAAAGAAAGTAGGATGAGGAAATTGAGATTAAGAAGGGGTTTCAGTAATTAGTGTTGACAGATTCAAAAGTATGACCATGTAAGTGAGAAACTGAGCTAGGAGAAGACCATTGGAGAAAAGATAGTATGAGTGTATTTAAGGGTCATCAACCTGAATGTTGAAATCACTAAGAATTATGATGGAGTGGTGTCTGAGAGAATGATGGTGAATTAGGAGCTAAAAATAAGATAATAGAGGGAAGTAGTGATTTGGAGGCTGCAAAAACTTATAGTAAATTGAAGTATTTGGTGGTATAGTCTCATGACCATAAAAGCTGAACCCCAATGAAAATAGTGCTAATGGGCCCAAGGCAGAAAATGTAGATAGTTGTGAGTGTTTAAGGGAATGGGGGTCAGGGGAATGTCTTCCTATGAACAGGGAGAGTTCTGGGGTTTCCCTTGGTATTTGCTGGAATCCTGCTGATAGAGGTGAAGAGTGCTGCAGAATGATTCTCTTGACCCCTGTTGTGATGGACTAGAGGAAGTGATTTTGTGGAACATTAAGGACTCCCTTGATTCCAGCCAAATGCAGCCTATTAGGAATGAGATAAGGGCAGGGCAATCTTACTTTTGAATCCAGGCTACCTTTTTACTGGGGAGTAGTAGCCTGCTATATGGATGGTTGTTCTACTGGCTTCCTGTCAACTCGTGCTGATATTAGCTTATTGATGGTATGGTATTATACCAGTACTTGCCTGACTTCTGATCATGTGGAGGAGTAGGGAAGAGATTCCAATATCACCTGTATTTATGATGTCACAAATACATACATGTGTATATATATGTATATGTTTGCATATATAAATCAACTATGTATTTTATCAAGTAGATGAGATACCCAGTAGTTACTTGATTACCTTAATCCTAATGGTCACATGCCTAGCATCAGTACCAGTATATTGATGATAGAGTGCCAATGTGCTTAGTATTCAACAGTATTAATATCTGGAAGATATAGTTTATTGGGATACTATATAATAGGGAATGCTGACTATATATAAATCAGACATATATATTGTTTGTTGACTTCCCTTATCATTGCATTAAAAATGATGTTGCAGTTGTTTAAGATAGGGATATTTTTGTTCCATTCCTCAGCTTTATAAGATGTTTAGTTAAATGCTATACACATATAATTTGTTCATGTGTTGGCGAGGAAATTGTCTCTTCTAGAAGTACTTTGTAGCAGCTCTTTTATGCCTATGTAGGAGGAGATTCAAAATACATTTTATGGTATGCTTTGAAGGAAAGGTAAATCCTAATATCTGTCATGATTATGTTATGATATTTGGTATTTCTTAAATTTGAATAAGATCAGGCATATCAACTGATTTCACTTTATTTTGAAGTGTTAGTTAAACTGAATTATATATGAAAACAAAAAATGTTGTTTTGACATATTTGTTATGTGGGGGACTTCTAACTAGATTCCTAATGAACCACAGCTTTTTGGTTTCTAAAACTGAAAATCTTGATTTAGTAAATTCTCTTAAAAAACTGTTTGAAAAATGATAATAGCACTTATTTCTCTAGACATGCAAAATGTTTAATCTGACTGTTGTAGAGTCTATGTAGGTATCAAGTCTTCAACTTAACCATATGACTGATTTTTGGGGGGGCAAAAGTTGTATCTTGGGATAAATGAAAACTAGTTTAAGATGAAAATATGCAGGAAATAGTGGTAAATACTAATACTGCTAAACATTTTCTGATATACTGGGCCAAGATTATTTTGATATTGACTGTGACAGAAAAACTGCTAAATTCCAGTGCAGCTCAGATATAGAATGAGTTCTTCTATTCTCCTTAACAAAACTTTTTACTGTGTATAAGGTGATGCTGCCTGCAGTACCAGATAGTCACAAATTAAACGACAAAAGGCACTGAAATCCCATTTCTCACTATTGTAACAGTTTAATGTGAATATTCATCATCGGTCAGCTTTTTTTCAAGAAATGACTCAGGAATCTAGGCTACTTTAGTTGGTGCCAATTTTACCCTTGCCGTTCTCAGTTTGTCTGTTTCCAGCCATTCAGATTCGCCTGCGGTGCAGGAGACACAGGTTCAATCCCTGGGTTGGGAAGGTCCCCTTGAAAAAGAAATGGATACCCACTCCAGTATTTTTGTCTGGGAAATCCCAGGGACGGAGGAGCCTGGCGGGCTACAGTCCATAGGGTCACAAGAGTCAGACACAACTTAATGATTAAACCACCACCTATGGGGTGATACTTTCAGGAACTTTGAATATCCTGTTATGGTACATTTTGACCTAATGGCTTTGGTACCCCTTAATGCCAAGTTGCTCAGTTGTGTCCAACTCTTTGCAACCCCATGGACTGTAGCCTGCCAGGCTCCTCTGTCCCTGGCACTTCCTGGGCAATATGGAGTGGGTTGCCGTGCCCTCCTCCAGGGGATCTTCCTGACGCAGGGGTCAAACCCAGGTCTCCTTCATCTCCTGTGTTGGCAGCCAGATTCTTTACCACTGGTGCCACCTGGGAGGGGGTGATCCGTGCCCATATCAGCTTATGCAAATGGAGTTATAAATATGGTAAATTTTTAAGTCTGTCATTTCTTCCCCATTTATTGGTTGGAATTTTATAGCTGTTGCAGTCTTGACTTCTGGTAAAAACTAAAGTTTAAATCAGAGCTACTGTTACCAGTGTAGATAGGTTGGGTAGGCATAACCCCTGCCTCCTACCAGCCAGTTTAGATTTATATTGTAATATTTAATTAGTATTTCCAATGGAATAGGTCACTAGTGTCCACTTTAGTTTCTAGATTTACTTAGGAAAATGTTTTTTAATTATAATTCTGTATATTATAACTATAGCTACTTAGAGATGTTTTAGTGCTTCCCCTCTCACCCATGTCTTGGTATTTTATTTTGACAGTTCTCTTAATTATGGGTACTAGATAGAGTTATAAAATATGTTCATGAACTAAGGCAAACCTTAACAAGGGAGAAGTATGTGAACTGAGAGAGTGAAATAAACTTTTAAATGACTACACTAAATTGAACAGCTATCTGTAAATAGAAACAATTCAGTTAAAGCAAAATTAATCACTCTTTAATTAGAAAAGGAAAACAAATGATAATAAAATAGTTACTGCTTTGTAAAGCATTCACTTGAATTATACATTGAAGAAGTTTAAACTCAATCTGTTTTTACCACGCCATGGAGCATGTTTCTAGATTACTTTCCTTTAAGGCTAGTTGGTATTCATTGAAGGAATTAAAACAAATAAATATTATATTAGCCTAACTAGTTCAGATTGAAGTAGTTTTATATATTCACAGAATAGGAAATTTAATGTGTTTGAAGGGAAAGTTATAAATTACAAAATGAAGCAAATTGCAGTCTTAAAATGCTCTATATTGTCTGAAGTGGGCAACATTTGGAAATTTAAACCCAGAATAAAGAACGATTATTGTTCTTTTTTAGAACTCACAAATCAGTCATATGAAAAAAAACCTAGAGACCTGTGATGTTGAAGGAGAACTTTGGAACCTGCCAAACTTTTTAAAAAAGGAAATTTATTTATTTATTTGGCTATGCCAGGTTTTAGTTGTGTCATGTGGGATCTTTGGTTGCAGCATGTGAACTCTTAGTTGTGGGTTCTAATTCCCTGACCAGGAATTGAGCCTGGACCTCCTGCGTTGGGAGCATGGATTCTTAACCAGTGGACCACCAGGGAAGTCCTCACTTGTCATATTTTAAAATTAGAATACCTAGCATAATGCCTTTCCCATTGGTGCTCAATAAGCATTTTGGCTTTCATGAATTATGACACATACATTTTTCTTTATAAGATAATTGGTACTATCTTAACATGTGACAGTAATAGCATTTCTTCTTTGTGTTTTAGAGTATCCCCATAAATATGGTCCACAGGGGGGTTGTGCAGATCATTCAGTGTTTGAAAGGATGAGGAAGTACCAGATGACTGGTGTAGAAGAAGTAACACAGGTAAGATTTTAATACAAGTTTGTGTTTAAGAAATGAAAGTGAAGTTGTGTTTGGTTCTGCATTTAAGGTGTATGTTCTAGGATTTATAAAATATTTATACTATTGTCAGGAAATATTTATATTTCTTAATTATCAAAGAGGCCAAATAACTTGCTTATAATAAAAAATACGATCCTGAGATTTGAATACAGTCTGCTTGACCCCCAAATCATAACATGTCCAAAATATTCTCTTTAACATGATTTATCATAAAATTAAAAGTATTCAATCTGAACATGTGTTTCATGTAAATGTCAGTGCTTGTATTAGTATGAAAATTAGAGTGACCAACTTCCCCAGGTTTGCTTGGGACATCTTCATTTTACCATTGAAAATCATGTGTCTAAGCAAACTCAGATGGTTAGTTACTCTAATAAAAATCACAGTGCTTTTAACATTTGAATTGTAAGTTTTTCTGCTGTTGACTATTGACCTTTGATTCTTTTTTTATTTTATTTGTAGGTGATAGTTTTGTAGTTATTTAAAACATGAGTTTAAAATTTTTAAAGTTTTGTTTTTATAGTAAAAACATTTATCATGTATTTTGAACATCCTTTCTAAAAGTAGTAGGGTAGACTAGCATTTCTTGAGTCACAAATGCAAATTTGTATGTTTCTTAATCTGCAAAATGGCATAAGATTATACCATTTCAAATGGGTCTTTCAAGTCTAAGTGAGATTTTATTCTTATATTCACTGAACAATTTTCTATTGATCTCCCATATATTGGAATATCTGTGGCAGCTTCTGGGAATATGTGGAAATTAAGATGAAGGCTTATCCTCAGAAAGTTTATGGTTTAATTGGAGACACAGAAAAATTGAAGGTAGTAAGAAATAGAGAATTAAGTTAAGAGTTAATGCTTGTGGGTGGTATTCTACCCACAAAAATACTAGTTAGCTAGTCTCGAAAGTGTTTGAGGACAATAATCAGAAACTAAAAGAATAAGCAAAAGTTAGATTGACCATGAAGAGATGGAAAGAGAAGGAACAGTGAATACAAGGCCAGCGAGATAGCAGTACCAGTAAAGAATTCTTAACTTCAGGCTAGGGGTGAAAAACTAGAGACTGGGGGAGATTAATTAGAAGCTGTTGCAATTATTCAGTTGAGAAATGATAGTCACTTGTATAGGTGTTGGCAATGTGGATGGACAGGATGAAACTATAGATTGCTAGGTATAATAGAGTTTATCAGTGGCTAGATATAACATTAGTATACAAAAGAAGGTTATATATATTTTTTATATCAGCAGTAGACCATCAAAAATGTAATGCAAGAGTGGACATCATTAAAAATAGTGTCAAGAATATCATGTATCAAAGAGTAAATGTAACAAAGAAAGACCTATATAAGGAAAATTGTAAAACTTTATAAGAAATGTTACAGGTGACTGATTTTATTATAGAGAGATATACTGTATTAATGGAACTGATATCTAATAAAAAATATTAATTTTCCTCATATTGATTTCTTGATTCAATGCAATTCCATGTCAATTACAACATGATTATTCATAGCACTTGATGGATCTAAACTGTTTCAAGAAAAAGTGAAGGCTAAGAAGAAATAAGGCCCATCTAAAGATAGTGAACAAGAAAAAAATTTACCCTGGAAGATATTAAAACTTACTAAACTAACTGAGAGAGTACTTTTAGCATAGGGATGAACAGATTGACCAGAGGGGTAAAATTAATTGCTCAGGAGCAGATCCATACAGATATGAAACTTTGTTATGTGGTAGAGATAAACTCTCAAAGGAAAAATAGAGACTGTTGAACAAATGGAGCCCCCAAAAAATATTTATCCATTTGGAGAAAAAATGAAGTTGTATCTTTACCTCATATAATATTAAAACAAAACTCGGTAAGTACCACATGTCTAAAACAAAAACTTTGAAACTCTTAGTAGAACAGTAGGTGGAAATTTCCCTTTCCAGCTATGCTAAAGTAACTGGCATCCAACTAGCCATTCTGCAAAAAACAACTGGAAAAACAAAAACCAAAAAAAAAAGTCCCAGTTATTTTCAAATATTGGCCAACAGGCAATGCAGGATTGACATCCCTGAGAGAGGAGAAATAAATATCTCTGATTTCTATGACTTTTTGACTGGAGGCAAAATTTCAGGAATGGCACAATGAAGGGCACTTCAAGAAGAGTATGAAATGCATAGCACTCTTGCAGAATTGAAGAGATAGGTTAAGGTTCAGAAAGGCTGATGAATCTGGATTTATGGACATAGTACCTGGGAGAAGGAGTGAGCTAAGCTGACAAAAAACTCTAGATATCTGCACAGTGGTCACCTTGAATCTTAGCTGGATTCCAGCCTATGCACACACAGGGTGAGATTCTATGAGAAAACTACCTGAGAAAGAAAAACTACTGAGAAATCTATGAACTAAACAACTATCAAAAATTGTACTTGGTAGAGGTCCCAGCCCACCCTTGGAATAGGCTAATCTCACCCTAGTCTAAAGGACTACTCCAGACCTGTTCTAACTAAGCTGAAAAACCAAGCTTCAGAAAGATCAAAGTGCTTTTCAAGTAAATTAGCTGCCTATCTTCTCACTAGAGAAGGGAATGGCAAACCATTTCAGTATTCTTGCCTTGAGAACCCCATGAACAGGGTGAAAAGGCAAAAAGATAGGACCCTGAAAGATGAACTCCCCAGATTGTTAGGTGCCCAATATGTTACTGGAGAACAGTGGAGAAATGACTCCAGCAAAAATGAAGAGACGGACCCAAAGCAAAAACAACACCCATTTGTGGATGTGACTGGTGATAGAAGCAAACTCCAGTGCTGTAAAGAGCAATATTGCATAGGAACCTGGAATGTTAGGTCCATGAATCAAGGCAAATTGGAAGTGGTCAAACAGGAGATGGCAAAAGTGAGCGTAGACATTTTAGGAATCAGCGAATTCAAATGGACTGGAGTGGGTGAATTTAACTCAGATGACCATCATATCTACTCCTGGGGGCAAGAATCTCTTCGAAGAAATGGAGTAGCCATCATAGTCAACAAAAGAGTCTGAAATGCAGTACTTGGATGAAATCTCAAAAACGACAGCATGATCTCTGTTCATTTCTAAGGCAAACCATTCAATATCACGGTAATCCAAGTCTGTGCCCTGACCAGTAATGCTGAAGAAGTCGAATGGTTCTATGAAGATCTACAAGACCTTCTAGAACTAACACCCAAAAAAGATGTCCTTTTCATTATAGGGGACTGGAATGCAAAAGTAGGAAGGCAAGCGACACCTGAAGTAACAGGCAAATTTGGCCTTGGAGTACAGAATGAAGCAGGGCAAAGGCTAATAAAGAGTTTTGCCAAGAGAACACACTGGTCACAGCAAACACCCTCTTCCAAGAACACAAGAGAAGACTCTACACATGGATATCACCAGATGGTCAATACCAAAATCAGACTGATTATATTCTTTGCAGCCAAAGATGGAGAAGCTCTATATAGCCAGCAAAAACTAGACCAGGAGCTGACTGTGACTCAGAGCATGAACTCCTTATTGCCAAATTCAAACTTAAGTTGAAGAAAGGAGGGAAAACCACTAGACCATTCAGGTATGACCTAAATCAAATCCCTTATGATTATTCAGTGGGAGTGAGATATAGATTCAAGGGGTTAGATCTGATAGAGTGCCTGAAGAACTATGGATGGAGGTTCATGACATTGTACCAGAGACAGGGAGCAAGACCATCCCCAAGAAAAAGACATGTATAAAAGCAAAATAGCTGTCTGAGGAGGCCTTACAAATAGCTGTGAAAAGAAGAGAAGTGAAAAGCAAAGGAGAAAAGGAAAGATAAACCCATTTGAATGTAGAGTTGCAAAGAATAGCAAGGAGATGAGAAAGCCTTCCTAAGTGATCAGTGTAAAGAAACAGAGGAAAATAATAGAATGGGAAAGACTAGAGATCTCTTTAAGAAGTTACAGATACCAAGGGAACATTTCATGCAAAGATGGGCTCAATAAAGGACAGAAATGGTATGGATCTAACAGAAGCAGAAGATATTAAGAAGAGGTGGCAAGAATACACAGAAGAACTGTACAAAAAAGATCTTCATGACCCAGATAATCACAATGGTGTGATCACTCACCTAGAGCCAGACATCCTGGAATGTGAAGTCAAGTGGGCCTTAGGAAGCATCACTATGAACGAAGCTAGTGGAGGTGATGGAATTCCAGTTGAGCTATTTTAAATCCTAAAAGATGATACTGTGAAAGTGCTGCATTCAATATGCCAACAAATCTGGAAAACTCAGCAGTGGCCACAGGACCGGAAAAGGTCAATTTTCTTTCCAGTCCCTAAGAAAGGCAATGCCACAGAATGTTCAAACTACTGCACAAATCATTCATCTCACACGATAGTAAGGTAATGCTCAAAATTCTCCAAGCCAGACTTCAGCAGTACATGAAGCGTGAACTTCCAGATGTTCAAGCTGGTTTTAGAAAAGGCAGAGGAACCAGAGATCAAATTGCCAACATCCGCTGGATCATCGAAAAAGCAAGAGAGTTCCAGAAAAACATCTATTTCTGCTTTATTGACTATGCCAAAGCCTTTGACTATTTGGATCACCACAAACTGTGGAAAATTCTTAAAGAGATGGGAATCCAAGACACCCTGACCTGCCTCTTGAGAAATCTGTATGCAGGTCAAGAAGCAACAGTTAGAACTGGACATGGAACAACAAACTCGTTCCAAATTGAGAAAGGAGTATGTCAAGCCTGTATGTTGTCACCGTGCTTATTTAACTTATATGCAGAGTACATCATGAGAAATGCTGGGCTGGATGAAGCACAAGCTGGAATCAAGAGAAATATCAATAACCTCAGATATGCAGATGACACCAACCTTATGGCAGAAAGTGAAGAAAAACTAAAGAGCCTCTGATGAAAGTGAAAGAGGAGAGTGAAAAAGTTGGCTTAAAACTCAACATTCAGAAAAGTAAGATCATGGTATCTGGTCCCATCACTTCATGGCAAATAAATGCGGAAACAATGGAAACAGTGAATGACTTCATTTTTTGGGCTTCAAAATCACTGCAGATGGTGATTGAACCCATGAAGTTAAAAGACTCTTACTCTTTGGAAGCAAAGCTGTGACCACTGTAGAGAGCATATTTAAAAGCAGAGACATTGCTTTGCCAAGAAAGGTCTGTGTAGCCAAAGCTATGGTTTTTTTCAGTAGTCATGTTTGGATGTGAGAGTTGGACTATAAAGAACGCTGAGTGCCAAAGAATTGATGCTTTTGGACTGAGGTGTTGGAGAAGAATCTTGAAGAGTCCCTTGGATTGCAAGGATATCCAACCAGTCCATAGTAGAGGAAATCAGTCCTGGGTGTTCATCCGAAAGGCTGATGTTGAAGCTGAAACTCCAATACTTTGGCTACCTGATGCAAAGAATTAACTCATTGGAGAAGACCCTGATGCTGGTAAAGGTTGAAGGTGGAAGGAGAAGGGGACGACAGAGGATGAGATGGTTGGATGGCACCACGGACTCAGTGGACATGAGTTTGAGTAAACTCCGGGAGTTGGTGATGGACAGGGAGGCCTGGGTTGCTGCAGTCTATGGGGTTGCACAGCGTCAGACACGACTGAGGGACTGAACTGAATTGAGCTGATTATAACTAAGCTCAGTAGTGCTTGTTAAAAAAGGACACTGAATGTAGATACTCAGTGATACAACATTCAGAATGTAAGACGTTTAGAAAACATTGCTGGATGACAAGAAGCTCAAGAAGTTGAAATATATGATCCATGATCAGGACAAAAAATACAACCAGACAGTAACAGACTAGAAATTACAGGCAGTAGCATACAAGGACTTTAAGGCAACTATTACTAAAATATTCAAAAATGACTGATAACAAAGAGAAGAGAAGAGTGATTATAATGAAAGAATCAGGTATAATCCCCTAGTGAGGATTTACCTAGTAATCAACGAATAGATTTTCAAAGTTATGTGGAAATGTAAAGGACCCACAGCCTAAACAATTTTCAAGAAAGAACAAAAGCCAGAGGACTTATACTACCTGAATTTGAGACTTAACTATAAAGCCGCAGTCATCAAGATGGTATCATCCTGATCTCAGGATAGATTTATTACAGGTTATGGAACAAAATAGAGAGTCCATATCCATATGGTCTGTTAAATTTCACAAAAGTCCCAAAGTAAGTTAAAGGACAGAAGAATGGTCTGACAAATGAAAGTAAAAGTGAAAGTCACTCACAACACAAAGAGTTGTATTCGACTCTTTGCAATCCCATGGACTATACAGTCCATGAAAGTCTCCACGCAAGAATACTGGAGTGGGTATTCTTTCCATTCTCCAGGGGATCTTCCCAACCCAGGGATCAAACCCAGGTCTCCTTCATTGTTGGCGGATTTTTTTTACCAACTGGGCCACAAAGGAACCCCAGTAATACTAGAGTGGGTAGCCTTTCCCTTCTCCAGCAGATCTTCCTGACCCATGAATCAAATCGCTATCTCCTTCATTGCAGGTGGATTCTTCCCCTACTGAGCTATCAGAGAAGGTCTGACAAATAGTACTGTAAAAAAAAAAAATAGAACCTCAGCTTATACTGTTATGTGCTGTGTGCTCAGTCGCTTCAGTCGTGCCTGACTCTTTGTGACCCTGTGGACTGCAGGCCACCAGGCTCCTCTGTCCATGGGATTCTCCAGGCAAGAATACTGGAGTGGGTTGCTGTGCCCTCCTTCAGGAGATCTTACCAACCCGGGGATTGAACTCGTATCTGCCTATGTCTCTTGCATTGCGGGTGGATTCTTTACCCACTGAGCCACCTGGGAAGCTTGTTTATACCATTACATCTTATACAAAATTGATGATAAATCTGCATAAAGCTAAAACATAAACTTCTAGATTAAAATGTAGAAACTTTTGTGCCTTTGGAATAGAAAACATTTTCTTACGATACAAAAAGAGCCCCCCCGCCCCCCTCCCCTCCCCAAACCGCAAGTTTGACTTTGTTAAATTAATAACTTCTCAAAAGATAGAGTTAAGAAAATGTAAAAAGAAGCCACTGACTGTGAGCAAAATGTCAACAGTATGTATATCTAACAGAAGACCTCTCCAGAATATAATAAGAACTCTTAAAGTGAAAGTGAAAGTCATGTCTGATTCTTTGCAACCACATGGACTATTCAGTCCATGAAATTCTTTAGGCCAGAATACTGGAGTGGGTAGCCTTTCCCTTCTCCAGGGGATCTTCCCAACCCAGGGATCGAACTCAGGTCTCTTGCATTGCAGGCGGATTCTTTACTATTTGAGCAGCAGGGGAAGCCCAAGAACTCAAAAATAAATACACAAACCTCAATTAAAAAATGGGCAAAGGCATTTGAAAAGACACTTGACAAAAGAAGATATTAAAAAATATTTTGTATTTTGAGATAGAGAAACTCTTTAATAAGGCATGACTCTTTAATAAGGCATGAAATCATTGACTACTGAAAAATTGGTATATTTCACTATATGAAAATTAAGAGTGAAGGACACCTTACAGTGAAGACAGTTATGAACTCTGAGACAATGTTAACAATACATGACATTGACAAAAAATTGTTTTCAAAAATAGAGAAGTAGTCCTCCTGCTTAGAACAACTAATAGAAACCAACCTGACCTCAAAATTTGAATATTTAAAAAACGTGTTTATCTTTATTTATATATGTATCTACATATGTGTTTGTTTATTTCAAGGCAGTAGAGAAATAACAAGACTCTGAAGAAGTGTGGGCCAGATCTTAGGGGGAGAAAAAAGACTCTTAGGAAAGTGACCCTGACACTTCTAGCTATATCTTCCAATTCCTAAATAGAAGTGTCCAGGTTCTTGAGACTAAAGATAAAAGTACTGTTTAGGGACTTCATGTTGAGATTGTGAATGAAAGAAGGGCTGCTCTCTATAAGTAAAAGTGAATCAGAAAGTGTTCTACCTTCCCTCAAAGGGATTAGAGTTTTTCACCACATCTTCTTAATCTCTGACTGAATTAAGGTAATGGAGGATTACTAATGCACCTAGCCTGATTGCTTGCCGGAAGTGAAAATATTAATAGATCTTGAGAAAGATATCATTACTTGAAGCCTCAGATTATGTCTATGATTTTCCATGTACATTGTCCAGCACTCAGTTCAAAATAACCAGCATATTAACAAATGAGACAACATGGTAGAAGAATGAGAGGGAAAAAATTATTTACCAAACAGTCATTCAAGATTAAATGACAGGGTTTCTCTTGGCGGTCCAGTGGTTAAGACACTGCAGGGAGGAAGGTGTTGATCCCTGGTCAAAGATTGCTCATGCCTTATGGTATGGCATGACCAAAAAATAAGAAATAGAAATTTAAAAAGAAAGATAAATGACAGGTGTATACCCTCAAAAATATATAGATGAGGTGTCAGACATGTTAACAACCTAAAGGTGTCTGAATAATGAAATGATCAGACTTAGATACAGACTTTATAGTATGTTCAAGTACATAAAGACAAAATTAAAAATTTCAGCAGAAAATTGGAAGTAAACTGAAGAACCTAATGGAAATTCTAGAACTGAAAAATATAATAACAGAAACTAAGAATTTGATGAACTTAGACCTGGATAGTATGTCATAAGAAAAAAATAAACCGCTTAGAAACAAATGGGTAGAAAATACAGAAATGAGTTTAAGAGACATAGTGATACATCAGAAAGTTTTAAAGTATGTAATTGATATCTCAGAAGGAGAAAAAATGAGAGTGAAATAGAGACAGATAATGGCTGAGAATTTTCCACATATGGCAGAGAATATCAAACAACAAATTTAGTAAACCCTGTTATTAGTGCAGGAAAAATCTTTCATGAAGAAAATTATACTTTACACAGTATTAGAAAAGTCTAAAGACCAAAAGATATACTCTTAAAAACAACCAGTTAAAAAGTCCAGTCACCTTCAAAGAAGCAGCAGTAAAAATGACAGCTCATTTCTCATTGGAAACAGTTGAAACCAGAAGACAGTGGAATGTGCTGAAACAATAACTGCCATCCTAGAATGATGTACTGAGTGAAAATAGGTAAAAGTACAGTGAAGACAGTAACTAAGAGAACACACATGGAGTTGTCAAGGGAGAAGGAAATTATAAAATGTGAGTGTAAATTTGGAATTGTGGCTTAAAGTTTAAGTTAAACTCTCTATTACTGTCATTATAGTTCACTTAACATGGTGCTTTTAGATGTCAGCAAATATTTAAATCTTTAGATTCAATAACAGTGTTACTTCTTTAAACAAATACTTAGAGTGTCTACCATTTGCCTGTTAAGTGTATGTTGCAGCTAGCAGTATAGTAAGAAGCAAACGCAGAGATAGTTTCTTCTTTCCAGAACTCATATGCTAGTGGTTGAAGTAGTGGTGGTGGAGTGGGGACAGAAAATAAATAACCACATGATTAACTGTGATGGACATGGGTCTGTGGTTCTGTGAGGTGTAAAATGGGTGATTTAACTAACCTTTGCTAAGTCTGAAGAAAGAAGTTATCTAGATCAGGGAAGGCAGCATCACCATGTGCAAAATACTGTGACGGGATACAGATGATGTGTTGCAGGATTGGAAAGAACCTCTGTTTAGCTGTAGCAGAGAGAGCTAGACTTGGGTAGCGTTGTAAGGTCTCTCTGTGAAGTAATGTGGAATGGGACAAAACTGGACAGGTAAACAGAGTCTGTAGTGTTGACTAGGTGGTGCGCATAAAGGGTTTACGATTTTATTCTTAGAGTGATAGGAAGTCATTGAAATACAAATGCAGATGGGTAATATTTTCAAAATTGTATTTTGAAAAGATTGCAGTATGAAGATCAGATTGAAGGTCAGCCATGGATAGAGACGGATTCCCATCACTCTTATTGCAGTACTGTAGGTAGTAAGTGATGGTGGCTTGGGCTAATGTGATGGACTAGAGGTAATGTGGGCAGATGCCCTAAGTACTTTGATGCTAAATTTGACACCACTGGGTGATAGATTGGTAGAGGAAGACATCAAAGTGTTATAGACTACTGTAAGACTTGCTTTATATACACACACACATGATTGCTTATTAAATGGTATGTTTTGAAAATGTTTCAAAGTTAAAGAATTGTTTGAATAAATAAATCATCTATACAGTAGAGTGTTACGAGATTGGAAGTGGTGTTTAGGAATTTTTAACAGTGTGAGTAAATAACCTATGGTCTTACATAATAAAGTAGAAAATGAAGTTGTTTAAAATGTATATCATTAATTATATAAATTATGATAGTGAAACATGCTAATGATCAGAAATAACTCTTTTGACATATAGACACCTCAAGAAGAACATGCTATTAATGGTCCAAAACTCCTGAGGAAAAAACGTACAACTGTAGCTGAAAAAAATACCTGTCAGCTTTATATTCAGACTGATCATCTGTTCTTTAAATATTACGGGACACGAGAAGCTGTGATCGCCCAGGTATCTATAATTTTGCTACTACTTTAGTTTTGATATTCTCATATTGTTTCATTATACCTGTATTTTCCTCTAAAAGTTAAAGTTAGTGCATATCTCATTTTGGAAGAGTGAAGAGTATGTATTTTCAGTTGTGATGTGATAAAATATGTAAGATAAGAACATAAATAACTGAAAGACCAGTTAGGATATTTTAGTGTTGTTCAAAAGAGAGATTTAAGAAAATGATTTCATGAAGAAGATGATGGCACTGGAGCTTAGCTTTGAAAAGAGGGTCAGATTATCATTTGTGGTCTTAAAGGAGAGAAAGGTAGAAGAATCCTAGTGAGAGTATTTAATTTCTAGTCTGTATTCTCATTATACTTAACACTCTGTGTGCTCTGTACTTCGTTGCTCAGTTGTGTCTGCCTTTTTGCGACCTCATGGACTGCAGCCCGCCAGGCTGCTCTGTCTGTGGGGATTCTCCAGGCAAGTATACTGGAGAGGGTTGCCTTGCCCTCCTCAGGGGGATCTTCCCCACCCAGGGATAGAACCCAGGTCCTCCCACATTGCAGACAGATTCTTTACTGTCTGAGCCACCAGAGAAGCCCACTCTATAAGTTACACTATTATCTGCATTTGTATCTTTTCAACCCTTCAGTTTAGTTCAATTCAGTCACTCAGTCATGTTTGACTCTCTACGACCCCATGAACTGCAGCATGCCAGGCCTCCCTGTCCATCACCAACACCCTGAGTTTACCCAAACCCATATCCATTGAGTTGGTGATGCCATCCAACCATCTCATCCTCTGTCATCCCCTTCTCCTCCTGCCTTCAATCTTTCCCAGCATCAGGGTCTTTTCAAATGACTCAGCTCTTCGTATCAGGTGGCCAAAGTATTGGAGTTTCAGCTTCAGCATCAGTCCTTCCAATGAACATTCAGGACTGATTTCCTTTAGGATGGACTGGTTGGATCTCCTTGCAGTCCAAGGGACTCTCAAGAGTCTTCTCCAACACCACATTTCAGAAGCATCAATTCTTCAGTGCTCAGCTTTCATTATAGTCCAACTCTCACTCTACTGGAAAAACCCTTATTAAAGTATAAATTTTTTGGAGATACTCTTCAAAATATCCTTCATTTTGAAGGTATCCATTGAGTTTGATGAATGTGTTTTGAGTTCAAGGATTTGAGACTGAGATGGTGGAGGTGTCATTAGTACAAATGGTGAACTTTTTTGTAGGTGGTAATGAACTTACTTTTAGACATGTTTTAAAAACCCATGTACATGATTGTCCCTTTAGGGCATTGAAAATATAGAATTGGAGCATGGGAGAGGTTAGCCTTGAGCTTTCTGCATGGAATTTAAGGGTTTAAGAGATAGTTAAAACAAGGAAAGAGAATGAAAAGGAGAGAATAAAATATAAAGGGAAGGAACTGGGAGATAAAGTCTCTTTATAGTGGATAGATTGAAGAGAAACTATGGGCTAAAATGTAATAGTTAAAAGAGGTAGGAGATAAAGTAGAATCAACCAAGGAATAAGAAAAGTTTCAAATTAAATGCATAGCCAGTAGTGTCGTATTTGGAGATATCAAAGAGAATGACTTCAGTGTGTTAATAAACTTGATGGGAGGGATCCTTTCCCAGTGTGTATGTTTGGCAGATTGTCATGATATACACTTTAAATATCTTACATTTAATTTGTTGGTTATACCTCAGTGAAAAAGACCCTGATGCTGTGAAAGATTGAAGGCAGGAGGAGAAGGGGACAACAGAAGATGAGATGGTTGGATGGTATCCCTGATTAAATGGACATGAGTTTGAGCAAGCTTCAGGAGATAGTGAAGGACAGGGAAGCTTGGCATTGGATGGTTGGATGGCATCACCAACTCAGTGGGCATGAGTTTGAGCAATATCTGGGAGTTGGTGATGGACAGGGAAGCCTGGTGTGCTGCAGTCCATGGGGTCACATGACTGAGCGACTGAAACTGTCTGACTGAACTGAACGCTGAAAAAAAGAGAGAATGATTATAAATATTAGTTGACTTAGTTATCAGAAGATTGTTGATGTGTTTTAAGCAAACTTTCAGTAAAGTTGTGAGGGTGAAAACATTGTGAACAATAAGGAATTGGTTGGCAGGAACAGTTAGGGTTTTAAGAGACATGAAAAACCAGAAATATGGTGGCTTAAGAATAATATGGAATATTTGAGTGAAAGGGGACACACAAGCAGTTGGTCAGAAGAGGAAAATGATCCAGTACAGAAGCAGTGTAAGATATGAAAAAGAAAAATTGATGTAAGACAATGTTCTTGAAGATCCAGTAAGGATTGGGGTTAAGAATATAAGAAAGTTACTCCATAAGGAAGAGTTACCATTTGAGGAAGATAGAAATGGATAACGATATAAAAGTTTGAAGGTTAAAAGAGCAGAAACTCAAGATGAACTCTTAGTAAACTAAGATATTTAATTAGTCATCTGTGGAGAAATGTTTGAACCGCCAGTGTTTAGGGTGGAGAAAGAATCAAGAATTGGATAAGGGATCACTAAGCCAAGCTGAGTGTAGGTAGCACAGATTTATAAGGGACTTTATCAGCAGTGTTATGATGTTCTTTATCAATGTGTGGCAACCTGGGCTACTTTTAAAATTGTTAATGCTTCTACTTGGCTGTTCTATTTTTATATAATTTCTTTGAAAGTAGTTTTGAAACTATATATGCATGCATATTTTCACATAAGTGGTAGCAGGAGTGCTTTTTGTAAATGAAGATGGGAAGGTTCATATAGAGTGATTTAGAAGCCAGAGAGTTAAGTTGGGAGTCAGCTAGGTAAAAAGAGGATCTTTTCTGTGTTCTGTCACTCTGCTTGTCTCTCTCAATTTTAGCAAAATCTGAATGTATATTATTTATATTTGTATTACTTCCTTCCCTTTCTCCCCCCTCTAAAATAAATCTCTATAAGTTTTTTGGGACCTTCTCAGTTTTGTTTACCACTATACCTCCAGCACCTAAAACAGGCCTTTGTTGTTAACTTAGTTGCCAAGTCATCTTCAATGCTTTTTCGACCCCCTGGGCTGTAGCCTGCCTGGCTCCTCCATCCATGGGATTTCCCAGGCAAGAATACTGGAATGTGTTGCCATTTCCTTCTCCAGGGGATCTTCCCAACCTAGGAATCAAATCTGTGTCTCCTGCATTGGCAAGCGGGTTCTTTACCCACTGAGTCACCAGGGAAGCCCAGTGCCTACTACCTAGTAAGTGGTGGACAAAACTTACAGAATGAGTACCAGTGCAGCAGTGGAAAGACTGAGTCAGAGAATGACTGAGTGTCCTGATGCTAACAGGGAGATATTCACAGAATATGTTTGAATTGAGTCTAAGGAGTAACCCTAGGTGTAAGGTAGCAGCACGTGAAAAAGCATGGAAGTATGACATTGCAGGATGAAATGAGGAAACAAAGTTTCATATGACGGAGGCAAGAGTGCATGTTTGGTTTTGGCCAGAGAAAAGTCTGGAGAGTCTTCAGTTTCTCTTCTCAGTTCCAGCTCACTAATCTTTTTCATCCTTTCATCTAGTATATGATATTGACATTTTAAAATTTGAATGTGGTAGAATATGAATAATTCCTGATTTGGAAAATGGAAATTCACAGTATTTTTCACGTTTCAACATTGCCCCTAAAATGTTTTTCTTTTTTTAAAATATCAATAGATATCCAGTCATGTTAAAGCAATTGATACCATTTATCAAACAACAGACTTCTCTGGAATCCGTAACATCAGTTTCATGGTGAAACGCATAAGAGTAAGTAAGGAATTTCAATAGTTAACATTAAAAAGAGAAACAATAAGGATCATGTTTACAAAATGAAAATGCTTGCCTTTTATTTCATTTTTATGCATTAAGTAGTTTAAATTGTATTTACTAATACAGGTTATCTTTACTCTTGGGTTGTATATACACACAGTGGGGATACCTAGACTTAATGACTTAAGAATGAAATCTATAGAGCTTTAATCTGGACTGTAGAAGAAGTGTGGTAGGAAGTACTGTTTTCTGTTTGTCTGATTAATATGCTAGTTATAAAGCGCTCTGGTAACTAGAGACTTGGTACTTGACATTTCCCCAGTTTCTGTAGTTTCTGTGGATTTCCCTTATAGAGTATACTTTAGAGTGTGTCCCATTGATGCTCCAGTGGAGGGAAGGATAGATACAGTGGTTAAGTAAAGTTGGAAGTTGGAGAAACACTTAATTCTATTTCCTCTTGAAATTTAACAGTGCACACTAATGCATTCCAGGTTTTGAGAAATCCTTTGGGAAAGAAATTCATACGTTTCTAAGCTCATTTAACCTTTTTTGTATTAACATCATCTGAGACTCCAAAGAATTTGCAGTACACGTTTTGAGAAATGCTGATTCTTAGTTTTAATGTTATAAATTGTTAATAACTAAATACTCAATTATTAACAACATAGGAGTTTCAAACATTTTCTAAATATGAATTCTTTCAAAGTATATAGCTTTTAAGAATCTTGAGTTTATAAGCTAGATAACCCATGTTTTAAAAGTACCATTTTACAAAAGTGCTTTCCACAGAACTTCTTTATTTTTAACAAAAATTATAATTTTTAAAAAAATTATGTATTTATTTATTTTTGGCCTCACTATGCAGCTTTTAGGATCTTAGTTCCCCAACCAGGGATTGAACCCTAGCCCTCTCAGTGAAAGCACTGAGTCTTGACCACTGGATCTCCAGGGAACTTCCCATAGAGAATTCTTTATATTTCTTAAAATATGATTGACTAGATTATAGTTTTAGTATACATGTGTAATATATTTTAAAAAATGGCTGAAAGTGGTCTTTACTTTTAAAAGTGACATGATTAAATACTACATTGAGTTGTCTTGAGGTAAAATATGGTTTATAGGCAGATAAAGAACTGTAATCAGTTGCTTTTGTGTATTTTGAGAGTGATATAAACATTTAAATGAGCAAATACAAGTGATAAGTGGTATAAGTATTGCTGTTTAGTAGACAGAGGAATAAAGTGCAAAGTAGTGAAAAACAGAGAACACCCTAAGAAGTTTTAGTAAGGTACATTTTTTTGAGTAAAATAATTTGCATTATGAAGAAACACATGTATATAAAAGGGTAATGTGGCAGTTGGTTCTTTTTCTGGCCTTTAGTCAAGATTAAAACTTTAGTTTAAAATCTTATCAGTTGAATAATTTGAAATTTATATTTTGTAAGCACATATTTAAATATTCATCATCCCATTTTTAATATAGGTAACTAAAATTTAGATGCAGTTTTTATTTATAGCCAATATTATAGAAGTATCAGAATTTCATTTCTGTGTTTTGTGGGGAAAAGCAATATGTAGCATGTCTCTAAGCATGGACTACTTATAACACATAGTGTTCTTGTTTTGGGATTTGTGTGTGTGTGTTATATGACCATAACTAATTGTTTTTGATTAATTGTTAATGGATAAACCAGATGTTCTCATATCTGTCCTTGGGCAGTTAACCTCAAGGGGTTTCTGCCACCCTCTTTGTAAACCCCTTGGTTTTACTGAAAGATGTGGATCATAAAAAGACCTGTAGTTTTCATTTTATTGACTGTAATAGCCTTACCTTATCACTGATATTTTCAGTAGACTGAGATTTGCCTTCTAAGCAGTGTTTATTCTCATATATATTCCTTTTTATTCACTGTCAACAGTCTTATATGTAATTCTCTTATTTATAGAAAACCAAATTGTTCTAGGACTTCAAAAGATAGGCAGAGGTCTCTGAAAAGAAGTAATGACTCATAAATAAAAGCTTTTGTTTTGGTGAAGTTTGGTATCAGAATTGATTATTCTTCACATTGTGTAAGAGAAACCTGTCCTAAGAGTATAGTAGCTAAAATGTTTGAAGGAAACATTCTGGAGGAATTCAGCTTGAAATAGAGAAACAAATGGGCAAAGAAAAAAAATTTCTTACATTCAGGGAAAAAAATTGAACTTGAAGCTAGTTGGGCTTGACTCATGATTTTCTAGGCAAGTAGAACTGGGAATACGATCTGTCTGCTGAATTGACAGTCTTGGATTTAATATCTATTTTATGTTCTGCTAATTAGGTGAAATATAGGGTTTTATATCCTTTACTTATCACTATATGTAGGAGATCAGCACTAAGGGAGACTGATCAGATGATTATATTTGAGAAACTGTACTTCCTTATTAGAAATTTTGAAAGCAGAACTTGTTTTTTCATCCCAAGTGTTCAGGAAAGGGGTGAATATTTGCTCAGAAATGTAACATACTCAGTTTTAATTCCCCTACTTTGTCTTTCCATTTTTCTTTCTTTTTGGTGTCTATGATCAGCTATGGGGTGGAGGAAGTGGGAATAACTGTAGAAGCATTAATTTAGCCCCAACTTCCTTGGGCCCCAAGTATATTGTCCAGCTTGGTCAAATTTTTCTAAATCTTCAATTATCCTCATGGCTACTTAAAAAAAAAATTGACTAAGTAGTGGATACTACTTCCACTAAAGCTCTGCTGACATTAGCTTCTTATTAAAATCATTGTTTTGTGGATTTTAGATCAACACAACTGCTGATGAGAAGGACCCTACAAATCCATTCCGTTTTCCAAATATTGGTGTAGAGAAGTTTCTGGAGCTGAATTCTGAGCAGAATCATGATGACTACTGTTTGGCCTACGTTTTCACAGATCGAGATTTTGATGATGGTGTCCTTGGTCTGGCGTGGGTTGGAGCACCTTCAGGTAGTTTATCTAAATATGTCTTGACTTACTACTTGAAATGAAAAGCAGTTTCATGATGGATTGAATTTTACAGAGTATAGGAGAAAGTGATGCCCATGCAGTATTTTCATTTGTACAGCTCAAGTTAGGTAAAATTCATAAGCATAATGTAAATGGAAAAATAGATGAAGCAGCTTTTTATTTTGAAATGAATTACATGAGTACTAACAGGGAGATATCCTGACATTTGGTGTACATTCAGTGACTGAAATAAATAATTTTATGGGGAAAAGTGGTACTTATTTCTGAAACTGAAAAGCAGAATGCTAATTGTTCCACAAAAGTTAATGTAATTAATTAATGGGGTGGGAGTTGGGGAGAGGTTCTTAGAGTCAACAAGGGAAAATTATGTTCTTGCTTTTGTTCTGGAGTGAGATAAAATGCAGAGAAATCCTGCTCAAGAATTGGGAAGAAAAAGAAAGACTACCTTTACTATCATTATTTTATTTCTAGCCTTTATTTTAACAAAACTTAAGTGTTGCCTGAAAAGAGATGTGAGCAGGAGACCCCAGGACCCATAGCTCCATTGGCTTGACTGCATGGACCCACATTCTGCCAGTGTCTACCTTAGCCATGAAAGCCACTATCATTGAGAAAGCTGGAATAGGATAATCTCCTTTCTACTGCAGTACAGTGGGAATCTGTCATTTACAGTATAATAGATTCAGTAGCCTAGTTTAGAGAAATACAAATTTATTAAGTGAAAGATAAGTAGAAAGAATCCCTAACTCTTTGAATATAAATTTGCCATGTAGAATTTGATCAGTAGTCTGTCATCTTCTGAGCTGTAAACAGCAATTTCTCCTTCTGATATATATTTTTAAAAGAATCAATTTCAACTTTATATGGGGTAAGACAGGCTTTTCTATTCTTAATTTATTCTTTGATTAATTCTTTGATAAATTCTTTGATTTGTTATACATATTTTAACATCTTTAGTACTATAGTTTTGCTCTTATATATTTTGCTCTTTTTTTAAAACCAGCTGTGAATATCCTTTTTACAGGTTCCAAAGCTTTTGTTTCTCTGCCACATTTCTCTACCACATTTCTCTGCTGTAATTAAAATACATGTTTATGTCATATATTATTTATGACATTAAAAAAAAAAGACTATATATTTAGAACAGTTTTAAATTTATACAGAAATTGAGCTGATAGTATAGAGTGTTATCCCCCCTGCCTTTCTATTTTATAACAGCTTACATTAGTATGATACATTTGTTACACTTAATGAACCGGTATTGGTACATTATTGTTAACTAAAATCATCCCTTAGTTTATTCAGATTTCTTTTTCAGATCCTTTCCCGTTCCAGGATCTTGTCCAGGATACAACCATACATTTAATTGTCATTTCTCTTTAGTCTCCTCCTAGCTGTGATGAGTTTTCAGACTTTTCTTATAACCTTGACAGTTTTGAGGTGTCACTGGTCAGGGATATTGTTGGATGCCCCTCTGTCGTAAGTCTGTTTGATGTTTTTCTCATGATTGAACTAGGGTGTGGGGGACAGTTAGTTTTTCTGTCTACTTTGTGATATCTGGACCACTTACTTTATGAAGTACTGTTTATTTTATTAAAGTGACGGTAGGCAGAATTCTGGTTTGAGAATGCTAGGCCACATTAATTGTATTTTTGTTGTTGTTCTTCATCTGATGCCTTCTTCCTTTACTCTGTGTTAAACCTCCAACTCGAGCTCTCACAAGCCTTTTCCTAGAAGCTTCTGGAGGAACAGCTAGGCAGGGATGGAAGAATGGGGCCAGAGTGGGAAAGAGAAGGGATCTTTGTTCCTTTGACACAACTTTTTCTAAAATAGGATACCTGCCCTAACAGCGTTTTTCTTCATTTCCCTTTGCCCTTAGACTACCTGAACTGAGTTTATTTGGTTTGCATTTTGTTTGTTTTTATAAGCAACTTTATGTATTTGCTCTTACTAATTAATTCAGTTCCCTTGTGATGTATAGGTGTTATTTTCTCTGTTATACAGATGAGGAAAGTTGGATTACAGCCCAGTACCACAAAGAACCTAGAATCTGGACCTTTTGATGCCATGTTTTGTGCATTTGGTAGTTATTTTACTCGGTATTATTATAATATAACAGCCTACCTTTATCTCTCTAAGACATTTCCAAGAAGAAGTTGAAATGTTTCCTGAATCTAAGTAGAGATGGAATCTGTTTCCTTCTTAAGAGAGAGGAGTCATGCGTGCGTGCCAAGTCACATCAGTTGTATCTGACTAGAATTTAGGCATCGTTTTGGGTAATTGTCATGAGATAAAGAGAAGAGTTCTGGATTGGGAGCTAGTGTACTGGGTTCTTGTCTGTTCTGTCTCTGTAAATTCAGGTAAATCATGTTGTTTCAGCTTGTTTATTTTTCATTGTAATTTCTTCTGTCTTTGCCCTTCCTTTGTGATTTAATGTTTCTGTATGCAGATCTTAGTAATGCTAGTTTTAGCCTAATTTTTTGCAATAGTATTTTATAGCTGATCTGTTCAGCTTGTGGTCTGTTGCTTGTCTTAACCTTTTTCATTTTTATTTGACCTAATTAATTTCTATTGTATTATTTTGCTTAATTTCATTTAATTCTGCAGCTGTTTCACTATTCAAATATATAGTAGTGAAAAGAATTTTGTTGTGATACTGTTGTGTTAATTTTCACAGGATAGTTACTCAAATTACTAGCTGTAGTCTTCTTCATTGACTCAGTTAATGTGGAAAAAACAATGAGAGTTGAAACATTCCAATAATGTTTCTTGTGTTTTAGTCTTTTTTTATGCTACTTTTTATTTGTTCTCTTAAAATTTCTTATTGTGGTTGGGTTCTGCCTTCAGTTTCCTTTTAGTGAGAAAAACAGTTCCTCCTGCCCTGACTCCATAATAAGTAGAAACAGCTGGTAAACTGGGCTAACTTGGAGGCTTCCATGTGGAATCATACAGGACCTAGAAGGGAGCTCTAGAAAGGGAGGAGTCTGGTCTCTGAAATGAAGTTAGTCTTGAATAGGAAACTGGAAAGATTAAACTTCTCTTTTTATAAGCAAAGTTTTGTGTTAAGCAGGTAGTAAGTAGTCTCTTATTTAGAGACTGAAATGTCAGTTCCTTCACAAAGTAAATTCTTTATATTAGATAGCCCTTTGTTGTACTTCATTTGCTACACTCTTCTAACATGATTTTGAGGGGGTCTTTGTTTTATTAAGGCATATTCTGCTCATCTGTTACTCACCTTACTGTTATCAGTTAACCCAGTGAACATAGTCTCAGTTTGCCAGGTCACTGAAGAAGGCTGACTGTGGAATTCATCTGCAGAGCCAATCCTGAACCATTGAGTATTCCTCTGACCATTTATGAAGAACATTTTGAGGGACATTTCATTTGGTAGAGATCTTCTTTTCTGTTTTTCTTGTTTAGAACCTGTCTGGCAGTATACTAACTTCTGCTTCAGAATTACTGCTCAGATTAATGTTGAATGGTCAGCATGCTACTAATTATTGTAGATGTTTAGGCTTGCTCACACCAAAACTGTACTTATGGATTCTTTCAAGGTATTAAACTTACCCTTGTAGGTTTTATAATTTTTTTCTTTTGGGGAATTGTTCTAACAAGTTTAGGACTGATATTCTGTGACTAGCCCTTAGACTATCTTGTAGATAGAAAAATATTTCTGTTTTCTTTGTTGGTCTTTGAGTTATCCATTCATCATTGTTATTCATAATTTGTATTTTTCAGTGATGACTGTGTAGTAAAGTTTTAAATTTACAGTGTAAAGCAATTACTGAAATTGAGTTATGACTTAGCTGTAGGTATTTCTAACATCATTAATTCAGTTTCTGGCATATCTAAAATTGTTGTAGTATTTAAAAAGTTAAATCACAACTAATAAAGTTAGACATAGTATTGTATTTCTTTCTGTATAACTGAGTTATTCCAACATATACTGTTAGTCTGTAAAAACAGCAAACTTTCCAGATAAGCAATAGTTACTGAAACCAAAACCAGTTAAGTATATTAAACTAGATATGAATTAAAAAGACTGTATTTCAGAAGACTACACTCAAATTTATGCATTATCTTTCCTTATATTAGATAGACCTTAAAAATATAGGAAGTGCATTATTGGAGTTTTTAATATGTGCTGTTTACTTTTTTTTTAACTGATAAAGATTTGCAGTGTGGAGTCTTCTATACTTAATTCAAGTCTGACAGTACAGCACTGGACCAATTTGCGTATGACACATCTTCGATAAGGCAGGATATTAATTTGCTACTTTTTTAAAACTATAATATGTAGACTGTAATTATTACATACAGAATGCTTATTTATATCTTTTCTAGTATCTAGAATAGTGATACATTCCTTCGGACTCCAAAAGTAAAAGTAGATTAACAGAATATATTAAATATTTGTAAGTCATTTGATGTTATCTTTCTATTCAGTTTTATGTGTAGAAAACATAGTAAATATTAAATATAGAGGTTCTCAATCTTTTGCCCTTTAAAATCTGCATATGTGACTTAGTCTTTCAGTTTAGTTTTCTATGAAAGCACATTATCATTTCAGTTTCTTGAATTGTATCATAATATCATATTATGATATTAAAAGGAACAAGGCAACAGTTGTAGTTTCTTGCCATTCTTGCATATCTTTTTTTTTTCTTGGACTTTTTATTTTGTATCTAGGTATAACCGATTAACAATGTTGTAATAGTTTCAGGTGGACAGCAAGGGACTCAACCATACACGTACATGTATCCATTCTCTCCAAAGCCCCCTTCCCATCCAGGCTGCCACATTCAGGCTTCTTGTTGGTTATCCATTTTAAATATAGTATGTCTTGCACATCTGTTTTGAATTGCTTTCCTATTATATACTTTATCAGAGATTATAAATGTTAGACTTTAAAAGATGTAATTTGGTTGTAACTTTGTGTGTAGAAAGTTAACTTGAAATAATTAGATCATTTATCAGAATATCCTAATCCATTTGATTGTATTTTAATGAAAAAATGCAAATAATCTCTTAAAATGTGAATGTAAACCAAAGTACTTTCCTGAAAGTCTTTAGTAGTTATTTAAAATACTGTGATCGTCTCAGTGCAGTGTACGTAAAAGCAAGGATTGGCCAGTTTCTAATTTGCTGATGTTCTTTTTTTTAATTTCTAAAATTGACTGCATTTATATGTGAAAACACTTTTATACTGGTATTAAGCTCTGAAGTTTAGGAACTGTAAATGAACAGATGAAATACAAAATGATTTCATATTTTTCATACAAGTAAAAAATGAAGACTGAAATTTGAAAATATCTTCAAGTCATGTTGGAAAATCATAATTGAGTTTTTTGAACCTATTTTGGAAAAAAATTCAAACTTGCCAAAACGTTGCAAGAGTAGTATAGTGAACTCCTGATAAATTAATCAGTTAACATGTTACCACGTTTGCTTTTTCTCCCTTCCCAATTTCTCTCCTTTGTTCCTTTTTTCTTTTACCCACTTGACATTTTTTGAGTTTTATTGAGATATAATTGACAAATAAAATTGTACGATATTTAAAGTGTACAATGTGATTTGATATTTGTATGCATTGTGAATGCATGTTTCCCCCCACCAAGTTTAATACATCCATCGCCCCACATATTTACATTTTTCCTTTTTGTGTGTGAGAATGTTTAACTTCTGTTCTCTTAGCAGATTTGATTTATATAATACCATGTTTTTAGCTATAGTCATCGTGTGTTACACATTAGAACCTCAGACTTTATTCATCTTACAACTTGAAGTTTGTACCTCTATCAGCCTATATCCTCCACACCCTAGCCTCCACTACTTTTTTCTTTTTAAAGAGTACATAGTACATTGTTTTTTAGGACATGAATCACATACTCCTGTGCATCGCTGTTATTATTTGTAGAAGTGTGACTTTCTTAGCACCTGCTTGAGAATATTTTGTCAGCTTTCATTTAACTTAAATATAAGTTTTCTTCTTGAAAAATGAAAAAGTATAGGCTTTGACCCAGTGTAAATGCTGAAATATTTACATTTAACAGAATCTTAAATATGTGTTTTGCCTAATTAAGAGGAGTAAAAATTTGGAGACATTTTGATTATGAAGAGGAACATTTTATAAGGGCTTTGTATTCAATCCTGAGAATTTATTTGTGCCATTAAAACTTTTATTTGAAATGACTTTGTAATCATTGACCAAAGAAACTTTTTAGAACTTGATATATGTATATACCAAGTTTGGACTCAGAATACATATAAAATGTTTCAAGTTAATATGGCATATATTAGAGAATTATTTGGGGGGGAAGGTGCTAATTTTCGCCATTTTTTGTTTTGAATTAGGAAGCTCTGGAGGAATATGTGAAAAAAGTAAGCTCTATTCAGATGGCAAGAAGAAGTCTTTAAACACTGGAATTATTACTGTTCAGAACTATGGGTCTCATGTACCCCCCAAAGTCTCTCACATTACCTTTGCTCATGAAGTTGGACATAACTTCGGATCTCCAGTAAGTATTGCCTAATTATTAGTTTCTTTTTTTAAGTTGCTGGTCTTTCATGTTGTGTAATTTTTGTTGATACTGTTTACAGTGAAAACAAGTCCACATGAATGCTTAGTTTTCATATGTCAAAACACAGTAATGTACTTGGCCATAGTACTGAAAAGGAGGAAGATCGAATCCTTGTAATTAAAATAAGAAAATAAGCACAACAGTGCCAGAATTATACGAAGGCAGGATTTTTGTCTCTTTCATTCACTCCCGACCTTGGAACAGTGGCTGGTACAAGATTCATTCAAATATTTATTGAGTGAGAATCACTTTTCATTGTTTAAAGTTCTTTTTTCATTGTTTGAATGTTAGCAAATTGTGTTTTTTTTTGCTTGGTTTCTATTAAAGCATTACTGGAGTTTACTAGATTTGTCTTTCTCTACTTAGAAGGTTATTTTAAAATCTTTCAGTATTAAAACTTGTTAACATTCACAGAA
The DNA here is from genome assembly GCF_963930625.1 of Muntiacus reevesi. Lineage (NCBI taxonomy): Eukaryota > Metazoa > Chordata > Mammalia > Artiodactyla > Cervidae > Muntiacus > Muntiacus reevesi. The sequence continues at coordinate 49,942,545 of NC_089255.1, forward strand.
GTAGAGAAAGATAGTACAACAATCTTACGTTCATCATACAGGACAGAGGTCAACAAACATTTTCTGTAAAGGGTCTACTAATAAACTAGGTTTGTGGGGCAGCATTTGGTCTCTGTTGCATATTTTTCTTTGTTTTGTTATTGTTTACAATCTTTTAAACATGGAAAAACCATTCTTAACTTAGGCCATATGAAAACAGGCTGTGGGCTGCTGTTTGCTGACTTCTGATTCAAATTCAGCGATCATCAAGATTTTGCCACATCTTTCTGTGTTTCCTTTTCTTTGTGAGGTGTTAGAAACAAAGTCATTCACTCTTCCATATTTCAGCGTGCATTTCTTAAAAAATGAGACATTTTCTTCTATAACCACCACGTGGTTATGATACCTGACAAAATGAATAATTCTTTGGTATTCTTTAATACCCTGGGGCTTCCCTGGTGGCTCAGATGGTAAAGAATCTGCCTGCAATGTTGGAGACCTGATCCCTGTGTCAGGAAGATTCCCTGGAGAAGGGAATGTCTACCGACTTCAGTATTCTTACTTGGAGAATTCCATGGGCAGAGGAGCCTGGCTGGCTACAAAGAGTCGGACAAGACCGAGAGACTAACACTTTTACTTTCACTTTTTCAATATATAGCCTATTGTATTGATTTTCAAGTGAACCGAAGATTAATATACATGGAAGTACAAAATACTGAAAGGTATTCTGTCTTTGTGATTTTGGTGGGGCTTATTAAAATTACAAGTTTGTGAAATTTTCATTTGAAAACTATAAATTCACTTGTACTTTATCACTTGTAAAAATGGGATTTTTGAGTTTGGAAAAAAATTGAATTCTAATAACTTAAAATTCTCAAGCTCTTACTTGATGTTTCCACAGTTCATAAAATGTAAGTGTCCTCTCACTAAGTTTCAAGTCTTCTTCTAATTCCAATCAGGAATGGATGGATAAAGTCTTTGAAATATGTCTAATATCTCTACCTCTTGGCTGCTTTTGTGATCTGTTCTTAAAAAAGAGTAATTGAAATTTTAAAGATGAGCAAAGAACTCTTGTTCATGGTTAACTTGCATTTTCAAGGTCAGTTAAATGTCCTCTACTCTCCCAGTCAACTTCATCCAACCTTTACCAGGGGAATTTTAGTATCTTTCCAACTACTCTTCAGTTCATGAGTCTAGGACCTCTCAACCTCTCCAAGTTTAATGTGCATACAAGTTACTGAGGATCTTACAGTGTAGATTCCGTTTTAGTGGGCCTTTGGTGGGGCCTTAGTGTCTGTTTCTAAGACTCCCATGTGATGCTGCTGCTGCTGATCTGTGGATCACACCTTGAGTGAGATATCTAGTGTCTTCTCTTTGCACTTCCCATCTAATTTGTCTTCTAACTGGTTGCCAGAAAAGTGTTTTTTTTAATACATTAATGTAATATTACTTATTGTTGAATGTATAAATTGGTTCACATTTTTTTGCTTACCTTGTTATCTTTTCCTGTCATACCAGACTACTTCTAATGATTCTGTCATGCTCAAATACACCTCATTCCTTTGTGTATATTGTTCATGATACTATACATAGAGTACACATGATACTATACTGTAGATAGCAGGTGCTTAGTAAATTTGTTTTCAGTAATTTAATATTGAGATCAGCCAGACCATGAACTCCTGAGCCTGTCTTCTTTCACATTTTTGTCTAAAATCTGTCTTTGTCTTCTATCATATATCTGTACTATATCAATGTTACTTTCTGTCTGAGTGGTTCACTGTATTGTGTATATTTATTTATGTGAAAGTCATTTAGTCCTGTCTCTTTGTGACCCTATGGACTGTAACCCTCCAGGCTCCTTTGTCCATGGAATTCTCCAGGTCAGAATTTCTCCAGGTCAGAAAGCTGTTGCTTTCTCTAGAAGATCTTCCCAATCCTGGGATTGAACCCAGGTCTTGCACATTGCAGGCAGATTCTTTACCATCTGAACCACCAGGGAAGCTATCCTAAGTGTTCATTGCACACCTGTTGTTAACCAGTTTACAAACATTGTTGGAAATTTGCAATCAAGAGGCGAGTTCCTACCTCCCAGTATGAAAGTCTTAATGTATTTACTCTCAGCAGATTAATCTTTGTCTAGGTATGTGCGTGCTAAGTCACTTCACTTGTGTCTGACTCTTTGCGACCCTATGGACTGTAGTCCACTAGACTATATGGGATTTTCCAGGGAACAAAACTGAAGTGAGTTGCCATTTCCTCCTCCAGGGGCTCTTCCCAACCCAGGGATCAAACCCATGTCTCTTATGTCTCCTGCATTGGGCACGCAGGTCCTTTACCACTAGCCCACCTGGGAAGCCCTTGTCTAGGTATAGTTCTAGTCATTCTGATCATGTCACTTCTGCTTATAACCCTACATCCAATACCTGTTGATATTGCTAATACAGTTTCCTTAACTTATTTATAGGGTTTTCCATAATTTGGGGCTTAACTTATTTATAGGGTATTTATAGGGTTTTCCATAATTTGGGGCTAAGTATGTTTCCTGTGTTATTTCCTCTTCCCTGTCAAATTAAGTCATTTAAAAAAGTGTACTTCTGCCAAGAAGCCAATTCCTTCCCATCTCTGCCTGTTGAAATCTTGATCCATGTTGCTATATAATATAAGTTAATATGGCCCTTTTGTCAGGCCAGTTTGGCAGTATGTTTCAAAATCTTTAAAGTGTTTGACCTTTTAATGCAGTAACTCTACCTTTGGGAACCCAACTAAAAGAAATAATTGCAGAATGTGTCAAAGATTGATGTGAATAAAAAAAAAAAAAAGATATCCATTGCAATTAGACCTTCACTGATTTTTTTCTTCTTTATGAGACAGTGGCCCCTGAAAGAGCAAGTTATCTTTCCTTTTCAGAGGCTAAAATTACGGTAACGTCTAGTCTAAAGGAGAGTCCTCAAGCTTGCATTGTTCTTCTGACGAGAAAATTACATCTAATCAGATGACCTGAAAACCCTATTTTACTTCCTGTTTTTGTAACTTTATATTCTTTTTGACAGCATGATTCTGGAACAGAGTGCACTCCAGGAGAATCTAAGAATTTAGGACAAAAAGAAAATGGCAATTACATCATGTATGCAAGAGCAACATCTGGGGACAAACTTAACAACAATAAATTCTCACTCTGTAGTATTAGAAATATAAGTCAAGTTCTTGAGAAGAAGAGAAACAACTGTTTTGTTGGTATGTATATTTTCCCAGCATTTTAATATGAATATTTTCAAACATTCAGAAAACTGGAAAGAATTAAATAGCAAACACCTGTGTATCCACTATTACCACCTTTATATTTTACAGTTGTTAGTACTTTAATACGTTTGCTTTATCACATAGGGGGCTTCCCTGGTGGCTCAGATGGTAAAGAATCTGTCTGCAATGCAGGAGACCATGTTTGATCCCTGGGTTGGGAAGATCCCCTAGAGAAGGCAATGGCTACCCACTCCAGTATTCTTGCCTGGAGAATTCCATGTTCAGAGGAGGAGGCAGGCAGCCTATAGTCCATGAGATCGCAGAGTTGGACACAACCGAACAACTAACACTTATCACATACGTATCAATCTATTCGTCTCTCAATCCATGTTTTGTTGTTACTATAATTTAAAATGGATTTGGGATATCAGGATACTTCACTCTAAGCCCTTTAGCCTATATTTTTTACATAAGTGAAATACACAAATCATCTCTACCATTTGATGAGCTTTGACAAATACATCTCCCTGTGTAACCTAAGCACCTGGCAAGATGTACAACATTTCTGTCACCCGAGAAAGTTCTCTCATTTCCTTTCCCCATCAATCTCTGCACCCGTTTCATAATAAATAGATTTATTTCTCCATAGATAAATTTTGGCTTGTTTTCATATAAGTGGAATCATACAGTTGGCATCCTTTTGTGGAAGGCTGCTTTCACTCATCATACTATTTTGAAGTTCATTATTAGTGTTTTGTACCATTTTTTGGGGTGGGCTAGGTAGAAGTACATTATTTGAATTTATCACAGTTTACTTATCCTCTCTCCTGTTGAATGAACACCTGGGGTTTTCAGGTTTGGGCTATTATGAATAAAGTTGCTGTGAATTTTTTTCTTATTGTGGTAAAATATATATAACATAGAGTTTATATTTAAACTAGCTTTAAGTGTACCATTCAGTGGCATTAAGTACATTTACCGTGTTGTACAACCATCACCGCTTTTCCATTTTCAAACTTTAAAAAAAATCACCCCAGATAGAAATTCTGTAATCATTAATCAATTAACTCCTATTTCTCTCTCTCCCCAGTTTCTAGTAACCTCTATTCTATTTTGTGTCTCTGTGACTTTGCCTATTCTAGGAACCTCATATAAATGGGATTATGCTTTTTTATCTGATTTATTTCACTTAGCATAGTATTTCCAAGATTCACACAAGCCATGTATCACAATGCCATTCTTTTTTTATGGCAGAATAATACTCGGTTTTAGGGATATACTACATTTTGTCTATCCATTGATCTGTCTTGCCTCTCTTGGGGCATTTAATATGTTCTAAATAACCCTCCTTATATTACATTTTTGGGGATCCTTCTCCTATTTCATAAAATTTTAAATTACTTGAGGGTAAACACTGAGGCCTGCTCACATTGCACATAAACAGCCCTCTCACAGATATGGCACCAAAGGGGAAAGAACTGAAGAAGTTTTCCAGATAAGCATGGGTTTTTGGTTTTTTTAGCTGCATTTTTTGTTTTGACATAAAATTGTTATAACACTATGTCCTTTTGTTTTTAATTGAAATTTATATCAAGATAATTTAGATTCCCATGCAGTTTAAGAAATAATGGAGATTCCATATTCCTTCACTCAGTTTCCCTCAATGGTAACATCTTGCAAAACTGTGTAATACAGTGTTACATACAATAAGGATGTTGACATTGATTAACAGTCCACAGATCTTATTTGGATTTCCCTAGTTTTTCATATTTTCATCTGTGTGTGTAGTTCTATACAGTTTTACCATTTGTAGGTTTATGTGTCCATCACCATAGCCATGGTTAAGAACAGTTCCATTGGGACTTCCCTGGTGGCTGAGACAGTAAAGAATCTGCCTGCAGTGTAGGGGGCCTGGGTTCAATCCCTGGGTCAGGAAGATCCCCTGGAGAAGGGAATGGCTACCCACCCCAGTATTCTTGCCTGGAGAATTCCATGTTCAGAGGAGCCTGGTGGGCTACAGTCCATGGGGTCACGAAGAATCAGACATGACTGAGTGACTAACACTTTCACTTTGGCCGTCTAGTACTTGGGATCACATGTTCCTAATGCAGGGGACATGGGTTTGATCCCTCATCGGAGAACTAGGATGCCATATGCCACATGGTGTGGCCTGAAAAAAAAAAAAGAACAATTCCATTACCACTGTTTTATAACCTTAAAAAGCAACCTCCTCCTTCCTGCCTCTTTCACCTGCCCCACTAAATCATTCTCCATTTCTAAAATTTTGTCACTTCAAAAATGTTCTATAAATGGAATCATACAATATGTAACTTTTGGGGATTTTTCACTTGATATCATTACTTGGAAATTAATCAAAATTTTTACCTGTGTCATTCGTTCCTTTTTATTGCAGGTAGTATGTGTGTACCTCAGTTCATTCAACCATTTTCTGTTAAAGAATATTTGGGTTAACTTCAGTTTTGGGCTGTTATGAATAAAGCAGCTATAAACAGTTTAGGCTTTTCATATGAATATAGGTTTCAGATGCTTCCAAATCGAACTGATAGGTCAGTATAGCAGTTGTTTGTTTTTATTTATGTTTTTATGTTTTGGCAGAAACTGCCAAACTGTTCTCCAGAAGGCTGTGCTATTTTATATTCCCACCAGCAGTGTATGAGTCGTCTAATTTCTCTCTATGCTTGTCAGCTTTTGATATTTTTTATTTTATCCCCTGTGGTATATGTATAGTGTTAATTCATTGTGGCTTTACTTTGTATTTTTATGATGACTAATGACATTGTATATCATGTGGTTTTTTGCCATCTGTATATCTTCTTTGGTGAAATGTCCATGTTTCTTGGCCACTGAGGTTTTTTTTTTCTGTTGAGTTTTGATGGTTCTTTATGTAGTTCAGCTGCTGGTCACTTATTACATATTGGTCTGCATGTATTTTCTTCCTTTCTATAGCTTGTCTTTTCATCCTCTTCACAGTCTTTTCCAGAGCAAAACGTAAATTTTAAGAAGATTCAAAGTCAATTTTTACTTTTATTGATTGACTTTTTCTTATGAAGCCTTCATTTTCTTTTGAAAGGGCAAATTAAAATTACATTGATATTATCATTTTTGCTATTCTCAGTGGTAGAAGTGACGTATAGATTCTTCATTTGTAAACTAGAGTTTTACAATAAGCTTTCTGATTGAAAATGACTTTAAAAATTATGAACATATTTGCCTTTCTCTGTCTGGCTTGACTTAATATGATGATCTCTAGGTATATCCATGTTGCTGCAAATGGCATTATTCATTCTTTTTTTGTGTCTGAGTAATACTCCTGTGTCTGTGTGTGTGTGTGTGTGTGTGTGTACACTGCATCTTTATCCATTCATCTATTCATGAACATATGTCTTGGCTGTTGTAAGTAGTGCTTCTTTGGACATTGGGGTGCATGTATTTTTTCAAATGAGAGTTTTCTCCAGATAAATGCCCAGCAGTGGGATTGCAAGATTACGTGGTTTTAGTTTTTTAAGGAAACTACATACTGTTCTCCAGAGTGGCTACACCAGTTTACATTCCCATCAACAGTGTAGGAAATTTCTTTTTTCGCCACATATTCTCCAGCATTTATTATTTGTAGACTTTTAAATAATGACCATTCTGACTGGTGTGAGGTGATACCTCATTGTAGTTTTGATTTGCATTTCTCTAATAATTAGCAATGTGTGCGCATGCTCAGTTGCTTTAGTCATGTCCAACTCTTTGTGACCTTAAGAAATGTAGCCCACCAGACTTCTCTGCCCATGGGATTCTCTAGGCAAGAATACTGGAGTGGGTTGCCATGCTTCCTCCAGGGAATCTTCCCCACTCAGGGATCGAACACAAGTCTCCTGCATTTCCTGAATTGAAGGTGGATTCTTTATCCACTGAGCCACCTAGGAAGCCCAATAATTAGCAATATTGAGCATCATTTCATGTACCTGTTGGCCATCTGTATGTCTTTGCTGGAGAAATATCTATTTAGGTCTTCTGCTTAGTTTTTGATTTGGTTGGTTGGTTGTTTGATATTGAGCTGCATGACCTGTTTGTATATTTTAGAAATTAAACCCTTGTTGATATCATCATTTGCACATATTTTCTCCCAGTCTGCAGGTTGTCTTTTCATTTTGTTTATGGCCCCCTTTACTATGCAAAAGATTTTTAAGTTTAGTTAAGGTCCATTTGTTTGTTTTTGTTTTTATTTCCATTGCTCCAGGAGATGGATCCAAAAAAAAATGCTGCTGCAATTTATGTCAAAGAGTGTTCTGCCAATGTTTTCCTTTAGGAGTTTTATAGTATCTGGTCTTATATTTAGATCTTTAATCCATTTTATTTTTGTATATGTTAGAGAATATTCTGATTTCTTTCTTTTACATGTAGATGTCCAGTTTTCCCAGCACCACTTATTGAAGAGACCATCTTTTCTCCATTGTATATTCTTGCCTCCTTTTTTTTTTTTATTCTTGCCTCCTTTGTCATAGATTAATTGACCATAAGTGCATAGGTTTATTTTTGGGCTTTCTATACTGTTCCATTGATCTGTATGTCTGTTTTTGTGCCAGCACCCTACTATTTTGATTACTGTACCTTCCTAGTATGGACAAATGTCAGAGAAAGACCAGTATCATATGATATTACTTATATGTGGAATCTAAAAAAAGAATACAAGTGAATTTATTTATAAGGTTGAAATAGACTTACAGACATAGAAAACAAACTTATCGTTACCAAAAGGGATAATAAGGACAAGGGGTGAGGGGGAGAGACAAATTAGAGGTTTGAGATTAACATATGTGTGTACTATATGTAAAATAGGTAAACAACAAGGATCTACTGTATAGCACAGGAAACTATACTTAATATCTTGTAATAACATATAATGGAAAGAATTCTGAAAAATAAATAAATACACACACGACCTTTCCTGGTGACTCGGTAAAAAATCTGCCTGCAGTGCAGGAGACTCCAGTATTCTTGCCTGGAGAATTCCATGGACAGAGGAGCCTGGCAGACTGCAGTCCACAGGGTTACAAAGAGTCCAGCATGACTGAGCAACTAACACTTATCACTTTTACACCTATATGTATAACTGAATCATTTTGTTGTACACTTGAAACTAACACAATATTGTAAAATAACTACTTCATTTTTTTTTTAATAACTACTTCATTTAAAAAAATACCTAAATAAATAAAAAATGTTTACCATAAGATAGAAAAAATGAGCATATTGCTTCTTAAATTACAATGAAATATGTACCTCTTACAATTTTTGCATTTTAAGCAACATCTTTTCCCCTGTACTTAAGCCATTAGCAAATAGCTGATTTGAAGTATTATTTCTGTATGAGACACAAACTAATGTATAATGAATATTGCATGTGTGGTTTTCTGACTTTTTCAATTTTTCCTTTTCTCCTAAATTACATGTCACATGAATTATAAGATGAATATTGCTAAACTTTAGAAAAATCATTATTATTTACTTAGTATATATGTGTATGTACATGCTTCTAGTTTTAGAGAACAAACGAGATGGTATAAAGTGAAGGAAAGGAGGAATTACCTGGCTGTCCAATGGTTAAGACTCAGTACTTTCACTTCTATGGCCCAGGTTTGGTCCCTGGTTGGGGAACTAAGATCCCCACGTGGCCAAAAAAATAGAGAGAGAGGGATGGAGCTTCAGTTAGCCCTAAAATTTCCTTTAATGTTTGATGTGGCCAAGTGTAAGCATGAAATTTCTGAATATAAAGCTAAGGTCTCTGTATAGAGTATTTTTGATTCAGATGTACCTTGTTTTGGGTTCCTGTGCTTGGGGTATGTTCCCTTCCACGTACTCAGCTTTCGGTTTGAAGTCTGTGCTACAGCTGTTTCCCACGCTGATTTGGTGTAGCAGAAAGAGCACAGACTTTAGATCTAGGACACCTTGCTTTAGTCCTGTGTTTTGCCCAGACTGGGGCCTGTGGTTTCCAGCAAGTCCCAAACCCTCTAAACGTTAGTTTTCTTTTCTCTAAAATGAAGACATTTGATTCTTTTCATTTCTCTGCAGATGCTGAAGTTCTGTTATTTTTATGTTCTTATTAAGAGTAGCATCCTTGTTCCAATTTTAAACTTCACTAACAAAATCAAAGAACTTTAGAAACAGCCTTTTGAAAGTCTTTCTGAAATTCCTCACTATGCTTAGACCAGACAGTCTAACCTTAATGAACCAAGATTTGACCCACTAATGTTAGACTCTGTGGAAATACAAAAGATACAAATAATCCATGGTTCTTCCCTTAAGGAGTTTGGTCTAGCTGACGATCAAAACTAATGTACATTAAAGATCTACTGGTTGACTAGGATATAGTCAGCCAAATAGAATGCGGGAGATTCCATAGGACACAAATGACCCAATTTCTTTAACCACTAATAGTGTAAAAACAAAAGAGAGGAGGGAATCTGTTATCTATTAAAAGAACTTAAGATGCATGAAAAACAACTAAGGGGAGAGGGGTTGGGGAAAGCGTGTGTGAAACTTGGTTCACATAAACTGATGTAAAGAGGTAGCTGAAACAAATTGAACATAGATTGACTATTAGATGCTATTAAGCATACTGTTGTTTTTAGAAGTGATTATGGTTAGATTTTAAAAAGAAAAAAACTCTTTATCTGTTAGATTCATCTTGGTAGATGAATTTGTAAGAGCAGATGAACAGGTTAGATGGAGTTGTTTACAGCATATCATTGATAGTTGTTAAAACTAAGTGATTGGTTCATAGGAGTTCATTGTACTTACTTTTTTACTGCTTCTCTGTATGTTTGGAATTTTGTAACATAAAAGGTTTGATTTTTTTCTGGTTGGTGAAGCACTGACTTACTTTGTAGTCATGTACTATAAACAGTACAGTCATTGTTCAATAAAGCTCAGCGTGGCAGGCCTAAATAGAGTCCTGTCACTTCTGGAAGGGATGTCAGAAGGGAGCCTCAGGTAAGATTCCCTCACTGCACAGGTTGAGAAACAGGCCCCCGAATGGGAAGTGACTCGCTTAAGGCCACACTGCTAGTCACTGACTGAGCTGCTGTTATAATTAGATCTCCTCATTTCCGGATTCTTAGTTTGTTCTACTTTTCTTAATCTTCAACGTTTTCCTTTCTCCTTTTTTAAATGAGGCTTTACAGAGTTTGTGAATTTGAAATAAAGTAAGTGTTGCTTACAGTGCTTACTTTGTCTTATTCATTTTCTTCAGAATCTGGCCAACCTATTTGTGGAAATGGAATGGTAGAACAAGGTGAAGAATGTGATTGTGGTTATAGTGACCAGTGTAAAGACGAGTGCTGCTACGATGCAAATCAGCCGGAGGGGAAAAAATGCAAGCTGAAACCTGGAAAGCAGTGCAGGTACCTTGTTAATTCCAGTAATGTTAATGTACCTATGAAGTCACTTGAATGTAGTTCGTGAAAGTTGCTCAGCCATGTCTGACTCTTTGCGACCCCATGGACTATACAGTCCATTCTCCAGGCTAGAATACTGGAGTGGGTAGCTGTTCCCCTTCTCCAGTGGATCTTCCCAACCCAAGGATTGAACCCAGGTCTCCCAAATTGCAGGCGGATTCTTCTTCAGCTGAGCCACCAGGGAAACCCAAGAATACTGGAGTGGATAGCCTATCCCTTCCCCAGGGAATCTTCCTGACCCAGGAATTGAAATGGGGTTGCCTGCATTGCAGGCTGATTTTTTACTAGCTGAGCTACCAGGGAGGCCTGAAGATAGTTATGTCATATTTAAAACCAGATTAAAAAAGAAACTCGATTAAGAGATGTATGTGGTTTTGGAACTTTTGTTATTTGTTTTATTTTTCTGGAATAGGATTATTTAGTGCACCTTTGCTGGCAGATTGAGCTACTTATAATTTGTGTGGTGGGTGTTAAAGACATGCAAAGGATGCTCAGTTCAGCTCAGTCACTCAGTCATGTCCAACTCTTTGCAACCCCATGAACTGCAGCACGCCAGGCCTCCCTGTCCATTACCAACTCCCGGAGTCCACCCAAACCCACGTCCATTGAGTTGGTGATGCCATCCAGCTATCTCATCCTCTGTCGTTCCCTTCTCTTCCTGCCCTCAATCTTTCCCAGCATCAGGGTCTTTTCAAATGAGTCAGCTCTTTGCATCAAGTGGCCAAAGTACTGGAGTTTCAACATCAGTTGAATGATGTTTCATTTCCTTCCAGTGAAAACCCAGGACTTATCTCCTTTAGGAGGGACTGGTTGGATCTCCTTGCAGTCCAAGGGACTCTCAAGAGCCTTCTCCAACACCTCAGTTCAAAAGCATCAATTCTTCGGCACTCAGCTTTTTTTATAGTCCAACTCTCACATCCATACATGATCACTGGAAAAACCGTAGCCTTGACTAGACGGACCTTTGTTGACAAAGTAATGTCTCTGCTTTTTAATATGGTGTCTAGGGTGGTCATAACTTTCCTTCTGAGGAGTAAGCGTCTTTTAATTACATGGCTGCAGTCACCATCTGCAGTGATTTTGGATCCCCCAAAAATAAAGTCAGCCACTGTTTCCCCATCTATTTGCCATGAAGTGATGGGACTGGATGCCATGATCTTAGTTTTCTGAATGTTGACGTTTAAGCCAACTTTTCCCCTCTCCTCTTTCACTTTCATCAAGAGGCTCTTTAGTTCTTCTTCACTTTCTGCCATAAGGGTGGTGTCATCTGCATATCTGAGGTTATTGATATTTCTCCCAGAAATATTGATTCCAGCTTGTGCTTCCTCCAGCCCAGCATTTCTTATGATGTACTCTACATATAAGTTAAATAAGCAGCTCAGTAAAATACATATTATTTAGTTCATAACATTAAAAATGTGACTTTCATCAGTATTTTTAGAATTTTAGCTTTAAATATTTAGGGAATATGGATTCCACACATTCTTGTAACTTAGTGCCATACAATTTATTTCACTTCTCAAATGATTCTGGTAGTGATAAATATAAGCAATAGAATATAGTTTGTGCAGTACTTTTAAAATGTGTGTTCTGTGTATCCTAATTTGATTTTAATGTGTAAATGTGAGAAAAAATGATAAATTGACTAATGTATGATGTATCTATGAAAAACTGATTATCTTGCCTAGTATTTAACCCATTTTCCATTGTAACCTTTTACTAAAGGCAGATGGAATAAGAATGCTGAATATAGTATGCCTTCATTATAAAGATTCCTCATCGTTTTTCTGTAATTATTAGAATGTTAAAATTTAGTAACCTCTTATTCCAATGAGAGTTGTATAACAGTAACATACTTAACATTTAAAAGATAATATTTATTATTTAAAAATTAAGACTGTATCTATTGTATAGGAAATGTCCTAGTGATTTTCTTTACTTAACTCAGTGCTTCTTTTAGTCCAAGTCAAGGTCCCTGTTGTACAGCACAGTGTGCATTCAAGTCAAAAACTGAAAAGTGTCGGGATGATTCAGACTGTGCAAAAGAAGGAATATGTAACGGCATCACAGCTCTCTGCCCAGCCTCTGATCCTAAACCGAACTTCACAGACTGTAATAGGCATACACAAGTGTGCATTAATGGGGTAAGCATTTGATTTGTTTTTCATTTAATTTTATGAAACCTTTTTCAGAATAATTGTTTGTTGACACTTAAAGCCTCACAGTTAAAGTAATTCATCTCAGTCCCAGTTTCAGCATCCTTATCTATTTCCTCACAAAGCTGTGACTGCATTATGTGGCATAAGTGCCTGGTGGCATTCGACTTGTTATTGACTTGTCTTTCATCTTTCTACTGCGTGTGTTTGATACTCTAGAGAAAAATAGTTATGTAACTAGGCATGTAACTTTGTACTGCTTTTAAGTTTTATAAATTAATATTTTAGTACCCTAAATAAAAGGACTCTTGATTATTTCCTCTGCCTTTGAAGCCTTTAAAGCTTTCTTGGCTAAACAATCACTTTCCTCTACACGAGGAGCTTTTCATTTTTCTCTTCTTATAGAGACATAATAACCAACATAAAGTTGGTGTTCATCTAATCGCCCCTGTTTCTGTTTTGTCTAGATTTTTGTTACCATTTTTTTAAGATTTACTATCTTATTTGCACTTGCTGTTTTTAAGATGTGTTTATATGGTCTATTTCTGATTCTAATCTATGTTCCCACCACCTCTTGTATTTTACTGAGTTATTTTAGCATTGGAGGCATCTGTCTGTTACTGGGAACAAGAGGTTTGACTGTATAGGGATTAGATAATTGGTCTTTTATTTTTCTTTCAGCAATGTGCAGGTTCTATCTGTGAGAAACATGGCTTGGAGGAGTGTACCTGTGCCAGTTCTGATGGCAAAGATGATAAGGAATTATGCCACGTCTGCTGTATGAAGAAGAGTAAGGCTTTGAAAATACACGAGTATACAATCTGTTTGAAAAACCTTATTTTCTCCTAAATGTTAAGTGTTGGACTTTGGTACACAGTTGGGACAGATAACTTCCAGCTTAACTGAGTCCCTTGAGGAATATTTAAATGTAGCATAGCATTGTGTTTCCAGTTTGGTGGTCCCTACAGTGTTTTTAATGTGATGAACTAGACGAAACCTGCCAGTGCTTTTGCAATAATTAATATATACACTGTTAGAAGGATTTTAAGCCATTGTAGGCACTAAGTCAAAAGAGTTGCTGGTTGTTTGTGTTGTGATATTTAAGGTGAATTAGTAAAGGTGTTATCCAGTCTAACTAATGAAAGCCTATGTAGCATGTCACAGTGATGATTTTAGGCAGATTCTTCCTTTCCTCCCTTTCTCCCAGCTAACCCAATAGAGATCTTCAGCTTACATTTGGCACTTCTTTTACAGTGGAGCCATCAACCTGTGCCAGTACAGGGTCTGTGCAGTGGAACAGGTACTTCCTTGGTCGAACTATCACCCTGCAACCTGGATCCCCATGCAATGATTTTAGAGGCTACTGTGATGTTTTCATGAGGTGCAGATTAGTAGATGCTGATGGTCCTCTAGCGAGGCTTAAAAAAGCAATTTTCAGTCCAGAGCTCTATGAAAACATAGCTGAATGGATTGTGGTAAGTATAGTTTTTATTTTTAAAGAAACCTTATCTTAAAATGATTTGATCATACTTTTACTTGGTTAGAGGTCACCAGTGTTATGAGAAAATCACTTCTTTTCTGTGTGTGCTGGAATTATTGTTGACTCTTGAACAACGTGGGTCTGAACTGCATGGGTCCACTGACAAGTGGCTCTTTTTCAGTAGTAAGTACTGTGCTAGTACACAGTCTGAGGCTGGTTAAATCTACAGACCTGGAGGAACCATGGGTATAAAGGAACTGTGGATGTGGTGGGCCAGCTATGATTAACCTGTCTCCTTCAGGGGTCAACTGTACTTTATCTGAAGAATGAGTTTTAAAGTTCAAATAGCCCTGAGCTTTATCTTCTTCTAAAGCAATCAGATACACACTTTGCATGTGTATCGTGCATAGATTTGGTTGGTAGGTGACGGGAGTCATTCTGTCTTACTCTGCTCCCTGGCTCATGTCTTGGATGCGTTGCCTCCTCTTTTGGTCCGTATGAGTAGAGTATGGTCATAGAATTTCTTCAAGTTGATTTTGGAAAGCCCTGCTTTGTTTTTATACTTCTCCCTTGTCTCAGTATGACAGATAGCCAGCTCTGGGTTCTGCTTTGCTGAACAGGAGAGATGAAAAATTTCCTGAAGATTTTTTTCTGATGTTTCAATGTAATTCTGGGTCTTCATCTTGTCCATAATAGGAAATGTTGAACAGCGCAAGATCAGATACAGAGCCTTTTGCAGATTTATTAATCAAAACATTGTATGTGACTCATTTTTGTACCCCTGTGTTGGGTGTATAATGTGTATTCAGAAAGTATCTGTTAAACTAAAGATGCCTTCTGGCTCTGTGCTAAAGCGAACCGAGTATAGGCTTGGAATTACACAGGGATTCAGGTCATCCTTCTCACATTTGACGATTCTGTGATTTCAAGTAACTTACATTTCTTGGCCCCCTTACTTATTTCCCTGTTTTCAGATCAAATCCTGTTCCTATTTTCTTTTTTTTTCTGATTATCTCTAATAAGAAAAAGTTGAGATCTGGTATACTTGTCTACAATGGGAGACAGTATGTTCAAAGAAAAAAAAATCTGATAATTGGAATCTCAGGGTTATGTTCTGCTGAGTTTATGTTGTGCCATAAACTCAGGCATGTTTTAGGTTTTCTAGATAGTAAACCATATCACCTAAAAAAATTTTTTTTTCATTTTTCTCCATTGTATCTAATTTTGACTCATTTAGAATTTCAAGAACTTATTTATTCCTATTTTAAAATGTTTGCTAGAAATGATCTTTTTAGTTAAAGTGTTCTTAAGACCTTTTTTTCATATTTTAGTTTTGAGGATTTTGTGAAATGCTTCTTGCAATGGATTTTAGCAATGTGAAGTCTTTTCTTATGCTGTGAACTGATCAGGCACTTCTAGGTTTATGCAAATTTGCCTTAAGTAAGTATAGAATAGCAATGTTGATATCCACATGCCACCCTTTTGAAGAGCATAGTCCATAATTCCTGAGTACTATTAGGCTGTTGCTGCATTTGTAGGCATTAATCAGGTCAAACAGTAAGGTAAACAACAGCCACTTCCTTATGAGTTATTTGTCATATTTGTGCTCTTTGCAGAGTTCAGTTGCATGGCATAGTTTGTTTTGTTATATTAGTAGCTGTGTTTTGGTCTTCCATCATGTGTAAGGAAACTGTCCGTCCAGTTAGTAATGTAGGTTGTTAGTTTGCTCTGGTGTAAGAAGCAATGAAAGGAATGATGAGTTAGTTTCACTGACTTTCCTTTCCACTGATACCTGGTGGCTTTTTTGTCTCCTTTCCATGGTACCCTGCGGCCAGCATTTTCCCTCTTGAAGGTAGAGTGGGAAGAACCTTAACAGTTTAATAGTTCAGGGTATGAGTTACTGCCTGCTACTGGCACCAAAGAAATGATGTTGTAAAGACTTTTTCTTTTCTGGGGAAAAGTTGTCCTTGACAGTAACGTTTGAATAAAATAGACTGAGTGCCTACTGTGTGTCTGGCCAGGAGATAATGATAAACATCCTTTGGATTTATCAGAGAGTTACCTAGTTCTTGAAAAGTTGGAGAGAATTCACTGGGAAATCTGTTTAGACCCTGTATCACTGTCACTTTAAATAGGTGCATTGATAAAGTTGTTTTCTTCCATAATTCACGTTTTCTGCACCTTTTGTGTTAGATCTGACATAGAAAACCATCTTTGACCTTGATTTTTTTAGGTTTATTAGTGTGTTTCCCCTACACTTTAAGATAATTGCCTGTTGGTGGCTTTTTTCTTTTTAATTTGTTCAGATTTATCAGAAGTTTATCTTTTCATTATTATTTTTGACAAACACCAAATGTGCTTCTCATTTTTGAATTAATTTCCTATTTTTCTGTAATTTTATGAACCTAAGTATTAAGTACATAGTATTCTTTATGAAAGATTTAGAGCAGTGTTTCCATGTGCTTCACAGAACATTATGCGTTTGGTTGTCAAATGAATCTAGAAAATATTGCGTATTATGGTTCCCATCTTGGAGATTTGTGATAATATTGTGAGACATCCTGCAATAAGAAATCTTTTTAACTTCGTTTTCCACACTTACCTGACTTTTATTCATGTTGTACATGAGAATCATCTAACGACGTAGACCAGTTAAATCAGAATCTCTTGGAACAGAGCCTAAGTGTTTGGGTCATTTCAAAGCTCCCAACACTCAATTTTGATGAGTAGCTGAAATTGAGAACCAATCATTCATGTAGAGCAGGGGTTGGCAAACTATGACTCTTGAGCCAAATTCAGCCCACTGCCTATTTTTATATGGCTCACAAGGTAAGAATGGTTTCACTTTTTTTTTTTTTTACTCTTCCCCCTCCCCAGTCAGGGTTTTCCTTTAACTGTATTGCATTTTTTTTTCCATTTATTTTTATTAGTTGAAGGCTAATTACTTTACAATATTGTAGTGATTTTTGCCATACATTGATGTGAATCAGCCATGGATTTACATGTGTTCCCCATCCCCATCCCCTCTCCCACCTCCCTCCCCATCCCATCCCTCTGGATCTTCCCAGTGCACCAGCCCTGAGCACTTGTCTCATGCATCCAACCTGGGCTGGTGATCTCTTTCACCCTTGACAGTATACTTGTTTCAATGCTGTTCTCTCTGAACATCCCACCCTCGCCTTCTCCCACAGAGTCTAAAAGTCTGTTCTGTACATCTGTGTCTCTTTTTCTGTTTTGCATATAGGGCTATCATTACCATCTTTCTAAATTCCGTATATATGTGTTAGTATACTGTAATGTTCTTTATCTTTCTGGCTTGCTTCACTCTGTATAATGGGCTCCAGTTTCATCCATCTCATTAGAACTGATTCAAATGAATTCTTTTTAATGGCTGAGTAATATTCCATGGTGTATATGTACCACAGCTTCCTTATCCATTCGTCTGCTGATGGGCTTCTAGGTTGCTTCCATGTTCTGGCTATTATAAACAGTGCTGCGATGAACATTGGGGTGCACGTGTCTCTTTCAGATCTGGTTTCCTTGGTGTATATGCCCAGCAGTGGGATTGCTGGGTCATATGGAAGATAAAATAGACTTTAAAATAAAGGCTGTGGAAAGAGACAAAGAAGGACACTACATAATGATCAAAGGATCAATCCAAGAAGAAGATATAACAATTATAAATATACATGCACCCAACATAGGAGTACCGCAATATGTAAGGCAAATGCTAACGAATATGGAAGGGGAAATTAACAATAACACAATAATAGTGGGCCACTTTAATACCCCACTCACACCTATGGATAGATCAACTAAACAGAAAATTAACAAGGAAACACAAACTTTAAATGACACAATGGACCAGCTAGACCTAATTGATATCTATAGGACATTTCACCCCAAAACAATCTATTTCACCTTTTTCTCAAGTGCACACGGAACCTTCTCCAGAACAGATCACATCCTGGGCCATACATCTAGCTTTGGTAAATTAAAAAAAATTGAAATCATTCCAGTCATCTTTTCTGACCACAGTGCAGTAAGACTAGATCTCAATTGCAGGAAAAAAAACTATTAAAAATTCAAACATATGGAGGCTAAATAACATGCTTCTGAATAACCAACAAATCATAGAAGAAATCAAAAAAGAAATCAAAATATGCATAGAAACGAATGAAAATGAAAACACAACAACCCCAAACCTATGGGACACTGTAAAAGCAGTGCTGAGGGGAAGGTTCATAGCATTATAGGCTTACCTCAAGAAACAAGAAAAAAGTCAAATAAATAACCTAGGTCTACACCTAAAGCAACAAGAGAAGGAAGAAATGAAGAACCCCAGGGTTACTAGAAGGAAAGAAATCTTAAAAATTAGGGCAGACATAAATGCAAAAGAAACAAAAGAGACCATAGCAAAAATCAACAAAGCTAAAAGCTGGTTTTTTGAAAAGATAAACAAAACTGACAAACTGTTAGCAAGACTCATTAAGAAACAAAGGGAGAAGAACCAAATCAACAAAATTAGAAATGAAAATGGAGAGATCACATTTTTAAGTAGTTGAAAAAAATGAGAATAATATTCTTTTGAAAGTTACATGAAATTCATATTTCAGTGTCCATAAGTAATGATTTATCAGAACATGGCCACACTGATTCAGTTACATATTGCTTATGGCAAGAGACTGCATGGCCTCACAAAGCCTAAAATATTTGTCTGGTCTTTGATAGGAAATGTTTGCTAAGCCTAATCTAGACTAATGGATGTCAAAGTGTAGTCTCCTGACCAGCAGCATCAGCATCACCTGGGAACTGGATAAAAATGCAAATATGATCAGGTCCCACCTGGACCCACTGAGTCAGTAGGTGATGATGCACACTAAAGTTTGGGAACCGTTTTTACAGTCTCTGCAGTATAATGACTCCTTTTAAAGAGACTTGTAACAGAAATTGTCTACTTTGTCATCCTGCTGTGTTGAAAGTGGAAGGTGGTTGTGGACTTTTAGAGTCCTTCATTGCCTGATAGAATAGGCCTCATGGACATCTCTATTGAAACCTTAACAACAAAGATGCATTGTTGTCACAGGGCTTATTTAATATTTAGCATATGATAAGGATAGCATATGCATTTGCTAGATGAATAAATGTCATGATTTATATGGAGTAGAAAAATTGTACATATTATTGTAATTTTAAGTTATAGTATTTTGGGGTTTTCACTCAGTGGTATTTTAACTCCTTGTCCAGGCCGAATTTAAAGTATGAGGAAGATCAATAGCCAGTTGCCTTCCGCTTGGCAGATCGGTGTGAGGCGTGGTGCTTGGGGTGTTGAAGGATAAAAGAACATTTAGTCAGAGTCTGAACAATGGCATCTTCTGAAGGATAGAAGGGAAGCTTTCTGCCCCTGCAGGATGGCATAATCAGTATCATAACAAGGAACTGTGGGCCCCACATGGTCTTGTGACCCACAGGAAGTCGAGTGAGTTTGCTATGAGTGAGCATTGTTAACACTGGAAATACACTGAGAGGATTCTGTGGTTGACTTTTTCTAGAGATCTTAAAAATCAGTTCAGATTATCTTATGTCTGAAGATACTTAAATTAATTGCTTGTCTTGCTCCTTCCCCCTCACAGTTTTTTGGATGAAGCCTTTTTTTTTTTTTTATTTTATTATTATCCTAGAGGTCCTTTTTGTTTATTTAGATTATTAAATAAAAAATTATCCCAATTAGAATATAATAAATTAGACTGGTAGATTTTGACCTTTCATTTTGTCATTTTGACTCCATTTTTTCTCCTTCGTTTTCTTTTCGCCATATAAGTGGATGTATTGAACATCATCTGTCTGTTTCTTTTATAGGATTATTTTCTCAGACTTGATTTAGTACTTTGTTAGCGTCTCAACTTTTTTTTTTTTTTTTACACTTTTGGATGTCTTTTCTTTGTCTCTTTAAGTTTTACTTAACACCCTTGTATCTATGAAAGACCAGAGCCTGGCTCATAATTTACACTCATTAAATGCTTATTGAATGAATGACAGTTCTCTTTTATTTTAAACTCCTAACAAGTGGACAAATCGTGATCCCTTTTTTGAGATGAAACACATATTTTGCATTTATTAGCCTGTGGTTGGTATTCTTTTCCCAGATTTTATAGTACCTATAAAATAGAAAACATGTAATTTAACATTTACTGCTTTCTGATAATTCTGTTTTAAAGGAAGCATTTAAAAAATTTCCTCTACCCGAGGTGGCTATATTAACACTCTCAAATGCACTATTGCTTTGGTTTTTTTCTTGCTATCTTCTGTCCATTGTGGTATTCAGTTTCTGAAAAGCTACTATTATTGTCATGAAAACATCTCAAGCTTTGGGCTTTTGAATTATGTAGTTACCTGGAAGATTTTAAGAGGAAGACCAGGAACAATGCTAGAAGGGACCTCAAATACTCAGAGACCTAAGTGCCATATTTTTGCAAATGTCTTTAATCTCAGCTGGGACTTGGTCTTTTTGACCTTTTTTTCTGCAAAGTTATAACCAGTATTAAATTCAAGTTTCCTCTTTCTAGTCTTGCTTTTCTTATTGCCATACCACTTGCATTTCTATGTAAGACTGTGCAGGTACTGAAAAACTGGTATCAGAAGAGGTATTGAACCATAATTTTTTATGTTCTGCATTGTAAGAGCCTTTTACATTATTTGTATGTGTGGAAAATCTAGATACAATAAATGAGCTGGTAGAAGTGTTCTGAAAAGTCAGTATTTGGAGTAATGATTCACGTGTTAATAACTAGTCCAGTGGGTACTTTTTGGTAGAGTAGGTACTGAGTTTATAGAATATAAATTCAAAAAGCTCTCAGTCCAGTTTGGGATAGAGAAGGTAAGCACACAGAAACACATTTTCAGTTGTGCATCATTTTCACAGGAAATAGAGAACCTATTTGGGGAAGGCTTCTTCATGGAGGTGATGCCAAAGCTAAGTTCTTAAGGGCTAGTAGAAGTAGAGGGACAGGTAGATGTTTTAGAAGAGGGAGCACCTGAAATAGTAACCAGTGTATGAACTAATTTAAAAAATATTTTTGCACTTTTTTCCTTTTGAAAAGTGTGATTATCCTTTTTTTTAAATTGATAGAGTAATACATTGAAAAGTAAGTCTTCTTTTTACTCTTGTGCCCGATTTTCTCAAGATGAGTTTCTTATATGTTTTTCAGAAGCTGTATTTTTACAGGAAAATATAGTTTTAAAAAACAAGCAGAATTATAGTATATTGGGCTGCAGTTCATTGCATGCACAGGTTTTGTTTTTTTCTGTTTCCCACTTATTTATCTTGGAGATCTTTGGTGGGAAGCTTTTGAAGAAAAGTTTTACATAGAGGAGTGATGTAATTCCATGTTGTAAGTAGCTGTAACACTGACAACCATGTGGAATGGTTTTCAGCAGTGAAGACTAGAAGGAAGGAAATGTGTTAGAGAATATAATGAATACTAGGAGTGGAAGTGTGTCTCCTGACACAGACCCAGCTCACCAGCCTGAAAGTAGTAGGAAGATCATTGCCTCTTTGTGCTTTGGACTGGATCACATTTAGAGGTGATACTGCCTTTCCAGAGGACATTTGGAAATAGACAGTAGTTGTCAGAGCAGCTGAGGGACTCTGATGGCATTTGATGGATGAGAGCCATGTATGCTAGACTCCCTGCATTGCTCAAAATGGTCCTTCCCACAGTGCCAGCATGTCTACACTAAGAAGCACTCATCCGCATGCTGGTCATAGGCATGTTCGTTTAAAATGCAGTTGCCTGGGCCCTACACCAGCACATTGAATTGTAAATAATGTTTTCCTGGAACACAACCACACTCACCTGTTTGTTTCTTATGTATGATTGATTTTGTACTACAGTGGCAGATATGAATAGTTTGAATCATATGGCCTGCAAAGCCTAAATATTTATTGTTTGGCCTTTTATAGAAAAAGCTTGCTGACCCTTGTTGGTAGAGACAGGTAGTTCTCAGTCTTGGCTACATAATGGAATCATGTGGACAGCTTTAACAAAATTGCTGATGTCAGGATCTACCCCCACCCTGTCAGAACCTGGGATTTAGTCCGGGTAAAGTGAAGTCGCTCAGTCGTGTCCGACTCTTTGCGACCCCGTGGACTGGAGCCTACCAGGCTCCTCTGTCCTTGGGATTCTCCAGGCAAGAGTACTGGAGTGGGTCCAGGTAACTGAGTTTTAAAAGCTTTCCAGGTAATTCTAATGTGTAGCCAAGGTTGCAGATCTCTGTTATAGTGCAGGAAGAGTGCTTATAGCAGTACAAGCTGGTGATTTTGGTTCCTAAAGTTTTTTACTAGGTCAGAGTGTCAGAGTTGCAGACAGGAAAGGTCGAAGAATGTCTTACTGCTTTAAATGCCACATTTCAAAAGCTTCTGGATGCTTGGAATAGGACAAAAGCTATGTGTATGTGACAGTAGGCAGAAATGAAAAGAGGAATGAGCCTGCACTCGAGTTGAAAGACTAACAACAGGACTTAAACCTTGCCTTTTGATAAGTAGCAGGTCCGTTATTTGAGGATGAATAAAACAGGAAGAACAACTGGATCCAATGGGAGATTTATTTAACAACGGAAAGAGTATATTATCCTAAAGACTCACAGGGAGGAGCAGTCCTCTGAAAATTATTTTCTATAGAAAACAAAAGAAAAATTTAGGAAACTATCTGGCACTCTCAGGAGGATATAAGAAATGGCTTCTGAAAAGTAGATTGTAAATCTGGTTTCCAAGCCACATTCGACCCAGCACATGTGTCTTGTATGGTCTACCTGTTGTTTTTAGAAATTTTGAATGAGTTGTCAGCATTTAAAAACAGATTTCATATAAAAATTCAGATTTGTAGCATCTTTTGAAAGATCAACTCTTTCAGCAGCAAGACTGAATCACATCTCCCCTACTGTCTCCTTTCTTGAACACTTCATCCCTTAAGGCAATTAGGTGACGCCAAGCAGGCGAGGCATCCCTGCCTGGTGAGGGGAGCTGTCCTGGCACAGGGCAGGGTGCCCTGTGGAGGGGTGACTGTCTTGGGATGTCAGAGTATGAGTATTGAGAGGAAATTGTCTGCTTAGGAAGGGCAGTTCTAAGAGAAACTGGGGCTCCTTGGAGAAATGGCTGATTCCGGGGCTGGGGCAGGGAAAGAATAAGATGGATCTGGAACTCCTCATGCCAGCTTCAGTACTCAGAGAATGGTGAGGACAGACCCAAAAGATATAATGACAGTAATGGATTATAACCATTCAGGAAAATAGGAAACTGAGAGGGAATAAACAAATGAACAAATGAATAAATTGTAAGCTTTATAAAGAATAGAATATTTACTTAGTTCTAAATTATGTCTGTACAAAATACTTATTGACTGCAAAGGAGAAGAGTATCTTTTTGGTCAAGGTTGGCAGTTTACACCTTGATGAAGTGGTCAGGTAAACCATTTTCAGTAATGAGGTCAAAGTCGTGTGTCACATGATCATATGCAATGAGAATGAATCATCATTTTTGAGATACTCTAACTAAAGATGTGTGACCTGAATCTAATAATGGAGAAACATCTGAGAAACCCAAATTGAGGGACATTCCAATGCAAAATAACTGACCTGTAATCTTCAAAAGTGTCCAAGTTATATAAGATGCAAAGACTGTGGATTATTTCCAGATTGCAGGAGACTAAAGAAACACAACTGCTGAAGGCAGCATGGTCTGAATTGGATGGTATTGGGACAAATGGCAAAACGTAAATGAGTCAGTCAGAGGATTTAGTGGTACTAATGTAACAATACCAGTTTCCTGATTTTGATGATTATATTGTGATCATCTAGGGAAAATACCCATAGATTGTAGGAACTATATGTCGAATTGTTCAAGTGTAATAGGACATCATGGAAACAGCTTACTCTTAGATGGTTCTAGATTTTAAAAGCTTCTTTGTATTGTACTTGGAACTTTTCTGTAAGTTTGGGGTTCTTTCAAAATTAAACAAATTTATATGTATGTATAAATTTATACACATGGCTTTACACACATGGGGAAAGTGGGTGGCTTGGGGTGTTTGACCACAACATTCATTTTTGTTTTAGCTTTTATTTCTTTAATTGTATTGTCACTACTGGATAAAGAAAGTCTCAAAGTAGTAGCCTGTTTGTTGTAAGGCCCTGGATCATAGTAACTCTTCGTAAATGTGAGTTTTATTGGCTAAATTAGCAGTAACTATGTATACATTTTAATAATATAAGGTTCATAGTTTTCTAATTGTTAATATTTTGTATGGTGTTTATTATATGCTATCTTAAGACAAAATTTGAATATTTTGAATTGCAAAACAGATTTAGGATTTATTAAGAATGGCAGCATAATTTTTCTATAAATTATGCCAGTAATTTTTGAAGTGTTTTGTTTGGCTAATTGATCTAATATGATTTAAGTTGGAAGTGAAACTTTAGTACCTTCTCAGAGGTAAACTTTGCCTGCTTCTAGCATGTGTGTATCCTTCCACTTTTCATGTTAAAGAAGGCAGTTAACCTTTAAATAAATGAATATATATGTAATAGATATTATATATATATAAAATGAAAACTAAGATAGATTGTATAAAAATAATTTAATAATGGTAGCCTAAGACTAGAGTTCCTAATGAAATAGAGAAACAGGAAAGGGGACCTCAGAAAAGATAGAATTTCAGTCTTAGCTTTGGTGATTAGAAAAATTGATAGGTTAAAGAATATTTAAAAAATCTAGTAGACTTTAAAGCAAGCTATATATCCTCTAAGTCACTGGAGAGTATAAAAAGCAAAGTCTATAAGAGTAACAGGCAAAAGAAAGGAAGGAAATATTTAAATCAGAAAATATTTAGTAACATGGGAAAATACAATATAAACCATGTGTGGGATGAGCCCAGTTTTGCACATGGGTTTTCTGTGTGTATAACAAGCATAGTTATACAGAAAAAGAAACTGAAATGAAAATAAGATTGAGTAGTTTCCTCTAGGAAGTGAAATTATGGGTGATTTTTCTTTCCTCCTTTGCACTTTTTTATATTTAAAGAAATTAATATATATGTGCTTTTATGTGATAGCTATCAACACCCAGTGAGCAAATGTTGTTTAAAAATTCAAATGTAATATATCCTATTATATATTTTATATAGTACGGAATATTCTAAAATATTTTATAGTTTTTTCATTGGAAAAATCTTTTTATTTCTAGGCTTATTGGTGGGCAGTATTACTTATGGGAATTGCCCTGATCATGTTAATGGCTGGTTTTATTAAGATATGCAGTGTACACACTCCAAGTAGTAATCCAAAGTTGCCTCCTCCTAAACCTCTTCCAGGTAAGACAATTTGAGCAAGGTATATATTTTTATTACTCAGAACCATTCGCAAATAGAACTGAATTATAAAGGAGTCTTTAGTAGTTGATTTATAGTACTTTCTCCTTGAGAATGGGATTACTAGATGGATTATTTAGTTGATTTTTAAGTGTGTGTGTGTTTTTTTTTTCCACTCAACCCAGTCTAGCTTATGGCTGCTGATTTAATGCTAATATATTCTTTTTAAAAAAGATAGTAAAATCTTCCCTTTTTGGTTTTATTGTGATAGACCACTTATTTTTTTCTTTTTTTTTCCATTTATTTTTATTAGTTGGAGGCTAATTACTTTACAATATTGTAGTGGTTTTGCCACTTTTAAATGATTGGTCTTTCTAACAGCTATGCTTCAGTTATGGGTTTTGTATTCATGCTCCTGAAATATATTCTGGCACATAAACTTATTTTCCCTAGGGAAAAATACAGCTTTCTCTTGTGGGGGCATACAGATTCCAGTCTGTGGGAGAGTCTTAGGGTAGAGGCTTCAGTTACCAAACAACTGTAGTTATTCTCCATCTCTGAAAATGGAGAATAGGAAACCTCTCCTAAGGTTTTATCTCCACCTTTACCTCTCAGGGAGCCAGGGCTGGGGGGAGATGAGAGACGGGAAAGATCTTTGGATGAGAGACCCTGGAGAAGGGAAAGGCTACCCACGCCAGTATTCTGGCCTGGAGAATTCCATGGACTGTATAGTCCATGTGGTCGCAAAGAGTTGAACATGACTGAGTTACTTTTCATTTCATTTCATGGATTTGGAGAAGGGTAAGAAATCCAGATTATTTAGGCCCCGCCAGTTTCTCCCTCCTCCTCCCCAGCCTGGGTGTCCCTTCCACCCTTTTCTTCAGGACCCTTGGACTCTGTTCTTGTGTGTTCAAGGGCGGGCACCATCCCAGGGTTCCCTCTCCTGCCTCCCACTCAACTTCACCTCTTGAAGCCTCTTGCCTCAGGCCAAATCCACTGCCCTACGTAAAGTTGTTTAAAACTAGGGCTTTCTTATAATTTTCCCTCAGTTGTTCTCCTGTATTTCCCTATCTTAAGGTAAGAAACTTTCAGTAGTCATGCTGGGATAATATCTTGGAGGTAAGCAGAGGAAATTTGATTTCGATGTCATTGCTTTTCAGAATTACTGCTTTAGCAGTCAGGAACTTTTGTTAGTTTCTTACGAATTTCCAAGGGCCACATGACACTTTTTAACTACACTACCAGTTCATTTTATTGAATGAGACTACATTATTCTCATTCAAGGAAAATTCTTTAACTTAATTTCATTTTAAGAAAATGCCAGCTCTTAACTGCTGTTTATTGAACCCTCACAAAAGATGTTGAGCACTTGGACATGAATTATCATATAATCCTCACAACAGACTGTATGAGTTAGTTAATTGTCTCTGTTTTAGAGACTAGTCATCTGAGCTTCAGAGAGGTTAAGTCATTTGCTCAAAGATACCCAGCAGTTTTTTCCTCGTGGAGTCTGTCCTCAGAATCCTTACTAATCTGATAGTTGTAGCTGTTTAGCAGTTGTAACGTGACTAGTCTAAGTTGAGATGTATTGTAAATATAAAATGCCTACCAAACTCTGAAGAATTAGTATTTTTAAGATGAAATATTTTATTAATAATTTTTAATATTTTGGCTATATTGGGTTAATGAAATCAAAATATTATTGAAATTATTTTACCTGTCTCTCTTTTATTTTTTTCATTATGGCTACCAGAAAATAGAAAATTATGTGTGCGGCTCATACTGTATTTGTTTTGGACAGAGCTGGTCTGTCCATTTATTGAAATGGCAACTTTGTCTTTAAAAGATTGAAACACTCATGATAAACCTCTTTTGCTTTTGTTTGTGACCCACAGGCACTTTAAAGAGGAGAAGACCTCCCCAGCCCATTCAACAGCCCCAGCGTCAGAGGCCCCGGGAGAGTTATCAGATGGGACACATGAGACGTTAACTCAGCTTTTGCCTTGGTTCTTCCTAGTGCCTACAATGGGAAAACTTCACTCCAAAGAGAAACCTATTAAATCATCATCCCCAAATGAAACCCTCACAAATAACAGTAGAAGAAAAAAAATGGCAAGAGATCATGTCCTCAGATCAGGTGGAATTACTTAAATTTTAAAGCCTGAAAATTCCAATTTGGGGGTGGGATGTGAAAAAAAAAAAAGGAACCCCATTTTCTTATAGACAGATATTTTTAACCTAATGGCACAAAGTCTTAGAATATTATTATGTGCCCCGTGTTCCCTGTTCTTCGTTGCTGCATTTTCTTCACTTGCAGGCAAACTTGGCTCTCAATAAACTTTTATCACAAATTTAAATATATATATTTTTTTCAACTGCCAATCAAGGCTAGGAGGCTCTACCACCTCAACATTGGAGACATCACTTGCCAATGTACATACCTTGTTATATGCAGACATGTTATTTCTTACGTACACTGTACTTCTGTGTGCAATTGTAAACAGAAATTGCAATATGGATGTTTCTTTGTATTATAAAATTTTTTCCGCTCTTAATGAAAAATTACTGTTAATTGACATACTCAGGATAACAGAGAATGGTGGTATTCAGTGGTCCAGGATTCTGTCATGCTTTACATGGGCAGTTATGAGAAGAGAATCAGTTTACCTTTTCCTCATGATGGAGTTGGTTCTGATATTCGTTTTGTTTTATCAAACGGCTGCTAAGAGCACAGGATTGACGACACTGAAGAACACAGTTAAGTGTTGTGAAAACTGGACATATGCAGCATACTACTACTTCAGACTTAGTTCTTTATGTAAATGTCTGATTTCTGCTTACTTATTTTAAACTTTCTAATTCAATTCCATTTTTGAATTGATAGGTGAAATTTTTATTCATGTTGGTAGCAGTTAGGTCAATGAAATGATTCTTTTTATTTGCAGCCTCTTATTTGTATGCTAATTATGTTTTGGGTTTTGTCTGATATGGAAAAGAAAAGCTGTGTGTCTGTTTTATCAAGATATTTGAACAGAGTTTTCAGCATATCATCATGATCATTGGTAACCACTAAAGAGGAGTGATTTGCTCAACTAGTAGTTAAAATTGTAGATAGGCTTTCTGACACTTTTTTTCCCTAAGATATTTTATCAGCAATGAAGGTGAAACAGCACAATGTCCCATTCCAAATTTATTTTTTAAACAAGTGTAAATAATTGGCTTTTTAAAGAAAGAAGTCAAAAGCATTTAATGTATTAACAGGCTTATTGCTATGCAGGAATGGAAGGGGGCATTACAAAGAAAACTTTTAAGCTTGTGACGTATTTATTGCTTCTGTTTTCCAACTACATCACGTTAAATTAGAAGTAAACAGCTATGATTTTCCTGGCTTCACATAGGAGGCAAATTTAGGTAAAGTTGAAACGATTTGTGTTTGGCTTTTTTTTTTTTCTTTTTTTCTTAAGAGTATAAGGTTTACACAATCATTCTCATAATGTGACGCAAGCCAGCAAGGCCAAAAATGCTAGAGAAAATAATGGGATCTCTTCCTTGTAAACTTGTACAGTATGTGGTGACTTTTTTCAAAATACAGCTTTTGTACATGATTTAGAGACAAATTTTGTACATGAAACCCCAGATAGACTATAAATAATTCTAAACAAACAAGTAGGTAGATATGTATGTAATTGCTTTTAAATCATTTAAATGCCTTTGTTTTTGGACTGTGCAAAGGTTGGAAGTGGGTTTGCATTTCTAAAATGGTGACTTTTACTCCGCCAGAGTTCTTAGTAACTTCTTGAGTGTGCTAGACTTTGAACATGTACATTTTTTGCTTGAAATGTTATCCTGTGGTAGGGTTTTGGCAGGTATACAACTGCCCTATTTTATTTTGAGTCTAAGTTAAATGTTTTCTGAAAAGAGATACGTGCACTGAACTCTTTCCACTCCAAATCAAGATGTGGTAAAACAAAAGGATCAAGACAAGTGAGATCTAATACTACTGTCAGTTTAATGTCCACTGTGTTTTATACAGTATCTTTTTGTTCACTTTGGAAATTTTTACTAAAAATTGCAAAAAATAAAGTATTGTGCAAAGATGTAAGGTTTTTTGAAACTTGAAATGCATTAATAAATAGACTTGATGAAATCCACTTGAAGGTTTCATACTCTTTGAACTCTGAGAACTATCAAAGAAGCGTCCCGCAAGGCAGCCTTTCCTTGCTAAATGAAAGAGATGGTTAAGCAGAAAGGGAATTGCCTCTTCCCACACAAGTATAGATATCTTTATTCTTAGTTAGGACTTCATGTAAAAATTTTGTGATTAGATCTCTCTCTTTCTGTACACAGTGAACATTTGAAAAACATTTAACTAATCTCAACTGCTTTGCATTATTTCTACTTAGTATTCAGAGTGCTTAAACGTGTCTTAGTGGAAGAGCTGAGTCATTTTGGAAACTGTGGTCTTATATATATTTTCCAAAGTTTTGAATGCTAAGTACTTCATTTATTTTAAAAGTTGAGTTTGATGGTAAGTGTATTTTAAAAATTTGAGCCATGTTTTCCTGCTTTGTCAAATTCATAGCATGTAAGAAGACTTGACATTTCAGCCTTACCTAGAGAAAGAATTGTAAGCCCAGAATATAGTGCCCTGCACAGAATAATCTACCCCAAACCCAAGTTATTTTTTTAATATATTGAGGCCAGTTTAAATAAGTAGTATTTGTTAAGTGAGTAAAATCATGCAATACTTTTTACTTTAATTCAGAAACCTCAAAATATATGTTTATTAAACTATTGATATTAAGTCGGATGATTGCAAGTTTACTATTTTTACTTACAACTACATATTTAAATTTTGTTTAGATTAAACCAGCCATAGAGTAAATTATTAAACTTTCTGGACTAGTGCCCTTTATCATGTCAGAAAATACACAGTTTGGGGAAGGACTTTTTGGGAATGGCACCTTTATCTGATCAGTCTTGTTTTCTGAGGTGTCTTCAGCAGTTTGTGCTTTGGGTACTTTGTTTTTGTTATATTCACAGACTAGTGAAAACTGAAGATTTCTCCAAACTGAGCAAACCACTCCCAAGTTCTTATATCTGTCCCTGTGGTCTGTATATTTTAAGACCTAAGGATTATTATTTCTCCAAAGGTGGGATTAGCATCCATGGCAGCTGTGCAATTATGGGTTCTTGTTCTTGGGAAGGCTTTTAATTTCCTAAGTATTTCTAATCGAAAGTATAACAGTAGTAAGTCCATTATAAAACTGGACAGCCCATCTTCAGGGGTTTAGGAAATGATGTTCGTTATCCAGATTTAGAGTCAAGGTCTCCCAAAACTAAGAGCAAGTTGGATTTAGCTTTAAAGCAGCTGCCGGGGACAGTTATTCTTCAGAGAAAGTCACTAAAGTTGCAAGAAATTGTAGTTTCCTAAAAAGCACTTTTTACTTCTAAGTAGCAGAAAGGATAATCAGTTTGCCTTACAGAACTCAGCTTCAATTTCAGCATTTCTGGTTTTATGTTCTCATTTAAAAACAACTTCCATTCGTTATTACCAGTTTAGTTTTTCCACTCTCATGTCTGTATACAAACCTTTAGGATACAAGTGAACCCTTGTATTCTGCACTATGTTAACAGGTTTGTTAATGCAAACATGTTTGCACTATTTTCAGTAGAAATTTATGTTTTATAATTGATAAGCTTTTCAGAGTATTTGATCTCTCTTATGAAAAACAGCGCAATGCTAGGTAAAAATGGAGGGTAGAGCAAAATACTTATCAGCCTCTGTTTTTTCCTAAAATTTCTGCTAAAATCACAGTGATTGGGGAAAGAAAAGATCATATCCAACAAGGATAAGGAATACTGGAGATAACAAGAACAGCGTTTTGGAGACTGGAGAGCATTTGGAGAAGTAGTGTCTGACTTGGCAGATCCTTGGAAGCCAAATCCTAAACCAGCATTGGAAACATGAGAATAGCCCAGTTTATATTGTTAACATTTTGGGATATTCTATGTAGCTTTCTTATTTAACAATATATTGATATTGTATCTACATAATTTTAATGATTGTAAATATTTCATTCTATGGATGTATTGTACATTTTAAAAAGCCTATTGTTTGGACATTGAGGTTTTTAGATTGTTCATTATTTTAAGTAATCCTTTAAGGAAAATTCTAAGCCAAATAATGAAATAAATTCCTAAAAGTGGAATTAAAAGTGAGTTAAAGACTTTCTAAAGGTTGATAAAAGTAATGATGCTGTCTTCCAGATAATATGTACCAAGTTATACTTCTGTCATTAACATATATTAGCATATTATATAGATAATTTATTAAAATCTGAGAGCCCTCTGGTTAGACACTCACATGCATGTAGCCATGTGGACTTGTTAGAAACAATAGTAGGACTCCTGCTTGGTTGACTTTGTTAGCTTTGGACAAAACCCAATTGAAAGTCAAAAGTAGCGCCCTTATTTGGTCTCTAAATATCACTGTCTTCAAAGAAACCTGACTTCCTTGGATAACTGGCTAGTTCCAGGTATAGGGAAAGAAATGTGTATGTAGAGCCGAGAAAAAGCACTGTCACACCAGAAAGTAAGGAGGTCTATCAGACTAGAGGTCTATCAGAAAAGATTCAGGAAGCATCTTGAGGAAATTTTGATTGGCCAAAACTGTTTTATGGTATGAATTAATAATGATAGTTTACAAAACTGTAGTTACCTTTGGAACTTAACTATTCCAGTTAATAAAGAGGAGTGATACAATATCACCATTTTTATCCCACAATGATTAAGGGACCCAGACAATGATCAGTAGTGACCACTAACCTCACAAAAGTGCGGTCAAATAATTTGTGCCTCCTAATGGAAACACACATACCACTTATGAAGCAGGCCAGCCAAAAGTCAGATCTGATCTTGATCAAGCCTCTGGATCTAACCACCTCTTTACTAGAAATGACACCCATGGCTTAGCAGGCAAAGAATCCACCTGCAGCAGGAGACACAGGAGACTCGGGTTCGATCCCTGGATTAGGAAGATTCCCTGGAGGAGGGCATGGCAACCCACTCCAGTATTCTCGCCTGAAAGATTCCATGGACAGAGGAACCTGGCGGGCAGCAGTCCACAGGGTCACAGAGACATGACTGAAGGGACTTAGCATGCATGCATGCAAAGGAACATGTCAAATGATACCACAAAAGATTTAATCAGCAAAATCCAGACTGCAAAACTACAGGACAAATGACCCTGTTTCTTCAACAACTGAATTGCAAGGAAAAAAGAAAAAGATGGATTAAGAGAGATTTAAGATATTATACCTGCCAGATAGTATATCTGCCAGTACAATTTGTGGACTTATTTGGATCCTGATTGAAATAATGAAAAATGAGACCATTGGGAAAATAGGAAAACTTAACTGGATATTTAATGATTTTAAGGATTTTTGCAGTTATTTTTAGGTGTGAAAATGGTATCATGGTTACATTTTGAAAAGGAACCCTTTTAGAGATGCATATTGAATACCTAAAAGTGAAATGATATGGTGTTTGCTTAAAAAAAGTTGTGAGCTGCAATTGGGTAATATCTGGGAGTAAAGTTGAAAACAGTTTTGACCGTGAGTTGATAACTGTTGAACCTGGGTGATGGCTACTTGGGGATTCATTATAGTGTCTTCTCTACCTGTGTTCCTATTCAAAATTTTCTATAAAAATTAAAAAAAAATTTAATGTGGATTAAATTCTTATAGAAGCTCATTACTGTTTTTATTTTAGCAACAATTCACGATAACGGCCTATATTCTTAATGATTTTTTAAATAATGATTTTAGTGGAATTAAACTTGAACCAGTCAAGCAAGCATAATTAATTATATTCTGCTCCAGTTATGATGAATGATTAATTGATTTCAACTGCTAGGGTGAGTGCTTGAAGCTATCAGTCACTTAGTAATCATAGCAAACAGGCCATTAGATCCCTCCTTGCTCAGTAGATTTTGTGGGGCTTAATAGCTATTTAAGAAAAATATTTTCTATTAAAACATGTCAGGGAGTATGATCAGATTATCCACGTTTAACCTGTGTGTCCCATATTAGGATGTGTTAAGTAGCTCAGTACAGTAAGCTGGATTCTACTCTTTCTCCTTAAAATGATAATCATCCCTGGAGGTGGAAATATATCTTTAAAAAGGTATCTTGACCCACTGGAAAAAAAAATAAAAAAATAAAAAGGTATCTTGAAATTGTTTTCTGTGTAAAGAAATTAGAATAATTTGATTATAAAGTGTCAATGTTATGATTAATTTTCACTATTTTGGATTTGTGATCATAGTTTTTTGCAGTTCCTATTAGTTGCAGCTCTGATTAACTGAATTGATCTATTAACCATTGTTTCTTCTTCTCCCTTGAAACCTTATCAGAACATGTTTGGAATTCTTTGGCTTATGTGGTCTGCACATGCTGATTTGTGTGGACTGGTTGCCTCGGTTATTCACTGGATGGATAGATCTGTGTTAAGCTCTTGGTTGCTCCATCACCTCTGCTGGATGATAGGAAATCAGTAGTGAACTTAATAGTCCCTGCCCTCGAGAAACTTAAGGCTGGTAGAGACAGATACTAATCCTTTATCGTGTGCCCAGTGCTCAGTCATGTCCAACTCTTTGGGACCCCATGGACTGTAGCCCACCAGCCTCCTCTGTCCATGGGGTTTCCCAGGCAAGAATACTGCAGTGGGTAGCTATTTCTTTCTCCAGGGGATCTTCCTGATCCAGGGCTTGAACCCAGGTCTCCTGCATTGCAGGTGGATTCTTTACTGTCTGAACCACCATTTGAGCAATAATCATGTGAATACATGTCAATATCAACCATGATAAATGCTGTGAGGGGAGGCTTTGGTGGTCCAAGAGCTGGTCATGCAGAGATGGGATTGAGGAAGGAGATGGGACCTAGTCAGGGAGGACATGGCATGCATCCTCAGAAAGTGATGCTTGAATCCAAATCTGAAGAATGAAGAGAGATTAGATAGGTCAAATAGGGTTTTTATTAATAATGACTGGTTATATATTGGGCACTGAGAGCTAGTTTCTCTTTGGGGAAAGGTAATATTTTTTGCTCTTGATTTTATCATATGTGAACCCAGCTATTTGGATTCCTTTGTGTAATTTTTTTTTAATGATTTTTCATTTTTGCAGAACATATTCATTTACTGAAGAGCTGGCTTGTACTTTGGCAGATGTCTTACTTGGTTACTGTTCTTAAGGATGTTGGCAAAAGTTTGAGAGTTGTAAAAGGCCCTTGACTTTGCAGACCTTGATATCTGTATCCTGACTACCATAAACTGAGAATCAGGACCTCTAACCTCCTACCATGCTGGGTGAGGTGTCCTCCTTATTTACTGCATTGTGGCATTCTGTCTGGGGCTTCCCAGGTGGTGCAGTGGTAAAGAACCTGCCAGCCAAGGCAGGACACGCGGGTTCCATCCCTGGGTTGGGAAGATCCCCTGGAGTAGGAAATGGCACTCCAGTGTTCTTGCTGAGAGAATTCCGTGGACAGAGGAGCCTGGTGGGCTACAGTCCATGGGCTCATGAGTCAGACACGACTGAGTGAGCGCATGCAGGCGCAGCATTCTCTGCGTTCTCTGTCATTTCACAGCACTTATCACACTGGCATAATCCTGCCCCACCCAAGCCAAGCTCTTGAAAGAATCGTCTATTCCCAGTGGCTACTTTAGTTCCATTCGCTTATCAACCTGCTGTGTTTTGTCCTTAGCCCCCCAGGGACTGTAATCCAAGTTCTCAGGGACCTCATAATCTAGTGGAAAGGAAAAAAGCCAATGATGATAATGCAATGGTATCTGTGCATAAACTATGAATACAGTGTAGCTAGAAACTCAGAGGAGACGCTTGTGTGAGCCAAGATGATTTCCCAGAGGATATATGCTTGAGCTGAATTTTGAAGTTTTGGCAAAAGTTAGCCCAAACTTACTTTTACTTTTAGATATAATTTAACTGCAAGGCAGTTTCTTGACTGTTTCATGCTGTTATACTTTGATGCCGGTGGGAATCCAGTTTCTTCTGTCTGGATTACCCTTCTCTCTCGATTCTTCTATAGCGCTTTTATTGATCTCCATTTTCTTGAACTTGTGTATAGTAAGTATTCAAGAAACATTTGTATTTTAATCACGGGTGTGTGCTTTGCACAGTAGGCAGTGTGGCTAATTTCATGAAATAATACGCAAAAGTTAGTGTCATCACGTTACCCACACCCATACGTGTAATTTTAACGTCTCTGATTCTAAGTCCCTTGGCAGCATGTCTTCCTCCTCTCATCCCCAGAGAGAAGTTTGCTTTCAAAATCTAATATGCATTTGTATTTTTAGAATATAAAATATACCCACCATGTTTTGCACAAGTGGGAAAAGCACAGCTTAGCTTTGGAGCCTATAAGCAACACATAACTCCGGATTCCTAAAGCTCAATTTAGAAATTAAATGGGGAGGCCCTAGCTTCTTTGTATGTGTGGACAAGTGTTTTCTTTAGCTAAATCATCAACAGTATTTTTTTGTCTGATTATTTCATAATAAAAGGTAGAAGTTAAACATTTTCTTTTCCTGCAGCAAACGTCCAGATCAACATTTTTCTATAAATTTCACAAAATATTAGTTCCATAGGTTTTAAAATAACTATTCAAAAAAATAAGTTGGGAGGGGATGTGGATTCCAGGGTCAGATGAAAATGCTGAGCAAAAGTCAAATGAGTTTTTGTTTATTGACTGATTTTTTAAAAAGTCAGGTTCTTCTAAGTGCATCTAATACTGTATGTTAACTCTGATTGTGCTCTCTAAAAGGGCCTTATGAGAGTGCTCCCAGACTAGGAAACTCCTGTTCTCCTCTGTCCCCTCCATCCGAGGGTCTAGATTCTGTATTGTGTATTGCTGTGTAGGAGGCGTACACCTTTGTAAGATCCCCAACCAGGGACAGGTTCTCTTACCCAAGGAATCCTTACAGGTTTGGAGCTTCACAGCTACTACACTTGTCACCGATGAAGCATGGATCACAGAGGTTCAGACGTCAGGCTGTCAGCCTGCTCTTTCAGTCTTACATGCATCTCTGCTTTCTGTGAGTGTGGTTACCAACTCTGTTGATCTTGTATCTCAAACTGAAAAATCTTGAGTAAACATTCATAATATGGAAATATTTATAAATAATGCAAGTGTTATGTTTCTATGTTTTAAAATAAGCAAAAATTTAAAGGAATGAGTAAAAGATTAATGGAAGCTACAGTATTTCTTCCCACATTCCAACAGGTCTTTTTGCACACACCTTGGTGTGTACCCAACCCACTTTGTAAACCTCTGGCTCTAGAGACAGAATCTATATATCTTTCCAGTCAAGTAGCTTTCTTTCACCCTCCCCACATTCCTGGGTTAAGTATGCTTTCCGATGGAACACCATAGCTGTTGAGGAATGCAGGGCACTCTTAGGTGCTCACTTCTAAAGGCCTCCAAGATAAAGTAAACAGTAAATGGAAAAAGCAAGTATTAATAAATATGTGTAGCATGATTTCTTATGTGTGAAATTTTTGAAGTTTGTAAAGATACATAATTTATGTATAGAAAATGTCTAGTTGATACATTGGAAACTGTTAAATTATTTCTGAGCACTGGTCTTGGGAGAGGAAGAGCATTTTTTTTTAACTTTTTTCTTCCATATTGTTTGAATTTTTATGAAATATTCTTTTTATAATAAATAATTAAAAATTACTGCATATAGTGTGATGTCAAATATAGTGCAACACATTGTCACTGTTGATGGTTGAAGTTGGGTGATTGGAACATTGGCTTCCTTACTATGTTTCTACTTTTATGTATCTTTGAATATTACCATAAATGGAAATTAAAAATTAAAAATAAATCCACCACAAAAAGAGTCTATAGAAATACACCACATAGTAATTGATCATCTTGGGAATAGGAAGAGAGCTGAGGAATGGAGCTTCAGATAACTTCTCCCCGTAAGTTCTTATGTTCCATGAGTGTGTATTGCTTTTAAGGGGTATAAAATACTTGTTTGACTTCCCACATACTTTAGGAATATACAAAATGAATGCACAAGCCATGAGTGTTTAATGGGTACGGCTCAGCTGTATCATAGTAAGATCTTGAGGCTTGTTTTATATTTGGATTCTTGAGCTCGATAGATAATAAACAAAGGTAAAACTCCAAGGCATGGCCAGACAGCTCTGCACTTCCCCAGCTTCATCAGGAGAGGACAGCTAAGGGTTTGCTGTGAACGATTTGCACTGTGAGCTAGTCACCAGGCTCTGTAACATGAAAGACATAGAGTACCTAGTGACAACTCTTACAGTAGGGTCCAAGGGAATTGATACATAAAGGGTATTTTCTGTTGCCAGCTGCAATGCTGGGCTGCATTCATAGACATACAGAATCTGTAAGGAGAAAAATGATGGTTCATTAACTGTGTGACTTACTAAAGTTAGTTAAGCTTTAAGTACCTCATCTGTGAAACAAGGATGGTAATATTAATTACCTCGGGGACTGTGATGAGGATTAAATGAGAATGTTTGTAAGGCACCTTGCATATGGTGAGCACTCAAATGCCAGCTATCCTTATTTTCATGTGAAAAACTGCTTATCGAGCTGAGAACATTTAGCTTGTGAGCACGTGTTCACTGATTAAGTATTTTCTCAAACAGCCACGTGGTTAGGGATGGTTGGTCTTTGGTTGATGCCGTCACTCTCGCAAGTTTAGGTGTGGGCATACAACCCAGGCCGACCAGTAAGATATTCGTGGATTCTGACTTTCTCTGGTTGTTAAGTCTTAGTGTGCTGCCTGAGGCTGCAGCATCCAACTTGCTATCAGCCTGAGGATGAAGCCAACATCAAGGTTGGTAGAGAGAGGGAAAAAAACCCCACTTCATCTTAATGATATTAAAGAGCTGCTGAATTAACCTTCCCCGGAGCCCACCCTATCTTGGGACTTCCTGTTTGTTGAGATTTTTTAAAAATGTTTTTTATTTAAGCCAGTTTGAGTTAGCTTCTAAAAGCATAATGATAAAAGCTGTACCAGAAAATATTTGTGGTAGGGGTGGTGGCATTTATTCAGTGATAGTCATTGAGCACTTTGAAATGAGAGAATAAATAAGGAAGTTCTGACACACAAGGAATGAGGAACAGGAGGTTCTAGAAAGATTAGCAGCCTGACTGCATTGTGCATTTTTTCTACTTGCAGCTTAACCCACCTGCCTCTCCTGAACAGAGCAGCTGCTGGGGCCTCGAGGAGGCAGACAGTGCCTGGAATGAGGTGTCACCATCCTGACAGAGGATGTTGGGGGTGGGGGAGGTCCTTGGGAGTGTACCTGGTCTCCCTGGTTCCTGAGGAGCTGAGCAGATGAGTGGAGTTGCTTCCAACCCTGAGTTGAAGAGGTGAAAAGACCAGGAAAGGCTTCCTTCTCGTGCTTCGCTGGAGGACTGGCAACCTGTCTGCTGCTAAGCTGTGGCCAGGGCAAGTTGAGACTACTGTTCCTTCCACTACTTTGGGAATGCTCCCACTTAAGATACCCCAATACATGGGACAGAGCCCGAAGGAACAAACAAGGGAAAAGAAGCTCCCATGTGGGGCCCAGCAGCCAGGGAGAAGGATTACAACAGAACCCTCAGAACAGAAATAGCTGTTGACATAGATACCTTGAACCAAAAGAATAAGAAAACGAGATATAAGTGCAACGCACACACATGCACACACACACACACACACACACACACACTGATTTTCTGAGATCAAAAAAGATTTTGATATAAAAATTTCAAGAGATGAAGGAGAAAGTGGTCATGGTTGATGTCTAAATTAGTATCCTGGTGCAAAAACACAGATATAAATCAGGAGATGGATAGACACCGAGAAGGGGGTGGAGGATGCACTAGAAGAGGCAATCAGTAATGAAAGTTTCTTAGCTGATAAGAGATTTTGAATCTCACAGGGTTCCAAGAACGATTGATGATAAAAAATACTCCTAGGCATATTATATCTCTGAGCTGCAAGAATAGAAAAAAAATCTTACGAGTTTCCATACCAAAGAACAAGTGACTTCTAAAGGAGGAAGAGCCATCCTAGTACTGAACTGCTTATCTACAATTCTGAATGCTGCCACCAATGAGAGAAAAGGACTCGATGGAAATTGAACTTTTAGCTCACTCAAGCTTCAAAATGACTCAAGAAATACATTACCAGTTTCTTTTACTTAGTGACCAAATAAACTCGGAGTCAAAGTCTCCGTAAGAATGAGAAAGGGCCAGGAGAATGTAAAATCTTAGAATGGTAGAAGTGATCATAGCCCAAATCAGGGTGTATTACTAGTACCTGGACTGACACAACGCCTGGAGAAGCTCATCTCTCTGAGGAGTGCTGCTGGACTCTCCACTCTGTGAAAGCCTGTTCTTTTCCTGAATTGATCACATCACCATCTGCCTTGACAACTCCTCTAAAAACAGTCTGGAACTAAAAATAGAGAATCTCAGCAAGTCTGGGCATTGCAGGTGGGTGGGAAGCAGGGAAATGTTCCAAAGGTCTCCTTTGGGGCGTTAACTGTGGAACTGGTAGGGGAAGTGGATGTATTCTAAAGTTTGGAGTGAAAACAGTGAAAGAATATTTTGGTGGGAGAAATGTATGTCTGGTTTTCATATAATGGTAAAGTAAAGTAATTGTTATCTGATTATGAGCAACAGGAAAGGGACACCAGCAGGAAATATAAGGAAAATTCACAAGACGTTAACAAGATGGAAAGGGGAAATACCAATTTGATCAGTCTGCAAAAATAAATACAACAAAAAGTAGGAAATAAGTAAGCCAATAACTAAAATAGGATAGAGGAGTACAATTCTTATGTTAAATTTAAAGGGAATGTTTTTTCCCACTAAAAGAGACACTGAAATTGAGCTGGAAATATAAATCAACCAGCTATACAACATCTAGTAGGAAAATGTCTAAAACTTTTAAAGAAAAAATTATAAAGAAAGGGATGGACAAAGATACTAAGCAAATATAATTTAGAAAAATAGCAAATTGAAGAGTAGACAAGGAGAAATTTAACGTTAAAAGCAACATAAGAGAAATTTTATCTAACCATGTAAAGCACATATGCAGTATTAGCATTAGTTAAGACTATGTGTACCAAACAATATAAATGTAAAGACAACTTGATATAAATTTTGTAGATTTCAAAACATGTTTGTCCTGACGGGGGACAGAAGCCATTAAACAAAGAGACCCACACATTGTCAGGACCAGGGTGAGGGGACTGAGGCACTTGCCTTTGGTGTACAGTTTAAGGCGGCTCCAAAAACTCAGCTAATCAAGAGAAACAATATTTTAGTGCAGTATTTAAAAAAATCAAAATTAATGCAAAAATCTATGATGAATGAAATACCATATTTTATATAAGGACAGAAGCACTGATTTTTTTGTTGTTGTTTTGTTCCAAAATGGCATGGTCACGTTTAATTTTTCCAGAAAAATTAAAAGATGTTAAGAGTGGGTGGGAATAGGGGGTGGGGGCCAAAATATTCATTCGAATTTTCCCATAAGATGTTACAGAAAAACCCGGACAAACTTTTTGGCAACCCGATACATCTGTGTAGTGTGGGATAAGCTTCGTTAAATTACCCCTGGGGCAGTACCACCTCAATTGGGACTTTAAGCATGGGAAGACGCAGGGAGAACAGGAGAGGGGAAGGCAGAGAATCAATAGAGAGCTTTGCACCTTTCAGGGAACTGAAAGACGGCCCACATGCCTAGACCCAGGTTCTCAAAATTAGCGCATACTAGAATCACCAGGAAAGCGTTCAAGTCTCGCGATACCCAGGCTTTACCCAGACCAAGTTAATAAAAGTCCCTAGGAGTGGGGCTGAGAGCTAGGCGGTTTTGAAAGCTTCCGAGGCAGCTCTAACGTGCAGGCTGAGTTGGGACTAGGTGGACCATGACGTACGGAGCGAGGGCGACAAGACTGGAGGGAAAAGGGGAAGCTACCGTATTGGTAATTTATTTGGGGTTTTTTTCCGAAGAGCATTGGGAAGTCATTTGAAAGGCTCAAAGCAGGAAGACACACCGTGGTGCTGTAATGGGAATGGATTGAAAGTGGATCGAGTACAGCGAGAAGAGGCGGAAAGTTGTCGCCCACATCCAGGTAAGAGTGTCAGCTTGGGTTAGAATGATGGCGGTGGAAGCAGGGAGATGTAAACGCAAGAAGTATGGGTAGGGGACTTCCCTGGTGGTCCAGCGGCTAATGCTCCGTGCTCCCAGTGCAGGGGACCCTGGTTCAATCCTTGGTCAGGGAACGGGATCCCACATGCTGCAACCAAGACCTGGCATAGCCAAAGAAATATTTAAATATTTTTTTAAAAAGAAGTTTTGGTAGAATCCATAGGATTTGGTGATTGCTCCATTGTGAAGGGCCAGAGGGGAGGAAGTATTACAGATGCTCCCCTCCCCACCCCCATGTCTGGAATCAGCATCTAGTGGTGTAGTAAATGATACACACTGAGCCACAGAACCGACAGTTTAGGGAGAAGCAGGTTTGGAGGGGAGCAGGGAGGACACCATGGGCTTGGTTCTGAACCTTTGGAGCTTGTGAGACAGCAGAGTGGCAATTGCATATGCAGGGGTGCCCTCCACTCAGGGGGCACCCCACACTGCAACTCTAATGTGGGAGTGGTTGGCCTGCATGGGTCAAAAATGAAGCCAGAAAAGTGGGAAAATGGCCTAAAGAGGGAAAAGCAAGTGAGCAGAGAAGGAGGCCTCGACCTGGAGGAGTGCCAACCTTGCCAGGCTGAATAGAGGGCAAGGAGCAGAGAGGAGATGGAGAGGTGGTGGGGAAGCCAGCAGGGCACCAGTTCCTAAGGCCCCAGGGAGAGAGAGCATCAGTCACAAAACAGCTGAGCATTCAGAGGACAGAGATCCCTGTCAGCTGGGCTGAGCTAGGAAGTAGCTGGTGAAGTGACTGTGCCTGGGTGGGTAACTGAGGTCCAGTTAGGCAGGGAGGAGGACATTCTGGAGGAAAGAAGAGGAAGGAGGCATGGGAAAAGGCAGAGATGAGAAGTGTCGGGCGGGGGAGGTTCCCCCTCTGCTCCTCTTGAGTTCTTATGGCTGTGCATGCTAAGTCGTTTCAGTTGTGTCTGACTCTGTGCGATCCCGTGGACTGTACCCCGCCAGACTCCTCTGTACTCGGGATTCTCCAGGCAAGAATACTGGAGTGGGTTGCCATTTTCTTCTCCAGAGGATCTTCCCAGTCCAGGGATCAAACTTGTGTCTCTTACATCTCTTGATTTGGCAGGCAAGTTCTTTACCGTTATCTACCTGGGAAACCCTTGTGGCTGGATTAATAATAAAGTTGACACAAGACAGATTAACAGGAGAAAAAGAAACATTGAATTCATGCACACGGCAGCCTCATAAAATGGGACCTAAGATGTGGCCAAAGCAGGCAACTTTTATACTGATTAGACAAAGAGACAATGCATTTGTGAGGAATTGACAGGATGAAGAAACTTAGGTTTTGGGTGTTCCATTAGTAAAGAATATAAGCAGAGTTTGGTTTTGGGGTAGTAAATTAAAGAAGTGACGAGGTTTGTTTATACAGGCTTCTCAGACCCAGTTCTTTGGCTCTGGTGATAAGGGTGTCCGTCCTACCTTCAGATCAGAAAGGGCACCTTCACAGGAGAGATTTATTCCCTGCTTTTAGGGAGGTACAAAAGGGTGTCCCTCTTGCACTGGCCATTTCCTAAGTAACTTTAATCCAAAATAACCAATATGCCATTGTGGCATTTTGGGGGGCGGCCTATCCGGAGCCCCAGTGGAAGGAATGAGGTTTTCTGGTGGCCATTCATCACATAGAGATCATTGTAATTCAAGGAGTTTGTAGTATGAGATAAGGTGAGGAGGTAGGTGTGAGAGTTGGATGGTGAAGAAAGTTGAGCACCGAAGAATTGATGCTTTTGAACTGTGGTGTTGGAGAAGACTCTTGAGAGTACCTTGAACTGCAAGAAGATCCAACCAGTCCATCCTAAAGGAGATCAGTTGAAGCTGAAACTCCAGTACCTTCGCCACCTCATGCGAAGAGCTGACTCACTGGAAAAGACCCTGATGCTAGGAGGGATTGGGGGCAGGAGGAGAAGGGGACGACAGAGGATGAGATGGCTGGATGGCATCACTGACTCGATGGACATAGATTTGGGTAGACTCTGGGAGTTGGTGATGGATAGGGAGGCCTGGCATGCTGCAATTCATGGGGTCACAGAGTCGGACATGACTGAGCAACTGAACTTAGAACTTAAGCAGGTAGGTGGTGACTCTGCAGATGACTTCAGTTTCCCTCTTTTTTAACATATATTTTTCAATGTGGACCATTTTTAAAGTCTTTATTGAATTTGTTACAATACTGATTCCGTTTTATGTTTTGATTTTTTGCTGCGAGGCATGTGAGATCTTAGCTCTCCAACCAGGGATCAAACCCAAACCCCCTGCATTGGAAGGTTTACTCTTAACCACTGGACTGCCAGGGAAGTCCCCTCAGGCTTCTTCTTGTCCATCCATTTCCCGTCCATCTGACCTCCCTCTCATCCAGGCTCTGTGGGAGAACTGGCCTTGTCCTGGGCAGTCTGACTCCTTGCTATGCCACCCCAGAGATGTGTAACAACCACCAAAACTTTCAGTGTTTGTGGCAACATTATCAAGGTGAATGCCGAGGATGGGCAGCTTTGCTTTGGAGGGCAGTACATTCATTTTAGTGTTGAATGAAATGCTTGTTTCCTTCTCTCTGACTCCGGGCACCTCAAAGAGCCCAGCTGCAGTGTAATTGACGCCCCATTTCTTTCCTTGAGCTTTCTTACAAGTAAAGCACAAATAGACTTTTGCCTGAAAGGCAAGATGCCAGTGTTATCTTTCCTGAGTGGGCTCATAAATACAGATTCT
Organism: Muntiacus reevesi; assembly: GCF_963930625.1. Classification (NCBI taxonomy): domain Eukaryota; kingdom Metazoa; phylum Chordata; class Mammalia; order Artiodactyla; family Cervidae; genus Muntiacus; species Muntiacus reevesi. The sequence continues at coordinate 49,987,210 of NC_089255.1, forward strand.
TTGGAGGAGAGGTGAGTATAATCAGCGAACCAGCCAGCATTTTGCATGTGCAATGAACAGATGTGGCTGCATTATTCAGTTTCCCTATTTGACTTCCCTCCTAAGATGTTCTTCAGAAAATGTGATGTCGATGAACACATCTTCCCGAGTGAAAAGTAATCCATGCCAAGAGAAGTCTCAAATGTTCCTGTGAGCCATTTGTCGTGTCGGTTGCTTATTGATTTCTCTGCCCAAAATGTTATGACGTCCTGTGTCACTTCAAGTTTTCCTACAGAAGTTGAAATAATTTCTAATTATATTTTGTGTGAAACTAATTAGTATTGGAAAGTATGCTAGAGAAGAAAAACGGTTTTAACTCTGCCCTTTATTTTTTCTTTGTATTGCGAAATGTGACATTCATACTGATAGTGCGTGAAAAAATTCACTAAAGAATGGTGATAAAAATGAACACCTGTGCACCCACCATCCGGAGTGACACGTGCAATGTTGCTGGTACCCGGAACTCTCATGTGCACTTCCTCTTTCCAGATTACCACAACCTCACTCTTGTGCCAGGGGTGTTATTGATTTCACTTAGTATTTTACCACCTTTTTTTTTTTTTTCCCATAAAATTGGTTTTATTTTTTAACTTAATCAGAAAAACTTATTATTTATTTTTAAATTTTTGGCTGAGCTGGGTCTTTTGCTGTGCATGGGCTTTCTCTAGTTGCGGCAAGTGGGGGCTGCTCTCTAGCTGTGGGGCTCGGGCTTCTCGTGGCAGTGGCTTCCCTTGTTGCAGAGCAGAGGCTCTGGGGTGTGTGGGCTCAGGAGTTTCAGCCCAAGGGCTTAGCTGTCCTGTGGCATTTGGGATCTTACTGGACACGGGACTGAACCCATGTCTCCTGCATTGGCAGGTGGATTCTTAACCACTAAGTCCTTTACCACCTATTTAACCTATCATTAATGGTACAGTTTAGCTCTCCTTGTAACATACTACATATATGTTTTGTGTCTGTGTAAATGCATAAGCCCACAAGTGCTTCCTTAAATCCTGATGCCTCCATACTTCTCTTTCTCACTCTAGACTCAGCCCTATCTTGTTACATGTGTAGCTTTGGGTCATCTTTTTTGCTGCTCTTTAACAACCATTAGTAAGAATGTACCACAGTTCATTGCATTGCATGGGTGAATATGTGGACTGTTTTTGCTTGTGATGTTTTCAAGGCTGATAGGAGTATGCTTTGACGTGTGCATAGATTCTACAGGGTACATAGCAAAGAATATATTTAAAAAGTGATGTTTAAAAATTTTTTAAATTTAATTGTTATATTTTTGGCTGTGCTGGATCTTCGTTGTTGCGAGTGGGTTTTCTCCAGTTGTGATGACCAGGATTCTCATTCCGGTGGCTTCTTATTGTGGAGCATGGGCTTTAGGGTGTGCGGGCTTTAGTAGTTGTGGTCTGTGGGCTCCAGAGCATAAACTCAGTAGTTGTAGTGCATGGACTTAGTTGCTCCAAGGCAATGTGGGATCTTCCCAAGAGCAGGGAAGGCATTGGCAGGTGGAGTCTTAACCACTGGACTACCAAGGAAGTCCCAAAAAGTGATATTTAAAATTTTCTCTGGATAGTCAATGATAAAACATGCCCATCTAATGCAGAGGTTATCTTATTGTAAATCTTAGTATTTCTGACATAATGGAAAATATTGTTCATTTTAACATCTAATATTTCTAGATACACACAATAGCTAAAAGGGCAGTCAGATGCTTTTGCAGTCAAGAGTAGCATTCAGGACACAATATACAACCTGACCCAGCTGTCCTTCCTCCCCCACATCCTTTAGTTCTGTGGGTCTTTCCAAGACAAATAAAAGTGAATCATGCAGTTGATTTCATCAGAGGCAGACGCAGATATCTCTTTAGGACTTTTGTCTGCGGGAGTCCTGCTTGGGGCAAGAGCGTGTGAATGATGAGCTGTGTAGAGCTGAGGCTATGCCAAGGTCAGGTGAGGCTTTGACGTGCATAGTGAGATTCTCCTCTCTGAATTACTTGAAACACAGATCCAAGTAATTGCCAGATCTAATATTTCCTTCACATGCTCTGTGGTGGAATTTGCTGGTCAAAGCATCATTATTTCATTTATTGGGCAGTTTGAGATTTGATTTCTAAGTCTTTGAGATAGTCCAAGTTTTCCATTAGCTTCTGTGCCAAGCATTAGTGAAAGAGGAAAATGGTACTTAAATAGTAATTTAATCATTACAGTGACCAACTGCCCAGCTTTTATGGTTATCGTTAGTAGTTTTAGGAGAATTCTACTACTCTTGGTTTGGTTCAGTGAAATAATTGTATGATTTGTTTGATGGAAACTCTTAGTTTAAGTAGAATTTTTTTTCTATGGTCTTAAAGGGTATGTGCTTTGGGACACACAACTGTGATTAACTGGAATTTCACTTTATGGAATTGCTAGTTATATTGTAAAGAAGTATCTTCCCAGCATGCTTCAAAAAACTGATCAGAACAAACTAGCAAGCAAATAAGGGAAATTTGACTTAATTGTAAAAGACATTTTAAATTAGAACAGTGGATCTCAGATGACTCTTAAACTTGTACTTATTTGCATATATTACCAATTAGTCAGAAAATTGGGAAAGTTCTGGTTACACTAATATTTGAATATAGTTACATAACAGTTTTGAAAATCTCAGTTTATAACAGTGAAATGAGCTCCCTTTTAAATCTAAACCCTATTAAAGCTTTATGCAAGACTCTTTATGTAACTTTGGTTTCCAAACAAAGCAACCATTCCAGATAAGGTATAAAATCATTTATTCTTCACACTGGGTCTTCATTAAAGCTCATCTGATCTTTTGCTTCAGTATTTCAGAGTTTGCTTCACATCTCACAAAGGTTTTCTCCTGGGCTGGGTGAAGTTGTAGATCATTCATGTTTTCTGAGCAAAATGTCATTCTGCATAGGAAACATCAAGCAAACATAGCACTAAGTTTTGGGTGGAGCTTATTGAAATGTTTCGTCCTTTGTTAAATACTCAATTCATGTAACATGAACTTTATGCTATTTTTTTAAAAGAAAAAAAAAGAACTAGGTCTTTATGACTGCAAATATTTTTATAACTTCAGAGAAAAACAAAACCCAAATCAGTTAAAGCAATCTGTGTAAGGCTTCCAGGAGCTCTTCATGGTGTGATATTTCACTTCTGTAAAGAACTCAAAGTCCTGGGGCAGTCCTGCTTTGTTCTGCCTTATACAGCTCATCAAAGATTTGAGAGTGACAATTGTTTCTTTCACTACATGACCCTGTCTCCAAGGCAAACATTCGCACTTTCTTCAGCTGTTCCTCACAGGCAAGCTTCGCTCCCAGCCTTCCTTCTTTGGACACACTCCAGTTTGTCAATAGCCTTCTTAAAGGTACCCGGGCATGAGGCCACTGTCACCAGCATCTGCCTGGCTCAGCACTATAAGCCTGCCCTTCCCTCTTATTTGATCTTCCAGCCACAAAGGACATCACCATGGGTTCTGGGTCTCTCTTGGAGACCAACAGCTGATGACTTTGACCGTTGGTTTGGCCTGAGATGCTATTTTGTGTTACTGACTTCAGTTGAATCTATTTGGGAAAAAAAAATAGCAATAGTCACAGAGAAATGTAGTTTATAGCTTCTTTTTTAAAAAAAAAATTGTATCTAAGGTCAAATATTTACTAAGTCAAACTTCTAAAATTAAAAAGTATTGTAATTATGGATGCATTTGAAAAATTCAAATAGTAAAGAAATATATAAAATTGAGTATTAAAGGTCTTCTCCATCACCTTTCACTAATATGACCCCTCTCCCTGTTTTCATGGTTTGGCTTCTGTCTCTCCAGACCTCTTTCTATGCATCTACACTTGTATGGATGTTCATATACAAACATAAAATTTGTTGTATGAATTTTTCTGAAAAATTTCCTCATCATCAAATAACATATTTGGAGACCTGTTTGTGTAAGTATATACACATTTATTTCATTCTCGGATGGACCTAAAGATGATCATACTAAGTGAAATAAGTCAGACAGAGAAAGACAAATACCATATGATATCACTTATATGTGGAATCTAAAAAACTATACAAATGAACTTGTTTACAAAACAGAAACAGACTCACAGACATAGAAAACAAACTTATGCTTACCAAAGGGAGATGTGAAAGGGAAGGATAAACTGGGAATTCGGAATTAACAGATACACACTGCTCTGCATAAAGTAGATGAGCATCAAGGACCTTAGCACAAATAACTATATTCAATATCTTGTAATAACCTATAATGACAAAGAATCTGGATAGGCGAATCACTTTGCTGTACACCCGAAATACTGTAAATCAACTATATTTAAAAAAAATCTATTTGATTCTTTCTCACCTGCCACATAACATTCCAGTGTATGGATGTATCACAATGCATTTAGCCATTTTCCTATTAATGGAGATTGGGATTTTCCCCAATGGGTTAGTGTTTACAAATAGTACTGCAACAAACATTTTAGTGCATAGATATCCTTAGTGGATATGTTGGGTATTTCTCCAGGGTAGACACCTAGCATAAAATTCTGGGTCAAGATTCTGCATATGTCATATTTTGATAACATAAGCTCCATGAGACCAAGGACTTTATCTACTCTGTCTACTACTGTATATCCGGTGCCCCCAGCAGTGTCTAGTGTAAGATATATGTTCACTAAATGTTAGTCGTTGAATGAAATTCGCCTACAAAGGTTCTGTAATTTATACTTCCACAAATAGTATATGAGAATGCCCATTTCCCCACACCTTTACCAACTCTGGATGTTATCTGTGTTTTAACTCCTGCAAAACTAATGGGTGACCAGTGGTGATTTCATTGATTTTTGTTCTGCATTTATATGATTACTGAGGCAATCAAGTATCTTCTCATTTTGTTTAGCCAATCACTTTTCATGTCTTGCTATAGAACCAATCTTCTCTGCTCTCGGTCTTCACCCTACAACAGTCCCTCTCACCCCTGACTTTGTGCTTTGGGGGAAGAAAGTCACCTCTCATTCAACTCCTTCCACAGAGGTAAAGAGCAAGTCACTTGACCATTTTTTTTTCCTTCTTGTTGTTAGCAAAGAGATTAAGAGTATGAGGTTTAATGTTTGCATCTCAGCTCTGGGATTTTAGTTTGTAAAAGGTACTCAGAAATTGGTAGTTGTTATTAGCCGCATGAGGTACATATTATAATTCCCATTTGTTCCTAAAGAACTGAGTCTCAGAGAGGAACAGTTATTGTCTGAGCCTACATAGGTGGAAGCAGTGAAATCAAAGTTTGACTTTAGGTCCAGCTGATGCAGAGATCGTTGGATTCCATCTGCGTGTTGCTCTTCTCACTGCCTGTCTCTCTGGGAATGCCTCTTGGCCTCCCTGAAGCCTGCTGCAACAGTGACCCACAGAACCAACCTGAACCAGTCTTTCTTAGACTTCTAGACCGTGCAATACTAGACTCACTATTCAGAGTGTGATCTGTGGACCAGCAGCATCAGCAGCACCGGGGAGCTTGTTAGAAATGTAGACTCTCAGGCTCTACCTACTTGAAGCAGAACCTACATTTTAACATGACTCCCAGATGATTCATGTGCACATTAAAGTTTGAGAAACCCTGGGATGAAGCAGATCATTAGTAAAATTAACGCATCTTGTTTTCCTAATTAGGTCCTGGAGTTTCTTAATGCCCAAAGCCATAACTCTGACTTTTTTGGCATCCTTCCCAATGGCATTGGGTACTCCAAAGACCCATAGGAAGCACTGAGTTAAAAACTTAAAAAACTATAGGTCCCAGATCCCTTCCCTCCTTTGCGTGATGTACCTCTTACAGCCCAGAGGAAAGTTGTGATGTGCATATATATGCATTTCCAGCTCTACAACACTGCTAGATTAAAGAAAGTCAGATCAATGGGACCACGACTAATGGAGGCGGAACTGTTAAAAACTGTGCAGAGGCAATGAACGGGCAATGATTCAGACAAACTAAGTCAGACCTGGCCTCAGACAATTATTAGCAATGTCCCCAAGCAGCGGAACTCCCATGAGCCTCAGGTTTCTAAGCTGCTCAGCAATACTACCTGTTTCAGAGGCTCACTGGGAAGCTTCCATGAGGTGAATGCTGTCGAGCCCCTAGTTCAAGCCCATGGTGCAGCAAGGGCTCTGTAAGCACCGCTTGCATCCCTCCCTTCTTTCCTTCTGCCGGTGTGGGTCAGCACCAGGGGAGGAGGTAGCTCTGTGTTTTATACTATCGTTCAGGTCGAGGCACCTAGAACTGTCATGGCGAGTGGCCTCTAAAACTGAGGATTTACTCTCTAGCTGAGAGAATCCGGGGAGGGTTGGTGCTCAGAAGCTGAGCTGCTCTAAAGGGCCAACAAGTCATGCAAGAATAGCTAAGTGCCGAAGAGGAGAGAAGCAGTTTAATTTTCTCAAATTGATCATGTGGAGAAATCTGTTGGCTGACTGCAGAGTATGCTTTTAGTAATTGCCAGGATTTTGTATCCCAGGGAGATAAAATCTCGGAGTGCGGTTGTGTGAGGGACTCAGGGGGCATAAATCTGCCACGGGCGGCTGCTAGCAGCGGCACCCCAGGGGTGAGGGAGGAGAGCGGTTCAGAGGTGAGGGGCGCGCTGCTCTTCAGCTCCACTGGCGGCACTCCAGAGAGAAAGCGGGCTACTCGACAGAGGGCAGTAGGAAAGGAGAGACACATTTCCTGAATACAGTGGGGAGGAGACAGGAGAAGGTCTGCAGAAGTGCAGAACCACAGAAAAGCACGCAGTCCCGGGAAAATATACCGAGCATCCCTTTGCTCTGCTGAGAGGACTGAGGGAGCAGCTGGACATCCTTTCTTGCCTTAACTCCCTGCCCTCAACCCACCCCTGCATGTTCCAGGGCCCCTGGGCCAAGGGAGACATTCAGTCACACAGAACCGCACCTCCTGAGGGTAACCCGCTGGTCCACAACAGAATTTCCTAGGGCTCTTATTACCAAATGTGTGGTCCTCCATAGACCACAGCCGGTCAGAAGCTCTTCAGGTGGGTCTGGGAATTCTGCATGTTTCATAAGCTTCCCAGTGATCCCTTGGCATTCTAAGATTTGAAAGGTGCCTCTTCAGTGTGAGATTTTGAGATTGTGATCTGCTAAAAGCATTTCTTTGGATAAACAACAAAGAAGAAATGTCACTTCTAGGTCCTTGCTGTTCAAAATGTGGTCCTTGGGCCAGCACCTGGTGAAATCTGAAAAGCACTGGGCCAGTGAGTGGTTCTCAGACTCTGGAGGCAGGTAGCTGGTAACTGGGGGGCAGAGGAAAGAGGCTAGATGGGAATCAGAAGACCTGGGTGTAAATCTTGGTCCTTCCACCTGTGGCTTTGGGAACTCAGGATTGTCATTGCACCTTTTCGAGCATCTGTATGTCATCGTTGGAACATAACAATGCCCACTTCATAAGATAAATGCAAGTATTAAATTGTGAAAGTGCTGACGTAGGTAGATGCTCAACAGATATTAGGAGGAGGTTGAAATAGCACTCACCTTTGCTGTGTTTCTCCCACTTTGACTCTGATGCTCTTCAGAGCAAGGCCCGAGTGAAGGGACTCTCTTCCCCAGGGGATGATGGTTTGGACCGTATTCCAGACATTGGACCACACCATGCTGTTTTCCCACTTGAACTTGATCATGACCAGTTCCCCAATATCCACATCCAGTGTGATAAGAAAGGAATAGGTTTCATTACCAGTAATTCCTTTGCTCCTTAAAGATACAGAGGAAACGAGACATAGTCAGTTGATTTGTAGCAGCAAAGTGAGGCTTAGGGACTTTCAGGAGGTGTTAGATTTGCCTGAATGACTCGTGATGGTCTTTTCTGCTGCATTTCCCAAAGTGGTGTTGGACAGACTATTAATAGAGATAGCAATAGATGTGCCAGGATAAAAAAGGGTTTTCCAGAATAGTAATACTGGGAAAACCATCTTATTTTCTGTGATAGCATATTTAAAAGGTTGCAAGTGTTCTGCAGTGATGAATCTAGTTAACTTTGTTTAGCTCAGGCTTCCTAATCTCTAGCTTAACACATCAGGAGAACTGCCTCCAAAAAAGGCAGGTGTCTCTGGGCAATACAGCTCTCTGTAGGTTTGATCAACACATGAGCACCACACTACAATCTTCTCTCCAGATCAGTGCTTTTCTTCCTCCCCAACGTAAATAGAAACTTCTGTTAAAACAACAAGTATGGCAGTAATAGAAAACCACATATAAAAGGGATGTACCAGTTTGGAGCAAAATTTAAATGCAGATCCTTAGGTATCATTATCAGCTTTACTCACTAATCTCCAAGACATTAAAATGTCCCAATACTGACAGAGCAGTCAGGCACTCTTTCCACTACTTAGAACAATCCCTGCTCCCCCGGGGAGAGATTTGGGATGTGCAGAGTTAGCACTGGATTTAGGGTGAGACAGGTGGCTGGAGGATTCCCTGGCTCAGCTCATCTTAGCTCTTCCTGCAGGATGTTGCAGAGCACCGTTTAGGAATCCACCCACCCCACGAGGCTGGGAGCACTCTAAGGATAGAGTCCTCTCTACCTCTAGTGCAGAGCACTGACGCATCCTTGCCGAGTGACTGAATCAGTGGGATGATTGAGGTTCAAAACCAGGGGTGATTTTCGGGAAGCTGAGAACCGTCCCTGGAGCGGGTGAAGGCTGGTGTCACTTCCCAAGGAGAGCCCATGCTGAGGGTGGAGATGCTGAAATAAAGCGGCCGGTGAAGCTGGCCAGCCTGTGTTGTGAGCAGGTGTGTAGCAGGCCGAAGGACAGGTGGGGAGGGCTGGCAGTGCAGGCTGACTGAATGGAAAATTCGTGCCAAGGTGAATGAGACCAGTTTTATTTCCAGGTTATGGCTTTCAGAACTCACTGGAGAGGCGCTCAGGGCCTTCCTAGGTGGACAGGAGTGCGTCCTGCTCCTGCTCTCGGCACTCCTCTTAGACTGGCCACCCCTGGTCCTCCTCTCCATTCAGCCCCTGTCACTTCGGGCCCATCACAGACGCAGGTGGCAGCGACATGAAGCAATGGCTGGGACTTGGGGAGGCCGGGGAGAGGTGACAAAGTGCCGAGCGTGGGCGGATGTCCCATCTGATGGGGTGCTTGGGACACTCGTACTGGGCTGAGAAAAGTAGGCTGTGCCTGGCCCGACCCTTGATAAGCAGAGTGCATCCAGACCCTGGGAGAAAGCTAAGCCTGTCCTCACCGTGGATGGGGCTGCATTGCGTACTTACAGAGTGATGGGGATCTTCTGCCTCTCCCCTCTTGTTCCGAGGAATGACACAGTGAAAGTTAGTTCTACAGAGTTCTCAGTTTGGTTGATGAACCGAATCTTGAACTGGTAATGATAAACTAGAGGGGGATGGGATGGCGCAGGAGAGAGAAAGACAATATAAGCAGAAATTTTTAAAATAAAAAATCTTGTATTTTTTAAAATTTAAGAAAGCAGAGAGAAAAGTATGGATGAATAGATACCCTGTTTTTGTTTTCAGGGAGGTGGAATTCTGAATGCTATTTTCCTCTTTTTCCTTTTCTGAATTTCTTAAATGTCTAAGAGGACTTATGTTTGTAATATAATAAGTATTATCCAGCAAAAAAAAAAAAAGAAAAAGACAGAATAGAAGTATAGTATAGTATAGTTGGTATTCTCACTAATTTCTAGATGAAATTTTGTTGCACTATTCCATGTATTTAGCAAGGGTCCCCATTTATAAATGAAAGGATAGACTGCCTTTTAGGCAGCAGAAAAAGCAAGAGAACACACAGCTATTTTCACTTTTGCCTCTATTTGATGGTGTTAGTTTTAGGGTGGGACAGAGCAACAGCCACGAATATGCCCTGATGACCACATCTCTGCCTTCTGGACTTGGAAACTGGTTCTGTGGGGTTCAACAGCACATTTCCTGAGAGAAATCAGACAACTAGTTCTAGTACCTGGGCCTAAAATTGTTCTGTCTTTTCAAGTGTCCAGAATGTCCTTCTTCTGTGTTGTTTGGAATAGGAAAATTAATTTTATTCTTCTTTACCTAAATATAGCCTATATTTAGCTAATAAAAACAAATTACTTACTATCAGACAGGTGTTATTAAACATTTTACATGGCACCATCTCAATTACTCATCATAATGACCCTATGAAGAGGGTATTGCTATTATCAGCCTCATTTAAAATTTTTTTATTTTATTTTTGGTTGCTCTGGGTCTTTGTTGCTGCACATGGACTTTCTCTAGTTTCAGGGAGTGGGGGGCCACTCTTTGTTGCCGTGAATGGTTTCTCATTTCACTAGCTTTTCTTGTTGAGGAGCACAGTCTCTAGGTGTACAGGCTCAGGAGTTGTGGTGCATGGGTTTAGTTGCTCTGAGGAATGTGGAATCTTCCTGAAGCAGGGATCAAACCCATGTCCCCTGCATTGCAGGCGGGTGCTTTACCACTGAATAGGGAAGTACTATCAGCCTCATTTTATAAAGGACAAAACCAGGGCTAGAGAGGTGAAGTGACCTGCTCAGGGTCACATAGCAGAGTCTGTGCTGTTGGCCTGGAGCAATTGCCTTGCTCAGCCTGCACTGTTACATCAACCAGCTGTGGGGCTGTTTTCAAAATTATCCCACCTCATTTCCAAATAACTGATGGCTGCTTGGACTTCTTTATCTTGCTGTCTCCATATTCTCTAAGTAATTGTGGCACTTTAGCTTAAACAGGCGTAATATGGCATGTCAACTTGATTGGTAGGACTGCCTGGGGCCCATGTTGAGATGGGCTGTGAGACCATGTCTAGGCTCTTAGGAGGACTGCTGTCTGCCTTGGGCAAAGGAAAGGGGATATATGATTACTTGTTGTTATTTGCTTTTTCTTTTCATAGTAGTTGCTTAATAAACATGTGTGGGATGCATGAACTGACAACTTGTTTGGGAATATCAGGATGTGTATGAACATTAGGAAGATGGAAATCACCCCAGAGAATTCAAAATTGGAGTTCTAAGCTTTGTTGTAGAATTCCTCCTGGAAAGCATAGGTCATGGAACTAACCACTCGATTATCCATTCCATGCACCCAGCATGTGGAAATTCACCATCCCCATGAATCAATCTACTTACTCCCAAATGGTATGTTTCCACTGGAGGTTGGTAGCTATAGCCACTGCAGCAGTGGCTAGTGGCACGTTGCCAACACATCAGCTGCAGGGTTCTGGTGTGCCTGTATTGCTGGGTTTCTGGGTTATTTACACAGCTCTAACCTTTGTCATAAGCCCATTTTCCCGTTTGGGTTTTGGAGTGGATTGGCTTCAGTCCTCTGTATATTAGGTGGTCACGTACTCCAGCCTGGGATAAAACAGATGCTCTCAAGACTGCGAGGCTGTGGGTGAGAAGTCAAAGGAGGACTGAGGGACCCCAGGAAAGTTCCCTAAACCCTTGAGTGACAGTGGTAGAGACAGAGCCTCTGGCCTCTCATCCCAGAAGCCTCTGGAGAGATCTTATGCTATTTGGGGTCTGTCTAGGGAACTCTGTAACAAGTAAATAGTCTTGTAAGTTGAACTGAGACAAAAAGATAGGAGACAAGGCATTGGGGGTGTGGGGTAGAATGTGGACAGGATGACATAAGCGAATTGGTCTTGGTTAATTCCCAAACAAGGAGGCAGAGAATCTCCCAGAGCATGCAAGGAACTCATAGCAACCAGTTTAATATGTATTCATTAGAAATCTACTACCCAGCCCAGTGCTGAAAGCTGTTGGGTATAAAGGAATAAAACAGTGTAATTGGCTGTATACATGGTAACACACTGACTAACATTTATTTTGTTTACCTGTGCCTGACACTTCGTATTTTTATCTCATTTAATCCTTATGACAGGTGATACTATTATTATTTCATTTAAGAGAAGAGGAAGCTGAAGCACAGACAGGTTGATTTTTCCAGTATCACACAGCTAGTAAGTAGCATAGCTGTGACAGAAGTCCAGGCCACCTGACTCCAGAACTTGACTTTTAAATGTTTATACCCAAGACCAATAGTTTTATATACCCTAAGGAAAATGCTCATGTGTGGAAAGAGGTTGAAGTTCAAAGACCTTGTAACAGAATTTTTAATTAAAAATAAATTTAAAACACCCTAAATATTCACCAATAGAGAAATGACTATGGACTAATAATGACAATTATTATAATTACCATTTAGCTCTTTGTTTTGTTCCAGACACTGAACTATGGTTTCTCAAAATTATTTCATTTCTCTTTTCTACCACTTTATAAGATGCCTCCTTTAACCTCGCTTTGCTTCATTTTACAAATGAAGACGCTAAAGCTCAGGAAATTTGAGTAACTTGTCCATTGTCGTGCAGCTATGAACTAGCAAAACTGCAATTAAAGTTTAGTCTACTGATTTCAAGTTCATATTCCCAAACATGTGATTTACTCTTATGAAGTGATTAAAAGATATTTTTGGAATGGTTTCAATGCTTATGAAAGAAGTAGGGAAAAAACCCCAACCAGCCATCAGGATACACATTGAACATCTAACATGAGACTAATTCTAATAAAACTGAATGCACAGAAGGAGGGAGATTTGCAAAAATATTAAGTGATTATCTCTGGGGAGGGAAGTAATTTTTATTCTCTTTTTTGTGATATTCTGCAAATTCCACATTTTCTGCAGTAAGCATGTATTCTAATTAGACTCTTCCTGGAAAAAGAAAAGTTTTAAAAAGTATTAAGAAATATAACAGAACCAGAAGCTGTGGTCCTGGCCTTAGAGGTGCTTGCAGCTGGGAAGCAGAGTCACTTCTGTGACCCTTGTCACCTCCTATCCAGTCTCATGGGCATCAATGTCCAGGATCTTCTCTCCTTGAGGGCAGTGTTGGGGTCATGTTAACACTTTAACCTCCATGATTCACAGCACACACTGGGAATCTAAGGAGTGCTTCTGGGGCTTTTTGTGTGAAAACAAGGCAGAACGCATGTTACATTAAAGAGTCTAATTATGAATAGGACTAATCAGAATATTGCTTCCACTTGTTGAGATCCCACTAAACATCAGGCTACGTACTAAGTGCTTTTTGTTGTTGTTGTTCAGTCGCTAAGTTGTGTCTGACTCTTTGCAAGGCCCTGGACTGTAGCCCACCAGTCTCCTCTGTCCATGAGATTTCCCAGGCAAGAATACTGGAGTGGGTCGCCATTTCCTTCTCCAGGGGATCTTCCCGACCCAGGGATCGAACCCACATCTCCTGCATTGGCAGGTGGATTCTTGACCGCTGAGCCACCACGGAAGCCCTATACTAAGTGCTTTGCATACATTATTTTTGTCCTCCAGACTAAATGAGGATAACACGGTGAGACTGCATTTTCTATACCTACCCCTGCTGTCCTGGTCCACTCTCTACCCAGTTCTGGACCCCAGGATGTGACCCCCAGAGCCTCATCTCCCGGCTTCCTTATTGGATGGCTTCTGGCTCACACTGACCCACCGAGGACACACCAGCAGGAGATCAGGGCAGAGCAGAGTGAGGTCAGGGTATTTCTCTGCTTCCTCCTGCTTTGAAGCCTGACTGTAGTAACTGTTCTCCCTGATGAGCTGCTGTCAGGAGCTTCTCCTTCACAGCTCACATTCTCTTAGGCTATTCCTTCTCTTCGCTTCTCCCAGTACCCTGTTGTTAGATTTAGGTGCATCAACAGCCCACGTTGCTTTCCTTAATATCACCACCCTCTCTAAGGTGTTCTGCCTGCTCTCTTTAGCTGACTCAGGTGAGTAGGGTCCTGTTTACTGCTGAGACCCAGAGAGATAGGGTGTCAGTGATCCTGATGAATCACAGATAAGGAAGCAGAGGTTTGCAATTCCTTGGTGTCTCACTTGGTAAAGAATCCTCCTGACAATGCAGGAGATGCAGGTTTGATCCTTGTGTCGAGAAGATCCCCTAGAGAAGGAAATGACAACCCACTTTAGTATTCTTGCCTGGGAGATCCCATGGACCGAGGAGCCTGGCTAGTTACAGTCCAGGGGGTTGCAGAGAGATGGACATGACTTAGTGGCTAAACAATAACAAAAAAGCAGAGATTTGAAGGAGTCTAAGGTGACTCAGATAGATAGTCAGAAGTGGAGCCGACTTTGAACCCAGGTTGTCGGTCTGATTCCAAAAGGCCCTTCCCACTGTGTCCTGGGATTCTGGTTCTGGCAAGCTGAATCCTCCCTTTGAAAGCAAACTGCAACAGCCCTGAAGAAAAGCTGCAGTCTAAACGTGCCTCCTGTGAAGCCACCAAGACAAAGTGCCTGCCAGGTCTGATCCACTGACATCTATCCTGGGCTATCCTTCTTCCCAGTTGCTGGTCTGCTAAATGTCCAGCCCCCGGGGCAGGGATAAATATTTCATGTCCCTGCACTAGAGATGAGTTTTTGTCTTCCTTTGTTCTTAAAATGTGAGTAGGAAGAGACCAATTTCCATATCTGAGATGTCATGGTTCCCCACGATTCTGAAGGAAGGGATTGGCTTTGATGGTTGCAAAGGTCCTGTTAGCTCTCACATCCTATGGATGAGAATTATCTGTGCCCTGCAGTGTCTCCCTGGGGCAGGACCTATGCAGGAGGTCAGAACCATCAAGGGTGTGTAAATCGTGGAGGTCACAGACGTGCAGGAACATGGGCACCCACGTCTGCAGAAGCATGATGCCCAAACCTATAACACAATGATAGCACAAGGAATTCCTTTTGCCTTGTACTAGGAAAGCCACTTTTGGGGAGAAATATTGAAATTATTTTTTTTAATTTGTAAGAGACTTTCATGTTTAGAACTAATTATTTTTTCTTATTTTGGATTTTGTGTTTTTCCTTAAAAAAAAAAGAAAAAAAGACCATTACCTTTTATTTCCCACCACTCCCCAGGACAATGATGCTATTCTAAAGATTAAGGAAAAAAGCATGAATAATTTTTGCTCACTTTACCTTATGGCGTGTTTAATAAGGATTTTAAAAAATGATTCCGGGGAAATGCTTTTGATCCTGTGACTGCAGGGAGTACAACGTGTTCCTCAGTCCAGGCAGGAGAAGTTATTTCAAGTCTTAACGGTGCAAAGCATGAAATAGCCCATTAACCCTGGATGAGATCAGGCAAAGTCCACCTGGGGCAGAGATGTGAGGCCTCTGGAGAGTCTCCTCACCAGATCGCCCCCCTGGGGTTCAGATACCCTAGAAACCCTGGATCCTAGTTTCATGTGGACCCCACTGGTGCCACTTAACAAAAAAATAAGTTTCTTTTTACAAGGTAGCCACTATGGGCACCAGGTGATGGAAATTTATTAAAAAAAGGACTTTTTTTTTTTTTTTTTGGTCTCACGGAAAATATTCTGAATCATTAGATAGTGGCTTTGGGAGATATTATGGCTCTTTTTGCAAACATCAGAGAGGTCTTTTTTTTTGAGTGTATAGATTTTTCTCTCATGGAGATGGTGAGAATGAGATCTTGTGTTCTCTTGCAGCACTAAGGTCTTGTTCCTAGATCTCATATGCCTCTAACCCGAGAGGGAGGCTGAAGAGCATGGAATTGATACGATGGACTTAAGCAGGGGATTAATGTATGAATAGCCAACACTAGCAGGGGCTGGCTGAATGAACTCAGAACAGGATCAAGGGAAGAAGAGAAATGGGCTTTTTTGTTTTTCTGACTTTAGTTTAAGATAGCATTTTTTTCCCCAATTCATCCTCTTTTAATTGAAGGATAATTGCTTGACAATATTGTGTTAGTTTCTGCCATACATCAACATGAATCAGCCATAAGTATACATATGTCCAGAAGAGAAGAGTGCTCTCATCAGCTGGTGTGAATTCTCACTGGCTGGTTGGGCCCAGGAGCAGGGAGAAAGTACCGGCAGGAGGAGGAGGGGAAGAGAGGAGGGATGATGGACTACTGTGTCTCAGGAATGAGCTGTTATTAATACTGAGTGAACTGGTCTCAGCCCTAATGCTCAGGCCATGTGCAGTGAAAGGAGCAAAGGCCATGGAATGGGGGAGACTTGGGGTCAAACATTATGTTTGATACTGTGCAGGGCCCTGTGGGGCTCCCGGGCACAAGGTCCTTCTGTGTCCCCCATTTCTTTGATTATAGGAAACAGCCTTCATTCATCCTCCATGAACTTCCCTGAGTTCCAACCGGCAGATTCAAGCAGTTGCTAATTAGGGAAGGGAGGGAATTTGAGACCAGGGAGAAACTAACATTCAAGAGAAACCATAGTGCATCCTTGGGGGCAGGCCATCAAGGGATACACACCGCAGTATCCTTTACCCATTTTGCAGATACTGGAAACCCGCTGCAGGTGGAAGAAGTTATAACCATGGTACACTGCCCACAACCATGTAGACCCCAGAGCAACTGGTTGATGATACTGACTCCCACTTACCTCACCACCAGCCCATCAGAAGAATGTCCACGAGCTGATCAAACCCTTTATAAACAATTACTATAATACTTCTCACTATCTTCCCCAAGTTGGGACACATGGTTTTGAGGGCATTAGCCAGCTGTGGCCCCCTTTGCCTGGCAAAGCAATAAAGCTCTTCTTTTCTACTTCACCCAAAACTCTGTCTGAGATTCGATTCAGCACCAGTGTACAAGTTTTCAGCATAATGTTTGCTCCTTATAAGCTGGGTGACTTTGGGGAGGTGATTTAACCTCACTGAATCTCAATTTATCTGTTGGAAAATTAGGCAACATCAGTCTCCCCCCTTCCATCTCTGTCTCTGTCTGTAGGTTGTTGTGAGGATTAAATGATAAATGAAATAATTGATGCAACACATCCAGCGTAGTGCCTGAACCTAGTAAGCTCCCCTGAGGGCTGCTTCCTTCTCTTCCACCCCATTACTGCCTCCAATTGCTGTGAGGATTAAATTAGATAAGGTGCTTGCTAGCAGGACTCCACACAGGTTTGTTTCCCGCCTCCTTCTCTTAAATAAAAAGAAAAAGAAAAAAAAAGGGCTCCCAAACTAGTAAAATTTCCTTCCAAAAGGGTGGGATTGGAAGTGGGCGATAAATTGCCTGGTTTCCCTCAGTGACTGTTTCCCAATTCTCTTTCTGCTCCTGCTGTCCTCTCCCTTGTTTACCCGGATTCTGGCGTATGGTTGTAGAAAATAGATCCTTTGATGGTTTTGTCAAAATATCTTGGGAGCCAGAGGAATGAGGACCAAGTTAGTCATCCTTTCTGCAACTACAATCAGAAGGCAATGTTTATCTTGCCCAGCCAGATCCTGCACTGAAATATATAGTACAATTAGATGTCCTTGAAAAATGTGGCTTGTGGATGTTCTGTAACCAGGGGTGGGTAGGTTTGTTCCTTTATGAATCTATAAGTACTCATCAAAGGCTGGAGGTGGTCACTGAAATAGACTTTGGGAGTCCAAATCACAATGATCGTGGCATGGTGGCTGAGGAGGGGAGCAGTTATAGGGCCTAGATTAAAGACTTGATGTCAGCACTATCAATAGAACTTTCTAGATGATGGAAATGGTCTATTTCTGTACTCTCTTATGGCAGCCACATAGTTGAGCATTTGAAAAGCGGCTAGTATGACTGAGGATTCAAGGTTTTAATTTTAAGTAATTTAAATAGCCACATATGGTTAGTGTCGCACTATATAGGGCTTCCAAGGTGGCACAGTGGTAAAGAATTCACCTGTCAATGCAGAAGGCATGGGTTCAATCCCTGGGTTGGGAAGATATCTTGGAGTAGGAAATGGCAACCCGCTCCAATATTCTTGCCTGAGAAACCCCTTGGACAGAGGAGCCTGGTGGGCCACAGTCCGTGGGGTTGCACAGAGTTGGACATGACTAAGCACACATGAGTGCAAGCAATATACAGGCTGCAGCACCCCAGGAGCAGCGGCTTTCACATGGGTGGGAGTCTCATCTGGGCATAATTTCCAGCTATACCCAGGGTACCTGATGTGGCCGAAGGGCTGTGCTCCCTGCCAGTGAGGGAAATTAGGCTGAGCAGATTAGGACTGGAAGGGCTGAGGTGGATCTGGGGGGAATTTGGAGGGCCCAGGGGATGGGAAGGTGCGGTGCAGGCTGCAGCTCATCCCCGGAATCTCTGGGGCTGGCGGTTTGGTTCAGGCAGTCTTATCTCACAGTCTTATCTCACAGTCCCGACCCTGTATCTTCACTGGATATCCCTGGTGCAAGATGAGCGGCTGGTGAGAACGAGACCCAGGGGCTGCCTCCAGGGGACTCCTCGTCTGTCTTCTTGGGATAGCACCTTGTGTGCAGAGTATAGGAGGGGGTTGGTCTCCCCTGAGCCCCGCTGAAGGAGGGCCTCTGCCTACCCTGGCTCAGATTATGCTTGAAGAAGGAGTGATGGCCTGGCACAGTGGTTTTGGCAACTGCTGCATGAGAGAGTTGCTGCTGCCCTAATGTGATTCCTTGGTTCTCCTTTATAGGAAAAAGTTTCCTGTGAGTTCGTAGCAGCAGTGTGTGGTGATCAGGCATCTGGACTCCCTGGCAATGGAAAAACTCAGCCCGGCTTGTGGCAGCTGCTCTCCCCTCCCCTCTTCCTTCTCTTGACTCTCACCTCCTGATCCCATCTCCATGCCCCAAGTAGAAGTCCTCCGGCAGGACCCAGTCCCTCACTTCAGATGCACAGCCCTGCCCAGAAAGGTGAAAAATGACCCTGTCTCTTTCCAGCTGATCTCAAGGAGAAAGCAAGACCCTTCCCCACCTCTCCTCCCTCCCTCAACCCCATAGACAGACCGTGGGCAGGCCACTGAGATAAAAACCACTTGACTGATTGTTGGGAGTGCTCAGTCACTTGTGTCTGACTCTTTGCGACCCCATGGACTGTAGCCCACCAGGCTCCTCTGTCCTTGGGATTTTCCAGGCAAGAATACTGGAGTGGGTTGCCATAGCCGCCTCCAGGGGATGGCCTAGGTCTAAATGTTGGCTCTGCTAAGAGTTCTTTCTGTGTCCCAGGGCAAATGATTTTTCTCTTATCTGGGCCTTTGTTTCCTTGTCTGGGAAATGTGGAATTGAACAGTTTCTTGAAATGCTAACATTCCAGGATTAGAGTAGATCCAGTGAAATGTGATTATCTGAGAGGCTTAATCACTCCAGGCATTTGAAAGAGGAGCTGTTTAACAGAAGTAAGTGTCTAATTGGCAGCCTGGAGGGGGGGATCTCCCTGAAGCAGGAGTTCTTCCAAATTCCCTCACCTGCTCCGGGTGCCTCAGGTTCCTCCACCCCTCCAGGAAGGACAGCTGAAGGGACCCTCTGCCCCTCAGGCAAGAAAGATCCTGCCCTCACTCCACGTGCTCTCAGAAGCTATCTGCTGTTCAAATGGATTTCTGTCATTCCTGGGCTGCACAGAAGGGCAATCTGGCTGGAGAGCAAAAGTTCAGATAAACAAAAGACTCCTGTGCCCTGGGAGCTTGAACTTGGGAGCGTGGTAATGATAGGAATGCCAGCCTGGGAGTCAGAGGGACCTGGGTTCTAAGCCTCCTTCCAGGCTAAGCGACCCTGCGTTCCTCGCCTGGCTGTTGTGGGCACCATGAGGAGTCTGTGGCTGCACCAAATGTTTTTGTGTAAAACGCTGTGCAAATGCAAAGCGGTGCTGAGGGCGTTCACCTTCTGTAGCTACAGATATCTGCAGAGTAACAATCAAACGGCACTGGGCTCCTCCCAGGGCCGTGAGCCAGTGCTGTGAACAGTAAGATGCTAAATCACTCCCGAGCTGTTTTAAGGATTAGGCAGAAATGTTAATGGCAACAGATGTCGGCTTGTTCCCTCCAGGAGGATTTAGGTTTCAGTGGAGTATTTCTCTGCTGGCTTCTGCCCAAATCATGGCCACAGCCCTTTTTCTGACCTCTAGTTCAACCCAGCAAGCAGAAGGGGCTCGCTTTTTCCCCTGAGGCTGAGAAGCAGAACTTCTAGGGAGGGCCTCAATAAGACAATGATCTCTTGTAAGATGAGCTGATTCAAACTTTAGAAGAAATGGGGAACCACAAATGTAGTTTGGAGCCCAGGTTTTTCCTGGCAGCGATGAAGAGAGATGAAAGTACTGGGTTCTAGCCTGGGTTTGGAGAAGCTTCCAAGGCTCTGTACAATGAGACCTGGAGCTCCAGGCTTTCTGGATCTAACATTCTGTTAGGGGAAACACACTGACTGAAACCGCCCATCCTGGTCAGGCTCCATAGTAATCACTTGCAAGAGTTATTTTACCACAGGAGGTCCTGGTAAGGAACGTGGAACTAACAAGCTATCACCAACTGAAAGTTCAGGAAAGGTGCCATCAGGAAGGACCCTGAGTCAGAATGATTGGCCAGAAAACCTGGAAACTAATCCCTTCACCTTTAAACCTGAGACATCTAGCCCTATGGAAGAGCAGTCCTCCTGGGTTCCCTTACTCTCGTGCTCTCTGCCCCTGTGCCATTTCCCAATAAAATCTCTTGCTTTATCAGCTCGGACAATTCATTTCTGAGTGTTAGAAAAGAGACCACTCTCTGGTCCTGGGAGGGGTCCCCCTTCCTGCAACAATGCTAGGGGACCATGAAGAGAGCAGCCAACCAAAGGACTGTTTCAGAAAGTATCAGGCTTTCTCCTCCAGCACTTTTCAGCGAGGAGGCCACATTCTTGGGGAAAGAGAGTGGCGTGTGTGTTATCATCCCGGTCTGGAATCTGTGCAAACAGCAGATCCGGCAGTAGCTCCAGGAAAAGACTCTGGGGAACTTTGTGAACCTGCAGACAAGCGGCTGCATTCTGCCCTTCTGATGGCTCCCCTGCACTCACCTTTGAATGGGGACTGGGCTCGAGTCACCAGGAAGAGGCTCTTGCTCTTCTTGCTTTGCCGCTCTTGGCGGGTGTGGTAGCCCAGCGTGTTGCAACGACCCTTCTTGCAGCTCAGACACAGGCCTTGGCTGAAGCTGTCCATGTCCCTGCACAGGTAGGCTGTGCTCTGCATGTCAGCGTGCAGCAAGGAGTCGATGAAGAGGTGCACTGACCGCTCGTGGGCACATTTAACGGTCTGGGTGATGGCTGGAACACAGGGCAAGAAGGACGTTATCATCCCTTAATCCGGAGGATCGCCTTGCTTCTCAGTGCAGAGTAGCACCATCTCTGGAAGGAGGATGGGAGTGCTGAGGTCACAGGTCAGCCCATTGACTACAGGGGTTGGCATAGTTGGCGGAAAACTCCACAAAGAGTAGACCGTTTGCAGGTACTTAGTGTAGGGGCAGAATCCCAGGCTCTGAAGGGCTGCCCAGGGCACTCTGTATGTTACGGTAGGTGTTTTAATAGGAGCCCCGAGTCACTAAGAAAATACTGAGTTCTTTAAGCAAGTGTGTGTGTGTTAATCGCTCAGTCAGGCCTGACTCTGCGACCCCATGGACTGTATGTAGCCTTCCAGGCTTCTCTGTCCATGTAATTTTCCAGGCAAGAGTACTGGAGTGGGTTGCCATTCCCTCCTTCAGGAGATCTTCCTGACCCAGTGATCCAACCCAGCTCTCCTGTGTTGCAGGCACATTCTTCACCATCTGACCTACCAAGAAAGTTCTCTTTAAAGCTATTCATTTTGGAAATATTTTAGTCTCAAACAGTTAAAAATGCACAACTGCTGATACTCTAAGGCTGAGTTGGCAGAACAGGCTTGTGTGGAATGCCTCTTTTTATTTATTTAATTAAAAAAATTATTTTATTTTTGGCTGTGCTGGGTCTTCGTTGCTGCACGCAGCCTTTCTCTGGTTTCAGAGAGCAGGGTCTACTTTCTCATTGTGGTGCACAGGCTTCTCACTGTGGTGGCTTCTCTTACTGTGGAGCAGAGGATCTAGGGTGTGTTGGTTTCTTCAGCAGTTGTGGTGCACAGGCTCAGTTGCCCCATAGCATATGGAGTCTTAGTTCCTGGACCAGGGATGGAACTCATTCTCCCTGCAGTGGAAGCGGGGAGTCTTAACCACCGTACTGCCAGGGAAGTCCCTGGAATGCCTCTTTTCTTAACAAAGCTGGCTAAGCCAGTGCCCAAGCACTGTTGGGACTTGGCTACTGGTCTGGTGAGGGCTGAGGCCTCCCCGACCATGTCCCAAAGCAGTCACAGCCTGCCCGAAGTAACTGGCCGGATGACCAGCATGGGGCTTTGCTTTGAGAAGGATGTGCTCCAGTGACCAGGTCTAAATGGACCTAAGCCAAAACAAGTTTAGGAGGTTTCCATACCAAGGGTTTTGACCTTATTTTGGGAGGGGAGGTTGTATTGGGGTCTCCAAATCTTAATCTTTAGTGTTCTCTAGGAGTGTTGAGGAACCACCACAAGGTATGGTAAGAACTTCCTGTGAAAGTGGACCCCAGGTAGCTTAGGCAAATCATTTTCCCAAGGATTAGTCATGTCAGTTCCTGGTCACGAGCGGCTCTATTTGTTGAGCACCCACTATGAGGCAGGTACTACTGAGTGCCTTCCCTGGATATTCACCGCAGCTCCTCAAGGCAGCTCTTACAAGTGGGAAAACTGAGCTTCAAAGACAGTCTCTAACTCACACAAGCTCACCGAGCCAGGAGGTGGTGAGGATGGTAAAGCAGTTATCAACTGACCATGTCAACACGTTCACCCCAGAGTGGGATCACTTTCAAGCGTAAGGGTGAAGAAAATGGAGAAAAACCACCCTAAGGTGGGCAAGCTGAATAAATATACTTGGTCCCATCATTCTGACGTTTAGCACAAAATAGAAAATGGTAGTAATTGGGCAGAGGCATTCACCAGGTGATCAGTTAATGAACAGCATCTAGGGGTCTCTGTTGACCTTAGGGAGGGTGTAGATCTGGGAAGAGGGCTGGCTGATCACCAGGGACTGCTGGTGACCAGAGGGCAATGATAGGAGAGAGATGTTAAGGAATGATAAGGGGAAGTTCCCAGAAAGTTCTCAGGCGTGGGCTGGTGAAAGGCTGGGAGTCCAGCCAAGATGAGATAATGTCGAATGTGAAGGTCATTCTGATACAGGAGACATGAAGGTGGTTAAAGAAACACAAGATAGTGTGTGCTTAGCTCAGTTTTCAAATGATTGGGAAAAGATGGTAAGTGGGGGTGGGCTGGGGTCTCCAGTTGGCTTAGAGTGAGTTGGCAGGTGTCAATCAGGATATTATTTTCTAATAAAGAGAAACTTGGAATGCCTATGAAATGTATGGTTTTTGCTCACATTTTTGTTCTTTAATCCAGGGCCTGTTATCAAGGTTCATGTTAATGTTTTGGTTTTGGGGTTTGAGAGAGAAGGGGGAAATCATGACCCAGGTAATGCCACAGTCATTTTCTGCACTGAGACAAAGTCCCAAGGAAGTCACAAGGACCTATTTAGAGCTGAACTTTGAATTGGAAGAATCTCAGTAATGAATGTCCCGTGGGGTCAGCTGATTAAACCTCATACTTGGAAGACCACGAAGCCGTGATCTATTAAGTGGATTAGCCTGGGGCCAGAATAGAGGCAGCCCCCTGAGTGAGGAAGCTTCTGGAGAAAGAGGAATGACCACAGGCAGCAGGGCTCAATTTTCAGAAGGGCTGATACCCCAGGAGAGACTTGTCTGGGTATGATGAGTGGAGATGAGAAGTGGGAATTCTTGGATGTGCCCTCAGCTCATCCTCCGTGTCTGAGCTCCAGCGACCACTGCCTGTGAAGAGGAAGGTCTTGCCTGGGGAACAGCACCCTTTCCCACACACACAAGCTCTCTCTGCATGGAGTAGATGACCAAAGTGTTGAGCCCCATCCTTGCCAAACTCCTCCCAGAATCTCGCAGATTGGATTCCCCTGGATCCAGAGGCCACACCAACTGTGGGGAGTCTAAGCCATTGTAGGCTACTGTCTCTTTCTCACCATTTAAGCCATGCTTGGCGAAATGTTTGTAGAGCTCTAGGAAGTGGCATCCGGGCTGGTAGGAACCCCCATTGGGGTAGAAGTCATAGTGTGCTATGGGCTGTTTGATGCCGACACTCAGGCCCATGTGCTCCCAGGTAAAGGTGTGAATGGCGTCCACAAAACTGGCGTCATCCGGTGACAGCCGGTCGCTGAGGGAGGCTTTTTCAAACAAAGGGCCTGCGGCATCCAGCCCTAGGAGGAAAGCAAAGGGAAGGATCAGATTGGAGCAAGAGGAGGCAGGGAGAAAGGCTCTTTTTAGCTTTCTGATGTTATTGCACATTCATGAGCTAGCAGGAAGAAGAAAATCCTAGGGCATAATCTTTCTCCAGAAAATCTTGCCATGACTTTTTTGCACTAAAGTTAAAGTAATTCATGGTGCTTAAAATCGGACACAGGCTGGTTATTATCTATGGGGAAAAGAGGTTTGCAGGAACTATCCAGTGGTAGAAATGAGGTTATAAGGGAATGCTTGATTTATTTAAGCAAATCAGTTTTAAGTACCTTTCAAGCTACTTTCGAGAGCATCTGTTTGCATACAAAAAACCACTGTGTTATTGTAAGTAGTTCTAACCTACCCATCAAAGAAAGAATTTATTTGTCTCCATGTTGTCAATAATTTCCCTAAACAAGCTGGCTTTCTCTCTACACTAATGTCATTTCGTTGGAATGTTCAGAACAGCCTTAGGACATTACTGTTCTCTGGGGAAAATGTCATGAGCAAATAGGACTGCTTGCTCACAGCTCTGGTCCTTAAGTGACAGATATGTTTGCATGAGACAAGTGGCAGTCTCTGGCAGACTATAGATGGGGAGTATTTATGCACTCAAGGAGTTTTGTCTGTCTTTTTTGCTTTACCTTTTCTGGGGGAGCCCTTGTTGACCTGTATCAGGCCTGGCTTCGATCCTTGGTGGGGATAAAGGAATTGACACGGGGCCATGACAGTCCCTGCTCTCCAACCCTCACCTCTAAGTTACACATGAAGGCTGTGATTTATATTTCTTTCTTCATCAGGCTGTGAGATGACAACAGAGTAATTAGCTGTCCTGTCACTTCTGATGTGTGTGGGCCTGGCTAATAATGCCTGGTGTGGCCTGTGACACCAGCCAGCGTGGAGAGGGTCCCAGGCCCAGTGCTGCCTCTCTGCAGTTCTGACTTCTCCTTCTAGGCCTGGTTTGTCTGTGAAGGGCCTCACTGGCCTTCTGTGATAAGTTCTTATGAGAGGGTCTGTTCACTGCCAGCTTATTGAGGGTTAAATCATGGAGGGCACCAAGTACTGATCCATGGTCAGGCCTCCCCAGTCACCAATGAGATGAAAAAAAAAATGGAAAATGAATTCTCATCATGACAGACTGGCTTCATTTAAATGTCTGCCATCATCCTTATCTTTTTTTAATGCTAAAATAAATCTCTTCTTTTATGAAGGAATGGTCACAGTAGATAGCAGTTGCCAAAAGTGTTCTTTCTTGATAAAATAAAAGGTCACAGCAACTCTATTCATCTTAAATTTTGTTCAGACTGTTTTAGATTGTGAATTATTATTTTAGGCTGCTGGGTCTTGAAGGATGAGTAGGCATTTGGTAGGTAGACAGGCAAAGGGAATAGTGATTGCAAAGGCCCAAAAGGATAAGAGGCCATGGCGTGTTTGTAGTAGAGTGGAGAAAAATCTAGTGTCATGAAAGCCTAGAGCCACAAGAAGGGACCAGGGGGAGGAGACGCTGGAGAGCTTTGGGAACTCTACACTGAGAAGGGCCTTGTCTAGGCCTCCTAAAGCTTCACCCTGTAGAAATCAGTGGGCCTCCGAGACTGGGCTGAGGAATCATCTCATCAGGCCTGTTCCTCTGAATGTGACTCTGGGTCTGCAGGGGGGAGGGGTGAGGATGGGTGGAGGGGGGTGAAGTGGGTGTTTGGGCAGCCTGCTAGGAAAGGCCTTCTTGTGCGTCGTCAGCTCTTCCTAGGTATCTCGGGGTGTTTCCAAGCTGGCATAGAGCTTGGGGTTTTTGGTGCTGGGATCCCTCCCCCAATGCAGATGGGCCCCAGCATAGGACCCACGTGTTTCACTAAAGTGGAAACAGAGGTCCAAACATGGCTGTCACAGGAAATGTAAGGCTGTCGTTCTGTTTTTTTTTTAGTTTATTTTTAATTGGAGGATAGTTGCTTTACAGTGTTGTGTTGGTTTCTGCTGGACAATGAAGTGAATCAGCTATATCATCAGTATACCTATGTCCCCTCCCCCTTAAAACCCCCTCCCACCCTCCATCCCACCCCTCTAGGTCAGCACAGAGCACCGGGCTGAGCTCACTACGTGATATAGCCGCTTCCTGCTAGCTGTCTGTTTTACACGTGCTGGTGTGTGTCCGTCAGTGCTGCTCTCAGCTCGTCCTACCCTTACTCTCCCCACTGTGTCCACACGTCTGTCCATTCTCTCTGTCTGCGCCTCTGCTCCTGCCCTGCACCTAGGTTCATTAGTACCATTTTTCTAGATTCCATGTATATGCACTAATATATGATATTGTTATAGCTGTCATTCTTTAGCTCACATTGGGTTTTTAAAACTATAGGTTGGAAAATAAACTCTTTCCTATTACAAAAGTGTACAGAAAGTGTACCTTTTAGGTCCTATTTGGCATGACTATGAGAGGCATTTGTTTGAGGAAAGGCGGTGATTTCTCTAAATTCTCGGAGAACAGCGGTCTATGGCAGAGGTTATGTTTGAAATAAATAGTGCTACAAGTCCTCCTGTGAACTCTAATACTGCTCGAAGGAAGCCGGGGGTGTGTTAATTATGAGCCTGTTGGAAAAGCAGGTCCCTGCTCCACGCCCCCGTGCAGTCGTGGAGATTATAGTTGTTAGTTATCAGGCATGGTTACCTGTAATTCTCCCAATCTTGTGCTTTCTGCTCATGTAACTGCCAGCGAATCCTGAGACGTGTGCACCCAGGCTGTACCCAATTAGATGAACATGGCTTGGAGAAAATTGAACAGATTCCTGGAAGACAGTGGTGAGATGGTTGCAGGAGGGGGAGAGCTGCCTGGATAAAAGCCTTTCGTGGGTCCAGCCTGCTTGGCTCTCTATTCTTTGTACCACAAGTGAGATGCTTATTTCCTACTCAGGACCCAGACAGTTTTCTCATCTTGCTGACTCTGTCCTGTTTTCTCTCATGCTCAGCTACCTGGGCCCCTGCCTGGTATGCCACCTCTTGTCTGCCCATCTTTGTTCTTGCTGTTGAGTCGCTCAATTGTGTCTGACTCTCTGAGACCCCATGGACTGTAGCCCGTCAGGCTCCTCTGTCCATGGGAATCTCCAGGCAAGAATACTGGAGTGGGTTGCCATTTCTTTCTCCAGGGGATCTTTCTGACCCAGGGATGGAACCCGGGTCTCCTACATTGCAGGTGGGTTCTTTACTACTGAGCTACTAGGGAAGCCCCCTGCACATCTTTACATGGACATGAATTCCTTGCAGGAGTGATCTCATCCATGCATATGGGAGTTTTATAGTTTACAGGGTGTGTTTAGATCCCCTAGTACATACAAAGAGGTGAGCATAAGAGGAATAGATGATTCTATAAGACAGGGCTTCAAGTAGGCATCCGAGAGAGCCCTGGGTTCTGGTCTCTGTCTTGTGCCTTCCTATTCCTGTGAGCTTAGCAGAAGTGGTTGTCTTGTTTTGGGTGCTGTAGGAGACCAGCCTAATTCACTCAGTCTTGGAGGAAGGGAGGGGAAGGGAGAAGAGGGAAGAAAAGATCAGGGCAGGTCTCACCTGCAGCCACTGGAGAAGAGCCGCGATCTCCTGGCCGACGAGGCGAGTGTTGCGGACGGCAGTGGTGTAATGGTTGTGAGCCAGGGTGACCCATTCTGCCAGCCCCACATTCACTGGCTGGGCCAGGTGAGACTTCAGTGCGGCTACCATCTCCCAGACCCAGTCTTCCAGTATGCCGTCCACCTGAGGGTAGGCCCGCAGTATCATCAGCCTCCCGGAGAGAGAGGAGGGAGCCCTGGACAAGCTCCCTCTTTTTTCTTGCTCACCTCTTCCCTTCTCCAACTCTGGGCTCATTCTGGGTCTTTCTCTCCAAGAGAAAGGGCTTAACCTGGGGCTTCTCAGCACACTGTCATTTGGGGCCAGATATTTTTTTGTTGTGGGGGTTGTCCTATGCATGGTAGGACATTGAGCAGCATCTCTGCCTCCACCCACGAGATGCCAGCGGCACCCCATTACCCCCCACCCCCAAACCCCAAGCTGTGAAAACCAGAAATGTCTCTGGACATTCCAAATGTCCCATCCCTCAAATGAGAACCATTGTCTTAACATTCTCTATTTTAGGACTTTGCAAGCCTTAAAACAATGTAAGTGTTTGTAGATGGGGCACTGAAAGACAACCTGTCCTTTGGGGGTTGACTCCAGTGCTACCTCCTCTGCAAGGCCTGTGCTGGTGCCCCTCTGAGTCACACCTCGCTTGCTCTCTCTGTCCCCACCCACTGTGTTCTGCTTGCCTTGGAGGGACTACCACCGTGAGCTGGAACATAGTAGGAACTCATAACGATCAAGTTGATTGATTATGGAGAATCATTCTGTCCATGTACCTGGTCGAGAGCCAGTTTGCAGGACATGCCTGAAGGGTTCACAGAGCAAACATGTTTGTGTTGGGTCTTGAAGGATAAATAGGAATTTGCAGGGAAGAATCAAGGTGGGCAGGTAAGTGCGGAGGTGGTTGGGGGCAGAGTGGGTATCTAAGGGATTCCAGGTAGAGGAAATCATGTCCAGAGGTGCAGAGTCACAAAAGGGCAGTGTGGTCTGTCCGGGAAGAGGGGAAAAGTTGGGTGTGATTGAAGATGAGAAGACATAAGTGAAACTGGACAGCAATACTGATGGTCTGGCTTGTGAATAAGATGCATTCATTTAATAAATGTCCACCTAGGACCTTCTGTGTGGATATAGCATTCTGGGTTCAAATCTAGACTCTTCTAGTTACTAACAGAATAACCTTAGGCAAGTTATATAACTAGTCAGTGGCCCTGTTTCCTTGTTGGGAAAATGGGGATAATAATATTGTCCTTCTTCCAGAATTGTTGTGAAGATGAGATGGATGAATAGACATACAGCACCTAGAACAGTGCCTGGAACACAGTGAGGACTCAGTGCATGGCGGTTGCCACAGCCGTTGTTGGTATTTTTATTACCAGCAACAGTACATGTACTTCAGTTTGCACAAGATTTTGAAAACAAGGAACTCATTCTAGTAAAAGGATCACAGGGAGAAGACCCTGCTGTCCTCATGTTTGTAAATAAAATATTTAGTCAGCTATTAATTCAGTTAACAAATATTTTTAGAGCACGTAATATATTCAACAGTATGGATCCTGTCCCGCAGAAGATAAGAGAAAGGACACAGTAGGCAGAAGGCGCAGCCTATGTCAAGGCCAAAAGGAGAGAAATCACCTGGTCTGCGGAAGGAGCTGCAAGCGGAGGTGAGGGGGATGTAGAAAGCGTGGTGGTGGGGCAGGGTCAGAGGGGGAGTGCCTGCTCTGCTCTGTGCAACCTGCCTTGCTTTGAGGCTCTCAGCTCACGTTCCCCCCTCAGGTCAGGCATCCAATTCCATGCTTTTCTTAAAGGAATAGGGATGGAGCCCCTAGCTCAGTTGGAGAGAGGTTGCTGTGAGGAGGTTGCAGTGTGATGGGGCCCCTGTCAAGCCCATCCTGACAGAGGTTTGTGGGCTTTGGAGCATGAGGGTTCTGGTTTTGGATTTCTGTCCACTGAGGGCTGTGTGACTGTGGTTGCTGCTTGACCCTTCTGTGCTGCTCCTCATCTAAGAGATGAGACTAACTCAAGTGGCCATGTAGGGAGGGGTGCGGATTAAATGAGCTGACCGCTGATGTAAAGGGCCGAGCTCCTGTAGGGCCTCGTCTGGATTAGGTCTCTTCTCTAGGGGCAGGAGAGCCTTTAGCACCCTCACTGCCAACCCTGTGCTGTGGTGGAATCCCCGCCCCTTTTCCCTAGGATGCGTGCTTGTGTTGCTAAGTCACTTCAGTCATGTCTGACTCTTTGTGATCCAATGGACTGTAGCCCACCAGGCTTCTCTGTCCATGGGATTCTCCAGGCAAGAATACTGGAGTGGGTTGCCTTTCCCTCCTCCAGGGGATCTTCTCGACCCAGGAACTGAACCCACGTCTCTTCTGTCTCCTGCGTTGGCAGGCGGGTTCTTTACCACTAGCGCCACCTGGGAAGCCCTAGGATGGGGCTCCTTTAAATCCTAGGAGGAAGGTGCTGGCAGCCTCCAAGAGGCCCTGCGCTTTTCTGGGATGGCAATAGCAGACACCCCACCTTGTGGCCACACCCACATGGCGTCGTGTGGTTCCCACTACCCCATGAGGCCAGGTGTGGGGGCTGTTTTGTTCGTGTGAAGGGTATGAGTGAATACTTGTTGAAAGACTGGTGGTGGGCAGATGGGCTCATTTTTCTCTCTAAGGTAGGATGAATGGGGGTCTCAAGAGTAGTTTTCAAAGAGATGGTAGGGAAAGGCTTTCAAGTCATGAAATAGACCCCAAATCTCTGCAAGTTTCACATTGTGAACCACGCTTCAAATTGTGGGTGGCCTAGAAACTGGTTAGGCAGAATTTCTTCTTGGAAACATTTGTTTGACTTCAATCATTGTCCACAATATTCTTTTCCCCCTTCTTCCACAGTAATAGAATTTTAGCATCACTGAAAAGCTACACTTTCTCTAAAAGGATACATATCTCAGCCACCTTTCCATCTAGGTATGGCCAATGGATGTAATTGGAAGCATTTCAGAGATGCTTCTGGGAAGTTAACCTAAAAAAACACACTTGTATACCAAAAGCCAGTGGATGAATTGTATGGTTTCAAATAATACCTTAATACAGTTGTTTTTAAACAATCCTACTTTTTGACTTTTTTGTGTGTATACCTTTTACTACCTTGTGCTACCTGGGATACAGATGTGATAGCTAGTGCTCTGGCTGCTATCTTGGATTATGAGGATGAGGACCATACTCTAAGGATGGCACCATAGTTAGCAGGGAATGAGCTGGGTAATTGAGGACTTCATTGACTAAAGCTCTTTATTAGTTTTGGGTGACATACATCTGAACTGTTGTGTGAAATGAAAAAAGAAAAAAAACTTCTGTTTTATCTGAACTACTGCCAATTTGGGTTTCTGTTATCTGCAGCTGAATTTAACCCTTACAGATAGAACATCTCATTGGGAGACTGTGTCTTCTGGCTTCCTATCAACTCTTGGGAAACATGCAGATTCACCTTCATGAACTGCAGTCTCTTATGGGCGCTTATGTGCTGTGTGACCTCTTTGAGCCACATTTTATTATATGAAATGTGGAGATAATTATACTTCCCCTGCCCTGCTTACTCATGAAATTGAGATAATCAATGAGATAATGCGTGGGGAAGCACTTGGAAAATTAGAATGTACTTTACAAATATTATGCATGCAGTTGTTATCACCAGCTCCCTATCTCTTTATTAAAATTGAACACACTATTGAGGGGGAAGAAAAAAAAAGTAAAAGCAGAGAGAAAAAAGGCGTGTCAGCACTTCCTACCAACCACCCGTGGACTATCATCACCAGCGGCAGCGAGGAGTTGAAGCCACACTGCTGTAACGTGTCTGAGTGAGTGAGCCGAATCTGACAGCCCTTATCGGTTTCTCCTCTAAAGAGCAGAAATCTGGTTCTTGTCTCCTGCGATGTTTCGTTTGTTTCAGCAACTCGAGATCTCCTTCCAAATGACTCTGGAAGATAAGATTGGGGACAGTGCTTCACCTGGCATCTGTTCCACCTCTGCCAGTTCCGGGACAACCCCAACATTTGTAAGAGCACTAGGCAATAAGGGATGTGGCTTTGGGGAACCCAAGGAGCATTTTATTTCCAGCACAATGGCCATTCCTTTCCTGGGAGATGATGGAGGGTGACCGAGGAGGACCCCACACAGAGATGGAGAGGTCCAAATCCTCCATCCTGCCATCCCAGTGACCATAGGATTGGCCAGTCAGACCCCAGACTAACTCTAGGTCAGTGGGAAGATGGGAGAAGCAACTGGGACTGAGGTCAGAGAGGATGAGTGTTTCACCCCAAATCATGATGCCAATAAGTGGTGGGATTTGGGACCCAGTATCTCTGACTCCAATTGCCCACATCCCTATGCCAAGGAGATAGCACATAGAGCATCTCAGTTAGACGACACCATGCATTCTGTCATGTGGCTCAGCCTGTTCTCACACGTCGTCTTGCATGGACCAGGTAGCATGGGGGTGGGGAGGACTACAAAGAGAGTGATGAATTGTGCTGAGGGGGAGCAGCATTCAGGGAGCGCTTTTCAGGGGGAGTGATGCTGATGCTGGCCTGGAGAGTTGAATGAAGGCTTGTGTGTCTGTGTGGGTGGGTGAAAGGAGCTTTCTGAGAGGCAACAGCTGAGGAAGGGCTCAGAGCCAGGAGACCTTGTGGGTATAAGGAGGCAGAAGAATGGGCAGCCAGAGTTTGGGATGCTGAGGCTTTATGCTCTAGACGATAAGATGCTGCTAAAGATTTTTTCAGTAGAAAAGGATAAATGAATATCCATTTGGAATCTTTCAAAGATTGTGGGAGGGTGAGGTAGGGAGAAAAAGACTGTTTTTAAGATTATACCTCCTGTTGTTTTCCTGAAAGGCCTTCTAGCTTCTCTTTTGGGGGAGCCTCACCCTGACTGTAAGCCACTTTGTGGAGGGTGAGCAGTCTCTCAACATCTGTCAAGACCATGGTGTTGGTTAGAGACACGGCCCTGTGATCAGGAGCGGAGTGGAGCCTGAGGGAGGGACTGTGGTCCCAAGGTGTGGCACCCCAGGAAGGGTGACATCTCTTCTGCCAAGATCAGGAATCAGACCAAGAGCCGGGGAGGATGCTCCCACAGCCCCTACCAGCCGAGGGGGACCTCCCCTGTGGCTGAGGGGTGAACACAAGGCCATACCAGCAGTTTTGGTCAGTGAACTCGTTCAGCCCAGTATCTGAGAACCCTGATCATTCTTTCTGAGCACAAAGTCATTCAGGCTTCTCAAACAATAAGTCTTGGGCTTTTGGTTTCTGGGGACAGCAGGACAGAAAGATGATGAAATGACAAAGAGCAAGGAGAGGTATTAATGAAACCAATTTTCCTACCCAAAGGTTATTAATTTGAAAGGTTATTAATTCCCAGCAAAGGGCAATGATTTTTCACAATGATGACAGAATGAAATGCATCATATTTTATTAAAAGGAGAAGTGAGGGAGAATCTGAATAACTTCTCTGAGCTAATGAAGAAAATTTCTGGCACCGAGAGTGGCTTTCCCAAGCTCCCAGACTGTCTGAGTTTATCCCCATTCATGCAAGCGTAATCCCAGATGGTGCTCCCATCTCTTTGCATGCACTACTCCCCTGGCCTCTACATCAGAAGCCAGGGTGTCATCTTACACTATTTTAGCAGCTATTTAATCAGTCCAAAGCTTCAGGTTCCCAAATATCCCTAGAATCCAGTGCCTTAGCTCAGGCGCACACTGTTTCTTGCTTGGTTTATGCCACAGCTTCCTAAATGGTCTCTCTCTGGTTAATCTCACCTCCCTCCCTCACAGTGCTGCTCAAAGACTCTTTCTAGAACAGAAATGACTATTATACCCATCAGTGACTTTGAGATTCTTGGTATTGCAGCCAAGGCCGTCACCTGAATGGCAACCCTGATCCCTCAAATTCTCCCCTCTCTGCGCTCCCCTGCTGTCCCAGACTGCCTGCAGTTCCCCCATTGCCATTTCACTTCCCTGCACCTTTGCACTCTCACTTCCCTGCCCTTTTGCATTCTCACTTCCCTCTCTGCTATTCCTCGGTGAACTCTGGTCCATGTGTTACAATGGTACTCAAATGTCACCCCCTCCAGGAAGCCTTCCCCTCTAGCCAGAGGTAATTACTGCCGCTGCTGCCAGCACCTTACTGGGCCCCTGATCCTAAGGTCAGTTCTTTGTTTCGAGGCATGCTGTTTTCACCACCAGGCTGTGAACTCATGGAGGACAGACCTGAGGATGCTTGGTAACTGCTTAGTGTGTGATGTGGTATTCTGTGGGGTCCAGGTCTCAGATCAAAGGCTATCATTTGATTTGTCAGCCGTTTATGCATTGGGACTCAAGGCAACTAATTTTCTTTTATCCAGTGATTGAATAGCTTTATCTTCCTTCATTTCAGGATAGGTGACTTGAATGCTAAAAAGACTATATAAAATAAACGGGGGATAGATAAAATACCCATCTTGTGAAGTCATTGCAAGGATTAAAAAAGGTGATATTTGTAAAGACCTTGGAATAATGCCTGGCACACAATTAGCACCTATGTAAGGGTATGTTGCTAAAATAAATGTGGCTCAGAGCCTCCAGCATCTTGTATTTTTGATCCATGAAATTCTTTCTATGAAAATTTATCCCAATTGCCCTTGTAGGACCAATTCTGTTTTATATGTATTTACTCTGGATTTAGCTGGGAGAATCAGCTCTGGCCCCAGTGCCTGGGACTTTGAAGCTATTCAGGAGAGTCCCAGGGAAAAGCAATTGTTAGATGGAAAGGCTCATAAACACCTGGACTGGGCTGGTCTTTCCCTTTTCTTCCTTGGGGCTTGGCTCTCTTTCAGCATGTGTATGAAGTTGTATATATATTAATTCATTTAGTTTCTCAACAAATACTTATTAAGCATGTATTATTATATTCTGCCCTGGGCCCTCTCTAGGTACTAGTTTTTGGCAAGCAGGGCCTGATGTCTGTGTTTCAGGACTCCCCAGTCCAGTGGGAAGAGCAAGAGTGAGAGTCAGCCATCGCTTGTGGTTGCTGTGAGTACTGCAGTGGAAGGACACCTTGCGTAGGGGTTCTAGGGAAGATGCCAAGAGAAAATGAGGCATCGGTTGAGTCTGGAAGGATGAAAGATTCTTTTTTCCTTTTTGCTATTCTTTTTTTAAAATTTATTTTTAATTGGAGGATGATTGCTTTACAATGTTGTATTGACTTCTGCCACACAACAACTTGAATCAGCTGTAAGTATTCATATGTCCCCTTCCCTTAGGTCATCTTCCACTGCCATCCCATTCCTCTAGGTCATCACAGAGCACTGGGTTGAGCTCCATGTGTTATATAGCAAGTTATCACTAGTTATCTGTTTTACATATGGTAATGTATACATTTCAGTGCTACTCTCTCAATTGGCCGCACCCTTACCTTTCCCCGTGTGTCCACAAATCTGTTCTCTATGTATATTCCTGTCTTATGTATATTTGCTCTATTCCTGCTCTGCAAATAGGTAGGATGAAAGATTCTTTAGGCACTCACATCTAGGAGAAATTGTTGAAGAAAGAGGGGCTCTGTGACCTGAGTATTGAAGGGCTGCTGTGGGGCAAAGGGCCTAGAGTTCTTTTGTGCAACTCCAGGAGACAGAAACAGAGTCAACGGGTGGGCATGACTTGGAAGGAAAATTTTGCCTTTAAGTGGTTTGTAAGAATTCATGGTTGAAGAAATTAGGTCAAAGAGAAAGGTGACAAAACAACTAACAGAAATGTTAATAGATTAGCAAGCTAAACTGCACATTCTGTGATTGTATAAGACTGCAGAAGACAGGCCACAGATTTTGTTCTGAGCTTCCTATTGGCCAAATCAAAGATGGAAATAGCAGTTACAGAATTCATGCTGTCCAGTACTCACACTTTCTTGGTCCTGAAGCCTGAGATGGCTTTCCTGTGGGTTGTTGTATAAAGAGGCCACTGCATGAGGCAGGGTCATTGTCTTGAATACTATTCCTGTGAAATACACAGGAGCAAGCTTTATGTAGTTGACTCTGAGATGCATAACAATCTTCAATGGAAGCAGCACCAACAGTATGAAAAATAGCATAAGTCACAGTGAGTCTCTGTAAGGCTCTTTGCTCTAACCCAGCAGCAGTTCTATGACTGAAGGAGGCAAGGGCTACTTCAGGTCACATTTTGGGTGGAAGGAGTAGAGCTTCAGTGCCTGAACTTCTGAGCCACCTTGGAAGCAGAATCTGATCAACCCCTTCATAGAACACACAGAATACTGGAGCAACCTCAGGCAAGCCACAGCTTCAAGGATGCACTCAGTTCAGTTCAGTTCAGTCGTGTCTGATTCTTTGCAACCTCATGGACTGCAGCACAACAGGCTTCCCTGTCCATCACCAACTCCCAGAGCTTGCTCAAACTCATGTCCATTGCATCAGTGATACCATCCAACCATCTCATCCTCTGTCATCCCCTTCTCCTCCTGCTTTCAATCTTTCCCAGCATCAGGGTCTTTTCCAATGAGTTAGTTCTTCCTATCAGTTGGCCAAAGTGTTGGAGTTTCAGCTTCAGCAACAGTCCTTTCAATGAATATTCAGGACTGATTTCCTTTAGGATTGACTGGTTGGATCTCCTTGCAGTCCAAGGGACTCTCAAGAGTCTTTTCCAACACCACAGTTCAAAAGCATCAGTTCTTCGGCAGTCAGCTATCTTTATAGTCTAACTCTCACATCCATACATAACTACTGGAAAAACCATGGCTTTGACTAGACAGACCTTTGTTGGTCAAGTAGTGTCTCTGCTTTTTAATATGCTGTCTAGGTTGGTCATAGCTTTTGTTCCAAGAAGCATGCGTCTTTTAATTTCATGGCTGGAGTCACCATCTGCAGTGATTTTGGAGCCCCCCAAAATAAAGTCTATGACTGTTTCCACTGTTTTCCCATCTATTTGCCATGAAGTGATGGGACCCAGATGCCATGACCTTAGTATTCTGAATGTTGAGTTTTAAGCCAAGTTTTTCATTCACCCCTTTCACTTTCATCAAGAGGCTCTTTAATTCTTATTTGCTTTCTACCATAAGGGTGGTATCATCTGCATATCTGAGATTATTGATATTTCTCCTGGTAATCTTGATTCCAGCTTGTGCTTCATCCAGCCCGGCATTTCTCATGATGTACTCTGCTTATAAGTGAAATAAGCAGGATGACAATATACAGCCTTGACATACTCCTTTGCCAATTTGGAACCAGTCTGTTGTTCCATGTCCAGTTCTAACTGTTGCTTCTTGACCTGCATACAGATTTCTCAGGAGGCAGGTCAGGTGGTCTGGTATGCCCATCTCTTTAAGAATTTTCCACAGCTTGTGATCCACACAGTCAAAGGCTTTGGCATAGTCAATAAAGCAAAAGCAGATGTTTTTCTTGAACTCTCTTGCTTTTTTGATGATCCAGCAGATGTTGGCAATTTGATCTCTGGTTACTCTGGCTTTTCTAAATCCAGCTTGAACATCTGGAAGTTCATGATTCACATATTGCTGAAGCCTGGCTTGGAGAATTTTGAGCATTACTTTGCTAGTGTGTGAGATGAGTCCAATTGTGTGGTAGTTTGAACATTGTTTGGCATTGCCTTTCTTTGGGATTGGAGTGAAAACTGACCTTTTCCAGTCCCGTGGCCACTGCTGAGTTTTCCAAATTTGCTGGCATATTGAGTGCAGCACTTTCACAGCATCATCTCTTAGGATTTGAAATAGCTCAACTGGAATTCCGTCACCTCCACATGCTTTGTTCGTAGTGATGCTTCCAAAGACCCACTTGACTTCGCATTCCAGGATGTCTGGCTCTAGGTGAGTGATCACACCATCGTGGTTATCTTGGTCATGAAAATCTTTTTTGTATATTTCTTCTGTGTATTCTTGCCACCTCTTCTTAACATCTTCTGCTTCTACTAGGTCCATACCATTTCTGTCCTTTATCATGCTCATCTTTGCATGAAACGTTTCCTTGGTATCTCTGATTTTCTTGAAGAGATCTCTAGTCTTTCCCATTCTATTGTTTTCCTCTATTTCTTTGCATTGATCACTGAGGAAGGCTTTCTTATCTCCCCTTTCCATTCTTGGGAACTCTGCATTCAAATGGATATATCTTTCCTTTGCTCCTTTGCCTTTAGCTTCTCTTTTTTTCTCAGAAAAAGAAATGCAAAAAGGCAAAATGGTTGTCTGATGAGGCCTTACAAATAGCTAAGAAAGGATGCACTCCTATGACTCAAATCCAGAAGGATATACCAGAAATCTCTCTCCTAGGCGTTGACCCTGAACATAACCAGCTCTTGACTGGGCTTCTTTGCCTGAAGAACTTTTGACACTACAGACTGAGTGAGGCCAAACTGGATTTATTTTCTTTCCTTCCAACTCGTTCTTCTTCCTTCCTTTCTACATTTTGTGGTTCATGACACCATCAGTTGTCCATGCTTCTGCTCAAACTAGAAAATTTAGGAGCTGTCCTGGAATGCCTCCTCTGTCCCCTTGGTGATCCGTTAGGGTCACCAAATTCGGAGGACGCAGTCTCTGGATTATTTTGTCAGGATTGCTTCCTGTCAACCCTCACAGTATTTTTTGTATTAGTTGTGATATTGTAATAGACTCTTAACTATTTTTTATTTATTTATATTTTTGTGGAATTAATACATGTTCATTATAGATAAACACTCTGAAAAATGCTGAAATGAATAATCTCCTTACTCAGAAAAACACACAAGTAATATTTGGAGTATTATATTTCCTTTCAACCTTTTCTTATAGAGGTATTTGTTCCATAGATGTTTATTTGGAGTGTCTATAGCTGAGATCATATGATGTGAAAGGTTTTTTTAAATTAATTAATTAATTTTTTGCTTGTGCTGGGTCTTCATTGTGGTATGTGGGCTTCTCATTGCAGCGGCCTCTCGTTGCAGAGTGTGGGCTCTAGGGCAGGAGGGCTTCAGTAGTTGTGGCTATTGGGCCCTGTGTGTGTGGGGTTCATTCATCATGGCACATAGGCTTAGCTGTCCTGCGGCATGTGGGATCTTCCCCTACCAGGGATTGAACTCATGTCCCTTGCATTGGCAGGTGGGCCCTTAACCACTGGACTACCAGGGAAGTCCTGTGAATGGTTTTATACCCCTTTTTACCCATCACGATAATTTTCTTACAGCATTAAAAATTCTTTAGAAATATGCTTGGAAAGTAGCATTGTTTGCTTCATTATTGTGGGACATTTAGGTTGTTTCCAGTTTACTTTTTTTTGGTTCCTGTTACTAACAATGCTCTGATGACCGTCTTTATACATAAATCTTTGTCTGAATCTGTGAGTATTGTTTTAGTAAAGATTCCCCGATGAAGGGACTTCCCTGTACTCCCAATGCTAAGATTCTGCTCTCCCAGTGCTGGGGGCTCAGATTCAATCCCTGGTCAGGCATCTAGATCCCACATGCTGCAATTAAGAGTTCATATGCTGAAGCTAAAGATCCCACATGCTACAACTAAGGATCAGCATGCTGCAACTAAAACCCGGAGCAGCCAAATAAATTTAAAAAAGGGAAAAAAAAGATTCCCCAAAGTAGAATCATTGGCTTCTTAGGTGTGATCATATTTGTATCTCTTTATATAGGCATATGCATCCAAATTGATATTCAGCACTTTTTAAAGCTAATATTTATCTAGTGCCTTCTCTGTGCCAGGCACTTTTCCGACAGTCTTATTTGTATGAACTCATTTCAGCCTCACAACTCATGAGTAAATGGTTAGGAAGTTCAATGATTTCGTTATGTGTGAGGAAATTGATCCTCATTATATTGGTTAGGAACTTTTCCTTCTTCAGGCATGGCTTCTGAAATCATTATTTTCTCGTATCTTTAGAACAGATAAATACACACCGGTGATAAGCTGGGAATGAGGTTATGGTTTTGAGAGGGAGAATGTTAACTAAGGCAGACAGTCAAAACCTTCCGAGGGAGTTAGCCTCTGTAGCCTGGAAAGCAAGCTAAAGGGCTGGAGAGGCTTGGGGTTGTCTGCATGGAACAGTGGGTTCCCGGAGCAGCAAAACATCTTCAGAATTAGTCAGGAGGAGAAATTGGGTGCAGCCACTACAGTTCTGATATTATTTACAGCAAGTGATTTCTCTGTTCTTAAATCAGCCCCCAGGTTCGAGCGTTCCTAAAATTTCATATAAGAGTTAATTATTATTCTTTTTTTTGGTGGGGAGAAGGACATCGTTAGGTGGATGACTGCAGGCAACTGAGCTGGCTTAGGGCAGAACCTACGATTCTACAGTAAAAAGCCCTGGTAGGAGTCAGGACCTGTCTTCTGCCTGTGATGCCTGAGCTGGGTGCTTCTGCTCTCTTTGTCGAGCACCTCGTGTATATTGGCTGATGTTGAGGACACATGTGCATAAGACGGGAGCTGCAAGGATGAATATGCCCCTCTCCCGCCACAGAAATTTCTTCACATTCATTGTTTAAATGACTAACTCTGTGTGTGTGTGTGTGTGTGTGTGTGTGTGTGCACGCGCGCGTGCATGCACGAGATTTCACTTGGTTAACATACTGAAAATATTCCCGGGCTCCGGAAGACCTTGACTTCATGATTACCCTGAACATCCTCTGAGCCATATCCTCTGCTTAGGATGGAACAAACCTATGAGATGAATGTAGCCACAGCTCTGCCCCTGGATGCTGTGGTCAGACCTGTGATCTGTACATGGGCAACACTGACTTCAGAACTTCTAGGACAACAGCAGGATAGGAAAACCTGAATGAGAACGTTCTCACTGCTGTGCCTTTCCAGATTCAGCTGCTGTTGCTGATCTTTGACGATAAGCAGGTTCTGCCCAAGGCTTCTCCTTCTGCCCAAGGTGTGAGCAGTGCTTCTCTCACGCCTGCCATCTTGAATTTTGCAATGACCCAAATATCCCACGTTCCCATTTACTTAATATCTTACAAATATTTCTGTGCCTGAATTTCTCAGTTTAGTTACTGGTGTAGTAGTTATATAGCACAGTACAATTACTAATCTTTGTGGTATCCCTCAGCTATTGTGACACCCCAGCATTACTGTACTGTAATATTGAACCCAAAGGACCCCACACATAAATTGCTCCTATGAGGTACTTGAAATGGCTGGGGTAACTTTTCAGGTCATTAGAATATTGTTTTTTTTTATTTTTTAATTTTACTTTTTAAAATTTTATTTTTTATTGAAGTGTAGTTAAATTACAGTGTTGTGTTACTGGTGTATAGCAAAGTGACTCAGCTATACATATATTTTTTTCATATTCTTTTCCATTATGGCTTATCACAGGATATTGAATATATTTCCCTGTAGAATATTGTTTTGAACTCAGCAGACATTCCTAAGTTTGCCTCAAATGAATTTATTTTATATTGGGTAGGCCAAAAAGGTTGTTAGAGTTTTTCTGTTACATCATATGGAAAAATCTGAACAAATTTTTTGGCTAACTCTATAGCAGGTCTTCAAAAAAGCTTTGAGATCTAGAGCTGCTGAGGTAAGTTATTACCTTTTAGAGGTTGCCATCTTCCCATCCTCTTTTGCATTCCTGTTTCACGTGTTCTTTATGAGTCTTTGTTTTTGCTTTCAACTCTTCACCATTTTGTTGTCATGTAAGATGATGAGATGAGAGATGGAAGGAAAACCGTTTTCACAAGTCTGATGTATTCTGTTTTCTTTGTCTACTCTGCCTGATTTTGCTGGCTATCCTGTAGTCTCAGACTACAGCTTCCCCTTTTGTGGATTCCAGGAAAGAAAGTAAACAGAGGCTGTGTTTTCTTGCTGGAAAGTTGTTTTTTTCCCCCTTTCCAAACTTTCTTCTTAGCCTGTACTTCCTTGGAATTCTGGCTTGAATCAGATTTTTTTTTTTTTTCTTTCAAGAAATCTGATTATGAAAGAGTATGCCATTCAGAAAATCTGTCCATTTGTACTGGAATCCTCTCGGGGTAATGGGGCTTACTTCCCTAAAGTGGTTCCAAAGTCACAGGTATATTCCACTCCGGATTGGTTTGAGGTAGGGTAGCCAATTATTCTGTCAAACCAGGATGAGTTGGCCACCTTATTTAGCTCAAGGGCAATTGAGTGAAGAGAGAAAAGGCGAAAAAAATTGTTCTCCCTATTGATGATCATTCTGAGAGTTTCTGTGTAACAGCCTGACCTTTGCTTTTGGGTAACTTATATCCAGGTGAGAAAAGAAGAGAGATTGCTGGCTCCTTTCTAATCTGGTCCCATGGATGGAAGAGACCCAAAATTGAACCCCATCTTGT
The DNA here is from genome assembly GCF_963930625.1 of Muntiacus reevesi. NCBI lineage: Eukaryota > Metazoa > Chordata > Mammalia > Artiodactyla > Cervidae > Muntiacus > Muntiacus reevesi. The sequence continues at coordinate 50,029,223 of NC_089255.1, forward strand.
ACGTGGCTTGTGACTACAGAGAGAGACGTCATGCTGTGGAGAGATTATGAGTATAGCAGTCTGGGCTCTGGGCTCAGATGACCCAGCTCTGCTGTTTGCTAGCTGCATGGCCTTGGGTTGTTTACTTAACCTCTCTGTACTTCCCTTATAAAATGGGATTAGCAGTAGTCAGTCCTATCTCACGACAGAGGAGCCTGGTGGGCTATAGTCCATGGGGTCACAAGAGTTGGACTCAACTTTTTCAACTTAATGACTAAACCACCACCACCACCACAGAAGTAGTCTTCTAGTCCTAATCTCACCCTTAAGATTATTGTGAGTTATGGATTAAAATATATTGTTTTAAAACAATTTGAAGGAAAGATTTATGGATTTCCTCTCAGTAGCCCTAAGGGTTGATGCATGGTCTGTTCTCAGCCACAGGACCACAAGATCAAAGGAAGAATAGATTCAGCTTGGAAAATTTACATCGACTTACTGACAAAGGGGTCAGCTCATTTTTGTGGAGGGGTGTTTTTCAAAGGTAGGAGTATCAACACTTCTACTAGACCATATTTCAACATAAATAGAATCAGCAGATTATACTTGATAAAGGTGAATGGCTTTAACCATTATGAATTAGCCTCAGACTTTTGTCCTGGAATGAATTCTAATGCTGAGAAAGGTCTTTGAGAACTTTCTCGACACAGAAAGCTCATAATGTGTGAATCCCAGTGGTGTGTTGATGCCAGAGGTGTGTGCACCTCTTCTCAACTCTCCATGTTCAGGGACTTAATATTGGTAGTTTGAAATTGGCCATATGGGAATATTTACACCATGGAAGTTGGCTACATTTCAAGGCACGTGTGTGTTTGTTTTTGAGAGAACATCAGTTAAAAAACAAGCTCACCACTGGGTGAGATCTTAGTCCACAGAGCTTGAGTGGCAAGCAGCACATTCCTTTATTTTCTTTTGATCAGCTTAAATGAGGCATTGAGTCCCTATCCTGTGTGGTTTGGGTGGAGTCCATTTATCCCAATTTTGTGCAAAGGACTCTCTGAACTAGTAATTTTTTATATCCGGTCCAGTTCACACAGTCCCATTTCACACAGTCCCTTCAGAAATTCCACTTTTTGGGGTTGTACTTTAGGGATGGGAAGCCCTGTGAGGAAGGGGGCACCACGCCACCTCCTCCCTTAAGAGTGTCATGAAATCTCTGGTTGGGTTCTTGCTGCCTGGGGACACACCAGCCCTTATCTTCTCCCAGTCAGGGAGTTAAGCATCCTTTCACTTTCTCATCTTTTGGGGATACTTAGAGTTATCTTTTTGATGAGTTTAGATTTTTACAAAAGAGAAGAACATATATTAGACTCAAGTGGCTCGTGCTCTCAGTCCTGAAAATACTTCTAGGAATTTCTCTGGCCGTCCAGTGGTTACGACTCAGCTTTCACCATAGGGAGCATAGGTTTGATCCCTGGTCGGGGATCCAGGATCCCACATACCTTGAGGCATGCCCCCTCCAAAAACATTAAAAAAAAAAACAACCTCTAAGCTAAGTAATAATGCTGGTAGGAAAATAAATTGAAAATAATAATATCTCAATAAATTGTTCTAGTATATAAAGATGAAGATATTGAGACTCAGAGAGACAAACTGACCTGTCTGAGATTATAGAGCTAGTTAAGGACAAAGAGGAGATTGAATACAGGGCTTCTGTCCCCAGTCCAGCTTCTTCCCACAATAACACTCCTCTTCAGAGGAGACCAGGTAATCTCTGATAGATTGCCTCTGCTCTGGCCACTACTGATGATCATGCAGGCGGTCAAGGTTTGCTGAATGTTTGCTATGTGTCTGATGCTTTCCTAGCCTTGCACATACTTTGTCTTCCTCTGTACCTGCTCAGGTGTGCCAGTGCCGCATCTACCCTTGTATTCTCATATCTGTGGAGCTGAGAGACCTGGAAGAGTAGACCTGGGATAGCTTTTCCAAACAGACCTTGGGCCAGTAGCTTAAATTGAAAAAGAGAACACAAATCCTTCTTCCTGATTTGGCTTCCCAATGGCATGACTTTGGTGTTCTATTCATTCATTTCTTCACTTTACTCGTTCATTCTTTCTACCAACACTTCCACAGTATTCTGTGCCAGGCATTTCCCCACAAATGAACTTGCCTTCAGCTAAATTGTTTCTGGAGCGAGTATTGAGTTTTCTTTCCTATTCTTTAAAAAGCATATTTGTTGCACAGAAGTGGTGTAACAATAGAAAACAAGTTTTAAAAAATAGACTCACATTCTCATTACCCTAATCGACTGACTTTTTATTTTGTCATGTTTCTATTCTGTAATCAGAAGCAAATAACATTTTTAATGTAACTGTGCAGATACAACTGCTTTTTGCTTTTTAAAATTTCACATTATGTAATAAGCATCTTTCCATATCCCTACAGTATTCGTACTCATCATTTTTAAAGGCTGAGTAATATTCCACCGAGGGAGTGCTTTGTAATTTATTTACCCATTTCCCAATCTGAGACGAGCACTGTGTTTTCAGCTTTTCACCTTTGTAACATAGCTGCAATGAACTTCACACAGAGCTTTTCTTTTCAAATAGTTATTCCCATGAGGATGAATTACCTGGTGTAGGATTACTTGGTTAAATAGTGGGATCATTTTGCTGACGTGGAGCTGAAGCAATCTTACAAGTCCTTCACAGGTGTAACTGTAATTATTACCCACCCAGAGAATCCATAAAACCCAAAAGTTCTCATTAAGGTGTGATGGGGTGCTGGAGGAATTGGTAAGGCTGGTGAAAGGGCTATTTGTGTGGCTATCATCTACTTTTTGCTGATAACTTGGAGTTCTCTATTTTATCCCATCCTCATGACACCTCTGTGAGTAGATGCTATCTCCAATGAAACTGGGTCTCAGAGAAGATAAGTATCTTGACCAAGGTCACACAGGAAGTTGTTGAGTTGAGCCTCATTCTGAGAGTGGCTCCTTTATTTATTTGGCTGCGACGGGTCTTAGTTGTATCACATGGGATCTTCTGTTGTGGTGCACAGACTCTCTAGTTGCAGCTCCTGGGCTGTCTGGTTGTGGCGCACAGGCTGAGTTGCTCTGCGGCATGTGGGCTCTCAGTCCCCTGACCAGGGGTTGAACCCATGCTCTGCAAGGTAGACTCTCAACCACTGGTCCACTAGGGAAGTCCCCGGAGAGTGGCTCTCTTGCACCCTAGGAAGTTAAATTACCCACTGGGACAGACCCATAAATCTCCTTTGCTAGGCCTTTCAGCACCCCATGGGAGGCTTGCCAGCCACGAGGTCCCTGAAATCAGTCTTCACAGTTGCATTCCTATGGTCTAGAGTGTGGCTGTGTTGAATTGTGTTTGTGGTGACTCAGAAGAGAGCTCAGAGTCTGACATGAAGCTATTTCACATGAGATAAGCAACTGAACATGTTCTTGTTTGGACCTCTCCATCTGTTGTATAGACAATGTGACTTTAACACAGAACTATCTCACTTATATTTAACTACTGGTGGACTGTGTGTGTTGGCAGATCTCCATAGGTCCTGGTTTCTCATTAACTCATCCTGCTTGACCTTGAGCAAGTCATTTGATTTTCTAGACCTTGGTTTCCTCATCTGGAAAATGAGGACATAGGACCAGCCAGCTCTGAGGTCTCCATGGTGGTACAGTGAGACATCCTTGGCATTTTGAGTTTAGCTGGACCACGGTTCTAGACCTGGCTTTTCCCCAAAACCAGTTGGGCCTCAATTTCCACCTCTGGAAAACCGGAAGGTTGGGAGAAGCTTTCAGGGTCCCTCTGGTTCTGAGATGTGTGACTCCTAAGACCGCCCTATCTTTGACTTTCAGTAAATAAAAGATGCCAGAGTTTTTGAGACCAGAGCTAATCAGGCAAAAAGAAAAGAGAGAGTCAGAACAGGGGTGACCTGGGGACACCTGAATCTGTTCTCACAGGAATGCTGGCCTCTCCTGCTCTGGAATCTGAGCCTGACGCTTTGCAAAGATAAACACTTGCAGCATGAGGAAAGCATTAAGCATTAACTTGGTCAAACAGCCCCAGGGTTACTCTGTAAGGCAAAAGTGAACCATGGGTGGGGGAATGTGAGCTGAAGCACATGGGATAGAAAATCCTAAAGACTCCATCAAAAAACTAATAAATGAATTCAGTAGAGTTTCAAGATACAAAATCATCATACAAAAATCAGTTGCATTTGTATATACTAACAATGAACTATCTGAAAACAAACGCAAACCAATCTTGTTGTTCAATACAATCCCTATCAAAACACCCAAGGCATTTTTCACAGAAATAAACAAGGTTCTAGAGCTTATGTTGTTGTTCAGTCACTAAATTGTGTCCAGCTCTTTGCGACCCCATGGACTGCAGCATGCCAGGCTCCTGTCTTCCTCTGTCTCTTGGAGTTTGCTCAGATTCATGTCCATTGAGTCAGTGATGCTATCTAACCATGTCACCCTCTGTTGCCCCGTTCTCCTTTTGCCTTCAGTATTTCCCACCATCAGGGTCTTTTCCAGTGAGTCAGCTGTTAGCATTTAAAACTCATATAGAACCACAAAAGAACCTGAATAGCCAAAGCAATCTTGAGAAGGAATGAAGCTTGAGGTGTCATGCATCCTGATTTCAAACTATATTATAAAACAATAGTAATCAAAACAGTATGGTGTTGGCATTAAAGGAGATACACAGACCAATGAACAGAATTAAAAACCCAGAGATAAACCAACATATATATATGCCTTTACTGACCTCGGGTTCAGGGGCCCTGAACTTCAGCTATTGAACAAGTCAGGGCATTAGGCTCCTTCCCGTGGGGTCTTCAGTGGTCTGAAAGAGTAAAAGTGGTACCACAGGGAGCTTCCCAAGTGGACAGCTTCGCCTCGGGTAGGACTGGACTCAGCAAATGGCAAATTGTTTGGTGTCGTGGGGAGCCCAAGTTTGAGAAATTCTATGGGAAAAAGCCTACCTAGAGCATGAAAGCCAGGCAGAGAAGGAAGTCCCGGAGGACTCAGCTGGCTCAGCTTTGGAAGGGGTGGGAGGAGGGGGTGAGAGGAAAGCAGTTGCGTCGCAGTCAGGAAGCTTCTTCCCAGGGCCTCTCTGAGGCCTTTCAGAGAATGACACATCCCCAGCAGCCAGGCCATCTGGGCTGGTGCTCTTGGAGTGCTGGGAGCAAGGATATTTTAGATGTGTCAAAAGTGACGAATGTTGGAAAGTGCCATCGGCATCTCTGGGAACTCGCACTTCACACTGGCAGCTGAGATGTGCCAGGCTTTTTGGAAGCAGTTGAACACTGGAGGAAATTAGGAAGTTTTTAAAGCAGGCAGCTTCTGCTTGCCATCTCGAATATGGGTGGCAAATGAGGTGGGCTCTTCAAGTGGACACAGAACCACAGAATCAGTGAGGGTGGGGCTGACATGTGTGAGTGCCTGTGGTCTTGGCAGAAAGCAGTGGCCTTCAGAAAGGCCAGCAGGAAGGAGCAGAAGCATAAAGAAACAGAAGGGAACAAGCCGGGGTCTGGGGTTGGAGTTGGTAGGGCTCGCTGCCCACAGCACTGGGGCTGCAAGACTGGCCTAAGAAATGCCATCCGCCAGGACCGAGCAGGGGCAGCAGCCAGGGCCTGTTGGAGGCTGGAGGCGACCTTGGGGCCTTTGCCCAGCTCAAGGCTGAAACAAGGCTCCAGTGTGTCTGGATTTGAAAACTTCCCAGGGAATGTGTTACTAGAATTCCATATCTACCCTGGAGATAATGCATTCTCAGAGGAGGGTATCTTGCTATTCTGTTTTCAGTGTGACCTTGTTTTGTATGTAGTGTTACTGGTTCTCTGCCTCTGCAGGGAGATGGCTCATCCCAGGCTTTTTGGGGGAGTCAAGGGGTGGAGGAAGCTGAGAAGGTGACCACTGAGGACCATCACCTGCCAGAAGAAGGAGGGTGGGATCACCCCATAAGGGGCTGCCATCAGGCCTGTAGGGTAGGCTTAGGCAGGTCCTGAGGAGGAAGGAGAGTAGGGAGACGATGTCTTGGATGTGGACCACTGGGGTCCTGGGAGTGGTGATGCAGGAACAGCCCGGCCTATCTGTCTTCTGTAGAAGGACAGCTGGGGGGTGTGGGGAAAGCAACAGGGATGGATGGGGGAAGCTTGTTTCAGCTCTACCTACCCACAGGTGTTCTCCAGAGAAGACCTGACAACTCTTTTCTGATTATTGTCTTCTGCTTTCCCCCACAACTCCCACAACCAGAAGAGAAGGGAGGTAGAGTTCACGGTCATCTTTGTCATCATTATCACCATTATCATCATCATCAATGCTTAGACTTCTTATATAACCTGCTCAAGTTGTCGAGGACTGAATTTGACTTTACACCGCCTACCTCCAACCAACTTTTGCTGACATCCTCATCCTGCTCTCGTGTGCCCCTTGTTCCAGCCACCTGCTTACCCCCTGAGTCATCTCCGCCTTCTCCCTCCTCTTTTTTCTCCTCCTGTCATCAGCAACTGCATCTCTGTGCAGCAGCAATCCATGGGCTTCTACCCGGCACGTCCATCCTTCTCTGTCCCCCAGCCCCAGCTGCTCAGGAGCCCCCGGCAGCCCTGCCATCTCCTACCTCCATGATTTCACTCTCACAGTTCCCTCTGCTGGGAGTTCTCTCTCCCCTTATTACACTTCAGCCCTCACCTTGGAAGGAATGAGAATGCATGCTTTAGGGTTGAAGCTTCAAGAAACATCTGACAACTGGTCAGGAGAAGGGTCCCTTCTTTGTGCTACCCAGACCCCTGTGCAGACCTTGAGGAAGGGATTTTTTGTCTTCTTGCTGAATTTTTGACTAGGCTTTGAGTGGTACATGCCTTGGGCTTCCCAGGTGGCTCAGTGGAAAAGAACCCACCTGCCAAGCTGGAGATGTGAGTTCGATCCCTGGGTCAGGAAGATCCCCCTAGAGAAAAAAATGGCAACCTACTCCAGTAGTCATGTCTGGAAAATCCATGGATAGAGGAGGCTGATGGGCTTCAGTCCCTAGGGTCATGAAAGAGACGGACATGACTTAGCAACTAAACAACAACAGTACATGTCTTAGGTATCTATATGCTCTAAGCACCTGTGTTCACAAGGCTGCTGCAGAGGAGGGTATTTGCTGAACTGAATTATCAGGATAATTTCAATTTTCTGCTCTTCCTAGGCAAAGATGTGTCACAGTCAGCCAACTGTGGGAGAAAGAGGGAGGTAAAGGCAGGGGCTCCACACTGTGAGCTGTTCAACTACTAACAGTCATCCTCACCTCTGTCTACTCTCTAGGAATGAGCTGGGGTAAAAAGGCACTAGTAGATGAGAAGAAAGTTCCAGACGTTCTTTGGAATCATAAATAGTCCTTTGTTCTGTCTTCAACTCAAAGTCCTCCAGATCCCAAATCATCTCTTTCTCTCTCCTCTCCTCTTTTGCCCTTCCTCATTTATTTCAAGCCTCACAATTCAGTTTTTAAAAACTGCCTTTGTGAAGCCTGTTCTCATATTAAATTTGTTGAGATATTAATAGGGGTTGTGGGGGAAAGAGTTCTGTAGTCAAATAAATTTGGGAGATGGGTATTGAGCAACATTAATCAGGCTTCCTGCTAGCCAGAGACGTTAAGATGCTACTTCCTGTGCATTTAATCTCTAGGAGGGACAAATGGTATGCTGTGATTCTCAAACTCGATTAGAGCTGACCTTTGAACAATGTGGGGATTGGGGTGCCAACACCCTATGCAGTGGAAACTCTGTGTCCTGCTATCTCTGCCTCAAAAACAAAGAGGGAGATAAATGACTCACCCAGGGGCAGGAAGCTGAAGCAGTTTAGATAGAATCAGGACTCAAATCCTAGATCTTTTGAGTCCATATTGTGATCTCTAATTGAACACAAACTTTCCCCCATACTTAGTTAATTTAAAGATCTGTAAAATAAGTACAGGTACTATATTAACAGGAAAAAAATCACATGTAAGTGAACTTGCACAGTTCAAGCCTATTTAATGCAGGTCGGCGTTGTTTAAGCATCAGCTGTGCTTTGGAGTAGGGGTAAGTCGTCCCTGTCCCCTGCCCCCATACCTTTTTGTGGCTGAACATTTCTGGGACTGATATCTCATGGGACACGCTGGAGGAAATTCCATGTGAGAAGTGCTTTCCGTCGTGCCTGTATCCTGTAGAGCCGCACGCACACTCATCTGTGTCTGGAAGCTGCTCTGGCTTCCCTGGTGGCTCAGCAGTAAAGACTCTGCCTGCAATGCAAGAGACCCAGGTTTGATCCCTGGGTTGGGAAGATCCCTTGGAGAAGGAAATGACAACGCACTGCAGTATTCTAGCCTGCAAATCCCATGGACAGAGGAATCTGGTGGGCTATAGTCCATGGGGTTGCAAAAGGGTTGGACATGAGTGAGTGACAACCACAAGCTACTCTAGTGAAGGCAAGGGAAATACCTGCCTTGTGATGGTTGTTAACCTGAGGCTCTATGAGGGACATGGCCAAGTCCTGGTGTCCCCGGTAACTGCTGAGCCCACTTGAAGTCAACTCCCCTACAGATGGTAACCTCCTCTTCTTGTGGCTGTTGAGTTGCTAAGTCCAGTCTATCTCTTTTGTGACCCCATGGATTGTAGCCTGCCAGGCTCCTCTATCCATGGATTTTCCAGGCAGGAGTACTGGAGTGGTTGCCATTTCCTTCTCCAGGGGATCTTCCTGACCCAGGGATTGAACCCAGGTCTCCTGCTTGGCAGGAGGATTGTTTACTGCTGAGTGACCAGGGAAGCTCAGCCTCCTTCTCTCCTGAGTAGCAAACATTGCTGCCTCATCTTGTCTGCTGTGGGCTGTACGCAGTGTAGGTATTGTTCCAGGACCTGCAGGCCTGCGGGACACAGCCCAACAGAGAGGTGTAACGGTCTTCTCAGACGTTGGTTATGGGTTGTGATGTTAGAACATGAGAACCACACAACATCGGTTGTGATCATTGCTGTGATATTCTCATCACTTAGAAATGACCACTATCCTTAATTTTTTGGTGTATTTCCTTCCAGCTTTTTCCATGCAGATATGTCATATAGGATTTTACTTATGTGTTTTCTTAACGTCCAGAGGGTCTGTGAATTAAAATTGTGGAATAAATAGAAAGAAGGACCCTTTAGAAAACCCAGTATTTTACCTGGCTGAGAAATGACTTTAAAAAGCAAGACCAAATGTAATGGCTTTTAAATTGTGTTCCTAGGATCCTAAGCCCAAGGGCCCTGTGGAGCTACTTTGGGGGTTGCTGTAGGGGGTGGTGAGGGGATGCAGAATTTGAGAGGGTAGGTTCCTGATGTCCACCTCTGTTTTAACCCAAACAACACTGCTTTCAGGTTTTAATATTTTTTTTTTTCTGGGAGTCTTGTTTTTAGGAGGACTTCCACGGCTAATATATGTTCATAAACCACAGTCACTCACATAACAGATTAAAACAAAACAAAAACTGTGGCGCAGAAAAAGGTTAAAACACATATAAATCACTCACACATCTGGATAATGGATCCAGCATCCAAGTTTCCTGACACACCATTGAATGCTTTTTCTACATAGTCTTGTGTTTATTTCCTATGGACTGAACCACTTTTCAAAGAGAAGAAAAAAAGACAGCAAGAGCAAATAGTGACAAGGATATTGGGGGTAAATCTACCAAGAAACAGCTAGGAGAAAGGTACAGATCGATCCCATCTGCTCCTCATTTCATCTGTTTCACAGCAGTTCTTCTAATGCAAGCCCTTAAAACGTAAAGAAATGGATGATAAGAGCCAGGGCTGCTTCTGCCAAAAATAACTTGTAAGGGGACACAGTACAATACCCCCGTCTTCAGCGGAATGAACTATTTGATCAGAAATGCTGTGTTCTGTAAATATTCAGTCTATTGATGAAGAGCTCTGTAGACAACTCTGTAGAGCCTTAGTATACCTCCTGAGAGAATTCAGGAGGAGCTAAGCAAGACAGAATAATGGCAGATGTGTCTGTCTGTCTTGATGACCAGGGCGGGGGTACCTACAAAGGAAAGGGATTAATTGAGTTGTCGTGCCTCAACCACATGGACCACTCTGTGTTCAGTGCAGTGACAGGGTGGAAGGAGGGGATGACAGAGGGGCCTAGAGGCACCTCTCCTTTTTTTTTTTTTCAGTTTATTTAATAATTTGTTAAATTTTGTTTTGGAGTATAGCCAATTAACATTGTTATGATTTTTTCAAGTGAACAGCAAAGGGACTCAGACATATGTATATGTGCATCCACTCTCCTCCAAACTCCCCTCCCATCCAGGCTGCCACATAACATTGAGTGGAGTTAGTTCCACGCAGAAGCACCTCTCCTAATCCTTAGCTGTGCCTGCTGATTAGAAGTATGGTCCCTTTAATTATAACGATGTGCATACTCACTGTATTCCCCACACAGTTTACTGACCACTCACAAAACCCTCTGAGGTAGGAGAGTCCTCTTCAAACCCGGGCAGTCTGGCTCCAGAGTGGACATTCTTTATGAAGGTGATAAAGCTTATCTATTTATCTGAAGTATAATTCATGCACAGTAAGGTGCACAAATTTTAAATGTAGACCTCTGAGTTTCTACCTCTGTTTACAACCTTGTAGCCACCACCTAGAGCAAGACAGAACACTTCTGTTTCCAGATGGTCCTCTGAAATCTGTCTCCAGGTAATACCGCTGCAGACTTAGTCACTCTCTGACTTCTGTCACCAGAGATTAGTGTTGCCTGTTCTTATACTTCGTGTAAGTGGGTTCATATAGCATGTGTTTTTTTTATGCCTAACTTCACTCACTTAATAATATGTGTTGTTCATCCATGGTGTTGCCTGAACAGAACCTGCATCATAACTATAATACTGTGTCATACTGCCTCTGGTCAGGTTAACTAATTCTGTGTTGCCTCCTGGAAATGTCTCCTTGGAAAGTAGTTTGGGCCACTCAGAGTTAGCTGAGCCTCAAGGGGTGGGGAATGAGAACACAAGAGCTTAACTTCAGGGTATGGCCAAGAAGAGAACCTTCTAGCTAACTCCCAGGTGCTCAACAATTCTCAGTACCTCACTGCTGGGTTCCAGGTCCCAGACTCATTGGATAAGCACAAGTCTCTCTTTTGCTTTTCTGTCTCTCCTTTTACAGGACAAACTTTGTCCCCGACACCCCCTCAGTCACAGGCACAGCATTCTTAGGCATCATTTGAGACAGTGCTTTTCAACTGAGGGGTACTGTTTTTGGTCTCCCTTTCCCATCTCCCCTAATGGGGACACTAGATGATATGGCAGCATTTAGAAATATTGTTAGTTGTCAAGAGTAGGAGTGGAGGTGCTACTGGTGTCTAGTGAGTGGGGGCCAGCGGTGCTGCTGAATATCCGGCAGCGCACAGGTTAGTGCCTTCCACCCTCACATCTGAAAAGAATTCTCCAGCCCCGAATGTCAGTAGAGCTGCAGTGGAGAAACCCTGGCCTAGGATGCACACGAAATCCGGAGGTTGCTTCCTAATACAGGGAGAGAAGAAGCGGGGCATAATGGGAAGAGTTCTTGACCTGGAGTTAGAAGACCCTAGAAGTTCAGGGTCTTACTCTGTCACCAAGTAGCCATCTGACCTCACTCACACCACTGAGGCTCACTTTCTTCATGTTTTGCTGGGAACTGTTCTGCCAGCCTCTCTTGCTTCCAAACTTTTTGCAGGGTCAGGTGAGGATGTCAATGAAATCACTTTGAAATGCTTACATGTTGTTGTTTTATTGGACTGTGACAGCAAGTCCAGCCTCTGGATGTTTTTTTATCTAATGTCAGTGCCAGAATATGCTCAGCAGGGTTTCTGTCTTCCTGTGTTCAGTTTCCAGGGTCATAGCCTCGTTCTCACATCTGTGTGGGAAAGGCGCTCACACACAAAGGGTGTTTCCTGGAACTGTGGGCAGGGCTGCAAACATCCCTGCTATTCTCTAAGGCTGCAGTTCTCAAACTGCAACTTACAGTCTGCAGATTCTCTTTTAAAATCTTGTGAGACTTCCAAAGGGGTTTGCTTCAGAAAAGAAAGGTATTTTTAGGGTTGAATCTTGGATTTGATTTTGTCACGTGAGAGGCTGAGGGCTATAGGCCCTTCTGGGTGAGGATGTGGGATGTTATGACAATACTGGTTTGGTGGAATATTGTTCAGCTGAGTGTTGTGTCATGTAATGTAGAGAGGGGTACAACCCTCAGAGAGCGAGAGCCAAGAGGCCTGGGGCTTGTGCCAAAGAAATGTTAGGTCTTTATTAAAACATCAGGGAATTTTCCTTTTTTAAGAGGATGAGGTGAGGTAGTGAACAATTCTACTTAAATATGGTGCTGAAGGGAGACTTTAGTGTGGTAATGGATAGTGTGGGGCATGGTATTTTGTAATTGTCAATAACATCAGCAGTCTTGTTAAGAATCTTAATACAGGGTTGAGATTGGTTGAATGGTTTTAAGAGAGGCAGCCCAAATTCTAGTATTCATGAGTGTATACCAAAGGACTTCTGCTGTCAGCCAGGATGGAATAAGAATTCAGGTCTCAAATCTAAAGCTATAAATATGTATAAATATACAAAACAATGTGTAAGTACAAAGCTCAAGTACATGGCTACAGTGACATGCTCTGGAACATTTTTGCTTGTTTTCAAAGGTTGAGAACTTGACCTACAGGTTTTCAGGGCAATTTATACTTTTATGTGGAGGTGAGACTGTTTGTGAATTATCATCTTTGGTTGTTTTCAGTGATATGGATTAGTGTGTATGACAAGGATATTGTGTTTCTGAAGGAATATAAATTAAAAACTGGTTGACATTCACAAACATTAATATTTTATGACTATAATATATTTTGGACTCTTAAATATAAAATGACTTAAAACACAGCAATATTGTCACATATGGGTTATATGCTAACTCTGAAACATACTTGAGAAAATCAGCTGAATTGTCTTGATTATTAACATATGTGAAGTGAAAGCCACTCAGTTGTGTCTGACTCTGCGACCCCATGGATGGTAGTCTGCCAGGCTCCTCTGTCCATGAAATTCTCCAGGCAAGAATGCTGGAGTGGGTTGCCATTCCCTTCTTCAGGGGATCTTCCCAACCCAGAGATCAAACCTGGGTCTCCGTGGATACTTTACTGTCTGAGCCACCATGGAAACCCAGCCTTAATGTATAATGTGCATTAAAAAAAAAAAAAAAAGAATTCAGATTGATTTTCTCACCTTATAACAACTGGGCAAAGTATAATTAAGCAGTTTTCAAATACTTCGTTGTAAGCATATGACAGAGAGGAGAGATGAATGCAGAGAACTCGACCATTTTGCAACATAAAGAGAGTTTTCATCTCACAGGCCCCTCCCACTGGTGGGGGAGAGAAAGCTGGGAGGCAATTCCCAGGCAGTTTGAGCTTATGGAGAAGAGTGTTAGGAGGGGAGAGCTCTAGAGAGCTGCAGAGGGCCTCCCTTTAGTCTTCAGCTGACAGAGATTAGCACAGGCATGTGAGGAATCTTTGTGAGGCTGGAAAAGAATGAGCAGAAAGGATCGAGGGGAACAGTCCCCTGGCACTCACAGAGGCTGGGAGGAGTTGTGTTCCACCAGCAGAGGTGAAAAAAACATGTAAACATAAGGCATTGACTAAATTATTCACTTCCCAGTTATCACTTCCTGGGATTCCCCTGGTTGCTCAGTGGTTAAGAATCCACCTTTCAATTCAGGGGACATGGGTTCGATCCCTGGTTGGGGAATTAGGGTCCCAAGCTCACAGCTAAGCCTGTGCCACAGTGAAAGATCCCACGTGTGGCAATAAAGACCCTGCAAGCTGCAACTAAGACCTGACCCAACATGACCAAATAAATAAACAGATAATAAAAAAAAATAAAAGGCTCTCACTTCCAGAGTAAGGTAAATTAGCCCTCAAGGTTGCACTGGTCCTATCCAATAAAGTTTTAAAGCACTCCTCAAAAAGATTGCTGTAAAATAGTTTAACTGCATCCCAGAACAAAGCTAGAGAATGTTTAATACAAGAATATCTATCACTAACAAGGTAAAATTCATACTGTCTTCTCTAAGCTAAAAGTACCAGGCATGCAAAGAAGTAGGAAAATACAACCTATAATGAGAAAAACCCAACATTAAAACAGTTGTTGTAACTATGTTTTATATATTCAAGAAGGTGGAAGACATGTAAGCATGGTAAGAAGTGTGGAAGATATAAAAAAATACAGATTGAGCTTCTAGAGATTGAAAATGATGTCTGAGATGAACAATACACTGGGTGGGATTAATAACAGAATAGACATTGCAGAAGGGAGGGTCAGTGGACTTGAAGGCCTAGCAGTAGAAGCTATTCAAAGTGAAACACAGAAAACAAGGCTGAAAATAAGTGAACAGCACCTTAGGGAGCTGTGAACAAATGAAGATGGTCTCACGTTCATGTACCTGGAAATTCCAAAGAAGAAAGAGGGGGCATAAAAGAATGCTTGAAGAAATAATGGCAGAGAAGTGTCCAAATTTGATGAAAACTTTAAGCACATAGATGTTAACAAACATGAAAAACAAACAAACAACAACAACAAAACTGTGCTGAACCACAGCATAATCAAATTGCTTAAAATCAGAGATTAAGAGAAAAATCTTAAAAGCAGCCCGAGGCCTAACTCAGTGTCAGCAGGAAAGAAAAAGCACTGCCTGCAAATCTATAGACACAGTAAAAACATAATTGGTAACCGGGGCTGGGGGCAGGGGGAGGGAGGGGTGAATAGGTGGTGCAAAGAGGATTTCTAGGTCAGTGAAACTACTCTGTACGATACAACAATGGTAGATACATGTCATTAAACTTTTGTCAAAACTCAGAGGATGTAACACACAGAGAATGAAGCTTAATGTAAACTATGGGCTCTGGGTGACGGTATGTCGTGTAGGTTCCCCAAATGTAATGAGTGAGCTGTTCAGGTGCAGGCTGTTGACCGTGGGGGAAGTTGGGTGTGGGAAAAGGAGATATGTTGGAACTCTGTACTTTCTGCTCAATTTTATTGCAACCTAAAAGTGCTCTAAAAAAATAAAGTATATCACTTAAAAAAAAAAAAAAGGCAGTGATCAGTGATTATCAGATGAAGACTACAGTTTCATGCCCATAGTTGTGAGAGTACATGACAAGAAAGAGTACTGGAAATTTCACAGTGATGCTTAGCCAGTCCTACAAAAAGAGGTCCAAGTTCCAGAACACATTAAATACATTATTTTCCCTAGAAAACATGTTTCCTCTGCTATATATCCTGAGCTCATGACACTCCCATGCTATGAACTTCAAGCACCTCTGATTCCTACACCTCTTTAACTTAATTTCCAGCCAGTTGCTATTTGTCTCCAAGATGTCTCTCAGTTTGCTTTTATTCCTTCAGGTCTAATTCAGGGTCTCAAAACATCTCATAAACTCACTCTTTGACATTGGGGACATCATATTACTTCTCTGGGTCTGAGTTTGCCCCAGTATAAAATATGAGTTTTGGCTAATGATCTCTCAGAGTTCTTTTCACATTTAAAGTCTGGGTTTCAGTGATGTTTTAGGTTATGTAGGTACAGACCTCTTCTATTTCACACTAATGAAGCTTGATTCTGATGTGGTTATGCCTAGAGAGGAACAGGTTATAAATTATAAATGTGCCCTGCACAGAATGTTTGCTAAATAAATAAATAGTTTTAAGTAAAACAAAAACAGAAATAAACAAAACCACGACCAAATCCTAATGGTTATATTCTGCAGAACAGGACTCGGTCTGTGATAGGCTGACTAATGACCCTTCCCCAGAGTTGTCCACATTCCTGATCTCCAGAACCTGTGTATGTTAACTTATATGGCAAAAGGGGCTTTGCTGATGTGATTAAGTTAAGAATCTTGAGATGAGGAAGTGACCCTGGATTATCTAGACGGGCCCAAGGCAGCCACGTGGTTTCTTAGGCTGCTGGCTTTGAACATATTGGAAGAGGCCATGAACCAAGGAATGCAGGCAACCTCTAGAAACTGAAAAAGACAAGGGAATGGATTCTCTCTTCAGAGCATTTAGAAGCAACACAGCCCCACTGACACCATCATTTTAGGACTTTCAACTTGTCTAGCTGTCAGGTAATAACTTGTGCTAAATATCTTAGCGTATCCCTGGTGGCTCAGATGGTACAGAATCTGCCTGTCAATGCAGGAGACATGGGTTCAATCTCTGGGTTGGGAAATCCCCTGGAAAAGGAAACGGCAACCCGCTCCAGTATTCTTGCCTGGGAAATCCCATGGACAGAGGAGCCTGGCAGGCTATAGTCCATGGGGTCACAAAAGAATCAGACATGATTTAGTGACAATAAAAGCAAAATATCTTAAGCCATTAAATTTGTAGCAATTTGTTGCAGACACTAAAGTAACACACAGTCCTTTCTTCCCCATTAACTACTCATCTTTACAAGGAGAGACATTTAACCTTTCTGGGTCTCTATTTTACTTTCAGCCAAATAGTGTTAAAACTTTCTCTCCTATGTGAGATTAAGGGCAAAATGAAACAGCACTTAAGACTGGTTGAAATAATAAAAATACTACTTATAATACCAACATTACTACAACTAGGATACTTTTAATGTTGTATAAATGCCTTACAGACATTATTTCATTCAAACCTCCAAAGGGCCTTACAAAACAGAGATCGTTATCCTTTTAAAGATGGAAAACTGAGGCTCAGAAAGGTCAAGAAAGTAGCTCTGGGCCACAGCACTAGAAAGTAGACGCGCAGGCCTTCTGTCTCAGGTCTGTCTGACAGCAAATGGGCGCTCTTGCGCATTTGGTTATCCTGGCAATTAAAAATGTTATGTAAATGGGGACCATTACAATGATGATTATTACTATGCCACTCTGTTATTATTCTGTCCACATGCCTCCTTCCTGTAACAACAGCTGATTGCTCCACTCATCATACCCCAGCCTGTCGCCAACTTGTCACAGATGTGATTGAAATGCTACTAATTTAGCATTACGACTTTCCGGCTGGGCGAAGCTGCCAGAGGCAGAGGAGATGTTTGTTTATCTGAGAGCAAATGGCTTTGAGGTTTGGAAGTGGAAACACCCCTCTTTCCACACCCTAGAGAAAGGCGGTTGCATGTGGTGAGGCCAGTGCCTGGCCATTTGTGAGTGGAACAGGACACAGATACCGGCTGCCTCCAGGCTCCTCAGATTCCTTGGTTGCACAGGCGTGAGCTCAAGCAGTTTCTTTGAGGGGGCTGTGGGATTTGAGCCCTCATTCCTTTTTGTAATAAAATGAGGCACATGCTAATTGCAGTCTGTTTTCCAGTCCTCCGGCTCCTTCTTTCATGTACCTATTTCCTCTTCCCTTTTCCTCCTCTTACCTTTGACTTCCTCTCATTGTTCTCAGGTCTGTTTGTTTTTTAAGGGGTTGGCTTAGCTAATGGGAATTAGGGCCAAATGGGCCAGCTTTGCTTGAGCTGTGCTTCCCAGAGTAAAGAAGAACGGTTTGCTTTGAAGGCTGTTGAGAATATTTGGATTACTCATATGCGTTCTAATATTTTCCCTTGATTCTGATCATCAAAGAGCTCTGAAAGGTTTGAGCTGGTGCAGAGTTTGTTCTAAATTGTCCTTGGGAGCAAGTGTCTGGAACAGGGTTGCCCTAAAAATGTTTTCTGAAGGAAGCCTCCTTAATGGGGCAGGCTGCAACTTCACATCAAGGGAGTGTCATCTTTCAAAATGGCTCCTTGTCAGAAAGGGATGTGGAGTTGTCGAGAAACCTGAATCTGCCAAGCTTCCATTAGATGTACTCCTTGATTCCCGGTGGTGCTGAGTGGAATCTGGGGCCCTGGGCTGTGAAAACTGGACTTCTTCAGGGGCAAGAGGCCCGAGAAATGGGGACTGTTCTTTGAGATGAAATGGTCATCAGTTTGGACAAGATGAGATTTTTGTTTCTGTGTGCTTCTCTGTGTCATCTTTGCTAAGTACCTTTTTCTGGTGACGTTTTTTTGGGTTAGTGTATTTTGTTTTGCCTAGTTTAATGGAGGTGGAAGCACTTTGGCCCAGAGGTCTGGAGAATGTTTGCTGAGTGAGCCCCATTGTGGTGGTGGTGGTGGTGGTGGTGGTTTAGTCGCTCAGTTGTGTCTGACTCTTTGCAACCCCACCGACTGAAGCACGCCAGGCTTCCCTGTCCTTCACCGTCTCCCAGAGTTTGCTCAAACTCATGTCCATTGAGTTGGTGATGCCATCCAAATATCACATCCTCTGTCATCCCCTTCTCCTGCCTTCAGTCTTTTCCAACATCTGGATCTATTCCAATGAGTCAGCTTTTTGCATCAGGTGGGTGAAGTATTGGAGCTACAGCTTTAGCACAGTCCTTCCAATGAATATTCAGGGTTGATTTCCTTTTTGACTGGTTGGATCTCCTTGTAGCCCAAGGGACCCTCAAGAGCCTTCTTCAGCCCCACAGTTCGAAAGCATCAATTCTTCAGCTCTCAGCCATCTTTATTGTCCAACTCTCACATTTGTACATGACTACTGGAAAAACCACAGCTTTGACTACACAGGCCCATTGTGGTAGTTCCTCTTTTTATGACCATCTCACTTCCTCATGCTGACTGCAAGCATCTTGAGGAGAGGGCTTATGGTTTCACATTTCATCCCCACTTCCCACCTTGTACCTCATGTAGCAGATGCTCAGCGCATGTTTGGTACCTGACCCCAAGTCATGTGCATCTGCTAAGGCACCAACTCCACAGCCAGACCACTTTAAGATGGGATGGGATAGGCACAAATCTCCATCTGCCTTCTGAAAAGACTGCTGAATCTAGAGAAGTCACTCCGTGGCCTTTGATCCCTGTGGTGTGCCCAAGCAGCCTGGCTGGCTCATCCTCCTTGGGTTATCCATCCACCTTCCTGGGATCTTCCTGGCTCAAAGACCTCTGTCCTTATTTTTCATATCTCTCCCTGCCTCTGACTTGAATGGGCTTTTCTCTCTTAAAAATACAAAATAAAATAAACCAAAAACTGAAGTTTTTTTTTTTTTTTAATTAAAAAAGGAATAAATGTTCATTGTAGAAAACTTAAAAACTAGACACACTAAAAGTACAAAGAAAAATATCTAAAATGATTTGTAATCCTACAATAAAAGATACTCATTGAATTATGGTTTCTGTCTAGTTTTTTAAAATGAGCTATGTGCTGCATGTATATATATATGGAAGATTGTGTGTACCTAAATATATCCATATTTCTTATGTAGAGTCCTGATTTTAAAACTTGATGTTTTGTCTTGGACATTTCTCATGGCATCAATATTTGGTTTTAATGTCCACAAAGAATTTCAAAGTGTAGTCGTGTCAGAATTATTTTTCCAGTCTTCTACTGCTGTTGTTTAAGGTGTGTCCATTCCCCTCCCCCCAAATATAAACAACACGTGATTCAGTCCTTCCTATTTATGGACCTCTTTCTATAACCCAGATTCATACCTTTTTGAATAAATTCCTGGAAGTAAAACTATAAGCTGAATGATTTGAACTTTTAAAAAAGACTTCTAATACATATTGTCAGTTGCCTGTTAGCTCCAATCTAGCTCTAATTCATGCAAACCAACGAGAGGGCATCCTGTGGGCACAGTGGGTCCCACCTGCTTAAAGTCTGCTCTACTTATAGTTCTCCCTTCCCCCAGCCTGGAGCCTAACCTTTGGATGAGGTATTCGTGGTTCATGTCCCTGAAGGATCTGCCATCATCACTGGAGAGCCGCATGGCAGATGCAGTGGGATAAGTTATTGCCTGCGTTTCCTTGAGTTAAAGGCGCACATTTAATGAGGACTCAGTCACTCTCCTTTCCTCACTCTCCCTTTCCAGGGACTAAGAAGGAATCACAGGAGAGAACTGAGGGATAACTTTGAGTTGGATCAGCAGCTAGAAAAATCTCAGCTGGAAACACGGTAGAATTATGTATGAATGTGGGTGGTTATTTAATTCATCTTTTGTACCTTTTTCTGTAGTGCAGAGGAAAAACCCCAGGATGGGAAGTCAGGAGCCTTGGATTCTAGTTTTGATTCTTCCAGGCATTAGTTGAGTGACTCTGGAAAGTCTCTTACCTAAGCCCCAACGGACTCGTCTCTAAAAGACGCATAATAATGACGCCTTCCAGGCATGGTTATTGAGATGCTGCAGTGAGACGCTGTGTGCCAGCACTCTGTGTGTGTCCATTAGTGCATCCATTAGGTGATAGCCAGAAGGAAGCGCTGTCATCCTCATGGACTCCATTGGCCACATCATTGGCGGTGTGAGTTTCAGGACAGCTGCCTGTGGGCCCTCAGACCAGCCTGGTGCAGGTCATCAGAAACTAGACTGAAGGGCCTACATGAGGATACCCATTTGTCCTACAGGTGCTCTTGTCATTTCTGAAGACATTGAGGTTTCTAGTGAGGGAGACAAAGTCCCAGGCCTGGCCACAGGACAAGTGGCCTTGTGGCCTTCGCCAAATCTGAGCCACCTCCTCAGAACTTCAACTCCCTCATCCATGAAGCGAGTGAGAGTAACAAAGTGTACAGGAGCCTTGATTCGGTAGGATGTGTCTAGATGTCCTGCTGAGGCTGGATCAAGTACGAAGACAGTAGAACAGTGAGAAAGGTACTATTTCTTGAGTGCCAACAATGTCCCAGGCATTTTATTAGTATCATCTCCCTCATTCATGATCCATTCACTCATACACACATACACACATAGATCCTTTTTCTTCCTCCCTCTCTCCTTCCCTCCTTTCCTCCTTCCTTTCTTAATTAATTATGTTCTAGGTTAGATATCAGGAATAAACCAGTAAATAAGGTGGACATAGTGCTCACAGCCTTACAGTAGTCGTTGTTTAGTCACGAAGCTGTGTTTGACTCTCTTGCAATCCCACGAGTTGTAGCCCGCCATGCTCCTCTGTCCGTGGGATTTCCCAGACAAGAATATTGGAGTGTGTTTCCATTTCCTTCTCCAGGGGATCTTCCCAACCCAGAGACTGAACCCACATCTCCTGCGCTGGCAGGTGGATCTCTTACTTCTGAGCCACCAGGGAATCCCATTACAATAGTACTTTATATTAAATAATAACTTTGTAAAGTCTTTAGCACATTGCCTGGCATGTGGAGGGTTCAGCTTTCTACTACTTGTATAGTGGTGATTTAGCCGCTAAGTCATGTCCCACTCTTGCGATCCCATGGACTGTAGCCTGCCAGGCTCCTCTGTCCATGGAATTCTCCAGGTAAGAATACTGGAGTGTGTTGCCATTTCCTTCTCCAGAGGATCTTCCCGACCTAGGAGTCGAATCTGGGTCTCCTGCATTGCAGGCAGATTCTTCACTGACTGAGCTATGAGGGAAGCCCCAAAGCCTACAGCACCTGGTATTCCCAGGAGGTCTCCCATCCAAGTACTAACCATGCCCAACCCTGCTTAGGTTCCAAGATCAGCCAAGATCGGGCGTGTTCAGGGTGGTATACTTGTAGATTAAATAAACTAATAGTAGTCTTTGCACATGTTGGGACAGTGAGATCCAGGAGAA
Organism: Muntiacus reevesi; assembly: GCF_963930625.1. Lineage (NCBI taxonomy): Eukaryota > Metazoa > Chordata > Mammalia > Artiodactyla > Cervidae > Muntiacus > Muntiacus reevesi. The sequence goes on from NC_089255.1 coordinate 50,050,793, forward strand.
TGTGTGGGGCATTTATCATTCTCTGTGAGAATGCAACTTGGAAAGAGATGATTTTTTTTAAGAAACCTGTTCTCTCCCTTATGGAAAAGCTGCCTGGGCCGCAGATAAGGTGTGGGCGGGGGGCACCCATGGTTCAGAGAGAGCCTTTGGCTCTGCTCCCCGCATGTCTCTCACAGTTTGGGTTGGTACTCACACTCTATGGGCACTTGTTTGTGCTGCTTTGCTGGTGGGCTACTTGGCTGGGACAAAAACTAGAGATGCCAGCAAGGCTTCTGGTTAGAAAGCTGCAGAAGTTTGTGAGCTAATGAGAAAGTGCCTGTCCTTCATATGGCAGGTCCGTGCTGTCTGATGAGTGGCTGGGTTGGAAAAGAGAGATGATGAAGCACCCATTTAATAAGGGCTACTGAGAGCCAGGCACTTGGGAATTCCATTCGGTCCCCGAGAGCCAAGAGCCTTGCACAGGCAGCATCGGCACCTAACTCGAGCAGGTGGAGGAGTGGAGGCTCAGAGTCTTGTGTGATGGCCCAGTGACCAGTCTGTGGGAGAAGAGGTCTGTTTGATTCCAGCAGAAGTCTGAGGAGCCAGCTTTCAAGGTGTGGGGCCCCTTGCTCTGAGGGGATGCTATTCAGTGGAATACAGCAGAGTCAGTCTGTTTGGGGATGATGACCAAGTTGGTGAATTAGCTGGAAATTAGTTACTTATTTCTTCCCTACACTTTTTTGGGCTTTGCACTATTAGTTATCACCAACCACAGAGGCTGGGTCCCTTTATATAAAACATGCCAATAAGAAGAGTACATGGGTGAATGGCCCAGTGCAAGCCGTGCATCGGTGAGAACAGGGAACATAGAGCTCTGGGCTAACGCTTGGGGAGGAAAAGCCAGTGCACAGACCGAAAAGAGGGGTGGAACGGCTGGAATCCTTTACGGTAGCAGTCCCAGCCTTTTTGGCACCAGGGGCCGGTTTCATGGGAGACAGTTTTTTAATGGATGAAGTGGTTGGGAGGATGGCTCGGGCGATAACACGAGCTATAGGGAGTGGCAGATGCACCTTCTCTTGCTTGCCCACTGCTCGTCTCCCGCTGTGCAGTCTGATTCCTAACTGAGGACTGGTACTGGTCCACGGCCTGGGGGTTGGGGTCCCCTGTTTTATGGTGAGATATGATTGAGACTGACACAGCAGGCCACAGTCCTTCCTTCCCTCCCTCCCTCTTCCTCTTGCCGTAAAGACACATGACATGCCTACACTGTGCTTGGCACCGGTGGTGCAGCAGAGATAAGCTCTCCCGTCATGGTCATGGTCCTGTCTTCTGGGGCTGATGGTCAGTGGAGAAGGCAGAGCAGGCAGCAGGCCAGCAGCGTGAGAAGTGCTCAGTGGAGGGAGCACAGTGAGGTCTGCATCCAGGTTCAGCACAGGCAGGGAATGGGGTGGGGATGGGGTGCGTATAGGTGGAAGAGAGGAAAAGGTGGAAACACGTATAAAAGCCTGGAAATAAGAGAAAAATTTGGAGACAGTGATGGAGAAGAAAATGACCTTCTCAGGCCTCTTCCAGCCTCGATGGGTTTGAGGTATTGGACTGAAGAGGAATGTTTCGGGGATGTGTGACTGTGCTAACTGTGGTGCTGTGATGGGCTAGGAAAGGGGGAGGAGAAGGGGTTTAGAGAAATGACAGCTAAGAGGTTCTTAGCCATTTTGTTCTGTGAATCCCTTTGGCAGCCTGATGAAGCCTAGGAACTGATTTCAAATGTAGGACATAAAATACCATGATACCTATAGAGTTCCTTTATCTAAGTGGTCCTGGCAGTGCACTGTCCAGATGCCCATCTAGGAAGGACATGCTGCCCTGGATGCTGGCAGTGTGATCAGCAAGTGGCCTTCAGCTGCTGGTCCTTCAGGGTCTGCTTTAGTTGCAGAGAAGAGCCTCACCCAAGGTCATCCACATGGCCAGTGACAGTGGAGGTGAGAGTTAAAGGCGGGCCATCTTGGTTAATGGGGGTGATTCTGACAGCCCACTTGACATCCAGAACTGACTGTGCTGTTGACCAAAGCTTCTGGGTCTCTACTGAGGCTCGACTACTCCCCTACCTGCTTCTGCTTCTTTCTCCTCCCTTAGTAAGCATGGATCCCAAAGGCCCTCCCTAATAAACCTCTGAACACTGAATTCTGTCTCTCTATCTGCTTCCCGGGAATACAAATTGCATCTTGCATTAAATAAGATCCAGCAGCCAATCTAATAACAACTGTAATTTTGAAGTTGTTGTGAACATAAATTATATTTGGAAATATTTGCAACAACCATTATGTTGATCTGTTTTTGCTTGGTTGCCTATGTTCATAATCAAAAGAAATGTTCAATTCTAGTTAAAGGTTAGTGAAGAGATAATTTTTCCCACTCAAGTTCATGAACGTTGCTGAATTCTATCCACAGGTCCCCAGAGAGTTTATGGACTCTTAAGTTAAAGAATTCCATATTTAGGGCTTCTCTGGTGGTTCAGTAGTTAAGAATTTACCTGCTGATGCAGGAGTCATGGGTTCAATCCCTGGTTGGGGAAGGTCCCACGTGCTTATAGCAACTAAACCCAAGTGCCACAACTACTGAGCCTGTGCTCTAGAACTCTCAAGTCATAACTACTGAGCCTGTGTGCCGTGGAGCCTGGGCTCTGCAATAGGAGAAACCACCACAATGAGAAGCCCATGCACTGCAGATAGACAGTTGCCCCCACTCATTGCAACTAGAGAAATTCTGCAGGCAGCAATGAAAACAGTGTCTTTTTTTCCCTTCTGGTCAAAAGAAACAAACAAACCAAATTCCTTATTTGGTTGGAAAAGAAAGAAATGGTAACTACACAGACTGGTCCAAAGGTGCCCACATCCATTTGACTGGTAATATTTAGCAAATCCAAGCACAGGACTCCCAACTAGATACGAACTTCAGATAAGCAGTGAACAGTTTTTAGTATGAGTATGCACCATGCAATACTTGGGACATAGTTATACTAAAAATTGCTCATTCTCTGAATTTAAATTTATTGGATGTCTCATATTTTATCTGGCAACCCCACTTGAACATCTATTTTGGCTCCTCGTGAGGTCATGTGACCTACTTAAGGATATGGAAGAGCCCTGAGTTGGGCTTTCCTCTTTGCTCTGAAAGTCGCTTGTCCTGGCCCCAGCTTCAGTTTCCTTGTCTGTCAATGGAACTTAGTACCTGCATCATAGAGAGGATGTGAAGATGATGCAGGATAGTGTGTATGAAACTTATTTCAGAAACTGTAGTGCCTCAGGTGGATAGTGGTTATTGCTGTCTGGAAAAGGATTCTAAGCTTTTGAAAAAGGAACAGCTCTTAAAAAGGGAATCCTGGAAGATCAGTCTAAGTGTCTGAAAGTAAGTAAACCAACAGAGCAGGCCAATTTACTATGGGAAATTAACTAGTTTATCAATCAATACTCTGGTGAATTTGAGGTTAATTTGCTTCTAAATTCTTGTAAATATCCCAAACTAAGCCATCTACTGGTTTGAAGGAATTTATGGCATTTCTGCAAAGTGTAGGGTTGTGAAGGACACCAAGAGAAGTGGATAGGAGAATAAAGCACTCAGGCTAAAGAGGCAGAAAAGTGAGATTTGCCTTATCTGAACTGGTTTTTCATTTTTTCCCCTTATGGTTATTTGCTATTGAATTTCTTTGTGGGTGATGATGCCAATGGGCATTGCCTTTACCAGAAGAATTAGACTATGTTATACTCTACATATTTATCAGGGTGAAGTATAATAAATATTTATAGAAGTTCCAAATTATTTTTATTACAGTAATCCCCCACCCCTTATCCATGAGGGATGCATTCCAAGGCCCCAGGGAATGCCTGAAACTGGATAGTTCCAAATCCTATATGTACTGTTTTTTCCTATACTAATGGGCAGATAGCATATATAGTATGGATGTGCTTGGGACTATTCATATTGTGGATGGGATGGGATGGGAGGGTGCAAGATTTCAACATGCTCCTCAGAACAATGTGCACTTTAGAACATATGAACTGTTTCTGGAATTTCCCTTTAATATTTACAGATGGTGATTGACTGAAGTTAAATGAAACCGAGGAAAGTGAAGCCACAGATAAGTGAGGACCACTGTGTAATGTTTGCTATGTGTTGGGCTGGTTTGTGGCCTTATGATGTTGTCATGGGCTTCTGAGCAGGCCAGAGCTTTGTATCCAGTGATAAAATTCTCCCAGAACATACAACCTCTTTCCCACTGCAGGACCTTTGCACTACTGGTTCCCTTTGCTTAGAATATTCTGCTGGCTCTCTGCAGGGCTGGCTTCTCTTGGACTGCAGCTCCTCAGGGAGGCCTTTCCTGCCTGTCTATACAGAGTAGGTTGTACTGGTATTCCTTATGGCAGCATCTGGCTATAACATTTTCCAGACCTGGAAAAATTTTGTTCTGACTACTTGTTTTTGCTTGCTTTTAATTTTTATTTTCTATTGGATTACAGTTGATTTACCATGTTGTGCCAATCTCTGCTGTATAGCAAAGTGACTCAGGTATATACATATATACATTCTTTTTTTTTTTTACATTCTTTTTTTATATCCTTTTCCATTATGGTTTATTATAGGATATTGAATACAGTTCCCTGTGCTGTACAGTAGGACTTTGTTATTTATCCATCCTATATATAATAGTTTGCATCTACCAGCCCCAAACTCCTGATCCATCCCTTTCCTGCCTCCCTCCCCCTTTTGGGAACTTCACGTCTGCTCTCTAGGTCTACAAGTCTGACTCTGTTTTATAGATAGGTTCATATGTGCCATATTTTAGATTCCAAATGTAAGTGCTGTTCACATGATATCTATCTTTCTGACTTACTTCACTTAGTATGATAATCTCTAGTTACATCCATGTTGCTGTAAATGGCATTATTTTTTTCTTTTTAATGTTCGAGTAGTATTCTATTGTATATGTGTACCACATCTTCTTTATTCCATCTTCTTTATACCATACATTCCTCTGTTGATGGATAGTTATATTGTTTCCATGTCTTGGCTTTGGAAACAGTGCTGCAAGGAACATGGGGGTGCATGAATCCTTTCAGATCATGATTTTCTACAGATGTATGCCCAGGAGTGGATTTTTGGATCATACAGTAGTTCTATTTTTAGTTTTCTAAGGAACTTTCATACTTTTCTCCATACCATCTATCCCAATTTGCATTTCCACCAACAGTGTAGGAGGGTTCCTTTTTCTTCACACCCTGTCCAGCATTTATTATTTGTAGACTTTTTGATGATGACCATTCTGACTGGTGCGAAATGATATCTCATTGTAGTTTTGATTTGCAGTTTTCTAATAATTAGCAATATTAAGCCTCTTTTCATGTGCCTGTTGGCCATCTGTATGTCTTCTTTGGAGAAATATCTATTTAGGTCTTATGCTCATTTTAAAAAATTGAGTTATTTGGGTTTTTTTTTTTTTTTTTTAATATATTAAGCTGCATGAGCTGTTTGTAAATTTTTGAGATTAATCCCTTGTTGGTCATATTGTTTGCAAATATTTTCTCCTATTCTGTGGGTTGTCTTTTCATTTTGTTAATGACTTCCGTTGCTGTGCAAAAGCTTTTGAGTTTATTGCAGTATTTCACTAGGGCTTCCCTGATAGCTCAGTTGGTAAAGAATCTGCCTGCAATGCAGGAGACCCTGGTTTGATTCCTGGGTCGGGAAGATCAGCTGGAGAAGAGATAGGCTACCCACTCTAGTATTCTTGGGCTTCCCTTGTGGCTCAGCTGGTAAAGAATCTGCCTGCAATGCGGGAGACCTGGGTTCCTTGAATATGACATGCCATGGATAGTATGATTGTTTTATATACCACTTAAAAGGGAAAAAGAAAGCTACAAATTAAACTGTGACTTGGATGCCTTAATGATGGTCCTGCCTGGACCATGCATGAATTGTTCACAGTAGCCTCTTATTGCTTTGAGAGTTCTTTCATCTATTTTGAGGATTTGGCAGTTTCTCCTACTGTCAGTTGCTTTGCTTAGAGTGTGGACAATCCACATGTATCAGTACAGCATGACTTCATATATTGTAATTATCTTTCCATAAAATATCTGTTTGCTATCTTGTAAGAAATTAGGGGATGGCAGTCATTTCTCCCATAATAAATATCAAATTTATGCCTTGACACCATCTTGATGCATTTTTGCCTGAAATACGAAAGCTTAGGCATTTTGAAAACATTTTAACCAGCAGTTAAGCTGGGCCCAGGCAGTCTCAACAGCGCACTTAACTCAGTTGAAGTGATGATAATATGGGTACATCTGATCAATCTCACAAACATGGAGATTCCAATTTCACAAGTATTTTGAACGTGCAAGAAAGGTGAGCCTTCTTACTGATGAATTATCTCTTTCCTCTCCCAGGGAACTGAGTTCTTGTCAGTTGTGTCCACCATCCAGTGCCTAGCACCTAGCACAATGTTGGCATATAGGAGGAATCCAATAAATATGTGTCAAATGAATGGAGGAAGTAATAGGATTCTGTATTTGAACATTTTTGTTAACCGTGAAACTAACTGAAGTCTTATGGAAATAAAATAGTATATAAATAGCATTGCTATTTTTAAAAAGTTATTTTATTCTGAATTCATTTAATTACTGATGCCAATTATGAGAAGTAAAATTTTAACTCATGGATGTAAGGGTAGACTCCCATTGATAGAATTTTCATTATCATATTATGATGTACTTTTTCTTAACTGTTCAGTTTTCAAACACTGGGAATAGTGACAGAAGTAATTCTTGATCACTGAGAAGTGTAAGTTGGAGAGGAGAGGAGACAGAGTTGCATTCCTGTAAATGATGTAGCAGAGCGCTCAGAATGCATGGAGGGGCCCTGGCTTGTTGAGGACTGGCAAGCCATAGTTTGGCTGTTATGCTTTAGAAAGTTGTAAAAGAATTAGGGCTGTGCCAGTGGTGGTGGGAAATGAATCCTGAAGGATAATACAGATTTACCTGACACTTGTAGGCTAGCATGCAGTCTTACAGAAACCCTTGGATTGATTGATATTGCTTCATTTGCAAATGGGGAAACTCCAGGAGAGGAACCTGCCCATAACTAGTGGGCAGCTTCTCAAGGATTCTAATCTGAGTCTTTTTGATTCTGCAGTCATTGCTTTCCCAACTACTCTATGCCAACTCAGAAAGCCTGGGATTTGTGGAATCTCAATAAGAGTTAATGAACCTTCAGGAATATTTGGGCCAGCACTGGAATAAGGTTAGAGAATGTGGCTCATCGTGGAGACAAGTCAGGGCATTGAATTTGGTGGATTCTATTGAAGCCCATTTCATCTGAAGCATTGGAAGTGGACTGGTGTATCTCCCAGATGACACTGGGGAGAACTTGTGGGTTTGGATATAGTAACAAAGAAAACAGTGGCTGACTTTATTTTTTGGGCTCTAAAATCACTGCAGATGGTGATTGCAGCCATGAAATTAAAAGACGCTTACTCCTTGGAAGGAAAGTTATGACCAACCTAGACAGCATATTAAAAAGCAGAGACATTACTTTGTCAACAAAGGTTCTTCTAGTCAAGGCTATGGTTTTTCTAGTGGTCATGTATGGATGTGAGAGTTGGACTATAAAGAAGGCTGAGCACTAAAAAATTGATGCTTTTGAACTGTGATGTTGGAGAAGACTCTTAAGAGTCTCCTGGACTGCAAGGAGATCCAATCAGTCCATCCTGAAGGAGATCAGTCCTGAATATTCATTGGAAGGACTGATGTTGAAGCTGAAACTCCAATACTTTGGCCACCTGATGCGAAGAGCTGACTTATTTGAAACAACCCTGATGCTGGGAAAGATTGAAGGCAGGAGGAGAAGGGGACAACAGAGGATGAGATGGCTGGATGGCATCACTGCCTCAATGGAGATGAGTTTGGTTAAACTCTGGGAGTTGGTGATGGACAGGGAGGCCTGGCATGCTGCAGTTCATGGGGTCACAAAGAGTTGGACATGGCTGAGCGACTGAAATGAACTGAACTGAACTGAATAAAGAAAAGATTCCAGTAACATGTCCCTCACTTTCCCCTGCACATCTGCTTTATTGTACTTCATGTGGCTTGTTTTGTCCTCTAGTCCTGTACCATTAGCCTAGAAGAGTTACTGTAGCAGGTGTGCTCTGATACAGGACTGGACACAAATGCCCTGGACTGCTGTGAATTAAGGAGCACTGGCCACAGCTTGTACCAAGAAAGAGGAAAGAAAGATGCATAGAATTATGGTGAGAGAAGGTAGCAAGAGCGGAGGGTAAAAATCCTGTTTTATTCACCAAGGTCAGAACATGTTGATTGGTTCTTCACACATGGGATTGGACAGGATGCAAGAAAGAATGGAGAGAAAAAGGCATTCCAGGAGCTGGTCTAATGAGAACTTCATCAGAAACAGCTTCAGCCTAAAGACCGCTCCCCACCTTCAGCCCCCGCCGCCTAGTCCTCAGTTTTGTATTTGGGGATGAAAACGGCTTTGGTCCCGAACAAAGGTGATATGCTCAAACTTTCCCAAATCAATGAATTTGCTAATAAGGAGAATGCCTTTACGACAGGCACAGACCTAAGAAAAGCATTTTTGTATTTCACCAAAGTGTGAGAGTTTAGGATCACCTTACCCCCATAGTGACACAGTGCAATAGGAAAACTCTCTGAGGCCTGTGTTCAGGTCACTTGCCTTTTTGCTCAAGCAGCATATGTATATCGGTACTGACTTTTTCTTTCTTAGATACAGTTTTTAAAACCCCAATTTTCTTAAGAAAGGAAGGGATTAATTTTTCCCCTAAATCTTTTGAAAGTCACTGTCTTTATCCATGAAAAAACAGTCAATAGTAATTTGTAACCTATGTGACGCAGCAGCCAGCCTTAAAATAGTCCTTTCTGACTAAAGATTGGAACAGTGGGTACTAGGATAATTGTTTGGGCTGCTTTTAGTTTCTCTTAATCAAAATTACTAGATGATTGAATTCAAGAGCATGTTACTACTTGATGTACTGATATTATATGTGCTGTCTCTCAGTCATGTCTGACTCTTTGTGACCCCATGGACTGTAGCCCACCAGGCTCCTCTGTCCATGGGATTCTCCGGGCAAGAATACTGGAGTGGGTTGCCATACCTTCCTCCAGGGGATCTTCCCAACCCAGGGATTGAACCCAGGTCTCCCTCATAGCATGTGGTTTCTTTACTGTCTGAGCCACCAGGGAAACCTAAGAATACTGGAGTGGTTAGCCTAGCCCTTCTCCAGGGGAACTTCCCAACTCAGGAATCGAACCAGGATCTCCTGCACTGCAGGTGGTTTCTTTACCAGTTGAGCTACCTGGGAAGCCAAGGTAAAGACTCCGTCAGGCAAAAGAAAGAAAAAAAAATAAGGGAAAGGAACTGGGCTGCACTAATTGCTTTGGGGATGAGTGGCTTAATTTTTGGAAATACCTGGTAGAGTCTGGATTTTGACATTACTAGCAAGTTGCTCTTTCTGCCTTCCCGAATTACAGAGGCTGAAATTGGTACTAGGGTCTACTCTCTGTTTTAGGGACAACCACTTCAGTGAACTCTTTTGTTTATCCAGGTAAGGTGAGTACTCATGCTTTTTGAGGGGAGCAAGGCACCCCCTCAAGGTAGATGTGTCACATGACCTGCAGGAAGGTGAAAGATTACATTCCAAGAAAAAGGATGCTCTCATTTGTTTGTTTTTAAAAATAATTTTATCTATTTTTATATTTATGTGTTTTTTGCCGTGTTGTACAGGCACATTGCTGTATGAGCTTTTCTCTCGTTACGGCGATCCGGGGATACTCTTCATTGCGGTGTGTGGGCCTCTCATTGTTGTGGCTTCTCTTGTTGCGGAGCATGGGCTCTAGGGTGCATGAGCTTTAGTAGTTGCTGTGCGTGAGCTCAATAGTTGGCGATTTCCCAGTTCTAGAGCACAGGCTCAATAGGTGTGTCCCACAGGCTTAGTTGCTCTGTGGTATGTGGGATCTTCCTGGACCAGGGATTGAACTCTTGTCTCCTGCATTGGCGGGCGGATTCTTTACCAGTGAGTCAGCAGCGAAGCTCCCCATTTGTATGTTTACTGATGAGCTAAGTCAAATCGCTTTGGCTTATGTTGATTTCCTTTTTGTTAAAAAGAGGAAAAAGAAAATATGTATTTTCGTCTTTTGGTTAGACATCTGAGTGGGTGAGAGAAACAAAGAAAGAATTTCAGGTGGCGGATCTCAGATGGCCTAGCCATCGTAAAAACAATGTTCATTTTTGAACCAGTAAGTACACATAAATATGCTGACGTGTACCTGGTTGCCCCAGTGCTCCGGTAGTGTCTTCCCTGGGCGGGGTGGAGGCTGGGGGAAGCCAGCAGGGCTTGGGAATCAGGGAACAGAGCCAGATTTAAGCAGAGCACAATTGCTGCCTGTGTTTCCAGGAAGAACACTAGCCCTTTATTGGAGGGGCCCCTTAGCAGTTGGCATCATCTGGAGAAAGAAAATACTGCCATCTGCCCACAAGGGTTTCTCAGAAGCTGGGGGTCTGGGTTTGGACTTGTGGGCAGAATTGCCTGGGAATGGAGGGGGACGGGCAAGGGGGCCTGGGCCCCGTCTGCTGTACCTTCTCCTCAGCCCCTTCCCTGGGGCTGTCTTTCGCACAGCTGGCCGGGCATCTCTTGTGGAAGCGTGCCCTTTCGGTCCTGGCAGGAGAACAAATGCCAGAGCAGGCTGGGCGTGCCTTCTATTTCTGGCCTTGAGTGTAGCTGTGGTTTTAAAGATCTACACGGGCAGCAAAACAACACCCTTGTCCCCAGTGATGCCTCGGGTAGTAGAGCCATATCCTTCCTGGATGGTCTCTCCTCTCCTGGGATAAAGAGCCCATTTGTAAGGCCTGGGTGCTGGGAGAAGGAGCCCATCACAGGGGTTTCTGTGAGCAGAGCAGAGCAGAGCAGACAGGTGGTGCATAGTGGTCCAAGCGCAGCCTAGGCAGGGCACACCCCACGAGGGCAGGGCCGTGGAGGGTGCTGCCCTCCCCTCTGCGGGAGCCCCTCCAGGTTGGCTGGGCAAAGAGGACACTCCAAGCACTTAGATTCCTCTATCAGAGGCACGAGAGGGCCAGGCATCTCCTGCAAGCAGGGAGCTCAGGAGGCCATGTGTGCTGGCTCCGCAGACCTGAGAATTGCAGTCTGAAGTCCCAGAAATGCAAGTGGATAAGTCAGTGGTGGAGGTGATTCATTTTGTCCTTGGAATGAAGGTTTGAGTGCGAACTGGCTTTAGAAATGGACATTTGAAATGCAATTTGAACTTCTTCTAAGGAGAATGACCAAAGAGAGAAGGGACTGGAAACCATGTCCTCTGAAGACCAGTTGGAGGGGTATTTAGCCAAAGAAGAAGGCTAGGGTAGGGCAGGGTGGAACATGAAGGAAACAGATCTTGGTACAATAAAGGGAGGCACATTCTCACAGCAATTGATTAGATCATCAGAACAGCATATCTTTATACTCATGAAATATTCTACCTCATACGGTTTACTACCCACTGGCCTGATGGTCCAACAGTAATAACTATTGAGCACTTACTAGGTGCTGAGCCTTGTTCTAGGTGCTTTTATGTGTATTATATCATTTAATCCTCAAATGGACTTCTCAAATGACTCAATGGTAAAGAATTCACCTGCCAATTCAGGAGACATGGATTTGATCCCTGACTCGGGAAGATCCCCTGGAGAAAAGAATGGCTACCCACTCCAGTATTATTCCCTGGGAAATCCCATGGACAGAGGAATCTAGCAGGCTATGGTCCATGGGGTCACTAAGAGTTGAACATGACTTAGCAACCAAACAACAACAGTCCTCACAATAACGCGATGACGTCCATTCACCTTTTATTATTTCACCTTTACAGATGAGGACACTGAGGCTCAAGGATCATTTATAACTTGCCTGGGACCACATGGCTAGTGAGTGGTGGGGCTGGAACCATATGTAGCAGAGCCTCCCATCATTACGTGGGCCTGAGTCTGCTCCCACCAGCCCTACCACTGGCCTGGCTCCCGGGTAGCTTTCCAGCAGCATCCCTGCCCCTTTGGTTCCTGCCTGTTCATGGACGGTTGGCCTCTTCTAGTGCTGTGCTTCTAGTCACATCAAGAGTCCAATGCCTCCCAAGAGTGGGGACCCCTTACCTGATGGCTCAGTTGGTAAAGAACCTGCCTGCAATACGGGAGACCTGAGTTCGATCCCTAGATAGGGAAGATCCCCTGAAGAAAGGAATGGGAACCCACTCCAGTATTCTGGCCTGGAGAATCCCATGGACTAGTCCGTGGGGTCGCAAAGAGTCAAACATGACTGAGCGACTTTCACTGTCACTTTCTGATGCCCAGCATCCAGGAAATTTCCATCCTCTTTGCTTCAGTGGTTACTCCAATTTCTTTGTGACCCAGGTTTTGAAGCCTGACATGAATGAAAATATTTGACCACATGAGTTCTATTCTTTCTAGGGCTGTGGTTCTTGGTGTCCCCAAAGCCACTTAAGAACCAGGAGATTGTTTTGTTTTTTTTTTCCATCAGAAGCACAACAGTCCTTATAAAACACAGTACAGCTTGCCCCACTCTCCTAGGGTGGAGATAATTGGGCCTTTGGACTTCCGTGCACTGGGCGGTACTTAGCGATCTGTTACCCTTGGTGTGCTGCTCTCTGGTAAAAAGAACACTGGTGTTTGATGGTGGCAAGTTATTTGCATCTTGTTTCTGACAACAATGGTAGAAATGCTCTTTCTTTTGCCACATTTGAGATTGCAGGGAGAAGGAAAAAAATAGATCCAAATTTGTCCTTAACAATAAAAAAATCTAGGAAAAAGTGTTGTTGAAAGTGTCAAGGAGACCAGGCTGGTCTGGAGACTCAGGCCGAGGGACAGGACAGTGCCGTCCTCAGACCACGCTCGGATCTTCCTGAGCCTGTCGAATGCCACCCTGACCACCTCAGAGTCCTTTCTACATGTGTGTGTTGGGATGTTGACAGATTTGGCTAGTACAGGAATTTCTTTGTAGCTTTGGTTTGAAGTATTGCCTGCTTGAAGCTCAGAACCCGTCTCTTTTCTGAAAGGTCTAAAGGTGGCCACAAGGTGAAAAAAGAACATTGTAGAACGGGCAGCTGCCCTCACTTCTGCTGCGGGGTTCCTGACAACGGCACATTTATACTCCTCTGCTTGGAGGGCTTAGAGCGCTGGATGGGGCAGGAATTACCCAGCTATAGTGGGCATGTTTATGTTGCAGGCCTGGGGTTTCACTGCAGGCAGGATAGAGCTCGTTTATTCCAGTTAGGACACCACAGGGCCCTGCACTCTGACCTGGTAGGACAGGAAAAGATTTCAAGCTAGGTTTTGGAGCTCTATTGTATACAGGGTTTTCTGAGCCTTTCTTTTCTTCTTTCCATTTGGAAGCTATGTCCTGTCAGCTCTTGGGACAGTTCATGGACTCAGGAGTGCTCCTCTCTGGTTTCCTTATGAAAACGCCCACCTGAGGAGCGTGTGTGTGTGTGTGCATGTGTGTGTGCGTGTGTGTGTGTGTGTGCATGTGTGTGTGTTTGCCTTGGGAGCTGAGTGCTATGGGTCCCAATGCCTGGAAATCCACAGGTTGGGGAGACCCCCCTCTCCGTAGCTTCTGCAGTATTCTTTCTGCTCAAGTGTTCTTCTTGTTGTTCAGTTGATAAGTCCTGTCCAACTCTTTGTGACCCCATGGACTGCAGCACACCAGGCTCCCGTGTCTGTCCTTCACTATCTCCCAGAGTTTGCTCAGATTTGTGTCCATTGAGTTGTTGATACTATCTAACCATCTCAGCCTCTGCTGACCCCTTCTCCTTTTGCCTGCTCAGGTGACTTGCTCTCAGATACTTGCCCTGTGGCTTGGTCCCTGACAGGTGTGGGGTCTCATGGAGACACGTATCAATAGCAGCTCATATGCACTCTGCCCTTGGTTGACACCCAGGGACTGAGCCCTGCTCTGGGATGAGCAGGCGAATTGGAAACCTGACTTGCTGGTAACAAGACCGAATTGGGGTGCTGTGTGTTTGAATGGCAGGTAGAATAATGATGGGTTCCTGGACTAGATGCAAAGTTCTGCCCATGCAAACTAAGCCCTCACTTCCTGGGGTACTGACAAAGACACCTACTGGTGTTCCCATATCCCAGTCAACCCAGGGCCATGATACCCCTAACGTCATATCATAAACCACTCTGCATGATTCTGACTGACCTCTAACCTTGGCCTCTGCCCTCTTCCTCCAGCCTCTGCATTGACAGCTGGGAAACCCAGCAGGAAAACCAGGATTCTGACCAGGGTTTAAGGAACACACTGAGTTCTCTTAGGAAAAAAAAAAATCCTGATTCTATCACTTAACAGGCCTGGGAAGGTTGGGGTCCTGTGCATAAAGAGCAGTGTAGGAGTGCTTTGGAAGAGGTGCAGACAGTACTGTGGACCTTAAGAGGAGGGAAGGGGCCACTGGGCTCCTGAATGGGCATGGGGCATGAGAGGAGCAGCAGAGAGAGAGAAGAAGAAAAGATGTCCTGGTGTGGCAGTCGCTTCTCACTGCATTCCAGGGGCTGTGGTGTCACTAAGTCCCATGTAAGGCTCCAACTTACCACCCTTTAGTTAATTAGCCAGGCCTTGGGTCTAGCCTCGAGCATCTTCAGCTACTGCTTCTCTCTGAGCTCAGACATCCCAAGAATCCTGTTAAATTCTGGCCTGCCTCGGAGTGTGGCCAAGCTGGGATTTTACACCCACCCTCTAACACCAAGATGCATGGCAGATACCTAGTTATTCTTTCCATCCTACCTAAATTCAGGCTGCAGAAAATTTCTGAAGGGTAGAGAGCCAGAGGCGCTAAGATTGCGCCATTGTCTGTTCTCAGAATCATGGTGTTAGATCCAGATGACTAGGTTATGTTAAGAAGTTTGAAAGTGAAAGTGAAAGTCACCCAGTCCTGTTCGACTCTTTGAGACTCCATGGACTATGCAGTTTGTGGAATTCTCCAGGCTAGAATACTGGAGTGGGTAGCCTTCTCCTTCTCCAGGGGATCTTTCCAACCCAGGGATCGAACCCAGGTCTCCTGCATTGCAGGTGGATTCTTTACTAGCTGAGCCACATGGGAAGCCCAAGGAAGAAGTTTGGGGTTTGCTTATTCTAAAACTTCTTGGTAGGTAATTTCCTCGTGAGGAAATTGACTTCTGCAGAGAGTTTAAAAAATGGTGTGATAAAAACTGGTAAATATATTCAGGACAATTTAATGTACCCCTACTTCTTGTGCTAGACCTAATCCAACATCACATCCCAGTGTAACCAGCACTGATGCAAGTTCCTGTAAAAGCTAAAAGCTATTTAAGTTCCTTTTTCCCTCCTTCCCCTCTCTGTCACCAACTATGGTTCCTTTGTTCCCTGACGTAGATGTTAAAAATAAATAGAAAAATGTTTCTAAATTCTTTGTCACTTTGGGAGCAGATCTGCCATTACCCCCCAAAATACTAGAGTATAAAATTGGAAAGAAAAACAACCTTAAGGAATGCAAAATAGTAAGAGTGCCTTCCAGGTAATGATTATACTCTGACAGAGTGGAGGCATTTGAATATACATAATGCTGAGCTGCCTCAAGTCTTTTCCAGAAAGTGTAGGTATAAAGGTGAGAAGACCAATGAGGGAGCTACTGCAGTGATCCAGGGGGAGATGGTAAAGGCCCTGATGAGGTGTGTTGACTGTAGAGATGTTGGAGAGGAAGATCTATGAGAGACATTTTGAAGTGGAATTAATAGGACTCAGAGACTTACTAAATGAGGTGGGGTGAAGGATGAAAAAAAAAAGACTCGAGCAGCATATTTGATAAGGTTTCTTGATATCCTTGTGGAAAGATGGGAGAAATAAGGACTGGCTGCAAGAATGGTTAGATTGATGGATAACTAATTGGACCAATGTACCCATAGTACCAATGTAGAGATGCATGTGCCCTTGAAGGAAGGACTTCTGTACCTTGACTCAGGGTTTGATCCTTGCCTTTGTCTTAGGGGTTTTGTCATTGATTTGGATAATAATATAGAATCTGAGTACATCAAATTTCTGAGGTCAAGAAGCTGGACATGACACCGGAAACAAAATCCAAAAATTTTGCAAGGTAAGCAAGAGGGAGAAAGAGAGAGAGAAGAAAAACTGAAAGAGAAAAGTTAACAGGGTTGCATGTCAAGACTGTATATTGTCACCCTGCTTATTTAACTTATATGCAGAGTACATCATGCAAAATGCCGGGCCGGATGAAGCACACACTGGAATAAAGATTGCCAGGAAAAATATCAATAACCTCAGATACACAGATGACACCACTCTTATGGCAGAAAGTGCAGAGGAACTAAAGAGCCTGTGATGAAAGTGAAAGAGGAGAGTGAAAAAGTTGGCTTAAAATTCAACATTCAGAAAACTAAGATCATGGCATCCGGTCCCATCACTTCATGGCAAATAGATGGGGAAACAATGGAAACAGTGAAAGACTTTATTTTTTTTGGCTTCAAAATTACTGCAGATGGTGACTGCAGCCATGAAATTAAAAGATACTTGCTCCCTGGAAGAGAAGCTATGACCAACCTAGACAGCATATTAAAAAGCAGAGACATTATTTTACCAACAAAGGTCTGTCTAGTCAAAGCTGTGGTTTTTCCAGTGGTCATGTATAGATGGGAGAGTTGAACTGTAAAGAAAACTGAGTGCCAAAGAATTGATGCTTTCAAACTGTGGTGTTGGAGAAGACTCTTGAGAGTTCCTTGGAGTGCAAGGAGATCAAATCAGTCCATCCTAAAGGAAATCAATCCTGAATATTCATTGGAAGGATTGATGTTGAAGCTGAAACTCCAATACTTTGGCCCCCTGATGCAAAGAACTGACTTATTTGCAAAGACCCTGATGCTGGGAAGGATTGAAGGCAGGAGGAGAAGGGGACAACAGACGATGAGATGGTTGGATGGCATCACTGACTTGATGGACATGGGTTTGAGCAAGCTTGGGGAGTTTGTGAGGGACAGGGAAGCCTGGTGTGCTGCAGTCCATGGGGTTGCAAAGAGTCGGGCACGACTGAGCGACTGAATTGAACTGAACTTGGATGCTAAACCCGAGTACGCTAGGAAAAGACAGTGAGCAGTGGCCTAGTAACAGCATTTGTGGGAAGATCCATGGGTTTATTTGATTCTGATTTTTATTTTCAACAGGAGTAAATACTGTACAGAGTCCCCCGACCCCACCCCCAACCCTCATGTGATTGTAGACTGCATTGTTAGACTCATGTGTTTTGGAAAAGGGAGATGACAGTGCTGTTTGATTCTGTGCTGGTTAAGTGACAAGGGAGCATCGTGCTTGGTCTCAGAGCACATGGAGCCACTGGAGCATGTTCAGAGGAGAGCCAGCATGATGGTGAAGGAACTAGAGATATCCCCCGCCACCCCCACCATTGTGCATTCCCGTCATCAACACCACCATCTGTTAGTTCTTACAGCTCATTCTTCACTACACCCTACAAAGCAGACATTATCATTCCCATTTTACATAGGAGGAAACCGAGGCTCAGGGATTAATGCTGTTTGTCCTGGTTCTACAATTTGCACAAGGGAGAATTGATACCCAAAACCCATGCTCTTTTTACTCCTCACCGCCTCCCAAACCTACCCCCTAAGGGTCTGCTTGGGGATCTGGGGACCCCTAAGTTTTGGTCAGCCCCCTACCCTCTCCCTGGGATCTGATCACTTTGTTTCTGTTATACTCGCCTTTCTCTGTTCCAGCTGGATCCTACTTCTGCATCTTTGTGCCAAATCAGACCTCCCTGGTGGATGACTCTGACCTTCCCCTTAGTTGGTAAAGGCTGCTGCCTAGAAGACTTTTGGTCAAGTCCTATCTATGACTTAACTTTATCTCCCAGGACAATGTTGACTTGGACAACTTCTGTTACACTTCCTCACTTTGGGCCGGGGCCGTGCAGCTGTGACAATCCAGTCTGTATAGCGGGAAGACCGCTCTGAGGCCAGGGTGGCTTCTGGGCTGGGGAGCCAGGGCTTGGGCCCGGATGAGACGTTTCCAGAAGCTCCCTGGAGAGACATAGAGGATCAGGTCCCAGGCCATCAGAGAGCCTGGAGCAGAAGAGCAGTCCTGCCTGGGGTAGATCCACAGGGTTTGGTGGCTGGTTGGACGTCGAGACTGAAGGAGAAGTGGAAATTGATGACAACACCCACTTTGGGGCTCGGGAGACCGGGCGGATAATAACAAAACTAAGAAGTGTGACTCAGGGGTGTGACAGGTCCTACATGCGAGTCTTTGTTTTTGAGACAACACAACATGAATGTATTTTCAACCCCTCTGGACTCTAGCTCCAAATAACCACCTGGTCCCCAGATCATTATTTAGTGACAGGAGACTTAGTTCAGAACTCAGGGGGTGATGAAGAAAGAGTTCATATAAAGCTGCCACTCAGGAGACTGCCTATGCCAGGATCGGTTTGTGTGTTTTAATACATTTAGGATTCTCCTGGGCTGCCCCCAGCACCGTCTCTCTCCATCCTTCCCCACACATTCAAGAGGATGGAGGAGTCCTGTCTTGCCCTGAAATGTGCATTCCCATGCTCCTATTGCTCAGCCAAGCAAGGTGGTGGACAGGCCCTACTCCTGGGAAGATGCTGCTCTTCTTACTCAGCCTTGTACTCTGGGGGCTCGCAAACTCCATCCTTGTAATAACTTACAGGTTTCTCGCTCATCCACACACAGCAGTCCCTTCCAGGGTAGGATAGTATATACTGTTTCAGTGTAGAAGCTCAAGTAGAGTTTGGGGGGATAGATCTCACAGTTGCTCCTGGGCAGAGCTAGTTGGGATTTGACTACAAGCCCAGTGCTCCTTCCGCAGCATCTGGTATGGTGTGTGGTCCGGGTCACCAGACGGTGGGGCTCAGCACCAAGTAGGAAGCTGGGTCAGATCAGTGATTCTCAACCATGAGATTTCAGTGCATGGATATTCTGTAGATTAGTTTTTGTACTGTATGTTTATCCACTTTATTATAAAAAGGCATAAGCTTTTGTCTCCCCCAAGACCCACTTTTCACTTCTTTAAGGGCAATGTCCTCCCTGTTAAAAATGTACAGATTCAAAGTGGTCCTTAAGGTCTAGTCCTCCGCCAAGGGGCAGCAGCAGCAGCCCCTGGGAACTTGTGAGAAATGCAGATTCTTGGTCCCACGTGGGACCTACTAAACAGGTACTGTGGGGTGAGCCCAGCCTCCAGGGGATTCTGCCACACACTGGAGTTTGAGAACCACTGGGCTAACTGCTAGAGGACACCATCGGTTCTTTCTGGCTTGATGGCAGAATGATTAAAGGCTACTTGAGGGAAGCACACATCTTCCTTCTTTTGTTACATACTGATTTCTAATCAGTTGTGATCCTAGCCAGGATCCACTCTTTTCAATCCTCTAGGGCTCCCCTGGTAGCTCAGTTGGTAAAGAATTTGCCTATAGTGCAGGAGACCCAGGTTCGATCCCTGGGTTGGCGAGATCCCCTGGAGAAGGAAATGGCAAACCACTCCGGTATTCTTGCCTGGAGAATCCCATGGACAGAGGAGCCTGGTGGGCTACAGTCCATGGGGTTACAAGAGTCAGACATGACTGAGCAACTAAACCACCACCAGCGCTTTTTAAACACTGATTATGTGTAAGGCATGCAGAGTTCTGTGGGCGGGGAAGAGATTCTATGGGCCCTGAATTGTGGATACCATCTGGGGGGACCTCTTTAAGAAAAAGAGCACAGAATCTTTGAAAGGATCTTGGGCAAGTGAGGGATCTTGAAACCCAAGCTCCATGGACCCCAGGAGTAGAGGACCCAGCAGGTGGTGACAGAGTCTCTGGCAGCCGGGCAGGTCTGAGCTACTGCTGGCTGGGGGTGTGTATGGGGCGGAGTGTGCCAAGCCCCTCTGATGGAGTTGGGTATGTGCAGTTGGGATATGGAGTGAGGAGGGCGTCATCCTGATGCGGAACCTGGGAAAAGCCTCCTGTGGTGGTGTCATAGGGGTTCTGGAAGAGGTGCATCTA
The DNA here is from genome assembly GCF_963930625.1 of Muntiacus reevesi. Lineage (NCBI taxonomy): Eukaryota > Metazoa > Chordata > Mammalia > Artiodactyla > Cervidae > Muntiacus > Muntiacus reevesi. Next base: position 50,070,898 of record NC_089255.1, read on the forward strand.
TGGAGAGTAAGGGGAGAATCAAAGAGGGAGAGAGGACCACACAGGAACTTTTGATCTGATGGTTTCAAGGTTTTCTCTGGGTTGCTCACCTCACCTTGATGAGAACACAGAGAAACACTGTTCTCTTCTGGTTGACCATGGAGCTTTACTGGCTGCATAGGGCAGGAGCTGAATTTTGCAAGAAGGTGTCAGAGACCCCTTCCCCTTGCCTAGTAGCCACAGGCTGACATCCCATCTCTTCCCCACCCATCCTGAGAATTAGTGGCTGCTGACTAGTTGTCCTACCATAGTGGGTCGGCTGGGGGGAGTGGTGTGTCACTTGCCAGCTCTGACAGGGGAGCTGTTTGTCACTTGGTCAGGGGCTGAAGCATTAACTGCACTTGGATATGTGGATTTACAGTCCACTGACCTCCCCTCCTTGGAGGCTCGGCTGCCTTGGAATGAAAGCTGTCTATTTTGTCTTCCACAGCATTGTCTGTGACTACTGCAATTTTCCCAGTGGACACCTCTAAGGAACAAGTTATTTTTCAAAAGGGCAGTGCATTTGCACCTCACTGTCTCCATCATACCCATCAGTCAGGGCTTTCTTTCATAGTCGGACTATTTCTGGAGCAGGAGTTGCTTCTCCCTGTAATTTACTTTGTTAGTATTAGCCTAAATGATGCTGAAGCATAATTAAGAAGGTGTTCAGACTTAGTCCCCTTTCTGGAAAGATATGCAAGAATTGATTTCAAACAATCAATAATCTTCTGTTTTATGAACAGAGGTCTTGATTTACAGAGTTTGACTTTCTTGCCACCAGGAAAGCCTGATATCTTTTTATGATGTTCTTTCTCATTCTTCCTTTTTCTCTCTCTTCTTCCCTTATCCTTCCTCACCTTCTCTTATTCAGTGAGTTTTTATTCCACACCAAGTACTTTGTTGGGCTGGAACCAAAGATGACTAAGGCAAATGTCCAACTGTAGGTGACTATGTGTAATAAACAAAAGTAAAGAGCCTTATGTGCACCTGGTGAGTCCCAAAGAGTGGGTTTTTCAGTGTCAGAACTTCAGATGTTTGGACCAGATAGTTCTTTGTTGGGGGGACTGTGCTGTGCCCTGTAGGATGTTGAGCAGCAACCCTGGGCACAGTAATGCCAGTAGCATCTTCTTCCCCAGCTGTGACAACCAGGAGTGTCCCCAGACAGCGCCAGATGTCCTGGGGTGCAAAGTCACACCAGCTAAGAACCGCCACCCTAGCCTGAGCTCCTGACAGGACAGAGCTCATGCCCTGGCTCTGCTGCAGGGAGCTGTGTGGTCGGAGACACTCACCTAACCTCTTCAGACTCCCTTTCCTTATTTGTAATATGAGGACTGGGAAAACACTTCTTCTAAATCCTCTGAGTCTATGAAAAGCTTGGATTTGGCTGTTATCACGTATTAGATCATATGTTCTGGAAAGGAACAGAGTTTATGCTTCACACTATGCCTCAAGGGGCACTAGTGGTAAAGAACCCACCTGCTAATGCAGGAAATGTGAGAGAGATGTGGTTTCAACCCCTGGGGTGGGAAGATCCCCTGGAGGAGGGCATGACAACCCACTTCAGTATTCTTGCTTGGAGAATACCATGGGCAGAGGAGCCTTGCAGGCTACAGTCCATTGGGTTGCGAAGAGTCGGACACGACTTAAGTGACTTAGCATGCACGCACTATGGTGCAGGTATCTGGTCTGGAAGCTTGTGATCAATTAACAAATAGTTATGAATTCTGGCTGTGTGTAGAAGAAATAGGACCTGTGATCTAGAAGTTCAGATTCTTTGTGGAGGAAGAGGTCTACCTTAAGAGAGCCCACCCTTGTCCCCAACAGCCTGTGTTTGTAACCTGGTTCTGCCTCACACAGGCTGGGTGACTTCACATTGGTTGCTTGTCTTCTCTGAACTTCAGTTCCTCATCCATAAAATGGAGATGTTGGTAGTTACAACCTCAGGGCTGTTGTGAAGCTCAATGTTGTAGAACAGTGCCTGGCACATAGTGAGTGTTCAGTAAGGGTCAGCTACGCTTGTGAAAATGAGGCTGAATTACCAGGTTAGTGCTATAAATGTTCCATGCCCAGTGTGTGACACTCACAGGTGAGTCCTGCCAGTGTTGAAAGAAAACCCCCTGGGGAGAGAAGCAGAACTAGGGAGAATACCTTAGAAGGTTGCATATACTTTGTTTTCAGTGAGGTGCTGTAGGGCAACTGATGGGGCTGTTGGAAAAGGCTCAGAAGTGCTCAGTGAATACTCTTAAGCGGTGGTATCAGCGTCTTCGATAAGCAGATCTAAATCGCTCAGAGTAGTGAAGTGACCTGCTTAAAGCCACACTTCGGCAAGGATCAGAGCCAGGATCAGCACTCTAGCTTCTTGACACCTATCCAGTGTGGGAGTTCTAGAAAGAGGCATTTCCTAGAGGGGAAGTTCTCAGGGTCCTAAATGCCCAGAGTTAAACCAGATCTTGTCTTGAGAGCCCCTGTAACAGGGCAAGGGATTTGGGAGGGAAGAACAGTCAGGTGGGTTTCAATTGGAACCATTGACATCAGAGCTGGCTGAGTTGGAGCCTGTAATACTCAGAGACAACTGGGCTGATGCTTTCTTTCAAACTGCTTATTAAATAGGAAAGTCAGGGTTGCCAAGTAAATGGGATGAAAGGAGAACATTTAAATGAAGAAAACAGATCATTTCCAAGCAGGAATCAGCAAGAACTTGGGCGCCTTATTTGAATTCAGGTGAAAGGCTAATTATAAATCAGCTCTAACAGATCATTAAAGGGGTCATGCCCAAGCTGTATTTTGTAACACTTCATTATCTGGCGTGGGGTATTGGCAATTTGAAATGCACTGTTTCATACCGGTAGGTCAGGCCAGAGAGCACGACAGAGGAGGGATCCCCAGAACTGTGCGCCCTTGCTACTGCTGGTAACAATCACAGTCCTGTTTGCCTCCTGTTCATGCTACACTTTACCCAACGCCCTTTTCTAGACGTTGTTGATCCCTGACAGCTCTGTTACCTGCATCTTACAGAAGTGCAAGCCGATGCTGAGGGGGCACACCTGCCCAAGGGCCTGCTGTGTGGATTCTTCCAGCTGTGGACCCCCCCATGCTCGGCGCCCTCCTGGGGCAGCCAGCCTCTGAGATGGCCCCAGAGGCCCCTGCCCCCTGTCCCCACACCTTCGTGTGGCCTCTTCCCACATGCTGCCAGGGTTCCTCTGTGTGACCAGGAACATAGAGCAGGTGTGATGGTGTGCCAGTCTCTGGGATTAGATTGTAGAGGACCAAGCCTTCTGTCTTGGAGTCTCTCTTCCTCTCTGTGATCTCTGACCTTGGAGAAAGCCTCCATCCAGTCAGGAGTATGGGCGTTCCCCATGGCAAGGAGCTGAAATCTCTGCTCGACAACCAGCGGGGAACTGAGGCCTGCCAATAATTCCCTGAAAGGGCTTGGTGGTGGTTTTCAAACTCCAGTGGAACTTTGAGGTGTCTGCAAATCTTGCTTACTTGCAACCTCATCAAAGACCCCGAGCCTGAACCATTCAACTAAGCTGTTCCCAAGTGTTTGATTTGTGATAACTGTGAGATTATAGATTTTATTTTTATAGATTTATTTATTTTAAATTGAAGCATAAGTACTTTACAGAATTCTGTTGGTTTCTGCCAAACATCAACATGAATCAGCCATAGGTTTATGTATGTTCCTTCCCTCTTGAACCTCCCTCCCCACTTGTTTTGTTTTAAGCTGCTAGGCTTGGAAATCATTTGTTACATGGCAGTGGACAACTTTTACACCCTCTATGCTAGAAGGTAAGATGACCTCTGCCAGAGCCCCTACCCTCATCTCTCAAAACCTCTTCTACCCTGGGTTGTTCCAGGGGACAGAATTCTACCATAGGTGACAAACCTCCCTTTCAGTTAACCATGGCCATCTTCACAGGCCTCTTATAAGGAAAATACTCCTGGGAGATGAAGTCTCCACTTAAGGAGCATTCTTTTTAAAAAATTTTATTTTTATAGGGAGTGTAGCCCCCCTTTTTTTAAATTGAGAAGTATAGGGCCTAATATATGTGTATTGGGCAAGACTCAAATATGGGTCCAGTGTACTTGGAGACTTTATTGCTTCTCTGTTTTCCTTAGTTCCCCATGATGCCTCCAATTTTGTGACATGGTTCTAATGGAAATAAAGTTGAGCTTCAAAATGGTTTAACTCCAGGCATTTAGGGCACTGAGAACTTTCTCACTAGGAAATGCCTCTTTCTAGAACTCCCAAGTGCTGGTTGGAGCACTGGGTAGGTGTCCAGAAACTAGAGTGCTGATCCTGGCTCTAATGACTTGCTGTTTACCTGAACTTCCTAATCACATGGGATTAATTTTCCTAAAAAAATCTCTGATGAGTCTGGGGTATGCTTTGGGTCTGCTGAGGGTGTGGGGTGTCATTGAGGTAGGTAGAGATGGGTAGAACTTCTCAGCATGAGTTCATTTATGAAATCAGTTTTTGACAAAATGAAGTTTCTAAATGATGGGGAGAACGGAAATACATGATAAATGAAAGGCATAATGGGGGAAAAATAAGCTTTGATGTGATGTTTCAGGTCTGCTCAGGGCCTCTCTCCAGATCTTAGAGAGCTACTTGGAGAAAAGGCCTTATTCATTAGTTTGACTTAGACATCTGATGGTGGATTTTGATCCTGTCTAAAAGGAATCTTTGGGGATTTCCCTGGTGGTCCAGTGACCAAGACACTGTGCTCCCAATGCAGGGGTTCTGGGTTTGATCCCTATTCAGGGAAATAGATCTCTCATGCCACGACTAGGAGTTCACATGCTGCAATGAGAAAGATGCTGTGTGCCACAGCTAAGACCCAACATAACCAAACAAATAAATAAATATTTTTTTAAAACCCAAAAGGAATATTTGGGTTTAAGAAGAAGATGAAGCTTTAAAACAAAGGAACACAAATAGGGCAATTTCAGGCACTAGGTGAAGGTGGAGCAAGTGACATTTGTGTGGCTGAGCTAACTTCCCAGGTGCTTAGATTGGTCTGGAGAAGTCGGCCACCAGCAGGACCAGCCTGCAGGTTTGGGTGCCCACATTTATGGAGTTTCGTCTGTCTGAGTGAGAATCGGACTCTTATGGACTATGTGGTCTAGGGCAAATAGTATAGCCTCTCTGGGTTGTCCTTATCTCTAAAATGGGATGGAACAATAGTTTCTACCTTGTATGTGGGGAGTTTAGGCTAAAATAATGTTTGGCACAAACTTGCCACTCTTACTCTAATTTGTAAGAGTAAATGTTAGCTATTTTAGCTACATTATATGTTTATATTATAATTGAATATATTATAGTGACACTAATTCTAGTTGTATTAGTTAATTAGAGGAATATTATTATATTGCAGCTATTTAACAATAATACCTATAACATCCCCATGGTCATGAGCAGAGAGTAAGTTTAAGTTTCAGTTGTGTCCAATTCTTCGTGATCCCATGGACTGTAGCCCACCAGGCTCCTCTGTCCATGGGATTTCCCAGGCAAGAATACTGGAGTGGATGGTTATTCCCTTCTCCAGGGATTCTTCCCAACCCAGGCATCAAACCCAGGTTTCCTGCATTGCAGGTGGATTCTTTACTGTCTGAGCCAAATGGGGAGCCAGTATTAGTTAGTTATAGTAATATTACCATATTACAGCTAATTAATAGTGATAATGCCTATAACATCTTCATGGCCATGAGCAGAGAGTAAGTTTAAGTTTCATCTGCTTGCCCAACCCTGCCTCCCTACCCTTCACAAATAGCAGAGCAGACGGACTTGAGGGTCTTGTGGGCACTGAGGGCCAAGTGGGCCACCGGCCATGTGGGTGAGGGTAGCTGTGCTTCTGGTCTGAAGGTTGGGGAGTCTCTCTCTGCTGCTAGAATCTGGGTGGATCCTCTGGACTTGGCAGGCAGAGTGCCTCTGCGGGGCTGGGAGGGCTGAACAATGGGTGCTCTGTTGCTTGCTGGGACCGTGTCAAGGTATCCGACTTGGTCAGAGAAGCAGCTACGGAGCGTGGGCTCCAGGCCCCAGGCCGTGGGTGACAGTGTGGGCAGAGAGGGCCCCAGTTTTCAGGCCTGTTGGCACCATCAGCTCTCACAGGGATAAACAGTCCGGGTGCTCCAACCGTCTTTTTAGGACAGTCTGTGGTCAGTCCCAGGATGAGGGGAGGGACAGTGCTGAATGTCCCTGGTCAGGCAAGGGTCAGTTTCCACTCGAGCCTGGTTCTCTGCTTCTGGACCCTGAAGTTGTGCCAGGTGCTGAAAGATGGAGCAGAGGGGGCAGGATTGTGGAGTCACTGCTGCCTGACGGCTGGTTGCAAAACTGTAATTAGTATTTAGCAGACATATCCCTTAGTAATTCATCAGGAATTTGCTTTCTGGTGTATGGGGATGGGGTTGAGAGGGACATTAAACATATCCTGGCATTTCATATATTCCAGATGGTCTGCTGGGCACTTCATGTTCATTTTGTCTCTTAAACTTCACAACCAAGGTAATAGTATAATTATTCCCATTTTACAGCCTGGGAAATGGAGGCTCAAAATTTGCCTAAGGTGAGACAGCTAGTAAGACATTGTTACTATTTCCTCCCTTGGTCATGTCTGACTCTTTGCAACCCTATGGACTGTGGCCTGCCAGGCTCCTCTGTCCATGAGATTTCCCAGGCAAGAATACTAGAGTGGGTTGCCATTTCCTTCTTCAAGTAAGAAGTAGATTCAGGATTAGAACCTGAGGCTGTCTGGCTAAATCCCTAGGCGACCACCACTCTATGGCATTGCTTTGCTGCCTTAAGCCACTGTTATTTCTCTTGTGTTGGGGTAGGCACTGGCATCTCTTGAAATGCTAGCTTCTGAGCTTCCTCCTTTGGGGTTTTCTTGGGCCATCAGGGTGGGGTTGGGTAGACAAGATGTCTGTCCCCCTGAGGCCTCGGCTGTCAGGAGCTAAGGATTGGGCAGCTCTCTCTCTCGACAGGGCTCTCTTTACCTGTTCTTAAAGGACGTTTTTTCCTTTACCTCCAGATTCTAGGATAAGTTTGAGAAATGACTTCGAGACTGCTGTGTAGAAATCCAATCCCCTATGAACACCATTCCTTCCTGGCTATTTAACGGGGTCACTCTTTGCTTGGCAGGTGAGCTGCGGTCAGGCTTCCACCGGGTATAATTATAATCCTCTATGCTTCCCAGCTCCTGGCTCCTGGAGACATGAAGTTTTAGCAAGGGCTTCTGCCCTCCCTAATAGCTGGTTGGCAGCCATTTATCAGAGCAAGAAGCCCCTGGGTGATGCCTGTCCTCACTGCTTTTCTCTCCCCATAGCTTTGGAGACAAGTCAGGGCTCCACCCACTCCTGGCCCTGGGGTTCAGAGAGCTGGAGATTATGATCGGAGAAAGTATTTCTCCATATTTCATTGTTGTATTTTCATTTATATTCATCTAGAGAGTGGCAGATTAGAGGCTGTGAAACTATCGGGGAAAAACAGCTTCTAAAAATACAAGTGCCGCTGGCGTGATGGACCAGATTTGGAAAGAGGGCGTCTTGCATTTTCTCCTGAGGTGAGAAGACAACAGGGTAATTATCCAATGAATGGTGCTGGCTCTTAGAGGAGCAGCGGTGCCAAATATTCGTGATGCCTATCCACCCACTCAGTGACAAAGGGGTGTTCAAGAGCCCTGTAAATAATATTTCCAGATTAGCCAGAGGGGATATGCTGTTTCAGAAAATGAACAGCATCAATATCCTTTATTTCTTTTTTGGCAAAAATGCTGGATTGTCTTTGTGGATGTGACCTGGTCATTTGGGGGCACTGAGCTGGATCAAGTTGCACACTGGCTGAGCATCACTGGTGCTGGTGTGTGCCTCTCTTGCACATCTCCCTCCCCAGGCGGCTGCCCTGTGTGTTACCCTGGGCCTGCCACCCTCCCAACCCCACCCAAACTTAAGTCCTGACCATCACTCACGTAGGCCTTAAGCAAGTCTCCTAAACTCTCTGAGGATCAGTTTCCCAAGTTTTTAAAGTACATTAAGTAATAAGCCCTGTCTCACCTATTGGTGTGGGGTGAAAAAAAGATTTAAGTATCACAAAGAGCCTGGGACTTGGTGAGATCCCAGTTCATATAAATTTTCTTCATAGGATGAGTAGGAAGGTCAGAGCTGAGTGATTCCTGAGTTGGGGGGAGCCTTAGAAATTAAGTAAGACTAAAGTAAGTAAGACTATTTTGTTACTTTACTGATAAGGAAAGAGACTCTGGGTTGCAGAGCAACCTGTCCCAGGCCCCAGGCTATTTAAGGATGGAGTGTGGCTTTCCTGACCTCTAGCCTCCCTGCCACACCCTCACGATGCTCTGGACAACAGGATTCATGATGAATCCAGGCTGGATACAAGATTGCCTCAAACCCCATGAATACTTCAGCTGAATTTCCTTCAAATAACTGTCGGGATCAACTTAATGTGTTAAGGGTTCTGGGGGTAGGGTGGGGGAAGAAAATCCTGTTAAACCTGCTAATTGCCCATTTATTTCAGTCCCAGCTTTTGAGAAAGTTGCTTCTGAATGATGGTATGTGCTCTGGAAATGCTGTAATTAGTCAGCCAGTTTGGGCCACACTGTTCTGAAGCAAGAACCGTCAGGTGGGAAATAATTTGACTGATAGTTGAGAAACAAAATTGTTTTGTTTTAAATGACAATTTTGTTGTTTAGTTGCTGAGTTGTGTCCACCTCTTTGCGACTTCATGGACTGTAGCCCACCAGGCTCTTCTGTCCATGGGATTTCCTAGGCAAGAATACTGGAGTGGGTTGCTATTTCCTTCTCCAGGGGGCTTCCTGATCCAGGGATCAAACCCAAATCTCCTGCATTGGCAGGCAGATTCTTTACCACTGAGCCACAGTTTTAAATAACAGATCTTCCAGAAGTTATTTATTAAGGGACTGTCTTTTGCTTCAGCAGCATGGTGGAATGCTCAGATTGACTAACCAGTTTTTTAATTTTTAAAAGTTGTAAATGCCCAGTAAAAACAATGCTATTGGTATTACCCTTACTAAAAATCATAGCTGTTGTTTACTATTTACTGTCTACTGAGTATTATTATGTCCTAGGCACTCTGCTGAGCATTGCAAGTGCATTCTTTTCATTTAATCCTCACAGCAAGCCTCTGGGGCACAGGTATTACCTTTAGCCCCATTTGCACAAGAAGGGGATCAGAATTCTGCGAGGTTAAGTCATTCACAACACTCACTCTGAGTTGGTGCTCACATTGTATACTCATTCCACAAACACTGACCACACACGTCAAGGGTGAACTTCCCTTGTTCATCGGTGGTAAAGAGTCCGCTTGCCAATTCAGGACACATGGGTTTGATCCCTGGTCCAGGAAGATCCTACATGCCGCAGAGCAGCAAAGCCCATGTGCCACAACTGTTGAGCCTGTGCTCCAGAGCCTGGCAGCCGAAACTACTGAGCCCGCATGCCACAACTACTGTAGCCCACACACCCACGATCTGCAACAAGAAAAGCCACTGCAATGAGAAGCCTGTGCAACTAGAGAGTAGCCTCTCTTCACTGCAACTAGAGAAAAGCCCCGTAGCAACAAAGACTCAGCACAGCCAAAAAAATAAAATCAGTCAGTCAGTAACTGTAAAAAAAAAAGGCATGAGCAAGGCACAGAACCTTATCTTGAGAAGTCACATCTACTTTAAAGGAGGAGATATAACCAGTGGATACAAGACAGCTTGGACATTTGTTAGGCTTGCAATGCACTGACACAATCCAAGCATCTAAGCACCTAACTGCCCTGGTTTCCATAGGACTGCCCTGATTTAGTACCAGATGTCCAACAACCTAGGAAATCCCTTAGTCCTGGAGAACCAGGACAGTTGGTTACCCTACACTCAGCAGAAAAGTAGAAAGGATGCTCTGTGAGATGTAGCCAGAATAGGACCGAGCCAGGCTTCCCTGGTGCCTCAGATGGTAAAGAATGTGCCTTCAGTGTGGGAGAACCGGGTTCAACCCCTGGGTCAGGAAGATCCCCTAGCGAAGGGAATGGCTACCTGCTCCAGTATTCTTGCCTAGAGAATTCCATGGACAGAGGAGCCTGGGGGCTACAGTCCATGGAGTCGCAAAGAGTCAGACACAATTTAGGATTAACACTTTCACTTTCACTCAGGCACACAAAAGGGAGAGAGAGGAGAGGCCAGGCACAGGGATAGATGCGAGCAAAGCCACAGTGGCAAGAGAAAGCGACATGGATGGAGCAGAGGGTCAATGTTGAGGGAGTAGGAGAGAAGACACAGCATCTGTGCTTTGTTATGCTGTGGGTTGTCTGTTTATTGGAATTAATTTCTAGGAAGAACAGAGAAACCCTGGATATCTGATGCTTGGGAGACACTTTGCTAGAATTCCGGGGATGGAGAGAAGCATGATGTATGGTGCATACCTGCTTTGGGTCCAGTGGTTCTCGTATGTGTTGCTTCCCCTCACAGCCCTCAACATGGGGTTCAGAACTTTTTGTTGTTCCTCAGGTTCACATCTCTAATCTGTGTGGTGAGAAAACTCAGTGCCTTTGGGAAGAAGAGGCCCCAGGCCCAGCTCACCTTTCCCTCAGTGTCACTGGGAAGGCAGCACTGGGTGTCTGTGGGATATCCCACCTACTACCTGATTAACCAGCTGACCTGGGACCTTCTGTGATCCTCAGGAATCTGTAAAACGAGAATGGCAGTGCTTCCTTGCAGGGATGCTGTGAGGTTCAACAAGGAGAATGACTGCATCAGCATCTGGTACAGTGCTCAGCACGTGTAGGTGTGAGGAGGAAGTGACGTTCAAGCTGACTCAGAGGGGGAGTTCTCCAGGTGAAGAAGGAGGGAGAGGACACTCAGAAAACTTGGTTCCTCATGTATGAAGGCATGGAGCCCCGAAGCAGCCTGTGATCTAGGGGAGCAGTGAACAGTGCATGTACTTGTTGTGTGGGACCTTCTCCCCAAACTCTACCCTAAGCCTGATCATCTCTAGTGCTCCCTGACCCTGTGAATACCTAGACTCTTTAAAGCCATCATGGACACTTTCCTGTATTCATCCCTGATAATCAGTCACCATTTCCTGTTGATGTCACCTCCTGAGTCTCCCTTGGATCCACTTTCACTCACCCCCATCCAACGGTTATCAGCTCTCTTCTCATCACTGACTCCCCATGGATGTCCTTGCTTCCACTTTTGCTTCCTTCCAGTCCAGTCTACACACCAGCAGGTCATGAAAACTGATGCTGGTATTTCCCTGTGTGGGCTTAGTTGCTCAGTCATGTCTGACTCTTTGCGATATCATGGCCTATACAGTCCATGGAATTCTCCAGTCCAGAATACTGGAGTGGGTAGCCTTTCCATTCCCCAGGGGATCTTACCCACCTAGGGAATTGAACCGGAGTCTCCTGCATTGTAGGTGGATTCTCTAACAACTGAGCTATCTGGGAAGCCTAACTAACACTCTTCGATAGGCTCCTAGAATTCGTGGGGAACCCCCATAGACAACTCTTGACGTGTAGCAAAAGTGCCAGATGCTGTGGTCCCTGCCCACTTTCTAGCTGCCGCTTGAGCTCCTCTGCTCCTTCCTCTATGCTCTCCTGCCACAGTGGGGGCCTCTGCTCAGTTCCTAGAACTTGTCTTACTCCTTCCCCACCCAGAACCTTGACTTTCAACCCATTTCCTCCCCGTTAGCCTAGTTCACTCCTGCTCATCATTCAAGTTTTTGCATATATGTTACTTCCTCACTGTGCTCTGTAGCATTCTCAGCTGGCATGTTCCATTTGCATCTGATTTTAGTTAAGTAGCTTTGCATTTGGAGGAGGTGTTTTGAGAGGCAGTGTAACCAAGTGGTAGAATCATGGACTTGGGAAGCCAGGGAGTATGGGCTCAGAACCTAGTACTGATGCTCATTGGCAGTGACCTTGGGCAAATTATTTACCCACCTTCGTTTCCCTATCAGCACAAAGGGATATTAATAGTACCCATCTCAGTGGGTTGTGAGGATTAAACAAGTTAATATTAGAAAAGCCCTTACTAGTGCTATGCCTCACCCATATTAGGTCACTGTATAAGTATTTGTTACATAAATGATTTGCTCCCAAGCATTTTGTTCATACCCCAGGTGTGGCATCTATCATGTTGTGTTTAGTCAGACCTGCTTCCCTCAGCTGTAAGGTCCTTTTGAGGGCAAGGACTATGGCTTAGGCATTCTCTATATGCTGATTCCCAGAAAAGTGCTCAGTGCACAGTAGGTTAGTAAGAAATGGTGCAGGAAAGGAATAACATGTGATGAAGGAGGTGAAATGCTAAGAATAGAATCATATTCTAGAGGCAGGCCTGCATGCTTAACTCTGTCCATGCCCACTAGCATGACAAGCCGAAAGACAGGGTCCAAGGGGAGATCCTCCTATTTTGGTGTCCTGCCCTCTAGGGTAGATTCAGCACCACTGGTAGATCCACCCAAAATTTCCATAGAGATTTTCTCACACAGCTCAGTACTAAAGGACAAAGCCCACACTGGGCATACATTTTGAAAGACAGACGATAAAACTCAAGGAGTGATCTGGAATGGCTGGGAATGTCACTTTAAAATGCCCTTTTTAAGTATGGAGGGAATTAAGATATTAGATTAACAGATAAATGTCCCAGAGAATAAATTAGAAAATTAGTCAGTTTTTTTTGCTTCAATAGCCTCTTTTGCTGAGCTTTAAATTACCAATACTAAGTGAGGAAAAAAAGAAGACTCATTAAAAAAATTGATTTAGGACAACTTGCTAAGAGATATTTTTACCCAATGAGCATGGTATTATTGGAGACAGCTGTGCTCTTTAACTCCCCAAATTTACTTAAAGAATAGATAGAAAACCATCTTTCTACTTTATATGTGTGATTTATTTTGGGGAATGAAGTCTGTATGCTGAATGGTGGTACAGCAGTGAGAGAGGCATGGCTGGGGTACACGGGGCCCCCCCCACTATGTCTCTAGTAGTGTGTGCATGTGTGCGTGTGTGTGCACGTGCACGTGTGTGTTTGTGTATCTGGGAAATTTCTGCCAGGTGCAATATCTCCTTTTACCTTCAATATCATCAGAGTCACTAAATCACAGTACTAGTGTGTCAACTGCCTATTTGTCAGGTATCAAATCAGAGGCCCTAGAGTTGGAATTTTAGATTAGCTCTTTCTAACTGCTATTTTGAGCCAGTGTGCTCAGCCCCTCAGTCCTGTCTGACTCTTTGCAATCCCATGGATTGTAGCCCACCAGGCTCCCCAGGCTATGGAATTTTCCAGGCAAGAATACTGGAGTGGGTTGCCATTTCCTACTCCAGGGGTTCTTCCTGACCCAGGGATTGAATCCAGGGATCCCAGCACATCTCTTGCATCTCTTGCATTGGCAGGTGGATTCTGTACCAAGCGGCTGCTGGGCTGTAGAACGTCTGTTACACACGGTCCCTTCTTAATCTTTAGTAACCTAACATTTGAACAAAGGAGTGTGAGATGCTCTAAGCAGTTCATATTCTTTGCAATGCATTTCAGTAATGATAAAAATGAATTAAAGTTAATTTAAAATGTTTACACATACTTAACCCCTTTTTGAAGAATGTGTTGTTAGTTAGCTTTGAAGCATTTAATAAATGCTTGTTCTATACCCACATCATTTGATTTGTAAGTGGGGACATCATAGTTGAGGTTGGAAATCATGCTTGCTTCCGGGAGACTCCACCCCAGCCACCCTCTCTCTGAGTGAAGGGCTCCCTTAATACATTCCATACTTGAGAGTTCAAGGCTGTCCAGAGTCTGAGAAAACACCCACCCACTCTGTGCAAGGCTTGGGGTGAGAAGTTAATTGTTGAAGGAGGACCAGTTTGTGGTAGAGTCAGATCTCAGAAATAGGTTTCCTGACTTCCTTAAAACCCTTTCAGAAGTCCCCAAACCCAAGGTGAAAAACTGGTGTTGATCATTTGTGTAATATCACACCACAAAGTTTCTAATTCACTGCAGATGTTTGCTACAGAATGTTATCCCAGAGACACAGGATGTATTGGGTTGGCCAAAAAGTTCATTCAGGTTTTCAGTACCGTCTTATAGTAAAACCTGAACGAACTTTTTGGCCAATCCAGAACGCGGGGTTTGGTGGGGACGGCCATCGTGTTGTGCTCTCCTGCCGTCCCCGGGACACTGCTCAGGGTGCGCGGGCCCAAGCAGAGGAGGGGTTGGTGCCCAGAGCTCTAGGGACCACAGTAGCTCCACACACCTGCTTTTCTTGAACTGTTTCTTACTCTTACAAACGAAGAGGTGGGTCGGTGTTCCTTGTCCATTTTATCGATGAAGCAATGTGGCTCAGAGAGGTTTGCTGTTGTTTAGTTGCAGAGTCGTGTCCAACTCTTTTGTGAGCTCCATGGACTGTAGCCCACCAGGCTCCTCTGTCCATGGGATTCTCCAGGCAAGAACACGGAAGTGAGTTGCCATTTCTTTCTCCAGGGGATCTTCCAAACCCAAGGACTGAATCCAGGTCTCCTGCTTGGAAGGCAGATTCTTTACCACTGAGCCATCTGGGAAGCCCTCTAGAGAGGTGAGGTTAGGTAACTACTGAAGACTCGGGTCTGCCTGACTCTGAAGCCTGAGGAAGCTCTTCCCATTTAAATAGACACCATACAAATGGACAACACTGTCCAGAAGTTGAGTCAGCTGTGTAGAGAAGAGAGGCACAGAGCCTTAGCTGGAGAGAGAAGATGAGGTTGATGGAAGCTTTTCCCCCGTTCATTTTATTACGATTATTTTTAAAGAGAATACCTGCAGTGCATGGGCTACCTCTAAAAGCGGACAAATGAAAAGGCTCCCACTAGGTGCTTCTGGAGTAGAAACCAGGAGGCTAGGGCTAGGATAGGAGGGACTTTTTTCTTTTTCTTTTTTATTTTTTTACCATATACTTATTTTGTACCTTTTAAAATTTTGTACATGTGAATGTGTTACCTTATTAAGGGTAAATAAAATTTAAATTTAAAAGAAGAAAAAAGAGAAAGATAATGCATGCGTTTGCTAAAGAATTTAGCCTGTACAAATAGAATGTGCGACACAGCCGTGAATGTCCTTCTGCTGTTGACCCCAGTCCTTCTGGCTACCCCTCCTCCCCACCACCATGGCCCCCATCAGCCATTGCTGTCGTTTTGAAGACCCTTTGTGCACACATGTACACATGTCCTCTTTAGCATAAGTTAGATTAGATTGTACATATTGGGTGGTAGCGTGTGTTTTTCACTGACTATTCCACATCAGTACATACAGGTTTACTTCATTCATTTCAATGGCTGCCTGATGTTTCCTCTATGTGGATGTACTAAAATGTATTTATCCAGTTCTCTATTGATAGATATTTAAATTGTCTCCAGTCTTTGCTCTTATAAGAAACTTAGCAGTGAATATTCTTATTATGTCTTTCCACACTTGTGCAGGTCAGTCTGTAAGATAAACATTTAGTGGTACACATCAAAAGATCAAAGGATATTTGTGTGTCTTTGATTTTTTTTTTAAGATATTTTTTTGATGTGGACCATTTTTAAGTCCTTATTGAATTCATTACAATAGTGCTCTGTTCCATGCCCTGGTTTTTCCTGATCCTAACTCTCTGACCAGGAATTAAACCTGCACCTGCTGCATTGGAAGGTTAAGTCTTAACTACTGAACCACCAGGAAAGTCCCATGTCTTTGTTTTTAAAAATGATATGTGCAGCTTAAAATCTGAGAGATATTGTCATATTGTCTCCTGAAGAGGTTGTACAATTACCCTTCCACCACAAGGCATGAGGATGTTGGTTCTTCACACACAGGGAAGGTTTTTGCAAAGAGGAGCAAATTTTCTATGGAAGAGAAGTCTTTAAGACACAGTGCAAAGGCTGTAAGGGCTGGTTCCGTGGCCTCTCCATGGCAGGGGCAGAACCATATCCACAGAGCCTTTGCCCATCTCCACAGGGACTGGGTTTCCCTCCTTAGTCATCCTGTGGATATTTATGGAATATCCACTGTGTGCCATGTACTTTACTAGGACCTGGAGGGATCACCAGGAGTCAGACTCTGGACTTGCCCCCAAGAAACCTGTGATCTAATTGGGCAGCTAAGAAATCCCTTATGAGAAGAGAAGCAACAGTACAAAAGACTGAAAGCCCGGGTTCTAAGTGAGTTTTACCAGCAATAAATGTCTCTGGAGGCTGGGGGGAGTTGGATCACTTTTGGCCTTGGGAAGTCTTCTCAGAGGAAGTAAAATCTATGCTAACCTTGAAGAATGGGTAAGATTTTGCTAGGCCAAAGGGAGAAGGTGAGTGTTAGAGGTAGGAAACAGATTCTTAGTTATTACACAACAGTTAATTGGTGCTGATCACAATGCATGAGACGAAAGAAATGTGGGTTCAATCCCTGGATCAGGAAGATCCTCAGGAGTAGCAAATGGCAATCCACTCCAGTATTCTTGCCTGGAAAATTCCCATGGACAGAGAAGCCTGGTGGGCTACAATCCACGGGGTCACAAAGAATTGGATACGACTGAGCAATTGAATGAACACACACACACATATACATGCCAGATCCTGTGCAAGACATTAATTAATTTGCTCAAGTAACAAGTCCTGCATGCCTACTGGGAGCCTGGGGAACTTAGATTCTAGGCATTTTCACACTTGTATGTCTCATTTTACAGAGAAGCAAACTGAGGCCCAGGGAGGTTAAAGAACTTGCCCAAGTTCACCCAGCTAGTGAGTGGCCAAGCTGGAAGCCTAATGTTGGTTTTCTGATCCTTATTGTCTGGTCCTTATTATCTCTTGCTAACTGCTAGAAAGCAAAGGTACAGAAGGAAGAATGCACAAAACCCATTTGGGAGATAAAATATAGGTCAGTTTATGAAGGATAATTTAGGCACCAGACCTGAGGTCTATTCCAGTTGCCCAAGCTGCATGCCCTTATAACAAAACAATCTGTAAGAAAAGATGACATTTTTGTGGTTCGAAATTTCACAGCTCATGCAAGTGGTGTTTATTTTTTCCTGCAAATTACAATCTGCATTGACATTATTAAGGAAATCACATGGACCCAGCAGAAAATGAAGAATCCAATTGATTATTTTTATTGCTGTAGAAGTCTTTTGTAGGCGGGCTGGGCAGAGACCCAATTTCATTTGCTTGTAATATTGCAAACGCTGCTAATTGCCTGTCTTTAGTAAAGGATAGAGACAAAGGAACAATCAAAGGTATTTATTA
This sequence comes from Muntiacus reevesi, assembly GCF_963930625.1. Taxonomy (NCBI): domain Eukaryota; kingdom Metazoa; phylum Chordata; class Mammalia; order Artiodactyla; family Cervidae; genus Muntiacus; species Muntiacus reevesi. The sequence continues at coordinate 50,088,179 of NC_089255.1, forward strand.
GAATTTGTTGGGATAAGTTAGCTTCACATTTCAGTGGGCTTCATCTCAGTGCAGAACACCCAAACTCCACGTGTTAATAAGTGGCAGTCAAGACACCACCTTTGCACTGTTTGTACAGTTGTTTCTGGCAATGCTGTAAAATACCATTGAATTGATTATTTTCAGGCTGACTTTTTTCCTGCAGAACTTGAACTATCAGTGCATTGCCATTCAATCCAATTTAGTAGTTATGACAGTTGGAATAACTACATTGCATCTTAATGTGTGTGTCTCATGCATAAATCACATTGTTTGCCAAGCAATAATGAACAGAGAAGCTGCTAGGAGGCTGGAAATCAGTGCTCAACAGATAACTGGGTCTTATAGATTGGAAGGTGGAAATTCACTGAACATCTGAGAGTCCAGTAAACTCTGACTTCATCTCTGGGACATAGAGCCCATCAGAATGTAGGTTATTTTGGTGCTTAAAAGATCTTCATTGACATGACATCCTTTCAATGTTTATAAAAGTTGCTTTAGCTTTACAGTTTGATGCACATTTTCTTATTCATTCATTCATTTCTGAGAGCTCTACTGTTGGGGGTCTGAAGAATCATGCATTGTCTTTGCCCACTGAGCAATAACCCTGTAAAGGCTACCAAACAAATGCATACTAATTCTGGTAGTGCAGGGTAGAAGTGGTCTGTGGTCTGAAAGCTTTGTTCTTGGGAGAGATGGCAGGTGATAGGTTTAGAACCATACTCTGAGGTCAGTTCTTAACCAACTATATGATCTTGGGCAATTTGCATAACCTCTCTAGGTCCTAGTTTTCTCATCTATGAAATGGAGATAAACCACAGCCATGATGGGGTTGTTAGAGGAGAAAACTACCTGATACTCAGCTCAGGAAATACAAGCTTTTATAATTACTGTTTATTCTTAGATTTTAGGCATCAATCACCCAAACTTGACAGCAAGGCAGGTGGTGGTGGGGGTTATCAGGGAGGACTTTGTGATGGGTGAGCCTTGGGTAAGCTGAGCTGTGTGGAGGAGATGGGCCTTTTGCAGGCAGAAGCTGAAAACCAGAGCCTGGGCAGGTGGATAGGGTTTGGGTACAGGGTGTGGGTCCCTCTGACATGAGTGGGAGAAGTGAGAGGAGATTGGAGAAGTAGGCTCATCATGGAGGGATTCGTGGATCCCTGAAAACTGGCAGTTGTTCACATTTTCCCCGAGAACCAGGCCAGTCCTCATAAGCTAAGGGGGAGTGAAAATCTATTGCTTGAGGCCTGGCTTCCCTGGAGATCTAGTATTTTATTCCCAAAATGAAATTCAATCACTGCTTCCCTGGGAAAATCCATAAATTAAGGCAAGGCAGAAAACACAGGCGTTTTTTAACTTCTACATCATCCATCTCTGAGACTCTGTGGGAACTTCCAACAGGGGCGGTCAGGGTAGACATAAGTCTTCTACAAGCTTAAAGGGGACGCATTACCAATGATTGTCAAACCTTTTATTTTCCTCATTGTGGAGTTTTGTGCCCTTTAAGATGACATAGAGAATATTTTCCCCAAATTAATAGATTTCAAAAGCCTGTAAAATGTCTGTGGGCCCCACTCTCATCTCCTCTCTGCCAACCTTTTCCAGCTCTCTCCCCAAGGGCTGGTCCATGTGGATGAGCTGCTAAATGGGATTTCTGGAAACTTGGGGCCTAGCCTCTGAATTAAGGTGGTTGTCTCAGCCCTGCTTCCTTCTTTCACTTCTTTCTTCAGCTATCATGGGGCTCATGGGGCCTCAGAAGTACTTTACCCCATCCTAAGATACATCTTGGCAGAGGAAATCCAAGACAGGTTTTGTTTTAGAAGATCAGAGATGGCAGATTTCCCTTTCTTCCCTGGAAGAAACTGTACAGACAACCTTCTGGCTTCCTTATCCAGTGCCTGTGACTTCAACTGAAGGGAAAATATCTTTAAAGGGAAAATGGGACCTCCTTGGAGGTACAGTAGATGGGAGTCTGTCTGCCAATACAGGGGATATGGGTTCGATCCCTAGTCTGGAAAGATTCCACATGCCAAGGAGCAACTAAAGCCCATGTGCCACAACTATTGAGCTCACACACTGCAACTAATGAAGCCTGTGTACCTAGAGCTCGTGCTCTGCAACAAGAGAAGCCACCACAGTGAGAAGCACGTGCCCCGCAACGAAGAGTAGCCCCCACTGGCTCCAATTAGAGAAAGCCCGTGTGCAGCAATGAAGACCCAGTGCAACCAGAATATAACTAACTAAATAAATTGATAATAATAATAATTAAAAAGGAAAACCTAAAGGAGCTTGGTGGGGATGCTCTCAGTCAGCTCGGCAAACACTGGCTGATGGGGAGCCCAGCCACCCTGGTGCAGGACTGACTATACTGAGACATTGCTGTTCTTGACCGACACGAGTCAGAATGAGCCTGATTATCGATGGACTGCAGGCAGAACCCTGGGCATGATGCAAGCCAACAGAAACAGAGGCTATGTAGTTCAAGGCCAAATGAACTTTGAGTCAATTGTTACCAGGCAGCAATTATAGACCATTTGAGAGCCTCCCAAACTGGGGACACGTGCCATCCATTTGATTCTGACCCAGCCCTGTGAGGAAGGAGGTCTTTACCTTGTTTCATAGGTGAGGAAGTGAGGCTCAGAGAGGCTTGTCCAAAATGCCACAGAGCTAGCATCTGGCAGAACTGGTGCTTCAGAGGGTCTAACGGCTAACCCCATGCTCCTTTGCTGGCACCACGCCACTGTCATTTGTTATGCAGCCAGCAGAATGGGGCCCAGGCCAGCCGATGGACTGACCCCCTAAGTGTTCTATTCTTACTGTGAATCACTGTAATGGTTGGGGCCTCAGTTTACCCAGCTGCGTGAAGGGGGGACTGACTCCAACTTATTGCCAGCCCAGAAGGAAGGCATAACTACTTGGCACACAAAGAAGAAATCAAGAGGAACCAGTCTACATCGCTTCCTGGGGCTGTGTCTCTTGGAGGATGATATGCAAAATGCGAGATTAGAATAAATAGGATGAAAAAGGAAGCCTCCCAGTACCCTGTGTCTCCCCTGGACAGTTCATAGGCTCTGCTCCGAGGGAACCTGTCCTGCTATCTTCCCAAATGAGCCCTAGGGGCTGCCTGCCTCTCAGCTGTACCAGAGACTCGGAGAGCTTGGGTGCCAGCGCAGATGGACCTGGGCTGGAAGCCCAAGTTCATCATTTCTGTACTGATCACTTAGCCCAGCTGAGACTCAGGGTTGTCATCTGTGCAATGGGGACATATAAGAATAGCATCCGGCTAGGGTTGTTGTGAGAGGTGGGACAACGCGTGGACCATGCTTGGCACTCCGTCTGGCGTAAGGAGTGTTCCCTGGACTTCCCTGGTTGTCCAGTGGTTAAGAATCTGCCTGCCAATGCAGGGCACATGGGCTCAGTCCCTGGTCTGGGAAGATTTCACCTGCCAAGGGGCAACTAAGCCCGTATGCCACGACTACTGAGCCCACACTCTAGAGCCCACGAGCCGCAACTTCTGAGCCCATATGCCCTAGAGCCTGTGCTCCTCAACAAGAGAAGCCACCGCAGTGAGAAGCCTGGGAACCACAACAAAGAGTAGCCCCCCACTCACCGCAACTAGAGAAAGCCTATGCATAGCGACAAAGACCCAGGCAGCAAACAAGCAAACAAAAAACACATAAATAATGTTTAAAAATTAAAAGAAGTGTCCACTAAATGATACATCACTTTTATTGCTAACGTTTGGTCAGTGCTCACTCTGTGTCAGGCACTGTGCTAACCACTTTCTATAAATTAAGTCACTCAATCCCATTAAACAGCATAATACAGGTAAAGAGCTTCACCTAGTTCCTGGCATAAGGAAAGCGCTTACAGTGGTACCTGTTGTTAACCTAAGGTTTTGAACAGTTAAACCTGCCCAGGTCTGGGCCTCGTCCTGGGCTGTCTGTTTCACGGGGACGGAATGTCATGACCTCGCTCATGTGTCCTTCAGAGTCTCCCTTTGTTGTAAATCCATTTATCGCTCAAGGCCGAGCACAGAGGCCACCTCCTCACAGTTTTGCAGTTTCCTGGTGGAGACAGACAAGTAAATCAGCAGTTGCAATGGAGTTCCAGAGTGCCTCAGCTGGGGTGAGTGTGAAGCTGTGGTCGTAGGAAACAGGAAGGGGACAGTCACCTCTGATGTGAGGGCAGAAAGGACAGGGAAGAGGTGATGGACAAAAGACATTGGAATTGGTCTTGAAGGAAGAGCAAGAGTATGTTGGGCAGAGGAGTGGAAAGAGGACGCATTCAGGAAGCTGTGGGTCACTGGAGAGGGTCGGTGAGCAGGCAGGGGGAGCGGGCGGAGGGCCATGGTGACCAGGCTCAGCTGCATTTTCTCTGGAGGCTGTGAGGAGCTGTTATTTTAAGCTGGGAAGAAAATGTGATTGAATCTGCCTGTTTGAAGCATCGCTGGGATTGCAGAGAAAGGTTGGGTGGGAGAGTGGAGCGGCTGGGGGCCTAGAGCAGGAGTGCAGGGCGGGGGTCAGGGTGTGGAGGGCACAGGAGTCAGGGAGTGCAGGGCAGGCAGGCCTGTGAGACCTGTGGTGAATGAGGGTCGGTGGCCTTCATGACTGGCCGGATGTGGAGAAGGGAGAGAGGGCCGCCCAAGGTGACTTCAGTGCTCTGACTTGGGAAGGTCTGACAAGGGAGGGTTGAGAAGGGGCCGTGTGAGGGGGCATCTGAGGAGCCATTTGTTCCCTCAGCACGGGCAGTTTGGTGCACAGATGGGAGCCTCTCTGCTTTGGCCCCTGGGCGGAGGTTCTGAGTCCCTGCTGGACACCCAGCAGCCAGCTCCAGCTGCCCCAGCCTGGGAGTGGTTCGTGTCCTTGACAGGATGAGGACTGTGACACAGAGGGGAGTGGAGGGGCCTGAGGATGTTTAGCTTGGGTTGAGGGACTGAAGAAGCCGTTACCCTCACCCTGACCCTTCGTGTCTTCATGGAGAAAACACAGCTCTTTGTGCTCCTGAACACCAAGCTCCAATATGTGAGAGAGAGCCCAGAGATGCTCAATCTGGGCTCGGCATAAATGAGACTTGTTTCTTTCTCTACAAGATGGTGACCAATTGCCTACGTCAAGAGAAATGTGTGTAACGTGCTCTTTCCTGCTCCCAGCACAGAGGATGTGCTCCCTAGTGGTCAGGAGGTGCCTGGAAGAACTGTCCTCACCTCTGCCTCCTGAGGTTCCCATGCTCCCTGCCCCAGCCCCTGGAGCTCTCAGTGGAGGAGGGATGGTTTCCTCACACTGGATGTAGAAGGGCTTCAAATCAAGGGTTACCCTCCCACTCCAAGACCTACACCACTTTTGGGTGAGTAGATGGATCTGGTGTGGCTGCAACACGGTTTTAGCTGACAGTGAGTCCAAAAGGGGACAGCTTTCCTTTTGCCCAGATTTGCTTCAATGTGAAACAAGATGCGTGCATGTGTGTTCAGTCACTTCAGTCCTGTCCGGCTCCTTGTGACCCCATGGACTGTGTAGTCCTCCAGGCTCCTCTGTCCATGGGATTCTCCAGGCACGAATACTAGAGTGGGTTGCCATGCCTTCCTCCAGGGGATCTTTCTGACCCTGGGATCGAACCCATGTCTCCTGCATCTCCTGCATTGCAGGCAGATTCCTTACTGCTGAGCCAGTGGGGAAGCCGGTGAGACAAGGTAGAGACTGTTAATGGCCATAGTCAGGCCAACCTGACTTGTCTAGGTTGGAGATAATCAGGACCCTTGATCCTCTGGGAGGCAGCATGGTACACTGGAATAAGCAAGAGATTTGGGGTCAGGGAACCTGGCATGAAAGCCCATCTTTGTCCCTTGTGAGCTCTGTGGCCTTGGACAAGTCACCTAACCTCTAAGACTCACATTCCTCCTCCTCTGTGTTGTTTCAAGGAAGGCAAGAGATGATGTAGGCAAAGCCCCTCACTGCACCTGGCATACAGTAAGGACACAGGAAACTATCACCACATCCATAGCTGAACCAGCTAATGTGAGAAAAATATTAACTGGAACAGTTTCTTCTCCTCCCACCTCCCGGCTGCATCGTCACATGCTGTCCCCAGACATTTCCCCTGGAGTTTTGTCTGTGGCTTGTCATTTTGTCTGCTTGCCTTTCATCTTCCTGAAGTCTTGCTAATCGCACAGGAAGTGGGTGGGTAATGTGCTTCTCTGTTGTTCCACTGGCCTCCTAGTGAGTCGTACTGTTTTGCTTTCCTCACCACGGGGGCTTCTCACACCCTCTAATGACTGTTTTCCCTTCAGAAATGGCATATTTTTAGACAAAAGCATTTCCTGTGGTTCATCTCCGACTCGCTGGCAGATCTCTGATTTCTCATCTGTTTTCTCTGTCTCTCTCTGGTCACATAAAACCCACTTCAGGAGCATGTATGCAGGAAATGCAGGAACCGCACACTCCCAGCAGCCTTCTCTGCTCTGAGCTGATACCCAGCGCTCAGGGGCTGGGGCCCTAGGCCAGGGTTGGGTTGTTCTTGGTTGAGGCCTTGGGTTTGAGTAGTTGGGACTTCGGTGGGTACTTTTTTTAGCTGCTGCCCTGTCCCTCCAGCTGGTTGTCCAGCTCCCCTGTGCCAGTGTTGGAGAGTTGGAGGGTGGTGGTTGTTTCAAAATTACCAGAAACACTCACCCTTCTTTGTTGTTGTTTGTTGTTCAATCATTTAGTTGTGTCCAACTCTTTGTGACCCCATGGACAGCAGCACGCCAGGCTTCCCTGTCCTTCACCATCTTCTGGAGCTTGCTCAAACTCATGTCCGTTGAGTCGATGATGCCATCCAACCATATCACCCTCTGTTGCTGCCTTCTCCTCCTGCCCTCAATCTTTCCCAGCATCAAGGCCTTTCCCAATGAATCAGCTCTTCACATCAGGTAGCCAAAGTGTCAGCATCAGTTCTTCTGATGAATATTCAGAGTTGATATTCTTTAGGATTGATTGGTTTGATATCCTTGCCATCCAAGGGACTCTCAAGAGTCTTCTCTAGCACCACAGTTTAAAAGCATCAAAGCATCAATTCTTGGCACTCAGCCTTCCTTATGGTCCAACTCTCACATCTGTACGTGACTACTGAAAAAACCGTAGCTTTTACTGTATAAACCTTTGTTGGAAAAATGATGTTTCTGCTTTTTCTTAGTCAAACTCAAATTGAAATGACCCGCTTTCCCTTTTATTAACAACACAGACATACATGGGTTTGAATCCTGGCTTCTTCATTGACTAGCTTGGTGAGTGACTTAAATACTCTAAGCTTCAGTTTCTTTATTTAGAAAATGAGGATAATATTAGCAAATCTCACAGGGCCATTGTAAAGATTATATGCAACACAGTGTGTAGGGAAAATACTTAGCAGCTGTACCTGGCACTTAGTTGCTCTTATTATGTCTAAGTGAGTATAATGATTTAATTATAATTACTTTGTAAACTTAAAACATTTATAGTTTTATAATTTAATATTAACTTGTAATGATTTATATATGTGCTTTATTCCCCTCTTAGACTATGAGCCCCTTAAAGGAAGAAGTTAGATATTCTTCAACTCTGAATGCAAAATAAGTATCCAGCAAATGTCTGAGGGGCTGAGGAGGGTAGCCCAACAGCTTTAGGAGCCCAGAGAGCTTAAGTGTTGCTGTTGTTGTTCAGTTACTAAGTCAGGTCTGACTCTTTGGGACCTCATGGACTGCAGTATGCCAGGCTCCTCTGTCCTCCACTATCTCCTGGAGTTTGCTCAGATTCATGTCCATTGAGTCAGTGATGCTATCTAACCATCTCATCCTCTGCTGCCCCCTTCTCTTCCTGCTCTCAATCTTTCCCAGCATCAGGGTCTTTTCCGGTGAGTTGGCTCTTCAAATCAGATGGCCAAAGTATTGGAGCTTCAGCTTCAGCATCAGACCTTCCAATGAATATTCAGGGTTAATTTTCTTTAGGATTGATTGGTTTGATTTCTCTGCAGTCCAAGGGACTCTTCAGAGTCTTCTCCAGCTCCACAGTTCAAAAGCATCAATTCTTGGCGCTCAGCCTTCCTTATGGTCCAACTCTCACATCTGTACATGACTACTGGAAAAACCATAGCTTTGACTATACTGACTTTTATCAGTAAAATGATGTGTCTGCTTTTAAATATGCTGTCTAGGTTTGCCCTAGCTTTCCTTCCAAGGAGCAAGTGTCTTTTAATTTCATGGCTGTGGTCACCATCCACAGTGATTTTGGAGCCCAAGAAAATAAAATCTGTCACTGCTTCCACTTTTTCCATGCAGTGATGGGACTGGATACCATGATCTTAGTTTTTTGAATGCTGACCTTCAAGCCAGCTTTTTCATTTCCATCAAGATGCTCTTTAGTTCCTCTTCACTTTCTGTCATTAGAGTGGTATAATCTGCATACTTGAGGTTGTTGCTCTTTCTCCTGGCAATCTTGATTCCAGCTTGTAATTCATCCAGCCTGGCGTTTCACATGATGTACTTTGCATATAAGTTAAATAAGCAGGGTGACAATATACAGCCTTGTTGTACTCCTTTCCCAATTTTGAATTGATCCATTGTTCAATGTAATGTTCTAACTGTTGCTTCTTTACCTGTGTACAGGTTTCATGGGAGGCAGGTAACTTGGTCTGGTAGGTATTCCCATCTCTTTAAGAATTTCCCACCAGTTGTTGTGATTCACACAGTCAAAGGCTTTAGTGTAGTCAGTGAAGCAGAAGTAGATGTTTTCTGGAATTCTCTTGCTTTCTCCATGAAAAAGAACTTAAGTGCATTGGGCAAATATGGAAAGTTCATAGTCTGCAAGGGATGCTGTGCAAGGCATAAAGGAAGCTAATGAGATGTACACAACTGGGCCCCTACCGCCAGGGAGCTTCAGTGGGGAGATGGGTAAGAGGCAGAAGGAGGGGAGCCCAAGGAGGCTGAGGAGGGAAAGGGCCACAGGGAGAGAGTTACCAAGAAGGACAGATAGGATTGGATGAGGGATGCGGAGGCTGGAGGCCCACCCTTAGGCAGCCTGCCTTTCCTAAGCCTCTCTACACAATGAGGATTGGGTAGTCTTTCATTCTGTTTGGTTTAATTCATTCGTTTAGTTGAACTTTTGGAGGACTGACTCTAAATACTTTAGTCACTGTTTAACCCACTACATCACTATGACATGTGTGCGGCATTCAGATCATTTCTTTGCCCTTCTGTGACCGTGACTGATATGGCTAATGGATTTTTAGTCATTCTTCTATACCACGCCTAGTATCATCTTACAATCCTCCATACAGCAGTCATCTCTGATGGAATGGAATTGGTACTTGAACTGAAAGCCATTTATATCTTTGGCCTAGACTCCTAGATCACTGGATATGTGCTGAGGCCTCTGTGCATTTCAAAAGTTTATGATTTTCCCCACGAAATGCTGCCATGCTTCAATTCTTTCTGCCTTTCTTTATGGAAGCCCATTTCTCCCCCCTTGCTTAGAAGACTAAAGAGGTGTTAGGTATTAGGAAATTGAAAGGCAAGCAGACAAAAGGATAAATCTCCACCTTTATCTACTTGTAGTTGGAATGTTTTAGATAGATCCTAAGTTTTGACTTTGGATCATGAGGTTAAATGTGATTCTTTCTGTATTTTTGTTTTTTTAAATTTTACTTTTTTATAGAAAAAGTACATTTTTTCCTTTTATTTAGCTCTACAGGGTATTTGTTGCTGCGTGCAGTCTTTCTCTAGCTGCAGTGAACGGGCTTCTCACTGCAGTGGCGTATCTTGTTGCAGCATTCGGGCTCTAAGGCACGTGGACTCAGTAGTTTGGTGCATGGGCTTAGTGACCCTACAGCATTTAGTTTCGTCCCAGACCAAGGATTGAACCTGTGTCTCCTGCCTTGGCAGGCAGATTCTTAGCCATTGGAGCACTAGGGAAGTCCATAAAAATGTATTTTATTTACTCAGACTTGATCACTGTGTACCCTTTTGTACCTTTTGAACAGTGAACCATGTGAATATATTGCCTAATAAAAATAAAGTCAATAAATTAAAAGCTTGTCTTTGTGTTTGTACCTGTGAATACCCTTTATTCTTAAAAGTCAAAGAACATATTCCTTGAAGATACTGAGGAGGTGGAAAGTCATCTAGCATTTGGGAAAGATGTTTACTGAGAGGTGATCAAGATATGATACTGGGGTCTTTGATATATGTAGGATCCTTGTATGTAACTGGCGTAAACTCCATTATTTGAGCGCTCTTAATCACTTTTGTGATTTAAAAAAGTCCAGATCAGTTTAAAAGATAAAGTCTAGGTAGAGGTGAATTTATTCTGCAGCAAATGAAACTTAAAAAAACATTATTTGGCTGTGCTCAGTCTTAGTTGTGGCACGTGGGATCTTTTTTTCGTTGCGACATGCGGGATCTCTAGTTGCAGCAGGTGAATTCTGAATTGTGGCATGTGGGATCTCGTTCCCTGACCAGGCATTGAACCTGGGCCCCCTGCATCAGAGACTTGGAGTCTTAGCCACTGGGAAGTCACTCCCCACCAGGGAAGTCCCAGCAAATGAAGTTTAAGCTTAGGCCCTCACTTGCAAGCTGTCTTTTGTACTTTCTTGTCTAATTTTATATTTGTAATTTTGTTTTCTTTTTCTTAAAGTGAACCTTTTCTCCCTGTCTTCAACAATCTGAGGTTTTGGCCTCATATAGCCTGGCTCTGCTATGGGTAGAGAGAAGCTCTTCTCATTGGTCTGTACAGTGTTCAATGTCACCAACTCCTTGATTCTCCTTGGGATGTGCTGGGAATGGAGTATCTGCCTTTTTCCCTATTCTTTTTTCTGGTTTGTTTCTTTTCCAGAAGCCCTATTCATTAATAACTAGAATCCACTTCTATGATAATAACTAGAATTTTACCAGTGGGTGGGTCACTTCTATGGAGAGGCTCCTGTAAAGACTAGCATCTTTCTCTGCTCTGGGCTGTAAAGATGGTGGCCAGACCTCCTGCAGTGAGTGATGCAACCCCAAGCTGCTCAGCCTCCTTATCTGAGCCAGGTGGGCAATAGGGCTGGCCCTTTTAGAAAGCAACTGATTTTCAATCCATAGAGTTCTGGAAGAGAAGGCCTTACTATAGCCTTGGGCCCAAGCCAGATGCTCCCGTTCAATGAGAGGGTCAAAAAGACTTATACTGTGCTCTTTGTAACCATGACTGTGTGTATGCTTGTGATGCTGGTTGGCCTGGAAATGAGCTTAGAATCCTTAATACTCCAATGTGATCATAAAACAGTTTTCTCTGATCCTTTATAAGTTATTAGAAGAAAAATAGAAACAATAGTGAGTCAATGCTTAATGTTTATCATACCTTGTCATGACCTTTTAGATCAAGCAGGACAGCCCTGGGTGTGGACAGGGGCAGCACAGCTGAGATATACTAAGTCAACACCTCTGTGTGAATTCTAGCAGCTGTGCAAATAAGTGGGTGCCAGGTGGAGGGCTTGAGCAGGCAGAGGAACCAAGGTTCACAGGAAGGAAAGAAACCAATATAATGAAAGTGGATTGTAAAGCACACAAGCCTTAACATGGCTTTAATGTCCCAAGTCCAGCACAGTTCCATGGAGTCTGTACAGGGCAGCTCTTTTGCTGGGGTTCTCAACCTAAGCTGAACTCTAACTGCTCTGCAGTGGGCCTTTGTGTTATTTTAAAAGTTCCCTAAGTGATTCTAATGTTTGTCCAGACCTGAGAACCACAACACTGTTGAACAATGTCAGTAGGTATTAACCACAAATTCCTGGCGAGGATAATATCACAGAGCTGGAAAGGGTAACTCAGGTTGGGAATCATATTGGGATTTATGGACCACCCATCTCAGGAGTTAGATCAAGAGAGACATTATTATTCCAAAGCAGTGGTTCTCAAATTTGAGTGTGCGTGGGTCCCCTGGAGGCCTTGCTAAAGCCTCTAATGCTGAGCCTAATCCTGAGAGTTTCTTATTCATTAGGTCTGGGACCCCCAAACTGACACATCTGACATGTTCCCAGGTGATGCTGATGTGATGGGTCTGGGGACCACACTTTGGGGACCACACTTTGGGTACCACTGTTGTAGAAGACACAGGTCTTGGCCCTGAGAGGTGTTGCTGGTGAAGTGGAAAGAGTGTGAGCCTAGGAAGTGGAGGACCTGAATTCAGGTCCTGGCTTTGCCATGACTCATGCACAGACTGTGTGGCCTCGGGTGAGCATGTGCCTTCTCTGAGCTCAGTGTTTTTGTCCATTATCTGGGGGTAAGATGAACTATTTACCTATTTTCAAGGTTTGAGTGGGATAATCAGTAATACATTTCATTTGGAATTTACCAGGTACTGAACGTTCTCCATGTATGCTTTTGATTATTTTTCTCAGCATTTCTATGAGGTAGGTCCTCTTATTCTTATAGGCTCAGAGAATGAAGTTTAAGCAGCTTCAGTACCTTGTTAGGAGCATTGAGTCAGAGGCTGTTCTGGCCAACCTCAGAGTTCAAGCTGTCAACCACTGAGCTATCCTTGACCCTCAGTTGGAAACCCTGTAAGCACTAAGACCTGCCAAGCAGTATCTAGCTGTGGTTTTTCTGAGTGGTGAGCAGGGCTTGATGTAAAGGATACCTGGTGGGCGAATCACTCTGCAACAGTGAGCAAACCCCAATTAATTCAAGTTTGGGCAGATCGGGAGGAGTTCCAAGAGAAAACACAACCAAACACATCAATCACTGAGTAACTCTGTTTGAGAACGGGCCACTCAGTTAAGACGTAGGCATTAATTAGGGGGAAAAAAGGAGCAGAACAAACAGCCGGCAGGAAGACCAGAGGCCTCTGTAACAGGCTGACTGAAGCCCAGGAAAGCTGCCTCCTGGGAACCTGGCAGCAGATCACAAAAGCTGGCACCAATTCATTAAGTCAAAGCAGCCATCTTGGGGAAAGGGCTCTTTGAAGCAAGAAAAAAATGCTTACGAGAGACATCAGGAAAAGTCATCCAGTGGGACCCAATATGTGCAAATCAGAAACCATGAGCTGAGGTGCTACTCAGGGGAGCTTGCAGAGATAAGGAGCCTATAATCAAAGGTTCTGCGCCTCGAACCAGGAAGCCCTGGAGAGATGAGTGTCTTTGGGTCACTGGGAACAAGACCTCATGTTCAGGGCTGGGTGAGTGGGACAGGTGATCCCTGATCATTGCAGCTCTTAGATCCAGGGGTGACCTGGAAGCTGGATCCATGCTTCAAAGGTCTACTAGATTTCTTTCCCCAGGCAAGCACTTGTTTGGGTAGAGGTACAATGAATGAAAAAAAAAATTGATTATCAGAAAGAATTTGATAGCGTTTCATGCTAAAGTTTATTAGAAGAAAATTTGTTATAACTTTTACACATGGGTAGGAATGTTGTATCATTTACACATGGAGATTTCCATGGACAGAGAAGCTTGGTGGGCTACAATCCATGGGGTTGCAGAGTAGGGCACGATTAAGTGACTAACACTCTGACTTTTCACAGGAATATTGTGTAAGAAACTTGTTGTTTAGTTGCTAAGTCATGTCTAACTCTTTGTGAACCCCTGGAGTGTAGCCCACCAGGCTCCTCTGTCCATGGGATTTCCCAGGCAAGAATACTGAAATGGGTTGCCGTGGCCTTCTCCAGGGGGTCTTCTTACCCAGGGATCGGATCTATGTCTCCTTCATTGCAGGCAGATTCTTTACCTTGGAACCACCAGGGAAACCTAAACCACTTTATGATAAAAAGGAAATGGGATTATGTGAGGGGTCTGATAAGGCAACGGATGCCTAAAAAGTGCTTTGAAACTGTAACTGTTATTCATTGGAATAAAGGCATCACAAAAATTCAGATCATTTTCTGAATGAAGAGTTATGAAAAATGACCTTACTCAGTAATTGCAACAGTTATAAGAGTTTTATTTGATCTGGTAAGAGAAGAAAGAATCCATATGCTTCTTAGGAGTTAAGATGCTCAGTCTCTGGTAATGATGAAATGGGGCCATGTGAATAGGCAGAAAAATAGAAGATGGCCTTTGAGGTGGACAAGATCATGAGGTGTTTAGCAGCAAGTCACCCAAACAACAGATGAACTGGTTGGCTCTGACCTAATGGGTACTGTAGGGGAGCAAAATTTTCCACCCCTGAAAGTCTGGCAGGCAGATTATTTTGAGCTGAAAACAATCAGTGCCCAAAGACTCAGGAAGAAACTTGAACTTTCTCCCTAACTGCCTAAAAGAATTTAGACAGAGGACCTATTCCTGAAATAGAGCTAACACCAGAGACCTGGCTAAGTGTGGTGGGGGAAACTCAGCAGGGCTTACAGACCAGAGTCCACTCCATCCATTGTCTCCGTGGTGGCCCAGCAAACATTTATTTACCAGACATTTGCTTTTCCATTTTCAAGTGAATGGCCTTCTTGTCCTTTGAAGTCCCAAACCACTAAACCCAACATACATTTTTGTCTTTGATTAAAGACAGTTTTTAAAGTGAGGACTTTAGCTATTTTGGTGAGTTACTCTGTTTTCTTGGGTCTCTACCATGTACACATTATTAAACTTTCATTTGATTTTCTTCTGTTAATGTATCTCCTGTCAATTTAATTCTTAGACTAGCCAGAAGAACCTAAAAGGACAGGAAAATTTCTTTCTCCCTGACAGTATAAACCAGAGAAGAATTTTGGTCTTTGCAGCCTGTTTGTCTCCTGTGATGAGAGTCTGGTCAAGATAGATAACAAAGTACTTAAAATAACTAGATCCTTAGAACTTAGGAGCCATGACAATAATGTAGTTTATTGATTAATTTTATATGTGAGAAACTGAGGTCCAGAGAGCTAAGTGGCTAACCCCATAACTAATTAGAGAATGCATTGTATTTAAGATGGAAAACATTAGTCTTACCTTTCATGAAACTAAGGTATCTGATTAAGGCCACCTTAAAAAGTGTGGGAGATTTCTAGAGCATTTTTAGTTTGATGAGATGGAAAGTTGACCAAATGCTCCTACAGAATGCCAGATTGCATTGCTGTAAAAAGACAAATCATTGGGACAGATAGATACCTCATGACTAGTATGATTTTCCAAATAATCTTATATAAGTGATTTCTAATAAATCACACAGACAGGACTTCACAGTGAAATCACAAATGACTTTAAAACAAGCATAATGATGACAGCCCAAACATCTGTTGGTTTTGAGAGTAAATCTCCCAATTTTGGAACTGGCATTTAACCATCAGGAGATGGGGCTTGATAGAACTTCAGAAGATTTCTAGATAAACAACCGAACATCTAACTCCTTGGCCCCTGTGTTAATTAGAAGCAACTGACATCAGGGCTATGGTTCTGTCTCTAGTTTCATGTGTACTTATATGTACCTGGTTTGACCACAAACACACACAAAGTAGATGACAGAGGACAGAGAGCTTGGCACTCTAGGATGTGTTATTGGTGATGATTGCCCTCTGTGACTTAACTTCCCGCTTTTGACTCTCAATACTTGTCTGAATCTTCCTGCTGTAGCTGATTTCCCAGGCACGTGAATGTCTGACTCAAGCTCCTCATTGGCTCCCTCTAGCTCACTGTATCATCTTTGAACTCCACCACTAGAGATCTGGACTCATACCTTAGTTCTGCTCTCAGTTGGACATTTGGTCTTTATCTCTTCTGTCAAACCCAGCCCTGCATTCGGTAATTTCCTATTATCTTTATTTATTCAATCACTTTAATTTCACATTTAAAACTTTTCCCATTTTCTTGTGGAATTTCACAGATTTCTTTCCAAATGTGGTTTTTAAAACCTTAACTCTTCATTAGGACAGTGTAAGAGCAGGTTATGTCAGAAGCCAGTGTGAAAACTGTTGGAACAAATAAGTAGTAATTGTGCGTGCGTGCTAAGTTGTTTCAGTTTTATGTCCAACTCTTTACAACCCTATAGACTGTAGTCTGCCAAACTCCTCTGTCTATGGGATTCAACAGGCAAGAATACTAGAGTGGAGGAGCCATGTCCTCTTCCTGGAGATCCTCCTGACCCAGGGATCGAACCTATGTCTCTTACACCTTTTGCACTGGAGGTGAGTTCTTTACCACTGGTACCAACTAGTCAATCAGTAAGCACATCCCGCTCCACAAGGCAAAGAGTCGAAGTTAGGGAGGCAGTGAAGTGAGGCAAGTTGACCTCTTCTGACGGGAAGGACAGGAGTGACATGGGCATATGGGGGCCATGTATGACCAAGACTCTTCTGGTCTCTGAAGTGATGAGATATAGAAACTCCAAAGGCCCAGAGATGTGATAGGGCTGAAATAATAGGGCTTTTGTTTACTCTAGAGCAAAGCAGTGACAGTACTATTCTTTTAATTGCACTTTAAAGGTAAAATACAAGAAAGACCCCACTATTTTGATGCCTGGTGATGTCACTGAAAGTTCTAGGACCAACTCCAAGAAGATTGAAGGGGAGTTAGAAAATTGCATTCTGGGACTTCCTTGGTGGTCCACTGGTTAACATGTATTTTCAAGATGGTGGAGAAAAAGGACGTGCATTCATCTTCTGCTGTAACACCAAAATTGCAACTAGCTGCTGAACATCCATTGACAGGAGGATGTTGGAACCTACCAAAAAAAGATTCCCCACGTCCAAGGACAAAGGAGAGACGGCAGTGAGACAGTAGGAGGGGTGCAATCACATTAAAATCAAACCCCATACCTGCCAGAGACTCTGGGAGGGCACAAACACAAACTTGTGTGCACCAGGACCCAGGGCAAAAGAGCAATGACCCAACAAGAGGCTGAGCCAGACCTGCCTGTGAGTGTCTGAGGGTCTCCTGCGGACACATGCGTTAGTAGCGGTCTGCCGTGAGGACAGGGGCATTGGCAGCAGCAGTCCTGGGAGGTGTGGCATATTGGCATAAGTCCTCCTGGAGGAGGTCATTATTAGCCCTACCATAAGAGCCTATAGCATCGCCAACTCAATGGACATGAGTTTGAGCAAAATCCCAGGAGTCAGTGGGAAGGAAGGAAGGCCAAGGAAGCCTGGCCTGCTACAACCCATGGGGTCACAAAAGTCAAATATGACTTAGAACCTGAGCAACAGCCAGTGGTTAAGAATCCGCCTTCCAATGCAGAGGAAGTGGTTTGATGCCTGGTTGAGGAACTAAGATCCCACATGCCATGGGGCAGCTAAGCCCGTGCATCTCAACTACTGAGCCTGAGCTCTAGAGCCCTTGAGAAGCAACTAGAGAAAAGCCCATGAGCTGCAATGAAGATCCCACATACTGCAACTAAGACCTAATAAAGCCAAATAAATAAATAGATAAATGAACAAATATTTAAAAAAAGAAAGAAAGAAAATTGCTTTACTGCTCAAACCTGAAAAGCTCAAAGACTGGCTTCAGTTCAGTTCAGTCGCTCAGTCGTGTCTGACTCTTTGCGACCCCATGAATCGCAGCACGCCAGGCCTCCCTGTCCATCACAAACTCCCGGAGTTTACTCAAACTCATGCCCATCGAGTTGGTGATGCCATTCAACCATCTCATCCTCTGTCGTCCCCTTCTCCTCCTGCCCTCAATCCCTCCCAGCATCAGGGTCTTTTCCAGTGAGTCAACTCTTCGCATGAGGTGGCCAAAGTACTGGAGTTTCAGCTTCAGCATCAGTCCTTCCAGTGAACACCCAGGACTTATCTCCTTCAGGATGGACTGGTTGGATCTCCTTGCAGTCCAAGGGACTCTCAAGAGTCTTCTCCAACGCCACAGTTCAAAAGCATCAATTTTTCGGCGCTCAGCTTTCTTCACAGTCCAACTCTCACATCCATACATGACCACTGGAAAAACCATAGTCTTGACCAGATGGACCTTTGCTGGCAAAGTAACGTCTCTGCTTTTTAATATGCTATCTATGTTGGTCATTACTTTCCTTCCAAGGAGTAAGCGTCTTTTAATTTCATGGCTGCAGTCACCATCTGCAGTGATTTTGGAGCCCCCCAAAATAAAGTCTGACACTGTTTCCACTGTCTCCCCATCTATTTCCCATGAGGTGATGGGACCAGATGCCATGATCTTAGTTTCTGAATGTTGAGCTTTAAGCCAACTTTTTCACTCTCCTCTTTCACGTTCATCAAGAGGCTTTTTAATTCCTCTTCACTTTCTGCCATAAGGGTGGTGTCATCTGCATATCTGAGGTTATTGATATTTCTCCCAGTAATCTTAATTCCAGCTTGTGCTTCTTCCAGACCAGTGTTTCTCATGATGTACTCTGCATAGAAGTTAAATAAGCAGGGTGACAATATACAACCTTGACGTACTCCTTTTCCTATTTGGAACCAGTCTGTTGTTCCATGTCCAGTTCTAACTGTTGCTTGCTGACCTGCATACAGGTTTCTCAAGAGGCAGGTCAGGTGGTCTGGTATTGGTATTCCCATCTCCTTCAGAATTTTCCACAGTTTATTGCAATCCAGTCGAAAGCTTTGGCATAGTCAATAAAGCAGAAGTAGATATTTTTCTGGAACTCTCTTGCTTTTTCAATGATCCCGTGGATATTGGCAATTTGATCTCTGATTCCTCTGGCTTTTCTAAATCCAGCTTGAATATCTGGAAGTTCTCGGTTCACATATTGCTGAATCCTGGCTTGGAGAATTTTGAGCTTTACTTTACTAGCGTGTGAGATGAGTGCAATTGTGCGGTAGTTTGAGCATTCTTTGGGATTGCCTTTCTTGGCTTAGGCTGTGATAAATAGCAATGAAGGAACAGTGGTTCAGAGGCTTTATGCTCATATGTCTTTAAATCTTAGGCTAAATAAAATGCTTTCTTTGTACTAGTTAAGTATTTGTCACTATACTCTTTTACTGAAAAGTCGTGTTGAACTCTCGGTGTAGGGGAGAGCAGACTGGTATTCGGCTCAGCTAACCCTGTGGATGGGAAGCTGGGGTCTGATGAGCCTGGCTCTGTCACTCAGGTGGCACTGCCCAACCACAGGTGCCCACAGCACTTACATTGCCAGCATTGCAGCCCAGGAAATAGTCACAACAAAGGCCACGGTACTTAAAGACAGAAAGGGACATGTATTTGGGGGATAAAAGGTTGAGAAGGTGGCAAGTGTGTGTTCCTTTCATCATGATCTATTTAACACAAAATAGTGCTTTTGGCAATATTTTCCCAAAAAATGAAAGCTTTGGATTTCAAATGGGGTTATTTGCCTTTCATCTGTTTTCTCTACTGTTCTATTTTCTGATCCATTACTTTCATCTTGGAAACCTGTCATTGTATCTCTTGTATCAATGTAACTATCATTCAAGAAGCTTTTTCCGCTCTGGGTCAGAGTGTTTAATATCAGGCAATTTAAATGATTTTTTGTGTATTGACCTCAATATTTGAGAGTCATGCAAGATGTACTGTGAAGTCAAATGTTCAAAAATAATGAGTACCTCTATTTGATGTTTTCTTCCCCCAGATGAGCACAACAGTCAAGAATCCTAAGGGATTGGATGGGAAACTGGAAAAGGTGGTAAGTACCAAGGCTGGGCTGCTGAGGAAGAGTGCAGGAGACAGGCTGGAGAGATAGGACTGGATAAGACAAATATATGCTAAATCTCATAGAGAGGAGACCTGGAGCATTTTTCTCTCTTTCCTGGTGAGAGGAGGAGCATGGCTGGCCTGGGCTGGTTGCAGGGGCTCAGATGGAGGAGACAAGTTGGGACAAGAGGGTGGGTGCTATAGCTGGAAGGTGAGCAGTGGGCAAGAAGCCGGAGCCAGCCTGGCTGTCACGTGTGGATACATCATAGCAAGAAGGGGCTGTAGGGGAGGGAGAGAGCACACGGGAGAGAGCTGAGCAGATTCTGAAAGCTTGACTTGGTCTGGGTTATAGACTCCTAAAAGGCAAAAATGTTTTTGATGAAGCATCCTTCTAAAGACTTTGATTAACCAATTTAAACATTTATGGAACTTTCCCTTGGAGTAGCTATGTAGGTTGTAGGAACCCAGAGCATAAACCTTGGTGTCCCACTGAAGACTGATCTCCCTGCAATCCAAGTGTTAACCAGACCTGACCCTGCTTAGTTTCCGAGATCATATCAGATTGGGCACGTTCAGGGTGTTATGGCCATAGACAGGACTGATCACCCAGTCTGCCTGGTGAGATGATTGGTCAGAGTGAACAAGGCATTAGAAGGAGTGTTATAGCAATGGGACAGACCAGGAAAGGGGCGTGGCCTTTATTGGGAGAGCTCCTTTCATGCTAACCACGGCTGATGCAGTTATGTGAAGAGACCCATTCTCAGAGAGTGTTGCGACATCCCCCAAGGTTGTCGGTATTGGAGCTTGAGTTCAAACTCTGGTCTGTGAACTGGAGAGCCACTCTCTTTGCACATGGCCACACTGGCTTAGAGTTAGGACCCTTGGTCTTGAGTCCCGGCTCTGCCAGTTACTAGCTGTGTGAACCTGAGTGAGTTATGTAATCTTTGGAGCCCTAGCTGCGTCATCTGATGAATAAAGATGACAGGATTATAGGGAAGATGAAATAAAAATTCATTCATAGGGTTTAGCACAATGAATGCCTGGCATGGTAAGTGTTCAAAACACATAGCTGACTATTGATTTTGTGTATAAAATAGATAGCTATAAAAACCTATATAAAGCACAGGGGACTCTACACAGTGCTCTGTGGTGACCTAAATGGGAAGGAAATCCAAAAAAGAGGGGATATATGTATGCATATAGCTGATTCACTTTGCTGTATAGTAGAAACTAACACAGCATTGTAAAGCAACTATACTCTAAAAAAAAATTAAAAAAACAACAACAGGTTAGCTGCAAGTAGCCCAGTATTCAGAGAAGAGGGATTGTCAGAAGCCTCCATGGGGGAGGGGAGGCTTGAGTCAGACCTGAGCAAAGGGAGGAGGCCTGACAGAAATAAGCTCAGAGGAGGAAAGTGGGGTGAGCCCGCCATGAGTGTGTCATGAAGGAGTAAGGGGAGAAGGGATGGAGAGAGGAAACAATAAGGCAGAAAAAGGCTAGTGTTTGCAGGTTGGTTGGTTGGTTGCTTGCTTGCCTGCTTTAAACTAACTTTCAAGTCAAATAGTGTAATGAGGCTGAGGGAGTCTTCCTGCCTCCCTGGGAAGACCAGGGTGCCATTGCAAGCCTGCCACAAGCCTCTGTGCAATCTAAGAGAAAGGGTAAAGGACGCTGGGAGGTGTGTTCATGTGTATAATAATCAAAGATGTGAAGGAGCGTGGTGTGGGTAAGGGTGATGTTTCTAGACGAGTTCTGCCATGCTCTCGGTGGGTTAGAAACTGTAATTATCAACTTTCCTTACTTTTCTGTCTTCTCTCACACACAAAACAGACTAGCACAGGGCCTGCTCAGACATATATTTAAAAACCAGGTGTCTCGGGGGTTGCATGCCCTCAATCTTCTGGCTTTGCTTGTTTGGCTTGTGAGGAGGTGTTGACCCAACATACTCGATGCTTTCTGTCCTGACCCAGTGGTGACACCTCCTCAGGCCGCCAGGGAACCTCAGTCTGGAAGTCTGCCCTTTGCTCTCTATCTTCCCTGGTTACCTTGTTGGCAAGCAGTAGAGAGGAACCAGCTCTTTGGAGCCAGGGTCTGGCTTCTGCCCCTCGTCCCAAACTCTCTGGTTGTAGGGAGAACGCAGATAGCTTTCTGTGACCCGCTGAGTCACACTGACACGCCCCTTAATTCTTCAGAGTCCACTCATGTCTGTGATCAGTCCTCACCACTCAGGAGGCAGGACAGGGACTACAGACCAGTGTTCGCAGGGACTAAGCCCTTTCCCCAGTCTTGGAGCCCACTGACGCTGGCACTCAGACTCGGGCTCCGCCAGCCTTCTTTGCACTGAGCTAGCGGCTGTAGGACCTGGAGTAAATGATATGGGATTTCCCTCTCGTCTCTGTTGTCCACAGAAGATGAGAACAAAGCAGGCAGACAGGGAGGCCTTTTGCCACAGTGGGTCTCATCTATCCCTGGGGAACAAATGGTCCCTGGTTTCCATCCTCCATAACCTGGGGCTACTCCAGTGGAGTCCCTGCTGGGAAGGAGGGTTTGGAATCAACTTTTTGGATTCTCCTGCAGTGTTCTGGGGGTTTCCCTGGTGGCTCAGAGGTTAAAACATCTGCCTGCAATGCAGGAGACCTGGGTTTGATCCCTGGGTCAGGAGGATCCCCTACAGGAGGAAATGGCAACCCACTCCAGTATTCTTGCCTGGAGAGTCCCATGGACGGAGGAGCCTATAGGAATAATTGAAGAGCTGCGCAAGTGCTGAGTACCATGAATGACTCCATGGACCTGTCTTGGCAGGCAGGACCCGGCAGAGGAGCAGAGCTTGGTCCTTGAAGTGGTTCTATAGGCCCAGTCCCTCTGCCTGGGCCTGCAGAGGCCAGAGCTTAGCCAGTGGGCTCCCTTCAGACTGCCTGGGAGGGGAGGATAATGTGGGAGGCCTCTGAGCCAGGTTGCACCCCTCTCACAAAGGAGGGGAAGCCAAGAGCTGCCAGGCAGATGAGAAAACCAAATTGGCGATTACCCTGCTCCATAGAGCCTTACTTCTAAGGCACGGGCTTGGGATCATCTGACCCATTCCTGCACGGCCTGGGCTCTTGTGCTTAGAATTGATTTGTCTGAGTGGGGACAGAGCAGGGAGGGATATTTCTTTCTTTGGTGTTGGTCTGGGATCCATTCAGGGAAGAAATGTGTGCATATGTGTGTGTGTGTGTGTGAGATTGTGAATGCATGTGTATGTGCATATGTGTGTATGAACCAATGGAATGGATTATAGATGATGTAGAAAGTGGACCAGTGATAACAACTCATTAAGAGTTTAGGATAAACACTTATCCTAACTCAAAAAGCCTTTATGATAAACACGAAATGTGATCTTGTTTTGTGGGATGGGTTAGAGCCAGAAGGACCCCTCTCTTGGGACCTAGATGTTTATCCACTTATTTAGTTGTGTTAAAACACTCATCAGCATTTATCTAGCACCAAATACACAATGCACTATGCACAGATGGAGGAGGAAATGGCAACCCACTCCACAATTCTTGCCTGAAAAATCCCAGGGACAGAGGAGCCTGGCAGGCCACAGTTCATGGGGTCGCAAAGAGTCAGACACGACTGAGTACCTGAGCACACGTGCACAGATCAGGGCTTCCCAGGTGGCGCTTGTGGTATAGAACCTGTCTGCCAATGCAGGAGGCATTCGAGATGCAGTTTCAACCCCTGGATTGGGAAGATCCCCTGGAGGAGGGCATAGCAACCCACTCCACAATTCTTGCCTGGAAAATCCCGGGGACAGAGGAGCCTGGCGGGCCACAGTCCTTGGGGTCACAAAGAGTTGGACATGACTGAAGTGGCTTAGCACGGCACACATGCACAGATTGGACTAAGATCCAGCCTCTTCCTGTCTTCGAAGTGCTCACACTATTATAGGGAAGTTGGAAACATTAGCAAGTAGGCAAAAAATATATAATAAAATACAGTGTGATACATGCCAGAAATAGGTAAATAGATGATAGAAGCAAAGAGGAGGAGGAATCCATCTCTGGGGGCAGAAGGATGAGATTTGGCATGCAGCTTGGATGAGGTGTGGGTGTCAGTTGTGTATGAGAGGGGATGCAAGGCCAGCATAGTACTTTCTGGGACTCCCAGGAGCAGGCCTGGGTACTAAGGGGGAAACAGTGGCAGGTAGGTGTGGATGGGTGGACGGAGCAGGGTGTGAAAATTTTAAGGAGAAGCAGAATCTGGAATTTAAAGGGAATTTGGACCAGGGAGAGGAGGAGGCATCCTAAGAAGGTTGGTCAGTGTGAGTGAAGTGCGGAGGCTCAGCTGAGAGGGGAGCTCTTCGTTTCAGCGCACAGGGAGCGGGAAGTAACCTCTCTTTTGCAGCAGGGACCACCTCATTCTCTGCACCTGAGTGTTGCCCCCTTCACTCACATCTGGTGTCTGTACATCTGTGAAGCAAGTCTTGCTGGCTTGCTTGCTTTCTTCCCCTGTAACCAGCCAGTGCACCAGCCCCAAACACAGCTCCCTTAAGCATTATGGTGCAGTCACTCCTTTGTTTAAGAGCGTTGATGCTCCCTGTTTCAGAGAAGCACCCATCTGGCCCACTGGCCTTTTACAGATGAGAAAAGCAAGGCCCAAGAGGCTAGATGAGACGGCCATTCTCCAAACCTTTTGGTGCTCGGTCCTCCTATTATTTGTCTGACTCCTTCCCTCTCTCAGATGGTCCTGTTTCCCCCAGCTCCCTAGTCTGGGACCCTATTATTTCTCAGCTCCACAGCTTCTCCAGATCCTCCCTGGGAGACACAGAGACAAGGCAGAAAATAAATCTGATGTACTCAGCTGTCGGTCACTTTGAATTTGCAGTTTTCAGTGTCCTTAGAGACAGAAGTCAGGTGTGTGTGGGCCAAGGTCCTGGGAGCTGAGTGTCTTCAGCTATTGTAGAGCCAGTTAAGTGGTGCTCATTAGGAGTTGGGAAGACTTCCAGAGCAGACTTCTGGGCTTCCCTGGTAGATAAGATGGTAAAGAAACTGCCTGCCATGCAGGAGACGCAAGTTTGATCCCTGGGTCAGGAAGATCCCCTGGAGAAGGGAATGGCAACCCATTCCAGTATTCTTGCCTGGAGAATTCCATGGAGAGAGGAGCCTGGGGGGCTACAGAACATGGGGTTGCAAAGAACCAGATATGACTGAGCGACTAACACTTTACTTTAAGTGGTACTCATTAGGAGTTGGAAAGACTTCTTGGAGCAGGCCTCAAGGGGCTGCACTCAGATACCTATTGGTGAGCTTGGAAGCAGAGAGGCAGGACCTCCATGGCCCTGCAGGGGAGGCCTTAGGACGAACCTCTTCTTAGGAAAAAGGGAGAGGCTATGCCTCACTGTTGTTCTGATCTGAGAGGAACTTGTCCAGGCTGCCAGGGACCTATAAGGCAAGGAAAAAGCATGCTGCTTGCACGGGGACCCGCAAGGCCCCACAATAACTGTCTCTCCCCAGTGAGTAAACGGAGAAGAAATTCGGCCAGTTCAGGCATCCTTGGGAAAGGGGTGGGTTTTCCAGTTCCTTCCTGTGACGTCTGTAGATGCGGCCAGAACCCAGTGTGCAGAACACAGGCGGGCTTCCTACCTCAAAATGGGCCAAGCCCAAATTGGGGGAATGTTTATTTATTTTCTCATAAATATGAAATCTATTTATCTGACTTGAGGGGATACGAAACACCTCTTTGCTGATGGACTCTCCATGTTTATTTTGTCCATTTTTTAGGAATGGGTGGGACTTCCTGCAGAAACTGCTTTTTTTCCTGAAAACGTGGACCATGCCTGGGACTTGTTATGTCTTTTTATCTTTTATTTGGTTTAATGTGTGCGTGTATTTATTGTTAAATCTCTAAAAGAGGCCCTCAAAGGGAAACAAACAATGAAGCCAGTTCTCTAAAAGCTTTGAGAAGGTGGCTTTACTGAAACTTAGTGAAGGACTAAAATACAACCTCACCAGGAAATACTTGCCTCCTCAGTGGGCATCATCCAAATCAGGGTCCAGGAAGACACTTTCTGTCACTTCCTGCTCACTAGGATAGGTCAAAGGTCAGCCTCTAGAGTGTGACAAAGCTTGCCGTAGTCTTCCTGTGCTAAGAGGGACCTGCCCCACCTCATGTCTACTAGGCCATTAGCTTTTAGTGATCAAAAGCTATTTTTTTTTGCCAACAAAACAAGAAAATACATATCTCACCTGAAAAATATGAAGCGATCCCCCATCCCTCCTTTTAGAACATTTTGCATTCATAGCCAAAGGGAGATTTATAGCCTTTTCAACTTTCTATAATCTATTACCTTTCCTCTTAAAAATAATGCAGCGTGGATGTAAGAATCTGAGTGATGTTACTGATAGCAGGCGTTGGGGTTGAGCTAATGTATAACTTGATCCATCTCCTAAAGACCAGGGAGATGGTTGACATGGGGCCCCTTTCAGAAGGTGCTGGAACCTCCTTTATTCCTCATTCTATTGAGGCACTGGGGTGAAGGACAAGGGACAGGATGGTCCTCTGTGTGTAATTCCTGGACATAAGTGTGACCCAGATTCTACTGGAAAGAGCTTGGAAATGGGGAATCTTTGGTTTCTGAGTTTTTGCTCTGATGGAAAGCTGGTCTAAAAGCTGAAAGCATCTAAGACAGAGGGTTTAGAGTAGGTGGAAAAACCTCACATTTGACTTATTCTTTGAAATATGTCATCCCAGATGTTACAACTTGGAGGAAAGAGCCCGGGATGAGGACAATCTCTGCTATATGGATACCCATGGATTAGTGTATATAAAATACAAAGGACAGTTGGAGTGGTTCTCATTGTTTTCCTTCATTAGCCTAGGTTATGCTTTAATCGCACCAAGTGGAGGATGTGGTGGAGAGCTTCAGCTGTTGTTTTAACGATAGCAAATGTCTGTCTTGCCCAGAGAAGTCCATTTCCAAATTTCAAAGGGCGGTGTTTGAACTTCACATTGACTTAGTTCTTCCTGACAACCCCATTTAAAATTTTATTCTTCTTTTAAGAGGCATGGCATGAGATACACAGGCACAAGTTTTTCTCCAGAATTTTCCCTGTCTCTGTAGTATTAAAAATCTGAAATAGGTGATTATTATTATTATTTTTTAAAGCTCTCCAGCTACTGGGAACAGCAAGGACTTTTGCCATTTAATTTTGGTTACTATCATGATAATTTTTGTTACTAGCTCATGAAAATGTATTTCTTAGTCCTCCAGTTACAGATGCTCCTGATCAGAAAAAGCGTAAGTTTATAAGTTCCCTGTGCTCTAGTAGCGTATAATTTGAGAGTAACAACATGGCATGTACACAGAGAGATGTGGAGAAAAAGAACCAGCATCAGTGGCAGGATGGAGACATGGGCTTTGGTCCAGGAAGGAGAGGAAAAGGAATTGTGTGAGTTATGGAGGCAGATAGGTGTTTAGGTGCAAGATAAAATCCCCATCTTATGCGCAGTTTGGCCAAATTTATGTGGAGAAAATGACCAAGCCAGTGTGTTAAGACCTTTTGATTACCAAACAAAATTATCTGGCTAGTTTGGTAAGTAAAGATAATAACAATAAGGTGACTGATCACAAAATAACAAGGCCTTAGTCAAAGAAAGGTTTTATGGAGAAGACAGCTTTGATGGTCTCATCTACCACTTGTGGGGAGGGGATAGTCCAGTGCTCCTCTAGGTTGTGTTGTGTTCAAATATCCTGTAATATTGCTTGTATGTAGAATCTAGAAAAATGGTACATATGAGCTTATTTGCAAAGCAGAAATAGAGACCCAGACATAGAGAACAGATTTTTGGATACCAAGGGGGGGGAAAGGGGGTGGGATAAGTTGGGAGATTGGGATTGACATATATACACTATTGATACTATGCATAAAATAACTGAGAACCTGAGGACCTACTGTGTAACACAGGGAAATCTACTTGGTGCTCTCTGGAGACCTAAATGGGAAGGAGATCCAAAAAAGAGGGGATATATGTATATGCGTAACTGATTTACTTTGACTACAGCCGAGACTAACACAGCGTTGTGAAGCAACTATATTCCAATAAAAATTAAAACAAAACAAAACAAAAAACTCTGGTTGCCTTGTAGGCATTCCCGCTATCCGTGGATAAGCCTGAAAAAGGATTAGAATTGGCCATGCTCTGAAGCCCGTGGCTGCTCAGCGCATCTGGTGATGAGCCTCTTGGGTCCTTTGATAGGACTCAGATGCTGAGAAAAGAGGTGTCACGCCTGGGTGTCACCTCTGCTGGAGACTGGTTTCCACCTAGCTCTGTGCCCTTGGGTGTGCCACTTGACCTCCTTGGTTTCTGTTTCCTTATTAGTAAAATGAGTGAGTTGAATTAGATGTTCTCCAGGATCCCTTCTAATTTTCCAATTTTATGAATCTGGTGTACTTGAAAAAAAATGTATCCTTCAGTTGGGAAAACTGCAATGGTGAAGCCCTAAAAAAACAGAGGATCTCATGTTTTTTTAAATTTGTTCTGCTTTTGTGAACATGGAGGGGAAAACTTTGCAGACTAGTGCTTAGGGGAGAAAAGAGAAAGAAGACACTCCTCTGAGGCTAAGAGGTGGGGGCAGATCCCCTGCATTGACAGCAGTTCTTCAGGCCCACGGAGCCGGGGTATGAGGCGGGTGTGGGCGTATGCGGGGTGGGGGTGTGTGGAGTGGGGCGGGGGCAGGGGGTAGGGGGAATCCGTGGTTGTGATGCTTGTGCTCCTGCAGTCTTCCCAGGACAGGGGGATTGCTCCAAGGCTCTACTGCACCCCTCCCCAGCCCCTCCCTCCAGGGACCCTCTGGGCTGCCTCAGGGCAAATGTGCCCTGTTCATGCTATGGCTTCAGGTTTATCTCAGCGCTGGAGGGCTGCCTGCTTCTTGCACGTCTGCCTGGAAACCTCATTTTTTCCCCATGATTATCAAAGCAATACACACCACTTCAGAAGAGTAGGAAGGTACAGAAAAGTGTTAAGAAGCATGAGAACAAAATCAGCTATAATCCTGCCACCCAGAGCTATTTGCATTAAGTGCCTTTTCTTCAAATTTTTTTTTTTCCCTTAACACAAGTGCACAGATTTTGTAGCCTGCTTTTTTTCTGCTCAACCTCATGGCATGTTTCCATGTCATTAAGTATATCTGGGCCTACTTCATCTCCCACTGCTCCCCAGTGCTGACCCTCTTCTCTTGGTAATCCTGACCAGGTCAGGGCATTGCAATCTCCGTTCTTTCGCTCATGCAATAGAATGAAAGGTAGCCACCCTCCATTCATGTTCAGTCCTGTAGTTCTTTAGAGTGCTATATTCTCCATGAAGCCTCCCAGGACACCCTGGAGGGCCCTGAATGTTCCTCCATCCCTGATACCCCTCCCCTTCCCTGGGCTCTGGACTGTGCCTCTGGTCCTTCACATGTGCTACTCTGAACAGTAACATCTCTTTTTATGTAAATTCCCCTAGGCAGTATTGTGATGGGAAATATCTAACAACTGAGTCACTGGAAAAAATTTATGTGTATATATACATATATAATTTATTATATAATTTTTTATCATCAAAGATACTCATTACACAATTTGAAAATAATATAATGTAAAACATCCAATACTCTTTATTGTAAACTTCGCATAGTCAATTGATTCTTACAGAACATTCTTGTCAATATTCTCTGAACTTTTATATTGCTAGCAAGCCCATGGTTGCAAATGATGAACATGGATAATTCAGATATGAGTGTTAGTTGATATTGTCACATACATGGAGTAGGACAAAAATTAAACATTGAAGACCTGTTTCAGAACTTCAGGTATTCAACAATGACATAGGCTGCTTCTTTGCTATATCAGATACTATATCAGATAGTTGTTTCAGAATCCTGGAAGAACATTTTTTCAATTTTTAGTGCTATTTACAATTTGAACAACAACAGATACAATATACTTTTAAGTTTAATCTACATAGTTAAAAACATTTTCTCCATGCCTTTCTTAAGTCTAGACCAGGGGCCCGCAGTTATGGCCTGTCAAATCCAGCCCACCACATTTTTTATAAATAAAGTTTTATTGGAACACAACCATGTTCATTCATTTATTGTCTGTAGCTGTGTTCAAGCTACAATAGCAGAATTGTGTAGTTGCAATAGAGATTGCATTACCTACAAAGGGGAAAATATTTACTACCTGGCCCTAACAGAAAAGGTCTGCTGGTCTTTGCTCTACATAGTCAGCAAAACAATTAACCAAACCCTGATTAATTATATTTATCTTATTTTTATGTATTTATTTACATAAAATACATATGTAGTGTTTGCCAGTTTCCATGTGTGAATACAGCCATCACGGTTTCTATTTAGTTACCAGTGCGATGTTACTAATGAGTTGAGAAGACATACAGTTTAGCACATCATTATATAATATTTCCATCGTAAATCTCAATAACCTTAAGAACAGAGATAATATTAAAATGCAATAAAATAATCAAGAGTGGAGGATTGTGAGTATATACTATTGTTCTTTTTTAAAAAAAATTTTCTTGCAGCATAGTTGATATATAATGTTGTATTTATCTTTACTGTACATCAAAGTGATTCAGTACTATTGTTGTTCTTAACATAATTTAAGGTTTTATGATTTAATATTAAAATAATGGCTGTGCTTAGCAATAACCTCATAGAATTCTTGAAAATAAAATAACTGCTTCTATCGAGGGTAAGAGGTTTGATCTTTGGTGGGGAAATATGATCCCAGCCCATCTGGGTGGCTCCTCACTGAACCTCAGCCTTGGGGGAAGTTGTGCCCAAGACGAGGGCATGTGAGGGTCTCATGTTCACCATAAGTCCTTACTTACTTAAACTTGAATAAAAGGAGCCTCTTGTGTGTGTAGTAGGGGCTCCAATACCATCTGTTGATTAGAAAATTGCCATGCACTCTGCCATTGCAAGGAGTTTAACCATGAACCTCCAACCACCATGTGAGATGAGTCATTTTGGACGGGGCCATCCAGAAGGACAGATGGTACCCTGACCCTGTATGACCTGGGCTGGGTGTTCAATGAGGCCAGAGCATAGGGTCTGGCCAGTCAGTGCTGTCAGCCGCTGCCTAGCTTTTTACTTTAGAAGTCCCTACTTACATCCCCTTCCCTGCCCCCTCCCTAACCCCAGAAAAGCAGGAGGGGCTGGCTGACTAAAGCCAACTAGAGGTTCCCTGGGGTCATGTGGCCTTGGGCTGGGAAGACAACCCTTAGGACTCACTGATGTGAAACATTTGTATTTTTTCTAAGGAAACAGCATGCCCTAAACTCTCCACTGTTAGCTGCTCAGTGGCTTTGAAAGCAAGCATCTTTCTGCTTAGTTGCTTTGAGTTTGTTTAGAGCTGCAAAACAAGTGTTGCTGAGGTATATGCATGAAATAGTAGGGAGGGGACAGGTGCCCAGGAGCTGCAGGGCTGTTCCTCTTCCGCTGTTGTGACCAGGCATGTGACTCTGGGCTTGTGACTTAACCCCTCCAGCTGGCTTCTTTTAGGTTAGATGCCTCACAGGATCCCTTTGTGGTCAACTCAGATAATACCTGTGATCTGTAACCTGCTAGGCTCCTCTGTCCCTGGAATTCTCCAGGCAAGAATACTGGAATGGGCAGCCATTTCTTTCTCCAGGAGATCTTCCCGACCCAGGGATGGAACCCAAGTCTCCAGCATTGCAGGTGAATTCTTTACCATTTGAGCCACCAGGCAAGGCCCAGTACTTATGCAAACACATAGCAAATAACAAAGAGGACAGTGAACAGGTCTGGCACTGGAACCTTGCTGGAAACACCAGGTGCTAAGTAACCCATATTTTCTAAAGAGAGTCAGCAATTAAGGCCAGATTTTCCCTAACTATGGGGCTCCTAAGAAGTGGCCCACCTGTCATTACTGCCCTCCCCTGGCTCCATGTAGGGAGATAGGCAGGAGAAGGGAGGTAGGAATTTGTGGGAGGATAATTTACTTCTTCCCCTTGCACTGTGACTCTCACCTTAAGATAAAGTTGGGGGTATCTATCAGAATCACGTCTGGAGGTGACAGGGTGCAGGGCCTTTAGGAGGCAGCAGTAGTCACACTGCTCAGGCCAGATGCTTGCTGGGGTGTTGAGACCTTTGGCCCTATTGGATGGAGAGAGTTTTGGGGTTTCTGTGTGAACACAGAGATCATGCCTGCTTCAGCTATCTGAAAACAGGCAGTTCAGCCAAGGGACGGAAGCACCTGGAATGTGGTGTGTCTGAGGGGGATCCTAAGCTCGGTTCCCTTTGGTGCTTAGAGGGTAAGTAAGAAGATGCTGGCAGTTTCTGAGGCTCTGTGTGGGAGGACAGAGTGGGAGGGGCATGGACCACTGGAGAAGCAAAGGGGGACATAGCTGTCCTTTTTGGTGACAGAGCAGCTGGGCTCACACTGCCAGGACCCTCAGAGCCACACACACATCCTCAAAGCCAAGGCCACCAGCGGCAGATGGGCCCAGACTGGACCTGAGTGAGGCCAGACAGCCAATGAGCACTTAGAATCTCTGTGTTCCCCACTGGTACCTCATTAAGCTTCCCCAGAGAGGGTAGGCTCTGCAAAGGGAGGGGGAGCAACTTCAGTACCAGGCCTGATCCCCCACCCCACCCCATGTTGCCCCAGTGAGAAAATGATAGAAAGAATACAACTATCCTCTCCCCACTGCAAATCCCACTTCTTTGCTGAATCTAACTCCTAAAGGAAAAAAGGAAGAATGTCAAAAAAATCAGATGATAAGATTGAGGCTTTAGAATAAAGTGAGACAAAAAAACAGACTTAATAATAGAACTGACCAAATGTTAGGAAATCTACTCAAGATGCTACTAAGAAATGAAAAAGTATGACTTTACATGGTCAAAGGCGGGTATGGGAGCAATATAAAACCGTTTCACATTTGTATTCCTCTAAATTCAGACTGAACAATAAATCTATGACATAAAGCCTTAGTTTTTATAGTAGGTGGTCCCTTTGAACTTGGTGAATTGAATCAAACACATGTATAGAGCTTTGATTCTCAAACGTTAGCACACATCAGAATCACCTGAGGGCTTGATAAAATAGTTGGCTCCACACCCAGTTTCTGGTTTAGTAGGTCTGGGGTGGGATTGAGAATTTGCATTTCTAGCAAGGTCCTGGGTGATGTTAATGTTACTAGTCTGGGACTATTATCTGAGAATCACTGTGGTATGGATTAGAGCATCACTGAAGTGTGTATTTAACACAGCTTTGAAAATAGGCTCCTGAACTTCCGAAGAAGCCAATAAAAATGTTGATTTTATTTATTTCACCCATTTACTTTCCCTGGAGGAAGCAAGGCTTGACAGTTGCATTAGGGCTCCATTGTATGAAAGAATGAATTGAAAATCCATCGTTCCACAAACAGCTGAGTCTGTGAGGTCATCCAGGATCTTGCCCATGTTCACGCACCAGCTCTGCCATGGAGATGAGCTGCTACAGCACCACTTTGAGCAGGGCCCCAGTGCACATGGTCAGGGGTGAGTGAGGAACAGAGAAGTCATTCTGCTTGCCCCTGAGGAAGCAGGAGTCATCCTTGCCTCCCCCAACATCCTCATGATTCACAGCCAGTCCTCTGTGGTCAGGCTGACATCTCCCCATCAGAAGACGTGCCCTCTCATGTGAATGCCGCTCAGTCAGGTTTGGGTAGAGCTGCGGATGTGCATGCTAAGTGCTTCAGTCGTGTCCAACTCTTTGCAACCCCATGGACTGTAGCCCTCCAGGCTCCTCTGTCCTTGGGATCCTCCAGGCAAGGAGACTGGA
Source organism: Muntiacus reevesi (assembly GCF_963930625.1). Classification (NCBI taxonomy): domain Eukaryota; kingdom Metazoa; phylum Chordata; class Mammalia; order Artiodactyla; family Cervidae; genus Muntiacus; species Muntiacus reevesi. The sequence continues at coordinate 50,121,517 of NC_089255.1, forward strand.
GTGGGTTGCCATGTCCTCCTCCAGGGGAATGTTTCTGACTCAGCGATAGACCCCATGTCTCTTGTGTCCCCTGCATTGGCAGGTGGGTTCTTTACCACTAGGGCCACCTGGGAAGATCAAGTTATGGGTAGAGCTGATCCCACCCAAAAGGTGGGCATGCTTCCTAAACCACACTGATTGGCAAGCCCATCCTCCTGGCCACGGTTGTTTATTCAGAGGTGAGTCCCTAGACAAGCAGACTCCTTTCTGGAATGTCTGCCAGAGGCATGTGATAAATAGTATAATCTCTCTGGAATTTTAAGCTCTAAGGAGTGATGGGGCTTTCCCTGGTGGCTGAGACATAAAGAATCTGCCTGCAAGGCAGGAGACCTGGGTTTGATCCCTGGGTTGGAAGATCCCATGGAGAAGGAATGGCAACCCACTCCACTATTCTTGCTTGGAGAATCTCATGGGCAGAGGATCTGGGGGGGATGGGGGGTGGGCGGGGCGGGGCGGGCTACAGTCCATGGGATCACATAGAATCAGACACAAGTGAGTGACTAACACTATACTACTAAGGAGTGATGGGACTCTTAAGTGCCATCAGGGAGTGGGAGAAAGTGAGGAAAAGAGAGGGAGAAAGAAACAGAGTTAATAGACACTGTATTTTTATTATAGGCATAGATCCAACTGTGCTTGAAGCTTGTATTTTGGCCATTCCTTTTATGTGAGTAAATAAATTCCCTTTTTTGCTTAATTTGAGTTGGATTGTGTTCTTATGACCAAAAGTCCAAGCTAATATAGTCAAGAGCTTCTCCATCTTTGGCTGCAAAAGATATAATCAATCTGATTTCAATCAATTTGGCCATCTGTTGATGTCAATGTATAGAGTCTTCTCTTGTGTTGTTGGAAGAGGGTGTTCGCTATGACCAGTGCACTCTCTTGGCAAAACTCTATTAGCCTTTGCCCTGCTTCATTCTGTAATCCAAGGCCAAATGTGCCTGTTACTCCAGGTGTTTCTTGACTTCCTACTTTTGCATATCAGTCCCCTATAATAAAAAGGACATCTTTTTGGGTGTTAGTTCTAAAAGGTCTTGTAGGTCTTCATAGAACCATTCAACTTCAACTTCTTCAGCATTACTGGTCAGGGCACAGACTTGGATTACCATGATATTGAATGGTTTGCCTTGGAAACGAACAGAGATCATTCTCTCATTGCAGAGATTGCATCCAAGTACTGCATTTTGGACTCTTTTGTTGACCATGATGGCTACTCCATTTCTTCTAAGGGATTCTTGCCCACAGTGGTAGATATAATGGTCATTCCAGTCCATTTTAGTTCACTGATTCCTCTTTCAGTGTTCTATCTTTTTGCCTTTTCAATAGCTTATTAATGGAAATTGACCTTCAACTGAAGATTTCATAGAAAGGGATTTAAATTCTACATTGCCCAGCAAAACTTAATAAAACTTCTTCTCCAGATGTTGTTATTCTTTCCACAGAGTGGTCAACATTGCCAGTGCATCTGCCCCACCCATGTCCTGCAGTGCTTCTCATTCTGTCCTAAGGAAGTTCTTTAGGTGGGCTCCAGGGTCAACATCAGCACCTTGCTCCAAGAGAAAGGTGCAGTGACCCCACAGGAGACTGACTCAGACTTGACAGGAGTGTCCAGGAGTCTCTGGCAGAGGTGTGGGTCAGCGGTGGCCTGCTGCAGGCTGTAGGCACTGAGTGTAGCAGTGCGTGCATGGGACCTTTTGAAGGAGGTCGCCATTATCTTCATTACTTCCACCATAGTTTGGCCTCAGGTCAAACAATAGGAGGGGAACACAGCCCCGCCCATCAACAGAAAATTGGATTAAAGATTTACTGAGCAGGGCCCCACCCATCAGAACAAGACCCAGTTCCCCCTCACAGTCTCTCTGATCAGGAAGCTTCCATAGGCTTCTTATCCTTCTCCATCAGAGGGAGAAGGGAGGTTTTCAGCATGAAAACCACAATCACAGAAAACTAACCAATCTGATCATATGGACCAAAGCCTTGTCTAACTCAATGAAACTATGAGCCATGCCATGTATGGCCACACAAAACGGACGGGTCATGGTGGAGAGGTCTGACAGAATGTGATCCACTGGAGAAGGGAATGGCAAACCACTTCAGTATTCTTGCTTTGAAAACCCCATGAACAGTATGAAAAGGCAAAAAGATAGGACACTGAAAGATGAACTCCCCAGGTCAGTAGGTGCCCATTATGATACTGGAGATCAGTGGAGAAATAACTCCAGAAAGAATGAAGAGGTGGAGCCAAAACAAAAGCAACACCCAGTTGTGGATGTGACTGGTGATAGAAGCAAGGTCCAATTCTGTGAAGAGCAATATTGCATAGGAACCTGGAATGTTAGGTCCATGAATCAAGGCAAATTGAAAGTGGTCAAACAGGACATGGCAAGAGTGACCATCGACATTTTAGGAATCAGTGAACTAAAATGGACTGGAATGGGTGACTTTAACTCAGATGACCATTATAACTACTACCCTGGGCAAGAATCCCTTAGAAGAAATGGAGTAGCAATCATAGTCAACAAGAGAGTCCGAAATGCACTACTTGGATGCAGTCTTAAAAATGACAGAATGATCTCTGTTTGTTTCCAAGGCAAGCCACCCATTATCACAGTAATCCTATGCCCCAATCAGTAACACTGAAGAAGCTGAAGTTGAATGGTTCTATGAAGACCTACAAGACCTTCTAGAACTAACAGCCAAAAAAGATGTCTTTTTCATTATAGGGGACTGGAATGCAAAAGTAGGAAGTCAAGAAACACCTGGAGTAACAGGCAAATTTGGCCTTGGAGTACAGAATGAAGCAGGGAAAAGGCTAATAGAGTTCTGCCAAGAGAGTGCACTGGTCATAGCAAACACCCTCTTCCAACAACACAAGAGAAGACTCTATATATGGACATCAACAGATGGCCAAATTGATTGAAATCAGATTGATTATATCTTTTGCAGCCAAAGATGGAGAAGCTCTATACAATCAGCAAAATCAAGGCTGGGAGCTGCCTGTGGCTCAGATCATGAACCCCTTATTGCCAAATTCAGACTTAAATTGAAGAAAGGAGGGAAAACCACTAGACCATTCAGGTATGACTTATATCAAATCCCTTACCATTATACAGTAGAAGTGATAAATAGATTCAAGTTATTAGATCTGATAGACAGAGTGCCTGAAGAACTATGGATGGAGGTTCACGACATTATACAGGAGGTGGTGATCAAAACCATTCCCAAGAAAAAGAAATGCAAAAAGGCAAAATGGTTGTCTGAGGAGGCCTTACAAATAGCTGAGAAAAGAAGAGAAGCTGAAGGCAAAGGAGAATAGATATATCCATTTGAATGTAGGATTCCAAAGAATAGCAAGGAGTGCTAAGAAAACCTTCCTCAGTGATCAGTGCAAAGGAATAGAAGAAAACAATAGAATGGGAAAGACTAGAGATCTCTTCAAGACAATTAGAGATCCCAAGGGAACATTTCATGCAAAGATGGGCTCAATAAAGGACAGAAATGGTATGGACCTAGCAGAAACAGAAGATACTAAGAAGAGGTGGCAAGAATACACGGAAGAACTATTTTACAAAAAAGATCTTCACAACCCAGATAACCACGATGGTGTAATCACTCACCTAGAGCCAGACATCCTGGAACTCGAAGTCAAGTGGGCCTTGGAAAGCATCATTATGAACAAAGCTAGTGGAGGTGATGAAATTCCAGTTGAGCTATTTCAAATCCTAAAAGATGATGCTGTGAAGAAAGTGCTTCACTCAATATGTCAGCAAATTTGGAAAACTCAGCAGTGGCCACAGGACTGGAAAAGGCCAGTTTTCATTCCAGTCCCAAAGAAAGGCAATGCCAAAGAATGCTCAAAACTACCGCACAATTGCATTCATCTCACACGCTAGCAAAGTAAGGCTCAAAATTCTCTCAGTCAGGCTTCAACAGTACATGAACCGTGAACTTCCAGGTGTTCAAGCTGGACTTAGAAAAGGCAGAGGAACCAGAGATCAAATTGCAACACCCGTGGGATCATCGAAAAAGCAAGAGAGTTCAAGAAAAACATCTACTTCTGCTTTATTGAGTATGCCAAAGTCTTTGACTGTGTGGATCACAACAAACTGTGGACATTTCGTAAAGAGATGGTAATATTAGACCACCTTACCTGCCTCCTGAGAAATTTGTATGCAGGTCAAGAAGTAACAATTAGAATTGGACATAGAACAACAGACTGGTTCCACATTGGGAAAGGAGTACGTCAAGGCTGTATATTGTCACCCTGCTTATTTAACTTCTATGCAGAGTACATCATGAGAAATGCTGGGCTGGAGGAAGCACAAGCTGGAATCAAGATTGCTGGGAGAAACATCAATAACCTCAGATATGTAGATGACACCACCCTTATGGCAGACAGTGAAGAACTAAAGAGTCTCTTGATGAAAGTGAAAGAGGAGAGAGAAAAAGTTGGCTTAAAGCTCAACATTCAGAAAACAAAAATCATGGCATCCGGTCCCATCACTTCATGGCAAGTAGATGGGAAAACAGTGGAAACAGTGGCTGACTTTATTTTTTTGGGCTCCAAAATCACTGCAGATGATGAAATTAAAAGCCATGAAATGAAAAGACACTTGCTCCTTGGAAAAAAAGTTATGACCAGCCTAGACAGCACATTACAAAGCAGAGATATTACTTTGCCAACAAAATTCCGTCTAGTCAAAGCTATGGTTTTTCCAGTAGTCGTTTATATATGTGAGAGTTGAACTATAAAGAAAGCTGAGCACAGAGGAATCGATGCTTTTGAACTGTGGTGTTGGAGAAGACTCTTGAGAGTCCCTTGGACTGCAAGGAGATCCAACCAGTTAGCCCTAAAGGAAATCAGTCCTCAATATTCGTTGGAAGGACTGACGTTGAAGCTGAAACTCCCACACTTTGGCCACCTGATGCGAAGAGCTGACTCATTGGAAAAGACCCTGATGCTTTGAAAGATTGAAGGCAGGAGGAGAAGGTGATGACAGAGGATGAGATGGTTGGATGGCATCACCGACTCAATGGACATAAGTTTGAGTAAGGTCTGGGAGTTGGTGATGGACAAGGAAGCCTGGCGTGTTGCAGTCCATGGGGTCGCAAAGAATAGGATATGACTGAGCAACTTAATTGAACTGGAATCTCATTAGAAATGCAAAGTTCTGGGCCCTACCCTTGGCCTACTGAACCAAGAATTCTAGAATGGAGCCCAGAAATCTGTTAACAAACCTTTCTGGCATTTCTGATGCTGGCTCATGTTTGAGAACCAATGTCAATATCAGTGATCTAAGTGACTCAGCTCCTATATCAGTATCTACACCCTGCCCAGCCACACCAAAGGCCAGAAGTGTCAATAAGGGGACCCCTCCTATTGCCCCTCAAGCAAGCTCCTTGGTAACCTTAGATTGTGTCTAGTAGCTTAGGTCCATAAAGTAGGGACACTTCGTTACTAAGGTACTTTCTCCCTATTGTCACACTGGCATCTGAACTGAGACACCCTCTTGTGTCTGTCTCAGAGTCTCAAATACATGAGAGTATCCATGGGGTTGAGGGTGGGGGGAATGGGGCTTATGCCACCAGGCAAAACAGCATGAAGCGGAATAAAAATGTCTCCAAGGGAAGAAACAAATGCAGCAACCTGAGTGGATTATAAAGCCATAGTCATCTTTCAAAGTAAATAGCAATCAGTCCCGAGGACCTAGGAGGCTTTCAAATAATGGTCAACATGTGTTGATATTGACAGTGACCCATAAATCTCAATTTCTTTGGGAGAAACTGTTGGGCGGCATTTTAACTCCAAGTCATTGAATGAAAAGGAGCAAGATTTACCTCTGCCGTGAATCTGAGTGGAGCATCCTTGGAAATACGACCCAACAGACACAGAGTTAAGCGCTAATTGATGGCCTCCAACATGCTTCATAACACTCCATTACCCAGATGGGGAGTGTGACAGCTGAAATGTGGACCAGCTGAGCCTGGGGTGAGCGGCCGTCTAAGAAGGACAAAGGGCCATGGGGCTGCCACTGCTGTCTGAGTCGCCCGCAGAGTTACTTATCACTGCCACCCCTCCATCAGAGCTCACACTGCCCTCACCGGTGTGTTGGGGCACTTTGGACCCTGCAAAGCCCTTTCTCGATGGTTCTTTTACTTTGCTCCTCAGCAGTTTTCTCATTATGTGTAGCCAGTCCCAAGCCTGGCATTTGTCCTCTGGGGGAGTCGAGAGGCCTTTTTTCAACTCTCCAGTTTCTTGTGACTGACAGCAAGGCTAACTGGCTCCTACTCTCTGTTCTGCCATTTAAAGAAGGCATTTTATTTTTTATTATTATTTAAAAATATTTGTTTACATTGGAGTATAGCCGGTTAACAATGTTGTAGTAGTTTCAGGTGCACAAGGAAGGGACTGAGCCATACATATACATCTTTTCATTCTCCCTCAAACTCCTCTCCCATCCAGCCTACTGCATAACATTGAGCAGAGTTTCCTGGGCAGTACAGTAGGTCCTGGTTGGTTATCCATTTCAAATACAGCAGTGTATACATGTCAATTTCAAACTCCCTAAATGTCTCCTCCCCTAATTCTTCCCCCTAAAGAAGGCATTGTAGTTACCATTTATTTCCTACTTGTTGGACACTCTGCTAAGTGGTTTTGCATATATTATTTCATTTGAGCCTTAATAATTCTGTGATGACTTTTGTAAGCCTCAGTTTCTTCATCTTTAAAATGGGGATGATTTTAAATGTGCACTCACCTCATAGGGCTGCTGGGGAATGAAGCCCTGGCAGGTGGGGAAGCTGCCCACTCGGGGCTGCCTGTCCCCACCCATGCTGACTAGTTGCTATCCTCCACATCCCTGGACCACACTGCTGTGTGGGGGGTGGTCATCTCATCACCTTGGCATCCCCAGCCCTCAGCACAGCATCTGGTGCAGTTGTGCTCATAAACACAGTGAAATTAGGAAGGAAAGCAGGAAGACTGCAGAGTGAGCCCCAGAAACTCCCAGTCCTGAGCTAAGAAGTTGGGGTTGGGAGGCCCCAAGTGGGGACATACCAAAGAGACATTCACCCTGACTTGAGGGTGAAGGGAAGACCGGAAGACCTTTTGTCAGAGAGAAAAGAAATTAAAGAGCTTCCAATTTTGAGTCCAGGTGAGGGCAGTGATTTATCCAAAGTTTGGGCCATAATTCATGGCTGAAGTTTACTAGTGTAGGCTGCATTTGATCCGCTGCATGAGGAAATATATTACCTGAAACAGACAGAGACCCAAGGCAAGGCACCCTCGAGGCACCCGCTGGGTCCTAACTCCCGTCTCTGGTGGTCACTTAGTGTCTCTTGCCTGCTGCCACCACACTTTGTTTCCCCAGGGGCTACCGAGGAATGCTTTAAGGGCACTCCCTGCCCTTCTATCTGAGCACTTAGTGAGAAGTGCATGAAGACCAGCTGTGAGAGAGGTGCATGGAAAACACAGGTCTCGGAGTCAGGGAGACCTCAGCTCAGATCTCACAGTATCCTTTCACTGGCTTGGATAAGACAAACTGAACGAACCCCAGTCTCTTCACAAGCAAAATGAGAACAACAGTATACACTGTATAGATTAGAGGTTGTGAGAGTTAAGGACTAAACGTAGTAACGAGGCAGATCCAGCTGGATTTGAGGCAAAGAACTGCCTCAGTTTGTCCACCTTTGTCCATCTTTGCATTTCTTCCCATTTTCTGGTACAACCAGTGCTGGCACATTGCCTTATATCTAGTTGTTGTTTAGTTGCTAAGTTGTGTCTGACTTTTTGTGATTAACTGTATGGACTGTAGCCCACCAGACTGCTCTGTCCATGGGATTTTTCAGGCAAGAATACTGGAGTGGGTTGTCATTTCCTTCTCCAGGGGATCTTCCCAACCCAGGGATCGAATCCATGTCTCGAACTTGGCAGGCAGATTCTATACCTCTGAACCACCAGGGAAGCACTTATATCTAGAAGTAGGTGCTAATTACTAGTTCATCAAGTAACAGAGGAGCTATTTTGTGTTCTTCAGAACTTTGCTTCTCAAAGTGTGTTTTGGGGACCAGCCACATTGGAACGACCCAAGCACTTGTTAGAAACACAAGATCTTGGAGCCCATCCCAGATGTACTGAGACAGAACATTCATTTTATCAGACTCCTCAGGTGATTCATTTGCACATTAAAGTTTGAGAAACTCTGTTTTAAAAAGCACCATGTGAAGTTGCCTGCATGCAAAGTCGCTTCATTCGTGTCTTACTTTTTTCAACCTGATGCACTGTTGGCATGAGTTGTCATTTCCTCTTCCAGTGGGTCTTCCCAACCCAGGGATCAAACCCATGTCTCTTACATATCCTGCATTGGCAGGCAGGTTCTTTACCAGTAGTTCCACCTCGGAAGCCCCATCTGGGGCTGAGGGAAGCTTAAAACCCCTATGAAGTTCGTGAGCATTGTAGGGAATTTATAGGCCAGACAACAACACACCCTTTTCCCACCCTTACTGGTCTGAAAGTGGGTTCCCTGAAAACCTAAAGGAACTTACATCACTTCTGTGAGATCTATTGTGGGGACAGAGTCAGCTTCTCTGTGCATGTGTGTTTTCCAGAGTAGACTGTGGTCTGGAGAGTATTTCCATACTGCAAATAGATAGCTGCATCGTAGTACAGCCTCTCCCCATGAGTCCCAAGTGACTTCAGGGTCCCCATGCTTTTAGAGGGGGAAGTAGAGCAAGGCCTGAACATCCTGCACCTCTGGGTGTTTTTTCCATTATCACCAGCAGGGATCTGGAATTTGCCAGATGAAATGACTTAAAACTCATTTACTTAAAAAAAAGAAAAGTGTATGTTGGTTAGTTCTTTGTTGAAGAGGGATTTACTCAAAGGTCACTTGTCACATGCCTATGCCATGCCAGCTTCTGTGAGTCCTGGGGATACAATGGTGACTACCTTGTCCCCACTTTTGAGGTGTTCCTAGTCCAGTAGGGAGAGAGAGATGCAGCAGGTAATATAAGAACAAGAGAGGTCCACTGGAGGCCTGAAAGACTGGGTTCAAATATATATGTGGGAAAGAAAGAAAACAGAGAATTATAGATATTCATTTTCACATTTATACATATAGCAAGAGATAGAGGCAGAAATCAAGTGGTTCTGTGTCACACACACATAGAAATATGCATAGAGAGAGAATAAATATGCTAACATGTTAACAGTTATTGAATCTATCTGGAGGGAGTACAGTCATTCTTTGTGCTCTTCTTTCCATTTTTTCTCTACTGAGATACTTTGGTAATAAAAAGTGGGGGAAGCAATGGGAGTGTTCAGTGAATCAGATGAGCATTATAATGGAGGGCAACTTAGTAAAGAGTATGTTCTTACAAATATTGTTTTATGGCCAGCCATGCAGAGTTGCATTACATAGTTTCACATACATAAATGATCCATTTCATCCTCAGAACCCTGATGGGTCTCTAATACCAACCCTACTCACTACTGAAAAGCAGAGGCCTAGAGACTATGGCGATTTGCTCGAGGCCACCTGCAGTAAGTGATGTAGCCAGGACAGAGATGAGGTTTTTAGATTCCAGATCCAGGTCTCTTTTACCCAGTCCCCCTCACGATCTGTGGTTCATTTCCCCAAAGAGAAGCCGTGGTGTTTATCTTCCCAATCCTGCTCTGTCCTCTGGCTGGGGATCATCCTCTCCTCCTTCGGAGTCTATGGGGCCTGAAGGGAGTAAGCAGACACCTGGGAGAGGATGGCAGCCATCCCTGACTGAGGCCGGGGTGAGTCTAGGCAGTGGCCTGACTGGAGACAGCTCGCCTGTGTGGGGAAAATCGCCTCCCCAGGCCAGAGAGAGGCCAGGGGGGCTCACAGCGAGCCCCTCCCTTGAGGATGGTGCCGAGCCAGAGGGTGAGTATTATCACTCACTCCCACCAGGAGCCAGATAAACGGCTCCTTCTTGGTCTCCAGCCAGTTATTGCTCCTGCTGCCAGAAACTCTTAATCACGCCATTGGAAAGGGCGGAGTCCCCTCCCCCCACAAGCTGCCAGATGGCTCCTCAGCTAGCCATAGCTTTCTGCACCACCAGGAGCAAAAGCCCCCTGTTTGGGCCTGGTTTGGAGAGTATAGACTTACACTTACTTTCCAGTCTCAGGTGTATTTATAAGCTTCTTTTTCTAACCCTGAAGTGCCACCACCCCCGGGGGATTGCTGAAGCTCAGACAGAACAATGATGGTCCCAGGGTTCCCCATGCCTGGCCTAGGGCCTAGGTCAGAGCAGGATGTTCTAAGTGCTTGCTGGACATCCTAACCCTCTCTATGTCAGAATGGGGGTAGGAAGCTAGGGTCTTCAGAGAAGTAATTAAGTTAAAGTGAGGTCTTTAGAGAGGACCCTACTCCAGTGTGACTCGTGTTCTTAAAAGGTTAGAACAAGACACGTGCTGAGGGAAGATCACGTGACAATAGGCCGCCATCTGCAAGCCAAGCAGAGACGCCTCAGGAGAAACCAGCCCTGCTGATACCTTGACCTCTGACTTCTAACATCCAGGACTGCAAGAAAATAAATTTCTGTTGTTCGAACCACCAGTCTGTGGTCTTGTGTTATGGCAGCCCCAGCAAAGGAACATACTGATGAATTTTGGATGTGGTCGAGTCCTAACACGAGATCCGCACAGAGCTCGTGTGTGGCTACATCTGTGCGTAGATACAGGCCCAGGCACCGAGGGTGGACTTCACTGCTTGAATTGATCATCTGGATGTCTCCAGGTGTGAGTGGATAGGTGGATCTGCACCCTCCCTTCTGGGTCTTCTCTCCAACTCTTCCTGCTTTTGAAACAGGAGGGAAGGAGGCAGGGTACAAACTTTAAAAGAATGATGCCCCAGGACATGACATAAACTGCTTAGAACAAAATAGGTCCAAGATGGTGGACAAGTCAACTTTCACTAGAGTTTGAGTCTCAGTGTTTTCTTGGGCTCCAAAATCACTGTGGATGGTGAGGGCACCAGTGAAATTAAAAGATGCTTGCTCCTTGGAAGAAAAGCTATGACAAACCTAGACAGCATATGATAAAACAGAGACATCACTTTGCCAACAAAGGTCTGTATAGTCAAAGCTATGGTTTTCTCAGTAGTCTTGTACAGATGTGAGAGTTGAACCATAAAGAAGGCTGAGCGCCAAAGAATTAGTGCTTTTGAACTGTGGTGCTGGAGAAGACTCTTGAGAGTCCCTTGGACAGCAAGGAGATCCAACCTGTCAGTCCTAAAGGAAATCAACTCTGAATATTCATTGAAAGGACTGATGCTGAAGCTCCAGTACTTTGGCCACTTAATGTGAAGAGCCAAATCACTGGAAAAGACGCTGATGCTGGGAAAGATTGAATGCAGGAGGAGAAGAGGGTGACAGAGGATGAGATGGTTGGATGACATCACTGACTCAATGGACGTGAGTTTGAGCAAACTCCAGGAGACAGTGAAGAACAGGGAAGCCTGGAGTGCTGCAGTCCATGGGGTGGCAAAGTGTTAGACATGACTTAGCAAGTGAACAACAAAAATATGATCATTGCAACACATCAGCAAGCTAAGTGGCACACTTATCATTGCCATGACAGTTCTGAGGCCAATCATCAAAGGTCAAAAAGTGGGTGGTGGCCCAGTTCCTCGAATCCTTGCCCCTTCCCTGAAATTTTAATAGTTGGAATACTCCTCCTACTCATTAGCCTATGAAACTCAGCCCATAAAAACTAAACACACCCTATTCCAAGTCTGCTCTCATTTTCTGAGACAGTCAAAACTCTGTGGAGTGTGTTTCTCTTAAATAAATCAACTTCTCATCTATCAGTTTGCCTCTCACTGAATTCTTTCTGTGATGAGACATCAAGAACCTGAGTTTCATTAATTCCTGAGACCAGGTGTGAGACTGAGTTCAAGTCAAAATGTGAGTTACATGGTTTCACTTTGACATCACTTATTCTGATCATAAATCTCAGGGATAGGAGCCTCTCTATGTGGCTGAAGGAGGTGGCCAGGCCACGACAACCACACACCAAGAGGACGTAGTCATGGAACAGTGGCAAAACCTCACAGAAGGAGACTTCTCAGGTGCTGTTTTGCTGATGTCACCAAGCTCTCTGTGGAGGGTCCCGCTCAGCTTGTGAAAATAACTCTGTTCCTCGAGCATTCTTGGGTGAAGAAAAAAAATATTTTAACCTTTTCACAGCATCCTTGGTTGCCTTAAATTGACCCAGAATTTTCAGGTTTGATGTCATGAGGCCTCTTCTTTTTTTCTGTCTGCCCGGATTTGTCCTTACACCTTGTTTCCGAGCTTGACTTTGGGGAACCAGTGACTGTGATGGAAGCTGAGATACAAGGGGAACAGGACTTTGTCCAGGGGTGGGTTTTCTCCTGGGCCATTGAGAGGTAGACATCACTCACAATGGGAAAGATGAGTGCAAACTTCTAGTTAGAAGGGGCCAGGCCCAGAGAAGCTCAGAGTATGTCTGAGGCTCCCCTGACATTGAGTAACATTCAAAGTGGCAAAGCTCTGAAAGCAAATGTACCCATGTCGGCTCTGAATGGAGCCAGCATCACCAGAAATAAGCACCAGTGAGTATCCCAGGGATCCTGGAGCTGTGCTTGCTGCTTCATCCCTCTGAACCACAGTTTCCCCTGAAAAGTAGTGACGATGATACTTATCTCCAGGAAGGTTGCATGGATAAGGGAAAACAAATAGACAAAGCATTTGGCACATTTAAAAGTTCTCAAATTAGTAGTTACTCTTATTTCATATAGGCTTTACCTGGTGGCTCAGAGATAATCTGCCTGCAGTGTAGGAGACCAGGGTTTGATCCCTGGGTCGGGAAGATCCCCTGGAGAAGGGAATGGCAACCCAGTCCAGTATTTTTGCCTGGAGAATCCCATGGACAGAGGATCCTGGAAGGTTATGGGCCATAGGGTTGCAAAGAGTCAGACATGACTGAGCAACTAAACACATTATTTCATAGACCTTGTTTCTACTCAAAACAATGTAAGCATCAAATGTATATTTTTCATTGTTATTACTCAAACCAAAAATGAATGCGTGTCTGGACCAGTATAAAACAGCCTTGGGAATGGAAAGGTCTAATGGTTATTTACTGCTTGGCTTGCTCTTACAGAACTGCACCTTTGTCCCCCTGGTGTTTGGGAGTCTTTGAATGGCTCAAGGCAACTGCGTTGCACTAGGGTTAAGGCAGGGTCAATGTTTCATGTTTAAAGTGGATAGAACTTCGTGTTTATATTTCTCTGCCGTTAATGGTTAAATAGCTGACAGCTGATGAGGTAGGTGTTGAAGGTCTCAGGGCATCACGATGCCTCTTGATGAGCCCTGGTGACACTCAGGCTGTCAGTGCTGGAAGGGCCAGTACTGGTGAGAGACTGTAGGCTCAGGAGGTGACGGCAGCCACCCAAGGCTGTTTGGCTAGGGCGGAGCTATCACGAGATGTCAATGACATTACCTGGGTTACTGGGTAAGTGAGAAAATGAAAACAAACACAACAGCAACAAAAATGAGCCTTGCCAGCAGCCAGACCACGATGTTCCCAACTGAACATGGACAATGCCCACAACACAGAAGCAACATGCTACAAAAAACCTCTGCATCTATGTTTGCAACAGGACAGAAAGGAGGCCACTCTGACTCCAAAAACGTGACCAGACATTGCCTGCTTCCAGCTAACAAGGAGTGACTGCTGCTCCTGTAGCAATGCCAGTTTTAGCCTCGCCTGCTGGAATGTTATTACTTAAATTAAGCACTAATGATTTCACAACAATTAGTTAGATGAAGATACCGGATAGCTGAATGATCCCCTCCCATTTTGACAGAATCCCATTGAGAATGGCTACTACTATGCAGCGTTGGCGGTACAGTGGTGAGCACAGCTGCCTTCTAGAATTCCCTAGCTTTCCCAACCTTTCTGTAGTCTCACCCAGCACAGCCCAGATTTTCTAAGAAGCCCCTCTCAAGTCCTCATGTAAGGATGCTCTCGAGTTTCTCTGGAGTGCATCTTCCCTAGCTGCAATAAGCCAAATAATCCTAACTTTCATCTGATTCCAAGTGTGTTCCCTATAGCCTTTGGCTGGTGAATCTTTACATTTATAAAATGGGCATAATGATACCTGCCCAGGATATTGTGTGAATCAAGTGATATCATGCAGGTAGGAACAAGATTTTTTTTTTTTTAATGAGTATTTTCTTATTTATTTGGCTGCACTGGATCTTAGTTATGGCTTGTGGGATCTAGTTTGCTGATCAGGGTTTGAACCTGGGTCTCCTGAGTTGGGAATATGGAGTCTTAGCCATTGGATCACAAGGGAAGTCCCAGGAGTGAGCTTTTAACATTGAAATTGCTATAGGTCTATAAACTAGTGTGATGTGGAATTTGCAGATGGTTCTCTTTCGAGACTCAGAAGGAGATATTATACTTCTTAAATTGTAGGTTCCTATTCAAGGTTCTATTATGTGTACCTGCCTCAGTTTCACTGGTGTAAATCTCTCCTACCATTAGTGTTTAGGAACAGCAATTAACATGTAAACTTCAAACAGACTTGCCCATGGGTAAGTCTGAGTGTTGGTCGGTCTCAGTCAGGTGAGGTTGCGGAGCCTATAACTTCTGAGCCCCACCCCTGTCTTTTCCTGCTGATAACATGGCTTTCCATCAAGGAGTGGCTAGAATTTCAGCCAGGCTGTGAGACATACCCAGCAGGAAAGGCAGCCATGACCGAGTCCCTCCCCTTTCCAAATACCAGCTTCAGTGGCAGCCCCACTGCCTCCAGAGCGAGGGCCAAACTCATTAGCGTGGCCTCTGAGGCCCTCACCTCTGACCACTTCTTTTGTGCCCTACCCTGAGCTATGGCAACTGTCTGTGTGCATGTACTCAATTTATATTTAAGAATGTGTGTATGCTCAGTCACTTTAGTCATTTCAGTTGTGTTGGACTCTTTATGACCCTATAGACTATAGCCTGCAGGCTCCTCTGTCCATGGGGTTTTCCAGGCAAGAATACTGGAGTGGGTTGCCATGCCCTTCTCCAGGGGATCTTCCCGACCCAAGGATTGAAGCTGCATCTCCTGCCATTACAGGCAGATTTTTTACCTCTGAGCTACCAGGGAAGCCCAGCGAACATCTCAGAGATTCCCAATTTCATTGCATGTTTTCAAGTCTCCAAGACTGGCTCATGCTTTTCCTTCTGCTTGCTACATCCTTCTACTTCTTCTCCTGCAAGGCTCAACTCAAATATCACTTCCTGTATAAAGCCTTCTCTGCTAACCTTTCCTGCCTTGCGATGTTTCGTATCTAATTGTACACTTAGCACACCATATTGAAATTATACCCCTTCCAATCTCTAACACACACACCCACAGACACACACACACATGGTTGTAGGGGACTTCAGATTTCATTAACTGGGAAGCTCCTTTTTCATTGTTGTATCCTCAGGAACACTGTTTTGTACAAACCATGGGGCCTGGTACACAGTAGGGGGTTAATAAAGGCTGTAATTTGTTGTTGTTGATCTTGTTATATTTCAGAAGACGTATGTTGTTTTCACTCTTTTGGTTTCTCTTGGGACAAGGAGGCTGGAACATTTGTCACTGGAAAGTTTTTCGCAGTCACAGAAAGGCCAGTCCTAGTCAGCTAGGATTATCACAAACTCTGCCCAGCTCATGGTAATGCCCAGCTCATAGGAAAAGAATTTGCTTGATCCTATTTTCAGGCCTGCCAAGGCATACTTTACTGTGTATGGTTAATTCATTATTGCAACTAGTATTTTTCTACCAATTACAACTAAATCTCAACTTGGGAATTTCTTTTTTCAATTAAAGAACCACTGTCTTTTTGGCATGATGATATTTTATTCTGGAGGACTAACTTGTCATGAATATTTAGAAGTTTTATATTATCTGGAATATGGCCACTCTTGGGCTTCCCTGGTGGCTCAGATGGTAAAGAATCTGCCTACAAAGTGGGAGACCCGGGTTCAATCCCTGGATTGGGAAGATTCCCTGGAGAAGGGAATGGGTACCCACTCCAATATTCTTGCCGGGAGAATTCCATGGAGAGAGGAGCCTGGTAGGTCACAGTCCATGAGTTCACAGAGTCAGACATAACTGAGCAACTAACACTCCCACGCTCCCTTGAGGAAGGTCAATATTCAGGATCATGAACACTGGTATCCCTCCATTTACCCGCTGCAGGATACCGAGAAATGAAAACCAGTTTTGCCCCAGGTTTGCATTGTTTCTGAGGGAAAAACTTTAAGCCAGGAAGTCAGGAGACCTGGGTCCAAGTCAAGTTAATGTTTTGCCATTAACTGTCTATTTTTGTTTTTCAGTGGTTCTCAATGTGTAGTCCCCAGAACTGAAGCAACACCTGGGTCCTTTAGAAATGCAAATTCCTGGGTCTACCCCAGGCTCACTGAGTCAGGAACTTGCTAACAAATTTAATAGAATTTGTTTATTTTATAAATAAATGAGATTTAATAAAACCATTATTTAATAGACTTCTAGTGCACTCTAAAGTTTGAGTCTGACTAGTCAAATTCCTTTGCTTTATCATTTTGACATAAAATTTTAAATTATTCAAATCATTCAAGCAAAATAGTATATACAAACCACAACATCACATAAAATTTGGAAGACAGAAATTTAGGTGTAAACTCAACTGAAGTATGAACATGTTTGTTCCTTTTCTTCTAGTAATTTTTTTCCCTCAAATACAGGTGTTTTCATGGAATTGTAATCAGAAGACACACAATTAGGTATGCTACTTTTGTCCCACTTAGCCTTGGAATGAAAATATTATTCAATGCTGCCACTTTTATATCATCGTAAGCAGGGGTCCTCAACCTCTGGGCTGAGTGGTACCTCCTGTCTGATCAGTGGCGACATTAGATTAGATTAGTGCACAATAAATGTAATATGTTTGAATCATCCTGAAACCATCTCCTCCCACCCCAGTCTGTGTGAAAAGCTGTCTTCCACCAAATTGGTCCCTGGTGACATAAAATGTTGGGGACTGCTGGTCATAAGAACTATTTTTAGTAGTTCCACAATACGTTATCTAAAAGTTGTGCCAAAGCGTGCCTCGCCAGGACCCTGAAGGTGAACTTGCACACATGGAGGAGAAAGTGCTGGGACAGACGAGGAGGCCTCCCCTTCTCTGTACGTCTTCCTGCCCCTCCCCCCAGATCCCACACAAACATTCAAACTATGAGTGTTTCTGGAAATAGTCATAAGCAGAGAGGAAAGTGATGTCAGTCAGTAACCCTGAGTTTTCCAGAGGTATCCAGAAACACAAGTTTTCCCTTACCTAAATCCTTTCCTGAAACCCTGAAGCTGCCAAGACGTCGCCACGCTACCTTTTGGCGACATCCAAGAATGACACCTTCTCTTGAGAAGTACGGCTGCCCCCTGACCGGAATCCAGGTTGTCTCCTGGCCCTGAGCTGGGTGCCTGAGTGTCAGCAGCTGGGTGCACCTGCTGTCTACCTTAACAGAGACCCCCCACTCTCGGCAGGACTAGCTGGGCTCTGACCCATCGTTCTAGTTTTAACCCTGGGGCTAGAGTCTGGCCAGGATCCTCAGCATGTTTGGCAGGGGTTCAGATGGTTTACCTGCTCCTGGCCAGCCCCCTGCCCTAGTGGGCTGGACCACAATCCCTGGCTGATAGGGCCCCACTCTAAAGCGAACACTCTTCTAAGAACCAGCATACAGCTATGAGAAATGCTGTGCCTCATGTCCTCCGCGGACCTCAGGGACGTCAGAGACACCCCAGGCTCAGGTCAAGGTGGTCACGTGCCCTTGGAGAATGTAACTGGAACTGCTCAGCCGTGTCTTGTGCACCAGGCCTAAAATCGGGCAAGCCTCTGGCCCAGCCCTGCCTCTCCTTCCCCTCCCCCTGCTGACTCACCGGCAGGGACACAGCATGCCTCAGAGCAGTGTGGCAGCTGGTGTGGAAAACAGGGCAGTGGGAAGGTGGTGGGGGGATTTAATTCTGGGGTGCCCAGAATTAAATATGGCTTCAAGTCCTGAGCCCCTTGTGAAAGATGAGCAGGGCGGGAGATGGCCTGCAGTCCTCTCACCCCAGACTTCTCCTCTCTGGGCACCATGCCCTCAGCGGGGCTCCAGCCTGGCTCAGCCACAGGGCAGGAAGTCTGGCAGTGTGGTGGGAGGGGCTCTAGCAGAGGGCAGGCAGGATTTCACAAGAGTTCTATGGACTGACTTTCTGCTGATTCTACTTTTCAGACACTCGCCTGGGTGAGTTCCATCTCTGGATCCCACCTCGGATGTTACTCATGAATGACCTTTCCTGCAGTTATGGAGGCCTGTTAGGAATTTGCAGGCCACACTGGGGATGTAATTCTGGGCCTCCCAAGCCTGTGCGGATGGGTGGAGGTGGTCTCTCTAGGGACAGCAAATCCAGGACAGATCTAATTGCCGCTAATCAGGTTGATTTTTAATTTTTTTCTGTTACATGTAAATACGTAAAACACACACACACACACACACACACACACACATACAGATTCTGTGGCCTTAAAACTCTTTATTGATCTTTACATATACTTTCAATCCCTAGTGATATAAAAGTATAAACATTTTTTTATCGTAGTTGTGATTCAATATATAATTTATTTAGTCCTGTTTTCTCCCCCACTTTATTGCGTATAAAATTTTCTCATACTTGTTTTTAAAAGCTACAAAACCAGTTGTTATGCAACCTTTTGGAGGTCACAGATCTCTTTGATAATTTGCCACTATAAGTGCCTAAGTGTTAGCAGTAAGGTTTTTATTTCAGATTCCCATCATTATTGCTCCACAAATTGCCTGGCACTTCTAGTAGTAGGTATTCAACACAATGCTTGTTTAAAGGAGGACTTAGTAATAGCTGGCCGCTTCCTCCTTGATGGTTTATTGTTGGGCATTCAAATTGTTTCTAGTTTTTGACAGTTGTGATGCAGTGCTGCTGTCAACTCCTTCCTCTAGTTTTTTTCTCCTTCCCAGAAGGTCTGTTTTTGGAAGATGTTTGGGCTTGGAAAACATGTGTACTTCATTGTCTCTGTGCCTTTGCTTATGCACAAGGAAAGCCTCCTTCTTGTTTGTCCGGATTCTATCCTGCAAGTCTCTGCTCAAATGCTGATTCCTCCCAGGAGCCTTTCCTCTACCTATACTTGGAAGCGAACGCTTCTTCATCTCTACCTGTGACTTTTTTTAGTTAATTCAGGCTGTTGTAACAAATTACCATAGAGTGGGTGGCTTGTAGCCAATAGAAAATTATTTCTCACAATTCTGGAGGCTGGAAGTCTGAGATCAAGGTTCCAACATGTTGGGGTTCTGGTAAAAACCCTTTTCCAGTTTTCCTCATATGGTAGAGAGAGAGCCAGTGGGTTCTCTGAGGTCTCTTTTAGAAGGAGCCCATTTACAAGGACTCCACTCTCACGACTGAATCACCTCCCAAAGTCCTTACCTCTTAGGATGCCATCCTGTTGGGGGTTAGGATCTCAACATACGAATTTTGTGGGGGACACAAAGACTCACCCCTTTGTACTCCTCTCCAGTGGTACTCATCACATTTTATGATCCAGTTGAAAAATGCTTATATATACATCTTATCTCCTTTATTAGACTGTGTTATACCTTATATATTTGAAACCCAGAATGGATCATTTTAATACCATTTGTTCTATAAGAGCTATTTTCAGTTATATGCATGCAAAAATCAGTAATAATTACTATTTTCTTGATTTGTTATTTAGTTTTAGAACAACAATTTTAAAAAGAATACATTTCCACTTTAAAGATACACAAGTGCATTAAAGATATTTCCTGGAAGAACCCAAATTTTTACTTACCAAACAAAATATTACACCTCACAGTTCACTGTAAAACCTGTTTTACTGCTTTATGTTTTAAACCCAAAAGTCTAAGTGGTCACACAGGATAACATAATTGAAGTCAGATTCTATTTCTTTGTTTTTTTAATCAGTGATATAATTTTTAATTTTAAATCTACTATTTCTATTTAAAGGCAAAAACAAGCAATAAATACTATGGAATTTGGGACATGAGATGACAAAGTAAGTTGGGAGGATACTGAACAATTAGACAGTTGCAATGAGCATACATCATGGTCAATGAACATCAGGGACCAACTATGTAACTGGGAGGTCTCTAAATTGACACTAACAGAGAATATATATTCAAGGAGAAGTAATATAAAACTGTGATCATTTGAAGTTTTTGTATACATTAATAAAACTCAATAGTAACCATAGCAGTTGTTTACAACGCTGACCAAAAGAACTATTTTGGAGGGGATGTTAGTTTTTATCACTGGCACTATTTAGAATCGTGATGATGAGAAGAAGTTTTTATTACTGTCACGTTCTCTATGGATGATGGCCCCCTTATTGCCCTCTGGCAGTGCAGGCAGCTCCTGTCTTCCTGCCCCTGGTCCGCCTGATTCGTCAGTAAGCTTGTGGGGAGCAGGGGCGGCTGTGCAGTCCACGTTGTACAGTGTCTGCTGCACAAAGAAAGCAGTTCTGAGTGAGGGCCTTGGAGGGACCGCTAAGGTTGAACTCCCTTTCCCTAAACCTGAGGCCAGTTTTCTTTATGTAGTCCAGACAAGGAACATTTCACAACAGATTCAATACAGAAACAGATGAAAACAAGCCCAGCCCTTTCTATTAAGCCAGACGTGAAAAAAGTAGCAAAATTTCTTTGTGACCCAGTGTCACTTTTCTGACTCATTTTTCATTGTTCTTTGGCAAATACCAGTTATTCCTCACAATATTATTTCATATGCTAGCATGTGATGAGTTTGTTATTATTCAAAACATTAAAGAATGTTCTCCATTTTAGTCTCTAATACAGTAAATACTGATAGCTGTGTTCCACATAAAAAAGATCTCTTTGGAATTGTGACTAATTTTTGAGAGTGTAATGGGACCTTTTGGGAAGTTGAGAATTGCTGTACTGAAGCACTGCCTTCGATATGACAGATGCCTGTGTACACTTGTTAAATGAGTGAGGGACTGATGGATGGGCTTCAGTTGCTTCTGGGATGTGGAGGCTGCTGCGGGAATTGCAGGGAGGGGCCAGGCTCCTGAGGCAGTGCTGGTGGATGTCACTGGGCAGTGGGGGCTGCCAGGGTCTAGGAGAACTGGCTACCATTTAAGCAGTGTTGGCCTCAGGAGTGGGGTCTGGGGATGAGGGTAATGGAGGCTCTGTGTCCTAGGGTCTTTGGGATGCTCACCATATCTTCTTTCCCTTGGTGTTGGTGGACAGGAATTACCCAATATTCCTTTCCTGTGAGAGGAACCGAGCAGAATGGATTTCTAGGGATCTATGGTGGTTCAACCATGAGGTGAGAGCACAGTGGCCAGAAGCCTATAGCGTTGAGCAGACAGGTCCAGTCTAGGGACCTCTTGCTCCTCTTGTGGAATCTCCGGCAAGTCGTTTTTCTGCTGTCTGACTCTACCACAAGGTGAGGGTGTGGTAAAATGTTTGTCCAATGTCTGACATATACTGGGTACACAATACATTAGTGGGTCCATTAGCAATGTCATCAATAATAATAAAAAGAAGTAAGTTGGGAGGTCTCGGGTTAAGAAGGAAGGATCCCATGGGAGTTCTTCCTGGTATATCGACACTTGGTCCTGAATAATTCATTGCCATGGGGTCTGTCCTGTCCATTGTGGCATGTTTAGCAACATCCCTGGCTTCTAAGCTCTACTTGACAATAGCACTGTCTCCCTTGTTCTGACAGCCAAAAACATCCCCTGGGGGCCAATTTGGGAAACTATCTAGGGCTCCGTTGTGGTGTGCCTGCTTGCTTGCATTGCCCCAGGAAGAGGAAGACGTCACACCAGCCTAGTGCACGCAGATCTGACTCATTGCCTGCAGAAAAAATTCTGCCAAGATGTTCTGCTCTCAAGGAAACAAAAGGCTTCCTGTCTCTGATCCTTTTCTCTGAAGAACCTTCCTGCTAATGGAAACTGCCCTCAGCGTTTGGACAAGCCGGGACCCTGGGGAAGCAGTAGCTGACCAGCACAGGCTTTGCTGAGGGAAATGTGGCTAATACCAAGCCACCCCGGGGGAGGCTGTCCTGCCTTTCACCCTTCACCTTGACTCTAATGACATCCAACCCCCAAGTCTCTACTGAAACATCTGGTCCAATCAGAAGCAGAACAAATAAACCAAGGGTGGTATATTCATACAGCAGGATGCTACAGTGACCTGAGTGAATGTGTTATACTACATGCAACTGCATGAATGACTTACCAACATAATGTGAGTGGAAGAAGCCCGGAACAAAAAGAGCGCATATTATATACGACCATTACTGAAAAGCTCCAAAAAATCAAAATAATCTATGTTAAGGCTCCAGGGATGTGTGTGCAAGGGAGGCTCCTGGGATGCTGGCTTAGGTTGTGAGAATTCATTGAGCACTTTATGATATAGGCATTTTTTGAGATATATGTTATGCTTCAGAAAGAAATTAAAAACATTCTGGGCCAAAGGGCAGGAAAAGCCCTTCACCAATATCCTTGTGAACACAGGGAAGAAAAATCATGAACAATTCTGCCTGCTTGGCTCTAAGTTATTATTAATATTTTTGGACTCAGTTTTGTAAGTGAGATGATGTATGCAAAATAACTAACCTGGTAGTTGACATAAAAAATGCTCAATGAATGGTAATAATTAATACTTCTAATAAGTTATTAACTGACCTAATATACAAAATAATAATTAAATACAAAGAATAGCCTTTTTTTTCCTAAAGGAGAAAAAAAAATGTTCTGGAGTTTTCAGGTATGTCTTTGGGTAGTAAGCTCTAATTTGTTTTGGAGCTCCCGCAAAGCATAGTCTTAGAGGAAAGAAAAACCAGTAACCAACACAATAACAAAGTCTCAAAGCTTGGTCTCATTTGGCCAACGTGTTCAGTTCACTTCAGATCCATCATTTATTGATCCAATGCACTCTTTAGCCAGGAACCTGTGATCCACCTGCCTAATCAAGCATTTGGATCACTTTGACCATCAACCTATGAGTTTCCAGAACAAACAGGTATGACTGCTTAATCTCAGAGTAAAACTTTGACAGAAAAAGTGAGGTTTAGAAAATGTGCAATGATAGCTCCTTGTTCAACCTGACTGGAAAGAAGATTCTACAAATTCCTCTCTTCTGAGAGAGCCAGCAATTAGACAACCTCTGCAAGATGGAGGGTTTCATTACAAGCTGTTCTCTTCAACTGCAAATTAGACGCCAAATTAACTCTCAGGAAGATCTGAGACTCTTTCAGATTATTTGCCACCAAAGAAGTCTTAGCCTGACTATTTCTGAATCAGATATGAGAGAGACTTCATTGCTTTGAGAAGACATCTACTCCTAGAGCAATTTCCTAAAATTTCAGAATTTAGGAAGTGCCTACAAACAGCTACACGTCCCTATGACCTGTGATGCCGATCATAGAATCACCTAATACGCTGTGAAGCAAACTCTGTCTGACATAGTCATAACGCTTGGATTCACTGTGATGTACATTGAAAGAAGAAAGTCCATGCCCATCTCCGGAGAAAAGGCAGGCTCTTACCTGTTCCCAGGCTTTGTCCATGGGCACTTGATTGGATCAAGATGCACAAAAACAAGAAGATAGAGACACACAGGGGATTTTCCATTTTTCCTGTTTCACCTGGGGTCCGAGGTCCTCTTGCTAATTTCTGAAGCTAAAGAGACCAGATTGCCTATTGATACTTTGTTAGGGAAGACTGTCCATTAATAATTAACCTTTTAAACATGTTTTCTAGTGTTCAGACTCTTTCCTTCCTACACCTGACTCCCAAATCTAAATCTACCTCATACAAAAAAAGAGAAGAAAGTTGATTTACAGAAGTATTTTTTATCCTGATACATTTTGAAAATAAAATATCTTGTCATGTATTCTTGCCTTCTAGGGCCGAGGTCACAGTTCTAAATGCATCAGTTTGAAGTTAATATGTTTGGAAATTCTGTCAAAGGTCAGGGGTAGGTGGCTTCCACAGAATTGACAAAGTCTCTCTCTGCCAGCACTGCAAAGGGGATATAAGCAGTGGTATTTCAAATGCAGACTAAACTCAAAGAGAAAGGAAAGGGCTCTGCTATGAGGAGAGCCCCCATGGGGTCTGTTTTCTGTTGAGTTTAGCAAAACTACTGGTTCTGTGGTCAAAGAGTGATGGGCAAAATTTCTATAACTGAAAGGGGCAGAAAACCTCTAATGTCAGTGTAAAAAGGAGTTGGTAAAGGAGCCAAGATGAAGACCTGGATGCTTTTGCTGGGGGCCCCTTTGAAAAATGAGTAAGCACACTCTTTCCTCCTTTGTATTAATGGATGCTCTAACTGTGTAGAGGACTGAGAAGTAAGGCCACTTGGCGAGACCAGACAGGGGAAATGCTACCATGCGTTTCTCGTGCTAATATTCCTTGGTAAACTTTATTCATTTTTTTCAACTTTTAAAAAAATACCTATTACATACCAGGCACTATTCTAGTACTTGGGATAAACAAGTGAACAAAACAGACCAAGATTCCAGTCCTTGTGGTATTTATGTACCATTGGAGATGGGAAGAATCAAATAAGAGACAATAGATATAATACATAAGAGATTTATGTAGATTGGTAGAATGCGATCTGAGTGACAGGAAAAGGAAAAGTATAGCTGAGTTAAGGGGGTTGGGGAAGGTAGAGATTTTAACCATTTTAAATAGAATGGTTAGGTGAGCCTTGTTGGGAAGTTGAATTCTGAGCAAGGGTTTGAGGGAGTTGCCCCTGTGGACATGTTGAGGAGGACAGCATCAGGTAGTTAGAATAGCCAGTGCAGCCAGTGCAAAGGCCCTGAAGTAGGAGCATGCCTGGAATGTTCCAGGAGCAGCATGGAGGCGGGTGACTAGGGAAACATCATTAAAAGGACTTTGGCTTTTATACTGTGAGACGTGGGGACCCACTCTGAGCAGAAGAGTGATATAATTTGTATAATATTTGTAAAAGATCATTCTAGTTTACAAGACTAGGAACAGATTACTAGCAAACCAGGATGCAAGTGGTGAGATCTGCTAGGATGCTATTACAGTGATCCAGCGAGAGGTGATGGTACCTTAGTTCAGCATGGTCATAGTGGAACTGGGGAGTGATGGATGGGTGGTGGATGTATTTTGAAGGTAAATGCAAGAGGATTTCCTGACTACTTGGGTGAAGAGAAAGAAGAGTTGAAGATGACTTCAAGGATTTTGGTTTGAGCAAGTGTGACAGTGGTGTTGATATTAGCTGAGACAGGAAAGGCTGTGAGTGGAGCAGAGTTGGTGGTAGATCAAAAATTCAGTTTTGACTAGGTGGAGTACAAGATGTTTCTTAGACATTCAAGTTAAAATATTAGGCAGGCATTTAGCTAACTTGATGATCACTACCTAGATGAAATGAACTGGGCAGGACCTTCATTTGGTCCTATTAGTTCGGACAGACTGACTCCAGGGCAAAGCTTAAGACTGTGCTGTCTGGCGGCTGAACTTCCTTCTGGAGGTCTATGGTATGGAGACCATCTAGTTGGATGCATGATTCCTGAGCAGAGACTTCTGTGCTGGCTTTTTGGCTGGCTTCATCCTTCCTGCACTGTTAAGCAAGATCTGAAGGTTCCACTTTACTGATATCTCAGAAAGCTGGAACCTAAAACAGCTGACTATCTACTTGGCTCTTCTCCCCAGGGCCTACTTTATCTCTTGTCTTCTGGGTACTGCCAGGAACCAACTCCCCTCCCGACCTCACTCTGCAGATTAACTTACCAAGACACTGGTGAATCCATCTGCCTTCAAGATCCTGGGTCTTCTACCAACTAGCTGTGCACAATGTTACTTAACTTTCATGAGTTCCATCTCTTCATCTGTAAAACAAGAGAACATGAGCCTGAGATAATATTTTGAAATATCAATAATATATTTCTCCCAAACTCTCCCTCATACCCTCCCTCTCATCTAAGAAGAGTAAAGTAGACAGAAGTCTATAAATCTTTTGTCTTCCTAAAGCTTCAGTTCAGTTCAGTTGCTCAGTCGTGTCCATAAACTGCAGCACACCAGGCCTCCCTGTCCATCACCAACTCCTGGAGTTTACCCAAACTCATGTCCATTGAGTTGGTGATGCCATCAAACCATCTCATCCTCTGTCATCCCCTTCTCCTCCCACCCTCAATGTTTCCCAGCATCAGGGTCTTTCCCAATGAGTCAGCTCTTCTCATCAGGTGGCCAAAGTATTGGAATTTCAGCTTCAACATCAGTCCTTCCAATGAACACCCAGGACTGATCTCCTTTAGGATGGACTAGTTGGATCTCCTTGCAGTCCAAGGGACTCTCAAGAGTCTTCTCCAACACCACAGTTCAAAAGCATCAATTCTTTGGTGCTCAGCTTTCTTTATAGTCCAACTCTCACATACAAACATGACTACTAGAAAAACCATAGTTTTGACTAGACAGACCTTTGTTGACAAAGTAATGTCTCTGCTTTTTAATAGTCTGTTTAGATTGGTCATAACCTTTCTTCCAAGGAGTAAGTGTCTTTTAATTTCATGGCTGCAATCACCATCTGCAGTGATTTTGGAGCCCCCCAAAATAAAGTCAGCCGCTGTTTCCACTGTTTCCCCATCTATTTCCCATGAAGTGATGGGACCGGATGCCATGATCTTAGTTTTTTGAATGTTGAGCTTTAAGTCAACTTTTTCAGTCTCCTCTTTCACTTTCATCAGGATGCTGTTTAGTTCTTCACTTTCTGCCATAAGGGTGGTGTCATCTGCATATCTGAGGTTATTGATATTTCTCCCGGCAATCTGAATCCCAGCTTGTGCTTCCTCCAGTCCAGCGTTTCTCATGATGTACTCTGCATATAAGTTAAATAAGCAGGATGACAATATACAGCCTTGACATATTCCTTTTCCTATTTGGAACCAGTGTGTTGTCCCATGTCCAGTCCTAAAGCTTAAGACCTAGCATAAGTGAATTCTAAGCAACAAAGGCAAGCAAAAGGCTAAGAATGTTTTAAAGGGATGTGAAGGGAGAAAGAATATTCCTACCTTCCTATCACTAGAGAGTATCTTGGACTTTGTAAGTAGGTTGGGGAAAGGGAGATTTGTCTAGGGGGCAGAGGGGACAGTACGTTGCTTCCAGAAGGTGGTAAGAACTCAAAGAGGCTGTGAGTTTGTCAGTGGCAGGGAAAAATATAGCCCTGTTCTTGGTATAGATTGGGAGTAGCAGTGAGCTACCAGTAACAACAGGTCATGAAGATGGGGAGGACGGGGGGTCATCTATGTGGACTGATGGGATAGGACCAGGTGCTCACCCCAACTCCAGGCCTTGATATTGTGTCTGACCTAGAACTGGTGGTAGGTGGGATTGGGGCGAGAAAGAATCCAGGGTGGCCTGAAAAATAGAAGCTTGAAATTATAATTCAGGTGGGTTACAGAAAGCAAAGCTATTTCTTCTACATCAGAATCTGTGGACTGAGATTCACACCTTGCAAGCACAGGTATGTCATGAGTATTAGAGGTTTATATGTGAAGTGCCCAGCCAAGTGTTGAGTTTATAGTAGCATATGTGTGCTCAGTCACTCAGCTGTGTCTGACTATTGTGTCCCCAGGGACTGTAACCTGCCAGGCTCCTCTCTCCATGGGATTTCCCAGGCAAGAATACTGGAGTGGGTTGCCATTTCCTTTTCCAGGGAACCTTCTTGACCCAAGGATTGAACCTCCATCTCCTGCATTGGCGGGCAGAGTTTTACTACTGAGCCACCTGGGAAGACTCAGTTCATAGTAGAGGTTCAATAAATTACAGTGGCTTGTTTTGGAAGCAATCAAGGCATTGGAATCAGACAGATCTAGGTTAAGGTCCCTGGCCTATTGCTTACTAACTGGGTGACCTAGGGCAAGACATTAGCATTCTGAGATTTTGATTTTTCCATCTGTGTAGTGGGACTAAGCATATTTACTTGATCAGATTAAAGGAGAGGTAAACCCTAGGCAGTCTTGCCAAGCAGGAAATAATACATAGCAGCTATTGTTATTTTTATTGTTTTAATTTATGTAGGGAGTCATGAAGGTGTCCAAGAGGTAGGTACCAGTAAGATCACAGGATTAAAATTTTAGCAGAAAATTAAAAGGGGAGGAAAACAGAAAGGTCTGGATCAGTGGTTCCAAAATATGATTGATGGTTAGAATCAGAGTCAGCCTGAGAGCTCAGGAAAAGGAAAAACTTCAGGCCCCTCTCATGAAAAAGTAAACAAGAACTTCCAGGACTGGGGCCTGGACCATCTTAAACAAGTGCTTCAGATTGTTCTTGCTCACCCAAAGTTTGAGAACCATTGCCTCAGAGTGTGCTTGAGAGATCTGTTGGGGAGGAAGAAGAAAATACTAGATCTTTCTAATTTTTCTCATATCACTTGCTATAGGCTGAATGCTTGTGTCCCCTACAAATTAGTACATGAAACCTAGCCCCAGGGTGATGGTAGATGTATAGGGCCTTTGGTAGGTGACTAGGTCTTGATGGCAGAGCCCTCATGAATGGGATCAGTGCTCACATGAAAGGAATGCCAGGCAGATCCCATAAGCCTTCCTCCACATGAGGTTACAGTGTGAGAATATGGCCATCTATGAGGCCCTCATCAGACATCACATCTGCTAGTGCCTTGATCTTGGACTTCCCAACCTCCAAAGCTGTGAGAAATACATTTCTGTTTTTTATAAGCCACCCAGTCTCTGGTATTCTATTATAGCAGTCAAACAGACCAACATATCACCTTTAAACATTTTGTTTGTGTAAATATAATGCTTATTATATATTTACACTATATCATTTGTATATAGCACTATGTAATATATTGTTATTGTTTAGTTGCTAAGTTGTGTCTGACTTTTTGTGACCCCATGGACTGTAGCCCCCCAGACTTCTCTGTTCATGGGATTTCCCAGACAAGAATACTGGAGTGCTTTGCCATCTCCTTCTCCAGGGGTATCTTCTTGACCCAGGGATCGAACCTGGGTTTCCTGCATTGGCAGGTAGATTCTTTATCACTGAGCCACAGGAAAGCTCATGTAATTTATTAGTGCTATATAATTTATAAGCAGATAAATATTCATATACTTTGGGGAGCACCCCAGAAAGCCCAGCAGTCCATGGGGGACCCTTCACTTCCCATGAACTGAAAAGGGGAGCAGGCTAGATCCCATGGAGCCTGAAGCCTCCAGAGAATTATCAGCATTGTGCATAGTGGTAGAGCCCAGTGCTTACTTTGTTTTGCAAGCCTCAGTCTAAAATAATAATGATCTTATAGTTAGATCCCTAAAAATTGCTCAGTATTTGCTTTCTTTTAATTTGAAGAGTTTCTTGAAGAAATGGAGATTTCAAGAGGATGGGTATTAATGACCTGAATGTAACCTTCCTTTCAGTGTAACGGTGATATGAAAGTTATTCAGAAGGAAAAATATTTTACATAGATAAAGAGAGCAAGAGGAGGGAGAAACCACGGTATCAGGTAAAAATTTCTGATGAGAGAAGCAGGGTTTTCTATTCTGAATCAGATTTTCTTGCTTTTATCATCAGACACTGGGATACCTGAGAATGGTAGTCTTTTGGTAGAATTATAGGGAAACATATTTAAAACAGTAAGTTTTGGATTGGTGCTATTATTTTTGTCACTTCATAGTTGAGATTTAAGAGATTAGGAACTAGGATGAAACCATACTTTATCAGTGAAAGGCTGACAGCAGGGAAATCAAGGCCACCTGAATCCAGGATCACTTTTCTCAACCACAAGCCCTTAATCCCTGCCTTTTCTCAGCCCCACACTGAACTTTCTTCAGCATTATCCACTTCCAAGATTAAATTTATGGAATCTGTAGGATCACATCACTGGAAAATGACCATCTCTCTTATACCTGCTTAGAGCCAGACTACCACCAGGAAAATGCTGAAGCTTTTATTGATACAGCTTGATCTGTATGGACGTTTTTGTACCATTAGAGAATGAAACTGAGCAGGACCCCGTGGGGCTTCTGGGCATGGAAGACTTTCTGTGTCCCCCATTCCTTATTTGTAGGGAACAGACTTCAGCCTCCATGACCTTCCCTGAGTTCCAAAAGGCAGATTTGGACAGTAATAAAAGAAGGGAGGGGATACAAAGACAAAAGAGGGAGCAGCCAAAAAGAATACATATGAATCAGTTCTAATGAGATGGATAAAACTGGAGCCCATTATACAGAATGAAGTAAGCCAGAAAGATAAACACCAATACAGTATACTAATGCATGTATATGGAATTTAGAAAGATGGTAACGATAACCCTATATGCAAGACAGAAAAAGAGACACAGATGTATAGAACAGACTTTTGGACTCTATGGGAGAAGGCGAGGGTGGGATGATCTGAGAGAACAGCATCGAAACATGTATATTATCAAGTGTGAAACAGATCGCCAGTCCAGGTTGGATGCACTGGGATGACCCAGAGGGATGGGATGGGGAGGGAGGTGGGAGGGGGGTTCAGGATGGGGAACACGTGTAGATCCATGGCTGATTCATGTCAATGTATGGCAAAAAACACAACAATATTGTAAAGTAATTAGCCTCCAACTAATAAAAATAAATGAAAAAAAAAAAAAAAAAAAAAAGAGGGAGCAGCCAAGAAACAATAGTGCAGTCTTGGAGTAGGGTCCTGGTTGCACCTGAGTGGATACATATAACAGTATCTTTAAGCTCTTTATAGAACTAAAAACTCCAATGGAAGATTTAGCATTCTTCTTCAGAGAAGATCATCAAAGAAGTCAGATTAAAGGAACCAGAGAAGCTCATCAAGAGATTATCTGAGAGCAGTTTAAAGGAGTGCAGTTTAAAGGCGTGCACATTCTAATTTTATCAACAGCATCATCCTTGAACTATTGCTATAAAACTTCTCACCAAAACCTCTGTTGGGGACACATAGGTTTTGAGTGCAGGAGCCCTCTGTGTCCACATTTGTCAGGCAAAGCAATAAAGCTATTCTCTTCTACTTCACCCAAAACTCTGTCTCTGAGATTCAATTCAGCGACACAGAGGCCAAGTTTTTGGCATCAGAAATATGACCTAAGCAATTTTAGGGGCATTTCTTTGAGTTGGCTTGGAACATGTCCTTATTTGAAAAGGGGTTGAACTGGAATCTCACCTTTTCCTTATCTGTTTCTTTTTAAGACATGTAAACAAATGAAAGATGAACACAATATTGCAGATGCTGCTTTAGATTATTTGAAAGAATGAAGTGTTTGAAGCATTTCAAGCAGGTGTTTATGCATTCAAGATCATCATGTTTGCATTAACATTTGAAGATTAACCTCTGCATGAGGTCCGCCTCTGGCTAGTTGTGTGACCTTATGCAAATAATGCAACCTCTCTTCACTTCAGTTTTCTCATCTGTAAAATGGAAGTGTGAGGGTCTAATATTATCACATGGAATGTGCTTGGCACAATCAGCGCTCATTTGTAGCAAATGAGGCAGAAATTACTTCCTCCATTTTACAAGTGAGGAAGCTGAGAGTCCTTGTCTGAGGTCACACGACTAATCTGTGTAGATTGGATCTGAGGACTTCTGGGTCCCTATAAACTCTGATCTTTTCTCATCCCAGAACCTGAACCGAAGAGCTAGGGAACAAAGAACTGAGATCTCCTTTTACACTTATTTTTATGTTTCCTGCTCTGGGCTGACCCACTTATTCTATCAGAATTACAGATGCTGGTTTGTGGAACAATTAAAGAAAGAATAACACTAACGAACGAAACCGAAGCTGTCTTTTTTGTGACTGGATTCTCTGAAACCAATAGAGCACTTTATGATTTTAGTAGTTCCAGGAGAGTGGAAAACCCCCTTTCCTCTGTTTGCATTGTGCTTGGAAGCAAAATGAAGTAAAGATTTAAGTTGGTTTTGAGCAATTAGGTAGACATAGACCATTGCTGGCTCCTTCAAGTTTGACAAGGGTTTTCTCTCCGTGGGAAAGAGGGTGAGCATAGAATAAAATCTGTGCCTGCATCCTGCAGCTGCTTTGAGTGTTGATTGGGCTTGGTGAAGAGTTGTCACATTGGGCTCCTAAGGGGGACCAACCGAGCTATGAACTGAATTGGCTGATTGCAGTAAACTAAGGGCACAAGTTGGGAAGTTGGGTCATCAGCATGGCAGCTCCCTTTCTGTGGGTCTCAGTGAAACCGTTTACCTCAGATAGGGACTTGAACCCACATGGCTGGGACTCACACCAGTCAAAACCCTGCTTGGGATTTGAACCCCTGTGGTTGGGATTGAACTCAGCCAAAACCCTGCTTGGGACTTGAACCCACGTGACTTGGACACAAACCCAGCCAAAACCTATGGTATCTGGTTTCAGGACTTAATGAAGCTCAGGTTCTTGTTGCCTCATCACAGAAAGAATTCAGTGAGAGACAAAGTGATAAGTAAGAAAGGATTTATTCAGATTCAGAGAGAAACATACTCCACAGACAAGAGTGTGGGCCATCACAGAGGGTGAATGCAGCCATGAAATGTGGCGTGGTTAGTTTTTATAAGCTGGGTAATTTCATATGCTAATGAGTGGGAGGATTATTCCAACTATTCTTGGGAAGGGGTGGAGATTTCCAGGATTTGGGCCACCGCCCACTCCTTGGTCTTATGGAAACAGTGTCAGACTTTATTTTTTTGGGCTCCAAAATCACTGTGGATGGTGATTGCAGCCATGAAATTAAAAGACCCTTACTCCTTGGAAGGAAAGTTATGACCAATCTAGATAGCATATTAAAAAGCAGAGACATTACTTTGCCAACAAAGGTCCATCTAGTCAAGGCTATGGTTTTACCAGTGGTCATGTATGGATATGAGAGTTGGACTGTGAAGAAAGCTGAGTGCCAAAGAATTGATGCTTTTGAACTGTGGTGTTAGAGAAGACTCTTGAGAGTCCCTTGGACTGCAAGGAGATCCAACCAGTCCATCCTGAAGGAGATAAGTCCTGGGTGTTCATTGGAAGGACTGATGTTGAAGCTGAAACTCCAACACTTTGGCCACCTGATGCGAAGAGTTGACTCATTGGAAAAGACCCTGACACTGGGAGGGGTTGGGAGCAGGAGGAGAAGGGGACGACAGAGGATGAGATGGCTAGATGGCATCACCAACTCAATGGACATGGGTTTGAGCAAACTTCGGGAGTTGGTAATGGACAGGGAGGCCTGGCGTGCTGCGATTCATGGGGTCGTAAAGAGTCGGACACGACTGAGCGACTGAACTGACTGAACTTGGAACTGTCATGACACCTCTAGGTGTGTCATTTCACTTGCTGATTGAGGATCAAGGGATAGTCTTGTCTGCCATCTTGGGTCCCATTTGCTTCTAATCAGTTAATGTTGTGTCCTTGGGCTATGTCATTCTTTCAAAAGTTGTGCCCTGCTCCTTTCTCTCCGGTTACACCAGTGCTTCTGACAATAGGATTACCAGGGGCACTGTCCTTATTCTGAGTAGCAGGCAGTTCTGGGGTATCACTTAGATCCAAATGGCCCAAGCCTCTCTACAGCAGCTGGTACTTGCTCCATGTCACACAATCATTTCACAGAAGTTTTCTGAGTTTAGCAAATGAAGTTCTTGGCTGCAAGAAATCAGGAACAGTGATCTGATTCAAAGGCTGCCAATGACTCATCATTTTTCCACATGATGTCTTACTGTCAAGGTTAGTAATCAATTCCTAGGCAGATCTAGAAGTCAGGGGTTAATAGTGCAGGGGCCTGCTTCCACATGCCAGACTCTCTATGTGATCTCATTAAAACCTCAAAAATAACCCTATGATGATGCATGTATGATTATGCCCTTTATACAGAGAGGAAAACTGAGACTTAGGGAGGTTACTCAGTTGCCCATATCCACACTCTAGTAAAGTGGTGGGATGAGAACTGAATTGTGTTTAACTTCAAAGTATACACAACAAAATGTAGTTTTGCAAAGACTAGTAGGAATTGGCTATGAGCTCTGTATGAATCTAAGACTTAAAAAATGGGATTGTGTTGTGCTGTTGCACTGCAGATAAAGACATAGATTGTGCGTTTATTATTTTAAAAACAAATGTTTTCAAGCCCTTTCTAAGTGGAGGTAGCCTGAAACAGTCCATGAAACATAGTAGAAGATAGAAGTAATGGAGACATTATGATAGACTTATATAATTTACACAAAGATTAATTTTCCCCAACTGGCAGTAAAAAAAGACCAGCCAAGATGAGGGGACTGGAATCTTTGCTCATAAACTTTGGCAAGTACAGAACAAAGTGTTTGACAGGCAATTGTTAGGGTGAGACTATGCTACAAAAGACCTAATTTACACATCATCAATGGTCATCCAGTTATTTTTGAAACCATCTGGGCCAGGTCATGCCTAAGGGTCCTCCAGTATGGAACAATGAGGTGCTTTGACATGCTTTGATAATTCTGTTACAACAAATTTTTTTAAAAGGTAAAATCATGACTTTCAGATATAAAATTGAACATATGGTAAGTATTTTATTCAACTTATTAATGAGGAAGCTGGTAAGGGTGTTATAAGTAGTTCAAAGGAAAAGCTAAAATCTCCTAAAATTTAAGTGGGTAAATAGAAATGCAGCTAGCTTCCAAAGTCAATTGAACTTCTACAGGACAGCGTTTTGTACTTCTGTTAGTTTCCTATGATGTACACAGTTGCAGAATGCCTCAAGGGTAATGGATGCTAGAATCAGATAACCTAGGAAGGTTTCGCTGGGTGTGGACAATGCATAGGTTTCCACTGAAGCACAATTTTCTCTTACAATTTCTATGTTAAGAAATGATAAAGGAAGTATTTAGCTGCAGAATATTAAGATAATACGTTAGTGCTCCTTCTGGAGGAAAGTCTACCTCTTTTGATATTTATCTTTTGAGTAGAGGCTTCCTTGGTGGCTCAGACAGTAAAGAATCTGCCTGCGATGAAGGAGACCTAGGTTTGATCCCTGGGTGGGGAAGATCCCTTGGAGAAGGAAATGGCAACCAACTCCAATATCCTTGCCTGGAGAATCCCACGCACAGAGAAGCCTGGCAGGCTACAGTCCATGGAGTTGCAAAGAGTCAGACATGACTGAGCAGCTATCATTTTCACTTTTGTTATAATAGAGAACTGGATTTTCTTGCTGGCATCTCCACATTTTTAGCCTCAGTAGCAAGCAAATTATTTAAAATCTTTGTGCCTCAGTTTCCCTACTCTAAAAT
Organism: Muntiacus reevesi; assembly: GCF_963930625.1. Classification (NCBI taxonomy): domain Eukaryota; kingdom Metazoa; phylum Chordata; class Mammalia; order Artiodactyla; family Cervidae; genus Muntiacus; species Muntiacus reevesi. Next base: position 50,156,866 of record NC_089255.1, read on the forward strand.
AGGGACAGTATTGGGGATGAATAAATGAGAATAGTCTGTGAACAGTGTTTAGCACAGTGCCCACCATCCTTATTATTACAGTCTGTCATCATGCTTTTTATTTCTCCTACACCTATATGTTCTTTCCTTTTCTCTTTTTCTGCCCATTTAACTATGATAAAGAATAGGAAAGCTATTTACAGTGGTTTTGAAAAATGTATAAATAGGGTTTATGCTTCTTGGTCTTGATTTTGAAAATTAACTACATAAGTTGTTCGCCCTTTCCAGTGCCCTTTTAAGGCTGACGCAGTGCCTTAAGAGGTTAACACAGGAGGGTAAAGAAAGTCTCCATAAAACCCAGAGAAGAGATTTTTAGAACTCCTCTCTGGATCTTGTCTGGAGTCACAACTGAACCGGAAGATTTTAAGTCTTAGCACTTACTAGTATGTGTATAGTTAATACCAAAGTCATTAAATTTAAACTTGACCTTCAAAAGATAAATAAATAAACTTACTGCAATAATTAAAAAAAAAAGAAAATTAGCTACACAAGTTGTTATGTATGCCTTTGTATTTTTAAAAAAAACAAAAAGCATTCTCCAAAAAAATATTTGTTTTCTGAGTGGTTTCCACCGTCAGTCTTAGAACAGCTAACCCTGAATTTAAATTGAAAAACTCCTTTTCAGTTGGCTCCTTTTCTCAGGTTAATGGCCAGGGAAAGCAGGTTCTAGAGTGGGAAAGTCCCTCAGAGGGGTCCTTCCAGGGGCACCCAGGACGGGACCCACCACCTGGAGATTGACTCATGGGAGTCAGGACTAGGAGCTCTGTGGTTGAGTCTCTCCCTGTCTGACTCTTCAGACCCCAGGGGTCACATCGGAGGGCCAGAGAGTCTTCCCTGGGGGAAGGCAAAGGAGAAAATCGACCACACAGCTCTGTCCAAAACTGGTGGTGCAAACCTGCCTTTGGGAAGTTTATTTTTTCCCTTGGGTTGGGTAGAGAAGGGACTTTTTTCAAACCTCTGGATGTCTCTGGGTCAGAATACCTGTGTGGATTTGACCCCATTGTCACTAGCAAAGCCCATTAACAAGTCCTGATTAATAAAAATAGAATCTGGGTAACAAAGTCTACTTTTTTTTTTCTTTTCCTCTGTGCTTAGTCCAGTTTTACTTGCTCAAAGGGGGTCATGTACAGAGGCCTGGAACCCAGCCCTTCAGACCAGAATCCTTAGTGTGAAATGGCTATAGTGCCTGACACCTCAGCTCTGGGGTGTGTGCAGAGGTGCTGCACACCGCAAGGCAATTCAAGATGGCGGCAGTGGTAGGCCGTGTGCAGAAGTGCTGCGCCTGGGGCGATGAGCTGCACACCCTGGGCCAGCCTCGCGAGATCCTCGCTCTCTCGAGCTCCTTGCCCCACCCCTTGCTGAGGAGATGCCTAGAAAGCAGACCCCGCTCAGGCTTGTCTGGGAGAGCACAGATTCTGCAGCAGGAGCTTTTACTCCTCCGCCTTTCTTTGCTTCTGAACCAAAGTCAGTCTCCTTCTACGAGCTTGAATGACACCTGGCAGGAGAACAATTATGGGCCCAACAAGAAAGTCCCAATGCCATCAGCCCAGATTTCAGTTCTCATGCCCTGAGAAACTGCCAGTTTATTCAGGTGAGGCCCACAGGCATCCTCCCCTTTCCTTAGCAGCCTGAGATTTGCAGGAAACAAGACTCTCCAGTAAGCGCTTGATATGAGTGAAGCAGGTTGCGTTAGGATTTTATCTCTAGGTTAATTTCAAGGAAAGGAGAAGGAAAATACTGCTGTGTCTAAGCTTCCTTTGAATGCAAGGCTACTGGAGTGATATCCCCAAGAGAGCCATTTTTCACTCTACAATTCCACTCCTATCATTTAAGCTGACTGTCAGGCTGAGTGGAGGGTGGGGATTTTGGGAGAATGAACCATCATATCGATGCCTTAGGAAACAGTGAAGATTAGATCTCAGAGGTCAGCCGGTGTGTAATTGGAATCTCGGGGCTAGGAGAACACAGTCAGATTTACACAGGGCTTCTTGTCTCTAGGGATTCTTTTATTATTATTTTTTTCCCTATCATATCATCTCTGATAGAGCAAAACTGCTTGTTTTAGCTCTTGATAGAAAAGTAACTTACCTTGTCCATTTTTTCACAGGCAATGTATAAACAAGGAAGAAAGTGGAAAGCCTGTCATTATGTGTAGCAATACCCACTTTTGGTCATATGCCACAGAGAGGGACATGGATTTGAGGGTAGAAGATCTGGGTTTGAGTCCAGTTCTGCCTTGGGTAAGTTATGACATTACTACAGTGAGAATAATGAAAGCTGTGATTCCAACCTCACAAGGTCATGAAAATGAAGGATGGTAAATATCTAAACATCCTTAAGCAATAAAAGAACCCACCTGAAGTAGAGACTCCAGGCTGGGATGTTGAGTAGGTGAGTGTGTTTGTGGAACACAGAGATTTTAGCAGACTTAGGGGCCCAAGCATTTCTGCTTCCTGACCTCAGAGCAGGATACTTATCGTTACCACAGGGGCCCAGGGCTGCCAGCAGCCACCAGCAAAGGGAAAGGTTTGGTTCCTAGCAGTTCAGAACTCTCTTAGAAGGCAAAGAGGGAATGCTGAAATACCCACTCTAAGTGGTTTATGAGTGTTGAGGAGGAAGAAATTTTCCTCTACCCTTCTAGGTTCTTCTGGCTGGTCTAAGAATTGAAATGACATGAAGCAGATTAATAGGAGAAAAATGAAACAAAAGTTTAATAACACTGGAGAGATCCAGGAAAACTGAGTAACTTGCCAAAATGGCCAAAGCCCTTACCTTAAATACCATCTTCAGCTAAAGACACATGAGGATATTGGGATAGTGGTTTGGGGCTTCAAAGCAGAGGAATGCAATTCACATGAAGATTATAAAAGCAACATTTGTTAAACAGTCATTTGCTGGGTCATAGAGACAATGGACACAGAGTGGACTCTGATCTCTAGTTCCTGCTGAGTTTTCCCACCAGTGCTAACCCATATTCTTTGCAGAGATCTCTGGTGATAGCTCTATTCTGGAAACAGGGCACCTTTCTAAATTCTTTTAGGTAGTTAGGGATAAGGTCACAATTTCTTCCTGAGTCTTTTGGGCTTTGATTGTTTTGAGTTCAAAATAATCTGCCTGCCAAAGAGATGTTGTGGAATGGCAAATTTTGCTCCCCTACATGGGCTTCAGAGAGGAAGGCAAAACATGAATGGGCTACCTTGCAAAAATAATTCCTGCAGACTTAGGAGGTAGGGGTCAAAGGCAGCTGAGATCTAGTGGACTGCAGGAGAACTGAGGGCTATTGCAATGAGGGAAGTACTGGGTACCTCACCCTTACTCCGTAGTGAATAAAGCCTGATACACTTAGTTATTAATCAGGTGCAAGCGTGCTAAATCGCTTCAGTTGTGCGTGACTCTTTGTGGCCCTGTGGACTGTAGCCCACCAGGCTCCTCTGTCCATGGGATTTCCCAGGCAAGAATACTGGAGTGGGTTACCATGCCCTCCTCCAGTTATTAACATGGTAAGGAATTAATATTGCAATGAAGCTTGCTTTAGTTGTCTCTCTGACTCTCTTTGCTGGCCCTTCCTATCTTCATTGCCCTCTTCTTAACTGAGTTCTAAGCCCCTAAACTGCCTTCATCTACCCACCCTCCCCACCTCAACCCATTCCCCAGGAAAATTACTGCTTGGTTCTGCTTTCTCCCTGGAGACTCATGAGGAGAGAGGTCTGGATATACAGGTGAGATCCTCTGAGCAGTGCATGTGGATGGAAAAGAGAAGATGTCAAGGGGATAAGCTCTGGGAGTTTCAGAATTTAGAAGTCAGGAGAGTGAGAGTGCTTTTGCAGAATTCTTTCTTAAGAACAAGTTCTTAGTGGTAACATTTCTGGCTAAAGAGTGGGAACAATAGTCTGTAAATGAATGTATGAATCGATTTCTGGGCAACTTCACCATCATTGAATATTAGCATTCAACTTTTTTTTTTTTTTTTGGTTCTTTTAGAATATGTAAATTGTAATCTTCAGAATGCTTTCATTCATTTACATTTCTTTGATTTCTAGTGAGCTTTAACATTTTCCCACTGTTTGTCTACTAATTGTATTTCCCTTATGAGAATGGTCCTGTCTTTTACCTATTTGTCTTTTGGAATCTTGACATTTATCTTACAAATTTGAATTAGCTGGCTTTGATAGATCTTAATTCTTTGTAATGTTTGATATATTTTCCCTGTTTAAAAAAAACCTTCAGTAATGTTAATTCTTATAGTGCAATTATTTAAATAGCCTCAAAACTGAGAAAGTTAAAATTCCCCCAGAGAGGTGGTGTGTGTGTTAGCTGCTTAGTTGTGTCTGACTCTTTGCGACCCCATGGGCCTTAGCCCACCAGGCTCCTCTGTCCATGGGATTTCCCAGGCAAGAATATTGAAGTGAGTTACAATTTCCTTCTCCAAAGAGAGGTGATAAACACTTTTTTTCAATTTTCTGCAAGTTCTGTAATTAGATTTTATATTTAAATCTTCAATCAACCAAAGCTTATTTTGGTGAATGTTTTATTTTTAATTACTTTTTCTATTATAAAAATCAATAAATGTTGATTATTAAAAAATAAGGACATTAAGAGCAAAAATAAAAACATGGTGAAAAGGATCCATAATTTCACCATCCAGAGATAGCCACTTTAGACAAATAATGAATGTTTGTGAATAGCACCTTGCACTCAGATTCATCAAATCCTAATATTTTGCCGTGTATGCTTCTTATTTTTATTAAAAAGTAGAATACCTGTATACTTCTCTACCCTAGCCTAATTTTATTTTCTTCTGAAAGGCAATTCCATCCTGAATTGGTACCTATAATTCTCATCTTTATTTGTATATGTTTGCAGCATAGGTATATGGTTATAAATATATAGCATTATTTTGTATGTTGGGAAATTATTATACTGTCTATAACTTGTTTTTTCTTTTTCTTTTTGGGATTTACCTCTGCTGATAAAATTACTATAAATAGTCACATTGTATATCACAATTTGTTCATTCTGTTGACAGATATTTGTGTGGTTTAATTTGTGCTTGTTTTTTGCTGTTACAAACAATGTTGCAATGGACTTTCATTTTCTACAAGTGAACTTCCACGGTTTACTCTTAGAAGTGAAATTGAGGGCTTGTGAGATATGTGTGTCTTTAGTGTTGCTAGATGTTGACAATTTATTCTCCAAAATGGTTATTCCAATGAATACATCATCAACAAAATTGAATATTTCTCCGATTTTTCCACATCATCACCAGTACTTGATAATAACGGATTATTTAATCTCTACCAGTTTGATGGATATAAAATGGTATCTCATTGTTTTAATTTTTATCTTTCTGATTACTGCTAAAGTTGAACATATTTTTATATGTGCCGTTGGTCATTCAAATTTCCTCTGCTATACATTGCTTGTTCACATCTTTTATCCATCTTTCTATTAGTTCATTAGTGTTTTTCAGTAAGAAAAATACCTTCTCCCCATTTGCATTGGCTTTTCATATTGCTTATGTGATAGCACCTTGTTGTTGAATAGAATTTAAAATTTTCACATAGTCAGATTCATCAGGGTTGTCCTTCAGGAACATTCTGCAGAAGAGGTAAATTTTTACCTTTATACTGTTAGGGTATTTTGGCAGGGCCTGAGAATTAAACTGATATAAGACAGACTAATAAGAGAAAAGTATACAAATTTATCCAAGTATTATGTGATAATAGGAGCCCTTATAAGACCCAAAGAAATTATGAAACTTACAAGCTTTTATACTGGCTTGAACAAAGAAAGGCAATTGTGGAAAAGTAAATCATGTAGAGAGGCTGAAGGAAGATAAAAATTATTTTAACAGGGTCTGTTAGTACAGGATTCTCTTGGTTTTGATTCCCCTTTGAAATGTGTTGCTTTTCTCCTGTTACTGGGAAGCCATCTTCCACATGGGGATTTTTATCTCCTGTTTTAGGAGGAAAGGGAGTGATAAGAATGCCCTTCTCACAGGATGCTTTTCAAGTGCCTGTAGCTTAAAACAATACAAAGGTATTCTGTGATTTGTCACAATCTTTTACATTCCTAGAATTTGACTTTATTGGTCAGTAAGGGTTCTTGCTACAGCTGCATTCTCTAAGTTCAGCTAAAAATGATTTTTCTGCCTATGCTCATTGGGCCTGGCGTGATATTCAGTAAAAGCAGACAAGTGATATGCACAAGACATTCCTGCCTTGCATGCCCTTAGTAGACATAATTTGTAATGCTAAATCAGTTCAGTTCAGTTGCTCAGTCGAGTCTGACTCTTTGCGACCCCATGGACTGTAGCACACCAGGCTTCCCTGTCCATCACCAACTCCCAGAGCTTACTCAAACTCATGTCCATAAATTCAGTGATGCCATCCAACCATCTCATCCTCTGTTGTCCCCTTCTCCTCCTGCCATCAATCTTTCGCAGCATCAGGGTCTTTTCCAATGAGTCAGTTCTTCGCATCAAGTAGCCAAAGTATTGAAACTTCAGCTTCAGCATCAGTCCTTCCAGTGAATATTCAGGATTGATTTCCTTTAGGATGGACTGGTTTGAGAGCCCAGGGACTCTCAGAAGTCTTCTCCAACACCACAGTTTTAAAGCATCGATTCTTTGGTGCTCAGCTTTCTTTATGGTTCAACTCTCACATCCATACATGACTACTCGAAAAACCATGGCTTTGACTAGACAGACCTTTGTTGACAAAGTAATGTCTTTGCTTTTTCATATGCTGTTTAGGTTCATTGCAGCTTTTCTTCCAAGGAGAAAGCATCTTTTAATGGCTGCAGTCACCATCTGCAGTGATTTTGAAGCCCAAGAAAATAAAGTCTGTCACTGTTTCCATTGTTTCTCCATCTACTTGCCGTGAAGTGATGGGACTGGATGCCATGATCTTAGTTTTTTGAATGTTGAGTTTTAAGCCTGCTTTTTCACTTTCCTGTTTCATTTTTATCAAGAGGTTCTTTAGTTCCTCTTTGCTTTCTGCCTTAAGGGTGGTATCATCTGCATATCTGAGGTTATTGATATTACTGAGGTAATGCTAAATGACATTAATTTCTTTATTCTTTTGTGTTCCCATGCATTCATTTATTCACTTATTCAACAACTATTTTTGAAAAATCTGCTATGTGCCTGCTATCTTCCTGAGTCTCTCCTAATTTTTTCAAACCAGTTGTATTGGAATTGGTACTTGTGCACGTTTACCTTCCTAAGCCTGTGTATTTATGTGTGAGTGGGCTTGTGTGATATTTTTCACAAATCCGCGGATGAGGATGATACTTATCTCTTAGAATGAACTAAGTATCAGGTCTTGTTTCTCTGTGATTTGGAAAGTATGTTTGTTGACTCATAGAAATATTATTCAGAGTATTTGTTTAGGTCATACTTCTTTTTGGTGAATGAGGTATTTCTTAATAACTTTCTCAATTTCCTTCTCCATCAGTGTTTTCATGTTTCTTGTATTTTGTTTTGCCAACTTTTTATTTTGTATTTTATATTGTCTGTTTGGCTAAACAATTCAAATTGATTATCCTAAGTTGTGACTGCAATGATTTATATTTTAAAATACATTATATCAGTTTTAAAATCACCAGTCTTTTAATTTTATTGACTAATACCTTTTATTTATTATATTTACAAGGGTTTTAATGTCTTATACTCTTTTCAGAGAATGAACATTTAAATTTTCTATTTTTTAGTTTATATCTGTCATTTTTTATATTTCCTCTTATGTTGACATTCTTCATAAGATTTTAAATCAAGTGCTTAGTTCACTTATTTCTGATTTCTAAAATAAAAATCACATAGATCTATACCTTTCCCTCTGAGCCTTGGTTTATCCACACTCTCACTTTTAATAGGTGGTGTTTTCACTTTTTATAGTACTTCAGAAATTATGATCATGTTTTTAATTTTCAACTTGACCCTGTTGCTTGGGAGAATTTTTTTTGTTGTTGCTAGAAGTTGTCAGCCATGTATTTGTTTATTGTTATTATAAATTTTTGCTTGCATATAATTTTAAACTTACAGAAAATTTGAAAACCAGATTAACTTTTAGCTAGATTCACCATTTGTTTGGACGGAGAGAATTGATGCTTTTGAACTGTGGTGTTGGAGAAGACTCTTGAGAGTCCTTTGGACTGCAAGGAGATCCAACCAGTCTATCCTAAAGGAAATCAGTCCTGAATATTCATTGGAGGGACTGATGCTGAAGCTGAAACTCCAATACTTTGGCCACTTCATGTGAAGAGTTGACTCATTGGAAAAGACCCTGATGCTGGGAGGGATTGGGAGCAGGAGGAGAAGGGGACGACAGAGGATGAGATGGCTAGATGGCATCACCGACTCGATGGACATGAGTTTGAGTAAAACTCCGGGAGTTTGTGATGGACAGGGAGGCCTGGCGTGCTGTGATTCATGGGGTCATAAAGAGTCGACACGACTGAGCGACTGAACCGAACTGACCATTTGTTTATATTTTGCTTGTTTCTATTTTGTTCTGATCACTTTATAATTCATTCTCTATAAATGAATTCTTTTTCTGAACCACTTGAGAATAAGTTGCAGATGAAATATATATACCTAAATACTTCAATGTCTATTTCCTGGGGCAGACATTTTCTCTTATAAAACCAAGGAAATTTAATGGTTAAGAAAATTGGAAAATTTCATATTGATACAATATGATTTTCTAATTCTGTAGTCCATAATTGTCAGTTATCACAATGTTGTATTTTATATATACTATAGTTATAATAAATAGAAATACTACATATATTATAAAATATGAATAATAAATAGAAACAAATGTATATCATCTATATTTAAATTTATAATTTATTTTATTTGCTATATATAATATATATTATATATATATATATAGAGAGAGAGAGAGAGAGAGAAATTGAGAGATAATAATGAAGGTGATAGTGGCAACAACTGAAGTAGCTATATACTTACAGAAACTGCTCCAGATAGGGCACTTAATATATGAGTATTTATTTTCTTCTTGTAGTATGATCTAAAGAAGTTCATATTTATTACTGTCTTATTATGAAGTTAGTATTCATTCAGAGTAGAAAAATAATGCAAAATAACAACAATCACTCAAATTTCAGAGCCTAGAGATAACCATCACTAGTATTTAGATGTATATATTCTAGACATGTGCTTTCAATCAGCAAAATTTCTGGATTTTTTTCTTGTTAAATAAAATATAAGTACATTAAAATATGGTATCATATTGTGTGATATATAGTTTTAGTCTTCATATAAACTTAGTATTTTATTATTTTACATACTTTATAGCTAATGTTCATAACAACTTTGCAAAGTAGAGCCACATTTTCAGATGAAGAGTCCAAGGTTCAGAGAGGTTCAATAAATTGCTTAGGTCACACAGCAGTAAGGGATGGAATTATAATCCAAGTCCTGCACTGTTTGCCTCCAAGGCTATAGAGTAGATCACTATTTTGCCCAAAGCTCCTTTCTTGATTTTACTTATATCATTAACATTGAGTTTTATTGCATTGTGGGGAGAAAATATATTGATATAATTTTCCTTGTGGCTTCCCTGGTGGCTCAGGGGTAGAGAATCTCCCTGCCAATGCAGGAGATGTAGGTTCGATCCCTGGTTCAGGACCATCCCCTGGAGGAGGAAATGCAACTCACCCTAGTATTCTTGCCTGGGGAAATCCTATGGACAGAGGAGCCCAGTGGGCTACAGTCCATGAGATTGTAAAAGATTCAGATGTGACTTAGTGACTAAACAACAATAACAAAAATGTTCTATATAAATTTTCTCTTGATTTAGTTTTGGGGCCTTATTTGAGAGTTAGTATATATCTACTAATGCCCAATACATTGAAAAAATATATAGTCTATGTTGTTATTGAGTTTAATATAAATCTATTTGTTCTGACACGTTCATTGTGTAGTATTTATCTCTTCTCTTTGCATTTCTAGCTTTGGTAATCCATGTCTTCACTGTGGGTTTTATATTTTTTATTATAATCAGAAGCCTCCAAGCATCCTCCCTCTACCTTTTTGGCTTCAAAATCTCTTTTGTATGATATCAACTTTACCAATTGTTTTCTTTTAGTTATATAGTTTCCTTGATAATACTTTTTTTATTTTTAGCATTCTGCATCTTTTTGTTATATATCATCTTTAAACAGCAAGCATATTGTTGGGTCTTGTTTTAATCCATAGGAATTTTTTTTTTTTTTTTGAGAAGTGAATGGCCTAGTTATATGGAGTCCTCTGGGATGCAGGTAACTGATATGAGATGGGCTTGCAGCTATGAGCTGTGGACTTTTGCAAGTTACTTAATGATGCTGGAAGGAGCTACCTGTTTCCCTGTCTGTAAAACTATGTTAATTAAGAGTGCTAACCTCATGGAGTTGTTGTAAAGAGTAAATAAGATGAAGAAAATTCAGGAATAGAAATATATTAAAGCATATTAAATTATTATATGTAGAATGTAGTTGTCATTATCTGCTATTATAGACATCATGCCTGGAAATATCATTCAAAGCAAGTTTCTTGGCAATAGCACATAAAGCAAGTTCTTAAAACAAAGATCTATGTTCAGAATGGGAGTAATCAGCTCCATCCTTTTCTCTAACTATGTTCAAACTTCTCTCTGAGATAACAGGAGTAACTTACAATGAAGTGGCTGAGCAGCAGTGGTCCAGCGCCCCTGACGGGTTCCCAGTTTTCAGTTCAATTGTCCGTCTCTGCTTCTGGCTGCACTGTGGAGTTTCACAACTTAAGTTCAGCCCTGTCAGGAACCTCTGCCTTGCTTTGCGTTTAATTAAGCAAATGTTTAAGTTGTACAAATACATTATTTGCTCCCATAATGGGTATTGAAGCTGCAGGCCTAGCTGGCCTGGCTGTTTTCATCAGACATGGAAAAACTGAAACTAAGGAAAAGAAACGAACCAAGTCAGGCTGGGTTTTCTACTTCCTGGATCGTGTAACTTGTACTACGCCCAATGAAAGCCATCTGGTGGGCACCCAGGCATGAGGACCGATTATCAGCCTGTGGTTCTCCTTCTAGCTGTGGTCCAACCCCTGCACAACTGAAACCTCTGCATCAGTTACAGTTGTTAGAGACTGAAACTGAATTCTTATTTACTTCTGCTCCTAACGATAAAAGAAGGACAGGGACAAAAGTGAAGGAAGTCTGAGGTTTTAACTACAGCCCATTTTTAACTTTCCAAAATGGTCTTGGTATTTTCAGATCCAGATAACCTTAAATCAGACAATGCAGTATTACCAAACTGAGAAATAAATATCCTATAATATTATAAACTGATAAACTCCAGAAAACCTCAATCTATTTTTAGTTTCAGTAGCTTCAAGTCTCTGCTGGCTTCTGTTTGATCAGTCAGAGGGAGATATGGATCCACTTCCTACCTGATACAACAGAGCAATTTTCTTAACCTCCTCTGATAATAATAATCATCTCATCTCTTTTAAACACAGTTTCCAAGTCCCTCCCGGGAGATTCTGATTCAGTCCCTCTGGGATGGTGCATCAGATTTGTGTTTTTTATTTGAGAAAAGCTTGAGAAAAATCAGAGTAGCGGGAATAGTCTGTTCTTAGACAACTCTGAGCTGAAATCCTAGATCTTTCACTTCCTAGTTATGTGGCCTTGCACAAATTACTTAACCTTCCTTAATCTCATCTGAAAAAAAAAGTAGAAATAAAAGCATCACCTTGAAGAGTTGTTGAGAGGATTAAAGAAACTTAAGCCCTTTATAGTATTCACTTTTCTACATTCTGCTTAATCATTTCTTCTTGGGTTAGTTTGCAGATTGTGAAAAAGCACAGTGGTTTGATATATATGCATATATGTGTGTGTGTGTGTGTGTGTGTATATGTGTGTACATATATATAGTGTATGTACATATATTTATATATACTGTGTATATATATACATATTTTACTTATCTTTTCAATTTGTTCATCAGATACTTGTAAAGCTTTTGTTTATTTATTGGCTGAACTGCACGGCTTGCAGGATCTCAGTTCCCTGACCAGGGATTGAACCTGGGTCACATCAGTGAAAGCCTTGAATTCTAACCACTGGACCACCAAGGAACTCTGTGTAAAACTTTTATTGTGCTCAAGAAACTGGGGTTCCTGGTACCCACTAAATACCTTCTTGATAGTATGATGTGTCAACATAGCCCACCCCCAGCTTTTGAAGGGACTGCCAAATTTCTTGTGTGTGTGACTTTTCTGTGGCAGGCTCCTAATTATTCAGGGGTCCCCTGTGTTTAGGAGTGTCATGATCTTATCCCTCCTTTGTACCAGAAATTCCAGTTTTCTTGAATCCAATCATATATGTATGTATATATATACATGTATGTATATATATACATGTATGTGTATATATATACACACACACATGTGTATGTGAATATACATGTATATTTCTTTCTGTAGTTGAGGCAATTTGCCCCAGCTTTACTGAAATATTATTGATATAAGTATGTCTAATGTGTACAGTGTCATGATTAAAGATATATATACATTGTAAACCCTGGTGACTCAGAGGGTAAAGAATCTGCCTGCAATAAAGGATATGCAGGTTCGATTCCTGGGTCAGGAAGATCCCCTGGAATAGGGAATAGCAACCCACTCCAGTATTCTTCCTGGGAGAATTCCATGGACAGAGGAGCCTGGCGGATTATAGTCCATGGTTGGCAAAGAGTTGGATATGACTGAGCGACTAACACACACACATTGCAAAACAATGACAACAATAAGTTTAGTCTCCATGCGTGCATGCTCAGTTCCTTATTTGTGTCCAACTCTTTCCACCCAGTGGACTGTAGCCCACCAGGCTAGATTTTCCAGGCAAGAAAACTAGAGTGGGTTGCCATTTCCTTCTCCGGGGGATCTGATTTTCCCGATCCAGGGATTGAAACCACGTCTCTTTCATTGGCAGGCAGAGTCTTTACCACTATGCCACCTGGGAAGCCCCAACATCTTTGTCTCTTGACATAACTATGATATATATTTTTTCCTTGTGTGGTGATAACGTTAAGATCTACTTTCTTAAAAACTTTCAATATAGTCACCATGCTGTACATTAGATCCCCAGACCTTATTTATCCTTTAGCCAGGATTTTTGCACCCTTTGACCAACATCTAAAAATATGAATGCTTCACAAATCTGCATTCTTGAGCAAGGGCCATGCTAATCTTCTCTGTATCATTCCAATTTTAGTATATGTGCGTATGTACATATATTTTTCCTTCAACAGAAAATATACATTTAAATTATTCCATTTGATTTTTGCACAGAATATGTTCTAGGTGCTTTGCATTGACAATTTCCTCTTCCTGGTCAGAAAAACCTTTGTACTTTTTTCTCCCATCCTAATAGCAAGAAATCCAATGGATTTCTGGAGAATACATTTATATTTCCTTTATATTTAGTTTTCTTCAAAAGAATTAAGACACAAGGTGGGAAAAATAAGGTGAGCTCATGATTGAAATTGCACATCAAATACATGTTGTACTGTTCTTTTCCCTTCCTGGTCATGGACCAGGTATTTGTGCTAAACTCTTAAGCAGTCATTGCAAACCCTCTACAGACAGAAAATGGAAGGGATGATCCTCAAGCCAGTTATTAGGATGATCGTCTATATAAGCTTTGAACACCGTTTTAAGTTTTCCACTAGCTTAAGACTTTATGTCCTAATTAATATCAGGATCATTAAGAACCTACATAAGAGTCATGAAATATTACAGAAAACTAGTGCTTTCCAATATCCCAGCCAAATATAAAATGAATCAGGGGATAAGGAAATCTCCTGCTGTAGAATTGATGTTAGCTAGATGGAAGAGTTGGACCAGGGATCAGCCAGTCCCCTCGTCCAAAAGTCATCACCATAGCAATGCTAGTGATGGCTGCTCTACTCCTATCAGCAATGACACCCTTAAGAGGCACCAGTAAAGAGAGGAGCCTATTCTATTTGGGGGCTAGGCTCCTGGTAAGAGAAATTCATGTTATTTTTATGCCAAATCACTAGGAAAAATAAACAGCCTCTTTCATGTTAACCTTTCAAACCGAAATCTACAAAGTAAAGGCAAATGTCCAGATGCACAGCCTGGCTGAGGTCAGGTGACTGTCTCTTGTGTAGGAAACGTGTAACTTTCTTAGATTTGCCTTTTAGTCCTGTTTCTTCCTAGTAATAGAGCTGTAGAGAACCTTCAACAAGAAAAGCCCAGAAGAGGATAGTTGCTTTTGAAGTCACTACTCTTGTCTGCCTTATTCATTTCAAACAGAGGTACTTCTCAAAGAGATGAAGGCCTGTGTACAAACAACAATGCCCATTACATTCTCTTGCCACCAGCTGTGATGTGGTGGCTTTTGATTCTACAAAGAAGCTGCCTTGTTTCAGAAACTGATTGATGGTTCTTCCGAATGAAGGAGGCAATGAGAACAAACGAGCAGGACCCTTAGCAGGGCAAGGTACTTCAAGAGAGTGGGCTTGAAATCACTTAAAATAAAAGGTAAACACAAGCCTCTATGAAAGTAGAGCATTCTGTAAGGCATTGAGCTGTTCCTAGTTGATAATTGGCAGTTCTTAATGATCTCCTTGTGTTTGTGCACATAACCTCTCTGTGGAGACATCTGACTTGGGGTTTTATGCTTTTCAGTGGAGGAAAAAAATTAAATCCAAATAGATGTCATAAGACAGAGAAACCTAATTGAAATAAAAAACATAGGCAGCCTGAGTTGGATTTAAGGCAGTGAAACAGAAAACAATGCATTGAAAAAGCTTGTAATGAAGCATTTCTGTAGGAGAGAGGGCAAGCAATTTCTCTTTAGAAGGACATGGAAAGGTCTTCAAAGGCTCATTACGAACACCACAGGCAGTGTTGGAACCTGCTCTATGTGAATTCTGAGAGATGGGCCTCTTTGTTCCATCAACTTTTGTCTTTCTCTTTTTCCTAATAGAAACAAACCAGTTCAAAAGAGACATTAGAGACATCTAGCCACACTCTTTTTATCATAAGAAACTATCACACTCCCTGTTGGTCAGCATTCTTCATGAGTCTGTGTTGGGGGCACAGTGTTGGCTGAGGAGCAGGTGGTGGGAGGTTGTGAGCGTTGGAGAGGTGGGGGAAGTTAAAGCAGGAATCCTTGTCCTGGTCAGTGGTTCTTACACACCATGTTCTCATAAAAAGAAAAAATAATGTCCATCAGCTAGATAGTATTCCACTATGTAACTAAATCAGGATGTCTCGGTTTCACAGAGAAAAAGTTAATCAAATCAGACACTTGGTTGTAAACCCAGCAGCCATTCTCTTCTTTCATTTTGTAAGAAATATTTATTTATTTATTTGTTTGGCTGCACCAGGTCTTAGTTATGACAGCTCAGATCTTTAGTTGTGGCATGTGAACTCTTAGTTGTACCTTGTGAGATCTAGTTCTCTGACCAGGGATTGAACCTGTACACCATTGAACTGCATTGGGAGTACTGAGTCTTAGCCACTGGACCACCAGCGAAGTCCCTATTTTCTTTATTTTTTTTGCCTGTAGAGCCCCAGTTTTGATTGGGAGTGCTTTTGCCTTTATCATGATTCAGGGAAGGGTGAACCTACCCCAAATCCCAAGAATAAATACGGATTTTTGCTTTTTCAATGATGACCAAGCTAGGCAGAATTTTGAGATGGCTCTCATGATCTTCACCCTCTGGTGTTACTCCAGTGATCATGACAAAAGGCAGATCACCTGGATGGGCCTAATCTGACATAGGAGCCCTTTAAAAGCACAGAATTGTCTTCAGCAGCTGGTAGAAAGAAGTGTCGGAGAGACTGGAAGCATGAGAAGGATTCAGTGCACTGTTACTGGTGTTGGAGGTGGAGAGGGCCATGTGTAAGGATGGAGACCTGCCTTTGGAGTTGAGAGCAATCCCTGGTGCACAGCCAGCAAGGCCTTGGAGACAATCCTACAGCTGCAAGGAACTGAATTCTGCCAACAATCTGAATGCATTGGAAGTGAATTCCTCCCAGTAACTCTAGATGAGAGCTCAGCCCAGGTAACACCTTGATTTTAGCCAAGTCCCTAAGCAGAGAACACTCTCAAGACTTCCCAGACTTCTGACCTATAGAGCTGTTAGACAATAAATGGGTATTGTTTTAAACTCTAAGCCCATGGTTATTTATAATGGAGCAATAGGAAGCTAATAAAGCAATCGACAGTATCAAGAAATTCACATTTCTGTTCAGGAGGCAGTAGTTTTCAGCTCTGACCCTAATTAGAAATCATCAAGTGACCTGTGGCAGAGACTGGTGATTATTCAACAGCCTCTCCCAGCTTTTGTCTTTGTGCCCACACCTCCCTGATAGCCCCATGAAAGTCACAAGTACCAGATTCTTCCCTTCCCCCTACCTATCCTGCTGGATAGTCATGTGACCTGGCTCTGCCTTCAGATACAGTCCTATGAGAATATGAGGTTAGAGCTGTAGCAGCCATTTTGTAGCCTTGAAGTGAGAAGCCTAAGGATGGTAAAGTGGAGAGAAGGAAAGATCTTGATTCTTTCCATGCAATTTTATTTATTTATTTTATGACAATTTTGAGTTAAGATGTCAACTCTGGAAATTGTGTACTTTAAGATCTGTGGTTATATAAGATAATTTTCTTTTATTGATTAAGTCACTCTTATTTTGGTTTTCCATTGCTTGAAGCTGAGCATATCATTACATATGCTTCCTACTCTAAAAAGTGTGGTAGACAGAGTGCAGAGACCTCTGAGGTACAGTGCGTGTAGAGGTCGTGGATCAGGCTTTTGGCTCAGATAGGAAAGGGTATCTCAGGGCATGAAGTAAAAGCAAATATTCCCTGAGAATTTTCCCCAATGCAGAAAAGTGGCACTTCCCCAGTGGCACTAGTCATATGGACTTGGACCATTCAACTAATTTTGGCAAACCTTAGTTTACTCATCTTCAAAGTGAGGATTAATGCCTATGTCACTTGGTTTTATGAAGATCAGATTTGACTGTGTATGTGAACTTGTTTCGGAAATTTAAAAGGAAGCTCTGGTGTAATGTCAAAGCCTCACTTGGTGCCTGGCACATAGTATTGATATGTATGCTCAATGAATATTTATTGGATGGATATGCTGTGCCTGTTTGTCCACATCAGGGTCGTTTGCACTGGACTATGAACTTGGGGTTGCACTGCTGTCTAATTGCTCCTAATAGCGCCTATTCCAGGGGAAGCTTAAAGGAAGGTTTTACTATGTGTTTTCTTCTTAGCACTGATGTATTAGGTACTGCAGCCTGGATGGAGAATTCAGCTTTTGTTTTCTATGTATTTTCCACTAAATATGCTGTGACGAGGTGTCTGTTTTCATCAAGGATGCTGTCAATTATTCCTCTCCCTTTCCGACTTTCTCTATGATTTAGGGTGTGAAGACATCTGTTGGCTTTAACCTATCACTGTTGTGTGAGATGCTTTGGCTCTAATCAACAGAGCTGTGTCCAAGGCAGGCTGGCCCCCTGTGAACTCCCAGGCTGCTGAATCAGTCATCCGCCAGGTGACAGCTGGTGCCTTTAAGACATTGTGGAGCCAAAGAAGACAGTTACACCTGGCCCTATAAGAGCTTCCCTACGCCAGACAAACCAGGAACCTGTTTGTTTCCTTCAAGCTTGCCCGCTGTAGCATCAGCCACTTTTGCAGGTCCTCATCCATGGTTCATTTTCATGCATCCACTTGTGGATCTCATTGACCCTTGACCTCCCTGAGATGGACTCCTGGAACCATGGCTTGCTGCTGATTCTCTGACACGTTGTGTTCAGTCACTAAGTTGTGTCTGACCCTTTGCGACACCATGGACTGAAGCATGCCAGGCTTTCCTGTCCTTCGTTATCTCCCAGAGTTTGCTCAAATTCATGTCCATTGAGTCGGTGATGCTATTGAACCGTCTCATTCTCTGCCACCATGCTTTTGTTTGCTGTGCTTTGTGCTCCACTGCATATGAAACACACAGAAATGGTGCTGAGGGCAGACAGGCTGGCATCTGAGAAAGATGCTTTCAGGTTGCTCCCCAAAAGGAACTATATTGGAGTAAGGCAGCAGAGAAGATTCTCTACAGAGTCTAGAGACTCTGAAGTCTAGATGACTTAACAAGTGACAGAGAGAAGTTGAACATAATATTTATGTACCAAGACAGATGGTGTAGCACTGATGATACAGGATGTTGGGGGGGGAGGGGGAGGGGATGGGTCAATGACAGGATTGTGCAGCCAAGATGAAGGGAGGTAAAGAAGAACACGTTGATCTTGAGGAGCAAAACCACAAGCTGGAAGCAGTGGGGCTGAGAGTGAAGAATGGACACCCAGGTCAGAAGATGGCCACTCCATCTCTTACTCCTCCTGCGAACCAGGAACCTTGTGTGCCTCAGTCTCCTCACCTGTCAAGGGAGACCCTGGCCTCTCTGGCCTCACTGGATCACTGTACATTTTTGATGATCTAAAGCAAACATGGTCATAGTATAGACAATATTATAGAAACACGGTGCACATTCTGTTCTTTGGTTTATTCTGTGCTTTGATATAAAACAGGAGCAAGGTGTTTCCCAGGCTCTCCATTGTTACTTCTAAAGTTGTCACCTCCTCCCCCGAGGCCTTGGGGAGAGTAATGGGCGTGGCCTTGAAGGGGCCATTCCTTAGGCGACAGCAAGAAGGTGACAGCTCCTGGCAGGGGATCAAAAGGCATCCTCACATCAACAGGCGGCTCAGAAGTTCAGTCGTGAAATGTATTCAGCTTCTGAGGAATTGGGTTACAGACAGATGGTCTTACTCTACAGGCACAGGTCATTCTGGGAAAAAGTGAGCAGTGAGGCAAATTGGTTTGAAAATAGGTCAACATCTCCTACATTCTTAGAGTTGGGAGGAAACCTAGAAGGTGCCTGATGAATGGCTGCTTGGGGCCTGAAGGAACAAAGTCTCCCTGCCCCCAGTGTTTACATGCGCTTGTGCACTTTGTCACATGATGTTTATCAATGTTTGTTTCTCACTGTCTCTCTCTCTCCTTCTCCCTTTAGAAATGATATTTCTGGATCTCCTCATTTGTTTCTTGCTAGCCACTCTTTTTTTATTCTTATCATTATTTTGTTAAAAAATTTTTAATTGAAGTATAGTTTTTGTTTTTTTTAAACGTTTATTGACCTTGCTGGGTCCTAGTTGTGGCATGGAGGATCTTCAGTTTTTGTTGCAGCCAGATCTTTAGTTGCAGCATGTGAACTGTTAGTTACGGCATTTGGGATCGAGTTCCCTGACCAGGGATTGAACCTAGGCCCTGTGCATTAGGAGCAAGAGTCTTAGCCACTGGACCACCAGGGAAGTCCCTAGCTACTCTCTTTTTAGATGGATTCAAGTTTTCTGAATTTAACTTTTAATTAAAACTTTTATTTTGCAATAACTATAAGAAATAATACAAAGAAATCTCATGTGCCTTTTACCTGGTTTCCCCTCATGCCCTACATCTAGTAAATATTTGCTGAACAAGTGTATTGACTTCCACAAACACAAACGTGACAAATTTGGGCTGTGCTGTGCTGGGTACTGTGGGGTAATGAGAAGGAGCTGTGGCAGGAAATGCTCCTGCCCCCATGCTCCATGCCCGACTCAAGCATGGCTTGGTTCACCTTCTTTTCTCTCTGACCTTACCCTCTGGGGTGCCCAGGTCCTATGGGCATCAGCCCCAGTGGGACCACTTGGAGCTTTTCCATCACAAGTCTATTCCAGAGACGAGCTAGAGTGTGTGAACCCTCTCTACCCATCCCCTACCCACTCATATACACATGCCTTTCCTAAAGAAAAGTCATTTTTGTAGCTGTCAGAATTGGACTAGAACTGTTGAAGTATTCAAAACCACCTCTAGTCAGTCACAGTTCTATTTTTCCAGGGTTGGTGTAAAAATATCATTACTTTTTCATCAAAATTGAAAATAACAGCAAAAGAGAACCTGAGAACTAGGTGAGGTTGGGCAAAAGGCAGCAATGACTGAGAGATAACAAGCAACATATTTTAATACTGTGGACAGCAGCTCATGTAGGCACACACCCTACTTCCTGCCCCCCCCCCCCACCCAATCTCCACCCCCACCCCATGCTTCATTCTCATCCCTGCTGTACAAAGCTCAGTTGGGTTTCTCCCATGGACACTGTGCAAAAGGCTGTTCCCCACGAGCCCAGATGGCTGCCTTTATGATGGCTCCATGATGCCTCATTACCCATATTATGTAGTAGTATGTGCATCTCATGTTAAATTAACGGTATTGACTGTGCTGGGGTAATGGATTGGCTAGTTACTCTCTTTCTGAGCGGTTACTCAAGCTTACCATCTGGCGAATCTAATAACCAGGTGGTGAACCTAAATAACCTCACTTTGGTGGGGGTAGAAGCGACCCCAGTTGCTTCTGTTCTTGCCATCTGCAGCCTCCTTCTTTTGGGTCGAGATGTCCAAAGAATCAGTCATGCTATTTCTTAATGGAGTAGCCATTTGTTATCAGAGACCCTCCCACTTCACTTATGCAGAACTCCACTCTCCAGTTTCTTCACCAGTTTAGAATACACGCAGGAACCAGGAGTCAAGCCAGAAAAGGCTTTGTGCAGCTGAGATGACAAGGACGCTCATGTACTAAGGCTCATAGGCCTCCCTCATAAAAGCGCTTCCTTGAGCCTTTACTCTTATTTACTCTCAGTGATATGAACGGGAGTTCATCTCATTTCCAAGGACTCAGTATATTGGAGGCTGCAGAGGTGAGGATAGGAGAAGGTATGGAACAGACACATACTTTGACAGATAATGAAGAATACTGAAAAAGCTGAAAGGATTAAAAGCAGATGTAAGAAGTAAAAGTACAGCAAACTGGGGTTGTTTGGTAAGGCTCAAAGTATGCTCCAGCTCTGCATGGCTCAGATGGTAAAGAAACTGCCTGCAATGCAGGAGTCCTGGGTTTGATCCCTGGGTCGGGAAGATCCCCTGGAGAAAGAATGGCTACCCACCCCAGGGTTCTTGCATGGAGAATCCCATGGACAGAGGCTATAGTCCATGGGGTCACAAAGTGTCAGACACAACTGAGCGATTAATACTTTCATTCACAAATTATGCTTCAGCCCTGGAATACTACCCAAGAACACTACAGTAAAATAATGCAGTCTGTAAGTTGACAGCACTGTTAATTACGATTGGTAGATAGCATTTTAGGGGCTGGGACCCATGTCATACATATGGCCTCTCTAAATGGTTAACATTAAAAGGTTGCACACACAGAAGATTATAAACTCAGCTCTGAGAAAAATCATGTGTCTATGAGTTAAGTGAATTAAAATATTACATCAGTTTTTTAAAAGACCAGTATTTTTAATCATAATTTATTGAAGAAAAATAATTTCATTTAGAAAACTACACAACCAAAAAGAAGGAAATAAGTTATAGCTATAATCTCCACTTCCAAGATATAATTAGTGTTAATTTTTGTTTGCTCTCGTTTTCTGTCCACATATATTTGTATATTTGTATCCATTTATCTCTCTGTCATTGCCTGCCTATCTATTAACTAGTTGAAGTTAATACTTAAGAAAATATAAGTTAATACTTAAGAAATTGAATTACACCATTTTATAACTAGTATTTACCCCTGCTTAATGCACAAGTAAGAAGCTTTTCATGTTAATGAGTAAATTTCTTTAGTATCATTTCTTTTTTTAAAAAAATATTTAATGTATTTATTTGAGTGCACCAGGTCTTAATTGTGGCTGCACAGAGTAGGGCAGAGAGCAGGTTCTGTTAGGAAGGAGGAAGCTGGCATGAGTGAATGTCACTTTCTGATTTCCCTTGACTTCACCAGGGTTTAGAGGAGCCCCTGCGCTTGCATCCTTGTAAATATTGCCCCAGCTTAATAAAAAGGGTGCTTCAAAATAAAATCACTTTGAACATTCGAGAAAGGGGTTTTAATGTGAATATAAAAAACAAACAAGAAAAGCTGTCACACTAAAATACCTCCTTACATGATGAAGTAAAAGAGAGAAAAGAAGTATCACCCATGCACCAAGGAACCTTTAACAATCTCATCATCTTCCCTCCCAGCGTAGTCTCCCCCATTCCTACTCATTTTCTAGACTTCAAACAGGATTGAAATGACATGGTAGCAAATGGTAACTGCTTGCTCCTTAAGTCTTCAGCTCTAACGTGCGTCACCCGGAGATGTTAAAATGGAGACTCCCATTCACTGGATCTGGGGTAGGGCCTGAGAGTCTGCACGTCTAATGAGCTCCCAGGTGATGCTGATGCGGCTATGTTGCAGGAAGGGGCACCCTTTCCAGAGCCCAAGAGTGGGGTCTTCTAATATTTGGAAATGAATTGTCCAAAGAGACACACCTGTTGACAAACAAGAGACTACTGGGAAGGGGTGCCTGGGTGGAGAGCAGCAGGCTAAGAGAACCCAGGAGGACTGCTCTGCCAGTGGCTCATAGCATCAGGTTTCATTGTGATGGGATTAGTTTCCAGGTTGTCTCTGATCAGTCATTCTGACTCAAGATTCTTCTTGGTAGTGTGCACATCACTCAGCCAAGATGGATTCAGTGAGGAGGATTCTGGGAGGTTGGCAGGACATATGGACTGGCATTTCCTCTTTCTTTTAAGCTTTCCTGAATTCTTCCAGTTGGTGGTAGCTTGTTAATTCCCTGTTCCTTACCAGCCCCATCCTGTTGTAAGAGAACTCATGCTTGTGGTTACAACTGGGCCTGGTCAGGGTGGGTGGTTTCAGTCAGTGGTTCTTGTCACATCTGCACTGAGACCCACATTGAATCAGGGGGATTTAGAGCACAGCAGAATCCTTGGAGGGCTTGTTAACACCCAGCTTGCTGGGCCCTGACACCAGACTGTTTGATTTAGTAAGTTTGGGCTGAGGCCCAAGAATCTACCTTTCTAACCAGTTCCTCCAGAGTGATGCTGAGGCTGCAGGTCTGGGGAACATTCTGATTACCACTAACTTAGATGGATGCTTTTGAACTGTGGTGTAGGAAAAGACTCTTGAGAGTCCTTTGGACTGCAAGGAGATCTAACCAGTCCATCCTAAAGGAAATCAGTCCTGAATACTCATTGGAAGGACTGATGCTGAAGCTGAAACTCCAATACTTTGGCCACCTGATTTGAAGAACTGACTCATTCGAAAAGACCCTCATGCTGAGAAAGATTGAAGGCAGGAGGAGAAGGGGACGACAGAGAATGAGGTGGTTGGATGGCATCACTGGCTCAATGGACATGAGTTTGAGTAAACTCCAGGAGTTGGTGATGGACAGGGAGGCCTGGCATGCTGCAGTCCATGGGGTCGCAAATAGTCGAACATGGCTAAGCGACTTAACTGAACTAGACAGTCATCACTGGGACCATGTGACTAGCTTTGCACCCAGAGGTCCACTTGGTCCTGCGTAAGCTCAGCAAGTTACTTAACCTCTGAACCTCAGTTTCCTAGTCTATAAATCAGAGATGATAACGCCTCCTACCTTAGCCAGCTTTTCTGGTGCTCTGTGCCTGTACTGTATAATGCCTATGATCATAACTTGCCCTTCCTTTCAACTAGGTAGAATTGAAATGTGCACATTTGCTGCTCTTCAGACAATCTTTTGGGAAGCAAGTTATTCCTCTCCCCTGGCGTTTTCAGAGAAGCTCTCTTCTTTCACTTGTTGTTCCCTGGAATGCAGAAACCTCCCCAGATACACATTTTTCACTGTGCTGTTGATTCCTCATTAATTGTGGGGATGCTGGGCAATTCCAGCCTTTAACCTGGATGCCCCGAAAGTCCTTATAAATAAAGGATGCAGCAAAACCTAATGAGAACAGCATCATCTCAGGCTGCAGCAACAAGAGCTGTCTCCCTCCACTTCCCAGGAGGGCCCGCTCTCTGAAATCTCAGTCTGTTCTGGCTAGCATGATCAGAAAGAGCAGTGCCCAGCATCCCAGGCAGCACTCAGCGTGAGTGCTTTAATCATATGCAAGGCTGAAGAAAGTCAGGAAGCAAGCAGACCCCTGCAGACAGGCTTTTTACCTGCTTACTCCTGCAGGCTAGGGATGCAGCTCAGTGACTGGAAGACATTTTCAGGCAGAGCAGCCAGCACGGCCCAGAGATCACAGGCAGTGAGGTGTTGAGCAGTATCAGCTAAGGCCCCCTGTGGCCAGGGTGTGAGTGGTCTACAGAGCTGGGGCTCTCTGCAGCACCAGGTTATGACTTGCTGGGAGGGTCCCACAGATAAATAGAGGGAAGGCAACTGTATTAGGACAATTTTCATTACAAGTTATAGAAACCAACTGCCTTGCTTAAGCTGAAAGGAGCCCTTAGTTAAGGATCCCAAGGGCAAGTTGCAGCATCCTTGAGGAAGGGACTGAAGCAAAAAGGCATATAAACTCATTCTCTCCCCACTGACATTTTGTCCCCTATATGAGCTTCCTCTGCTTTTGCTATCCACTTGGGTGAACAGAAATGTTTACTGTAATAAATACTTACCCTACATATGAATGAGTTCCATTTTGAGAGTGTGTTTATACGTCCAAATTGTTCTTAAGTCCAACAAAGTAAGCCTATGTACCCAACTAACACAATCAGCTCTATAGTACTATACTGTAATAGGTTTCTAGTACTTATCACACAAATAACATGTGAACAAAAACAAAAGGTATAGAAAACATTTTTAATCTTACAGTACAGCACCTTGAAAAGTACAGTAGTACAGTAAAGCAGCTGGCATCTAGGGGCTGGCATTGAATGAACAGTCAAGAAGAGTTCCTGACTGGAGGAGGGAGAGGAGGCAAGAGTGGTAGAGTTGGAGGATAATCAGCCGTAGGAGATGGAGGGCAAGCTGCGGTTTCACTTAGGACTGACATTGATGGAACGCTCGTGCACATCTTTGAAAGTTCACAATTTGAAGGTTCACATGTCGGGGGCTTAACTGTATTCCAAAACACCCAAGCTGGCATGCTGACAGATTTTGGTTTTAGCCATCTCAAGAGATACTATTTCTTAGTCCCAGTTTCAGATGTCTGGCAAAGAGGCTCTGATTGGCCATCATGGATCAGGTGCTCAGCACTGGCCCAGTCAGATGCTGCCATGGTGGGGAGCAGACATATATTTTTCAAAGTGACTACTGGGGCCCTTGGTTGTGTGTCAAGGATGGACAGTGAAGGACTTCTGTATGAACAAGGTAGACTCTCCAAATGGACTGCTTCAGAAGAAGGGCAGAGCAACCTGCATTGTCGGCTTCCATCTGTGGTGCTCCGATTGAGGGGCTTCCCTAATGGCTCGTATGGTCAAGAATCCGCCTGCAGTGCAAAAGCCATAGGAGACTCAGGTTTGATCCCTGGATTGAGAAGATTCCCTGAAGGAGGAAATAGCAACCCACTCCAGTATTACTGCCTGGAGAATTCCAGGGACAGGGGAACCTGGCGGGCTACCATCCATGGGGTTGCACAGAGTTGGACATGACTGAAGCAGCTGAGCAGTGCTCTGAGTGAATCCTTATGTGCAATACCCGTCCTCTCTCAGCCAGCAGTGGAGGTGAACGCAAGCACAGGATTTGTGTTTGTAGGTCTGGGCTGAGAAGATGGGGATCTACCCACGGCAGCACAGGCGTGTGACCACTTTGGAAACACTGTTGAGCTCTACAAAGTGACATAATCCATAGATAACAATGAGATCAACCGGGATAACATCCCCTTAGAAGCTGAGAAAATAAACTACCAAGTAGTTTTTCCATAGAATATGAAGTGTGGTTTTTTAACATCAAACAGCAAGTTAATGAAAATCAAAATATAAAGAAACTTCACCCACCCATGATCTCATTCTGTTCTTTTTGTTCCCTCTTTCCTTCCAGCTTCTGTTCACATGCACACAGAATCTTATATAGCTTGAAAGAGTATAAACAACATTTTGTATTCCGTATTATGTAATGACTAGTTTCCACACTGCCTTGTCATCTTTTTAACTATCTTTGTTGATATGCCATCCTTCAAATTAAGTGTGATACATTTTACTTAGCACATAATTAAAGTCTGATTTAAAATCTGAGACTGTGAAGCTAGAAGGAGTCTTAGGAAATCATTGAGGCCCTCCCCAAAAAATGAACCTGGAGAGGAGACTGAGTTCCCCAAGGTTACAGGACTGGTTAATTTCCAGACCCAAGGCTAGATTTCATTCATTTTTCCAAACATATGTTTATAATTACTCACTTCATATCAGGTGGCAATGCATGGGTTTCATCTTCAGATCCTTTATCATCACCTTGCATGATCTAATTAACATGTGTTGGCCAGGAGCCATTTCTTATTTTTCTTAACAGAGGAAAGAGTGCTTTTTAAACTCACTGTCAGGAAAATAGCGGTTGTGGAGCTGAAAGGAGTAACAGAAATTTTAAATTGAACTGATTTCGTGACTGGTAGATAAGTCAGCATGCAAAGACATTTCTGTTTCCCAGGTTTGGCTTGCTTTCTCAACACCCCTTACAAACTCCACAGGGATTTTAAGATTTAAGTCTGGGTATAAGTTTATGCAAGCTGTTAGTCACCTTTCTAGATGAAAAGCACCACAGGATTATGCTTGAAAATGTTCCCTGCTTCAGTACAGATTCCTTTGGAGTAATTCAGCTATAGTATGATTTTGAGGGAGAAATGATTGAACAGATATATTTCAAAACACATTTGCATTTGAAAACAGGGGTTTATCAGCTAAAAGAACTATTCTTGAAAGGTACACATGCAGGGCAAATTTAGAACAAGCAGAACAATTTAGACATGATAGCTATGAATTGCCCAAAAGCTTAAAATACAGGGGGCTCTGATCATACAGAATCCTGGGCATGGATTGAATCATGAATATCTGGTGTTTTTCTTTGGAAAATGCATTGGAACAGGAAATCTTGTCACTGCTGTAACTTCACAGACCAATCCAAAACATTCTAGACATGTATCAGTGCAATTGTAAACACTCATTTGACCAGAAAAAAAAACAACAAAGCAGTGAAGAAGCCTAAGTTTTTGATACAGAGAAGGGGTGGGGTCTGGAGTCAGATTACTTGAGTTGGTGTCTTGTTCTGCCACTTAGTGCATATATGATCTTGACTGGGTCTCAGTTTGCTCATCTGCAGAATGGAGAGAATACTCTTTAATTCATAGAATTGTTGATTTGATTGTGCTAAATCATGTTTCGTAGTACCTCTCAAACTCACATGTCAACACAGATCAGTTGGGATCATGCTAAGATGCAGTAGGGACAGAGAAGCACAAGTATTGTCTGATCTCATTTATTTGTAGAGTCTGAAAAAGCCAAACTTATAGAGGCAGAATAGGCAGTGGTTGCCAGGTGCTGGAGGGCAGGGGAGATGGGGAGAAGTTGGGCAAATGGTACAAGCTTCCAGTAGTTATAAGAGGAGTAAGTTTGGGGAGCCAATTTCAGCATAGCGACTATAGTTAATGATTCTATATTGTGTACTTGAAAATTACTAAGAAAATTAATCTTAAATGTTCTCATCACAACAATAACAAAATTGTAATTATGGAACGTGAAGGCTATGTTAAATAACCTATTGTGGTAAACATATATATGAATATGTATATGGTAAACAATATATGCATCAAGTCATCACATTGTATGCCTTAAACTTACACAGTATTATATGTCTATTTATCTCAATAAAGCTGGAAAGAAAAAGGCAAGATAGAGGTGCAGTTGAGCTGCTAACTGGATTTCTAACAAGCTCCATTGATAGCTGCCTTGCTTGTCTCCTGGTGATGCTTGGAGCAGTGAGCATGCAAAGAGCCTGTTCCATGGGCAGCATTCAGCAGTGCTAGTTGTTATCCTTCAGGTGGATCTATCCTTCTCTTTCTTTCCTGCCGTTGCTCCTGCATACCCAGTCCTTTCATTTCTTTCCCTCTGTTCTTGAGACGTCTTCCAGAACTTTGTTCTAGCTAATCTTGTCAGGTTCGAGCAATTGACTGCATGGACATTTACAGTGTGTGTGTATGTGTGTATGTGAGCATATGTATGTGTGTGTGTGTATGAGGGAGGTGGCAGAGATGCTGAAATAGTCAGGCTCAGGTTTGGAAAAAGCAGTTCCATCTTGACCATGTCTTCCACAATGACTTACACTTGCTAATGGAAGGGAAGTCGGTCTTTCCTGAGTTATAAGGACCCTTGGAGCAATTAGTCAGTTTAAAGTTTAGGCTCACTTGGCAGAGCTTTCAGAGGGTGTCCCCTCCCTTCCCCAGCCCCCAATGCCTCTGAGCAAGGGAAGCATCCCATCCTCACATCCTGTAGGGAAAGACTCCTGGCCAGAACACTGTGCTTTTCTCCCAGCTTCCTCTTACCTCCGTCTGGAGTCCACCTGGCCTCTGTCCTTGTGTATCTGTGTAGACACAACCACAGTGGTATAACTTGGGCTCTGCTGGCTTGGCACCTTCAGGGCTTGATGGCGTCCCCTGTTTATTTGACCCCGTTTCAAACCTTACTGGCCTTATAGATCCTCTGAGCATCAGCTACACTCTCCATCTGGTCACTTGGCCTCTCACAATGGCCACCCAAGGCGGGCCCCTTGCTCTCAACTCTGCATCCTTCTTTAA
This sequence comes from Muntiacus reevesi, assembly GCF_963930625.1. NCBI lineage: Eukaryota > Metazoa > Chordata > Mammalia > Artiodactyla > Cervidae > Muntiacus > Muntiacus reevesi. The sequence continues at coordinate 50,185,562 of NC_089255.1, forward strand.
CCCCTGCGAGGTGGGAACTTCCAGACACTTTGTGTGAACAGAGATGTTCAGGGCACTGAGTCCAGACTTCCTTCTTTCTGCACATCCCACATTGTCATCTCTGCATGCTGTGGCTGCCCCATGGTGACCCAGGTGCAGGGCAAGGTGCTCTCTCCCCAGGAATTCTAAATGGGAAGGGTACTGGATCTGCTCTGCATTCAACTTTTCCTTCTTTCCCCTCAGAGTTTCTATCTGTCCCTACTCCCTGCCCTGAGTTAAGGCTCAGAGGTAGGGGGTGTCTCAGGCAGCTACTTCTTCCCAGGTTTATCCTTTCCAGAACCTTCCACTTTCTCCCAGAAAGATCTCTACTTTCTCTTTTGCCTGTTGGGAATTGTTCTACGTTGTAACTTTCTTCTTTCCTACTTAAGGACTCTTTGATCTAGGTGGGTCCAGCCTACTGCCCTTTCTCTGAGGCAGTAAACCACATGCCCTAACCCACATAATGGAAAGAAAAGATGGGAAGGGAATATTTTTGCTCATTGAGAATTAGGTTAAAAATAGTTTAAAAATATTGTTCTTATTATATATTATAGCTGCTGCATATACAATAAGAATGAAAAATGAAACTCCTTTGCTTTTTCTTTTGTCCTTAGCAGACATTACCAACCTATTGCATTACACAGTATTCTAGGCAGCCAGAAACAACCAACAAGAGCTGGATTTGGAAACAGAACTCTTTTCTATCACTAGTATAGAATTAAGTTTAAGGTAGGTAAAGAAAAGAAGCAAAATCTAAACCTCACATCTAAATAGGCAATGTAAGTTTTAAATTTGGGAACTCTATAATTGGAAATCACTTTAAAGTAGGAAGTCACTACCCCATAGTGATTATCCCCAAATGATTATTCACTCTCTTCCTGTATCACTGTAATGACAGGGAACGCTATACCCATTGATAGTGAACTGCGTTTTTATACTATTCTAAGTAGTAGAAAGATAGTATGTTGTACCTGCTCATTGCAACTGGATTCTACACAGGACATATTTAATTCCCATCCATACCATTGCCCTTCAGCCATCATGGTTCCCATTAGTGTCTGTTTTCTAGGTTCATTCTGCCCTGTTCTTTTCATTGGCTTGACTTCCAGCCTCCTCAGTAGCTTAGGACCGCCCTGTGGATCTTTCCCTATTTGCTGAGCCTTTGAAAAAGCCATGGAGTTAACTTTGATGGAGAATCCCCGCTCTTCCCTACACACTGTGGGTTTTTTTGTTGTTGTTGTTGTTGCTATTTGTTTGTTTTGAAAATTGGACACAGAAGTTACATTAAAGGTGCCAATTGCTGGGGATGTGTAAGAGTCTCTGCCACCTGTAGCCTGATGCTTTGTGCTCAGAAACTCCAACTTGTCTGGTATACATCCTCCTTTTCTCCCCCTCCCCACATCTGTGTTTCTGTCTGTCTCTCTCTCTCTAACACACACACACCTCTGGACGGCATCATTTCTCAGCTGGCTACTCAGAGCAGCAGCTTGTACATGCTTGTTTTATTGTTTGCTTGTCTGAAGTACAGGCTTAATATGGAGGCTGCAGGAGAAAATGTTTTAAACCCAAGCAGTGCAGTTGAAATCACTTCATTTTGAGATATCTGCGAAAGTACTCTATTGAAATCAGTTAGGAAAGTCCTGAAAAGGACTTGCTAATGCCTCCTCAGTTTTGCCACCAGACAATTTGACGTTTACTAAGTGGGCAGGAATCCGGCAGAACCTTATTGCTGGGGTTAAGGAACTGGAATTAAAATGAATGATGGTAATAAGAACAGCCAACATGACTGAGCATTTTATATGTGCCTGTCTGGCCCTGTTCTGCCTGCTTTATATTTATGAACTTGTTTAATATTCATGAGTTTGGCTTCTTGCCCAACGTTGTGATCTACTAAGTGGTGGAGCCAGTCTGAGCCCACATGCCCTGGCTCCAGGGCCCATGCTGGTAACACCGTGTGATCCTGTGCATTAATGGTATTATCTCTGCTGCTGCTGCTGCTAAGTCACTTCAGTCGTGTCTGACTCTGTGCGACCCCATAGACGGCAGCCCACCAGGCTCCCCCGTCCCTGGGATTCTCCAGGTGAGAACGCTGGAGTGGGGTGCCATTGGTATTGTCTCTAGTAACACACAACTCATGTCAGCAGTCAGAAGTAAGTACATTTACCAAACTTGTGAAGCAAAAGTTCCCAAACTGTGTGGTTAATGTCTTACTGTCTCAGTGCCTTCATTTGTAAAATGTGCTAATATAAATTTGTGGTGTGTATGTGTGTGTGTGTGTGTGTGTGCGCGTGCGCGAATGCACGCTCACTTACTAAGTCCTGTCTGACTCTGCAACCCCATGGACTGTAGTCTGCCAGGTTCCCTTGTCCATGGGATTTCCCAGGCAAGAATACTGGAATGGGTTGCCATTTCCTCCTCCAGGGGATCTTCCCAACCCAGGGATCGAACCTGCATTTCCTGCACTGGCAGGCAGATTCTTTACCATTGAGCCACCTGGGAAGTCCCATAGATTAGCAGTGCTATTTACATAAATATAAATGGTGCTCAAGATGCATTTTCTTCTACTCTCCTTCCCCAAAACATATAATTTCAATTGGTTTCAAAGCAAGACCACATCATTCGTTCGAATTTAATGATGGGTTCTATTCTACTAAGATCCCAGAGTATTTCTTTAGGGTTTTAGCTGATGGGATTTAGTCCTCCTGGCTTCTTGCATGCACCATGCTCATGTGGTTTCTCCCATTTCTGAAATGTACCTCCCTGTCTACCCAAGTTCCATCCATGTTTACAAGTTTCTACCTGGCCCATCTCCACGAATCCCCGGAGCACCATACTCCACTTTGAACCATTGTTTGTCTTAACGTGGACACAAGACAGTTTATTCCACCAACAAGCATTTTTGAGCATTTATTACATGCCTAGAATGATTCTGGATCAAAATTTCTCAAACACAGCACTATTGACATTTTCAGTGGTTTGATGGTTACTCTTATGTGTCTATTTAACTGGGTATAAGGGTACCCAGATATTTGGTCAAATACTACTCTGGGTGTTTCTGTGAGGGTGTTTTGGGATGAGATTAATGTTTAAATTGGTGAACTTTGAGTTAAGCAGATTGTCTTTCCTAATGCTGGGTAAGCCTTATCCAACCAGTTGAAGGTTTGAATAGTACAAAAGGCTTACTCTTCTCTGAATAAAAGAGAATCATTCTGAATGATGACCTTTGAACTGGGACATCAGTCAGCTCTTCCAGGTTCCATAACAGCCTGCCAGCATTCAGACTTGGACCGGGACATCGGTTCTGTAGATTTTGGATTTGCCAGCCTCCATAAGAGTGTGAGCCATTTCCTTATAACAATTATGATATTTTATAATAATAATATTATTACAATAGAATATTATAATTATACTATATTATAAGTATGCTGTATTATATTTAAAACATACTATATTAGAAATAATATATTATAAATATTAAATTTTTATTATATCTTATAATTGATATATAATGAATTTATATTTTACTATATGATTAATATAATATATAATGTGATCATATGATAATATTATAAATGTGCTACATATTAATATCATTATAATATAAGCATAATAAATGTTATCATATTATAACTAAGATGAAATATAATAAAATGTAAATAAACATGAATTCGTTATTTACTCATCCTGTTCCTCTGGAGAACACTACTTCAGGCAGGATAATTCTTTGTTGAGGGAGCTGTCCTATGCACTGGATGTTTAGCAGCATCTTGACCTCCACCCACCTGATGCCAAGTAGCCCCTACCACAGTCCAGTTGTGACCATCAAAATGTGCCCCCAAACTGCCAGCTGTCCCCTGGGGTGCAGAATTGCTCTGGTTGAGAACCACTGCTCTAGGCATGCTTAGGAGTCAGCACTAAAAGTCAGGAGTGAATACGGGACAATTAACTATTAACTTGTGAAACATTTTGCTATCTCAATTTTAGCTAAATTTGTGACTTTCTTTTTTGGAGGGAGGAATTGAGAGAAATGACAGCAACCTTTACAGAAAAATATGGAAGGTTTCTTTCATTGGGGAAGGAGAATCTTGTGGAATATGAAGTAAGAAAAGCTGTAAGCTGTTTGTCCTAGATAAGTGCAATTACTTTTCATGTATTGAAAGATTCGTTAATGAGAGAAAAATTACCCATATGTCTCAGCCCTACTGACTAACTCTAGTAAGCACAAAATCTGTGCAGTTCTACTTATAAATTCCTCTTGAGTCCTGATATTTTTGAGGGATTATGTGATTCTTCAAATGAATCCATAACCCATTGTTGGTCCTGGACACATTTAATAACAGAATCCTGGGAGAGTAAGATTAAGAGACACAATCCTTCAGTCTTTCTCCAAACAGTTTTATTACAGAGATGATTCATGCACTGGGAGTCACTGAAATTGATTATTCGTAATTTATATTCTTCGCTGACAGAGCTTTTGAGGTTCCTTTCCTTAGTTGTTCAATGTCAGTTATCCAATGAAAGTTGCCAGTTGTTCAATGAAAATTTGGTTCAATTCTCTAAGAAATTCACAGTCTTAAAGACATTCATAAGCCTGTAGGGAGCTGAGAGGTGACTCTGGGCTGGTTTTAGCTAGCTGTGCATGGCTGAATATACAAAGCATTAAAGCTAATCTGAGGCACAGTGTGACAATCAATAGCAATACAGTATGTGCTGAACAGTAAAACTTAATATTAGTTCTACGGCAAGAGGCAGGATACAAGTCAGGTTGGGGAGGGCAGAGCCAGGGGTGGAAAGCTTTCAGCTGGATTTAGGAACAACATACTACCAAACTGGATGCTGGAGCTGGCCTGGGCACTTTGGGCAGAGTTCAGAGTTGGGCTCCAGCATCTCTGCTCTCCTTGTCAGCGATTGTCATTTATGAAGTGGAGCTGATGTAAAAAAGTCAGTTTCTGCCCTACCACATGGCAGAGCTGTAGGACTTGAAGGGGATTATATGATATAACTCCCTGTTGTGTAGGTGAGGAATTGCAAATCCAGAGTGGTGATATGAGAATTATAATAGTGATGTTAACTTCTATGGAGTGTTAATTGTCTGTCAGACACTTGGCTGAGTGCTCTGTGGACATCACATCTTAATCTTAATGAGGCAGACACTGTTATGATCCCATAGTCAAAGACCAGGAAACTGTAGTCAGGAAATTTTAATCACACTGAAGTGAAGCGATGACATTACTCAAGTCTAGTACCTTCAGCAGTTTGGTGTGTTTCTTATTTTGCTGCTGAATTTCCTCATCTGTAAAAGTCTTTCATTCTTTTGCTCCCTTCTTTCCTTCCTCCCTTCAGCACAGGCCACTGAGCACTTAGACTAGACCAGGCACCATCCCAGACTCTGGGAAAGCAGCTAGCAGCTTCCGTAGTTCAGAGCTATTAGTTAGTGCGGGAGGTCAGTCTAGGAGAGATAAAAGTAGGAGCTAATGTTTCTTAGTTTTGTTGTTGTTCAGTTGCTCAGTCAGGTCTAACTCTTTGCAACCCCATGGACTGCAGCATGCCAGGCTTCCCTGTCCTTCACTGCCTCTTGGAGTTTGCTCAAAGTCCACTGAGTCGGTGATGCTTTCCAACCACCTCCTCCTATGCCACCCTCTTCTCCTTTTGCCTTCAATCTTTCCCAGCATCAGTGTCTTTTCCCATGTGTCAGCTCTTCACATTAGGTGCCCAAAGTGTTAGAGCTTCAGTTTCAGCATCAGTCCTTCCAATGAATATTCAGGGTTGATTTCCTTTACGATTGACTGGTTGATCTCCTTGCAGTCCAAGGGACTCTCAGTAGGGACTCTCAGTAGTCTAGTCTTTCTCAAAAGCAATGTGTGAAGAAAGGGGTTTTGGCCCCAGAGGCCTGGGATAACCCTTGGTGACCATGAGGCTGGCCTGAGCAGGTAAAAGGGTCAGGCTGACAGTGGATGGCTTATCACTGGGGTGGGCCTTGTCCCCTGATTTCTTCTCAGGTCATCAAGAGCTGTGGACATGGACAGCTGAAATGACTGGCCTGAGGAGAGATGAACTTAGTTTTGTTGGACACCACGGTTAGCCTTTGTTGAGTTTATAAAGAGGTGAAATAGCACAGAAGGGAGGCCTCGCTGTAGGGGCCTTGAGTGTGGGATTGTACAGTCTTGGGGGGTACCTGGGGTTTGGCTTTGTCAGGACACCAGTATACCTGTTTTGTAATCACCTCCTTACTTGCCCATCTGCTCAGCAGGCTCTGAGCTGTTGATGACTAGGAATGCTATCTTGTTCTTTATATCTCAAATGTCAAGATGGTTTCTGGCCTGCTTCATATTCATTGAGTATTTGTTAAACGATTGGGAGATCCTCAGTCTTGCAGTGTCTAGCAGCTGGGCTTTGTGAGGTACATTTAGAGTTTATGTGGACCAGGGGAACTGATTGAGGTCAAACCTGAATGATATGTACATACAGTGAGTGTATGTCCCAGATTTTTTGGAACAGACCCCGTTTCAAATATTCTCTCCAATTTTTCCTCTAAGTACATTTTTATCTGTCAGGCTTAGTGCTCTGAAATTTTGGTTTGGAAAATATGCACAGTGCAGCAAAGACGCTGACTTGTTATCTCGCTGTGGCTAGACTATTGAGGTCTGTGTTCTCCTGGGTGTCAGAGACGTGAGACCCTGAATAAGTAATAAGAGGGCCGTGTGGTGAGCACGGATGTAGCAGAGCTGTGGGTTTGTTTAATTACTGTCTTTTCTGACCTATTTCTGTATGTGGGTATATCAGTCAGTCTTCTTCAGAGAAACAGAACCAGTAGGATGTATTTCAAGGAATTTGCTCACCTGACTGCGGGGGCTGGTAAGTCTGAGACATGTAGGAAAGGCCAGCAGCCTGAAACTCCTCGGCAGGAGCTAATGTTGCAGTCTGGAGAGAGAATTTCTTCTTCCTCAGGGAAATCTCAGTTTTGCTCTTAAAGTCTTTCAACTCAATGGGTAAGACTCACTCACATTATCAGGGGCCATTCCCTTTACTTAAGGTCAACTGATTGTGGATGTTAACTTCATCAACAAAATGCCTTCACAGCAACACCTAGATTAGTGTTGGATTAAGTAACTGTGTGCTAGAGCCTAGCCAGGTTAACAAAATCTAATATTGAAACTCCAGTATTTTGGCCACCTGATGCGAAGAACTGACTCACTGGAAAAGATCCTGATTCTGGGGAAGATTAAAGGCAGAAGGAGAAGGGGATGACAGAGGATGAAATGGTTGGATGGCATCACCGACTCAATGGACATGAGTCTGAGCAAGCTCCGGGAGTTGGTGATGGTCAGGGAAGCCTGGTGTGCTGCAGTCCATGGAGTTGCAAAGAGTCAGATATGACTGAGTAACTGAACTGAACTGAACCATCATTGCAGATGAAGTATGAATTGCCCACAATCTGTCCCAGAAGGATAATATAAAGGAACAATCATGAGTTTGGGCAAATTCTGGCAAATGTGGGGGCAGGATTATCTGATAAACTGCTGTTCTCCTCCACGAAGAGGGGCAGCCACAGCCTGTTGACCTGCTTATTAATCCCAGTGGGTTAAGTTAGCAAAATCTTTGAAGTGTCCCCACAAGGAGACTGCTGCTCTAGCCCCAGGAGGGAGAAATGGAATAATACTCACCTTCCTTTCCCCCTTTCATGGGTAAGTGAAGTGAAGTGAAGTGAAAGTCGCTCGGTCGTGTCTGACTCTTTGCGACAACACGGACTCTTCAGTCCACAGAATTCTCCAGACCAGAATACTGGAGTGGGTAGCCATTCCCTTCTCCAGGGGATCTTTCCAACCCAGGAATTGAGCTGGGGTCTCCAGCATTGCGGTTGGTTTAAAGAATCTAGTTCGATTCCTGTATTGGGAAGATCTGTTGGAGAAGAGATAGGTTACCCACTCTAGTATTCTTGGGCTTCCCTTGTGGCTCAGCTGTTAAAGTATCCACCTATAATTCAGGAGACCTGGGTTTGATCCCTGGGTTGGGAAGGTCCCCTGGAGAAGGAAAAGGCTACCTACTCCAGTATTCTGGCCTAGAGAATTCCATGGACTGTGTAGTCACATGGGGTCACAAAGAGTTGGAAACGACTTTCACTTTCATGGGGAAAGGGGCCTGATTTGATTGGTGTTAGAAGAGGCATTCTGTTATGGGCCCTGAGCATCTCTAGGTGTTCTTTCTGTGTGAGCCGTGAATACAAGAGCCTGATTGCTCTTCACTCAGGCCATTACTCAGGATTGCTTTGGCAGTGAGCAACCTTGAGAAAGGAGGTAATGACCTTCCTGGGACAAAGAGGAGACTTGCCTCTACTTGCTGTAAAAATGGTGAAACATCCAAGCTCTGACTTCCTCTCCTATAATAATCCTCTGCATATTGAGGGTCCATCTAGAAATACCTGCATTGTTTCCTTAGGACCTGGGGGGCAACTATTGTGAACATCATGCTGACACTCTGGCTATTTCATATACTGTGAGTAATAAAGTCCTTTGTCTCTGATTTAGTTGTTTGTCTCGTATCTTCTTGCCAGCCTCCATGAAACTGTTGCAGGGGAGTTTGTTAGCTTGTTAGGATGAAAATCTCAGACCCTCTGCAATTTTTTACAGTAAGAGGCCTTGATTCCATGTAGGCAACATGTATTGGTTTCACATTCCTAGCCTTTCCTTCCTCCTCCATGCAAAGAGGGTCTATCCTGGAGACCAAACTCTCTCTACTCCACAATCTCATTGCAAGAGTATATATAGTAAGAACTGTTTTGGCTTTCCAGCTCTATCATTAAGAAAGCTGCTGTGTTGATTCCTGGCTGGACTTTTCCCAAGTGGTTTAGAATCTGGAGGGATAAGAGTGGAATATCTAGGTTCTTCTAGAAACCCCAAGTTGTACTGAGTACCAGGCTCTATACTAGAAGCTGGGAGTGCCACTGTGAAAAAGAAAGGTCCCTGCTGTATTGTAGCTGATAGTGTTAATGGGGCAAGGGAACCTGAACAGATGTAAGAAGATAATGTGCAGTTTCAAGAGCAGCACAACATGACTGCCTGCAGATCACATCCCTTTGTCTAACATTTTCTTCCTTTTGAGTTTGATTTCTCTGAAGTCACATTTAAATCTTCCTAGTTGGATTTAGGTTATTCTTAGGTTTGTAAGTAATACATTTACAAACTATCTCTTGGGAAGTTATTTCTGTGCTGGTTAAGCTCATCATTATATATGTTGATTTGTACCAAATTCATTCACAGAGGGTGACATCGCTATAATTTTGTAGTAAATTACATTCTAACCATGCTTTATAAAATAACTCAATCAACCATACAGAATTCAGTATTAAAACTTAAATTATAATGTGGATATTGAAATTATTTTAGGTACATAATGTATATACCAGATCATTTAATATAATTCTAAATTCTACTTTCATTATGTTTTTCAGCAAATAGACTCAAAGTAGAGTAGAAATTGAGGAATCTATCTGTAAATCCACCCATCTATTGTCAGTCACTGTGCTAGGCACTAGGAATATAGAGGTAGCTAAGAATAGATATTTCAAATACTCCAGTCTCCTAAAAGGACAAATGCAGTTCAGTCATGCATATAGTGAAAATGACCAAATTTTGTAGAAGTTTGACTGGTACATATTAAGGCAATAGCCCTCAGAGCTACAGCCGATCTTGGAGAATATAAGTTCTCTTCTTGTCTGTTTAAATGCAGGAATCCGCCTCTACATCCCCTTGCATGAGCTGATAATCCAAAAATAACACATCCAAATGTTATCTGTGATTTTTCCATAATATGTATACATTTATGAAATGAAATTTATAAAAGACAACATAATTCAATTTGTAAACATTTACTGAGTTTCTACCATACACAAGGACCTATAGTAGATTCTATGGGGGACAAAAGACAAGATACATGCCCTTGAAGAATTTACAATCAAGTGAGGACATTCAGTATTATCATAGGCTTAAGAGTTTACTTGTCAGGCAAGGGTCTCCCCTTTCAACATCATGACTCCTTTATGACTTTTTGTGATGCTTTTATCAACAGTATGTTGGCTTTAGTGTCTTTGTATTAACCCAAATAATCAGTCAACATATCGGTATTGCAGGAAATGAATGAAAGGCTATAAGGGAGGATGATGAGGAGATAGGAGAGGAACTCACAGTAACACCTATTCTATAGTGGGCACTTTATGATTAATACATTCCCAGAAGAATCTAGGAAGTAGGTATTATTGTTCTTTCCCTTCATTTTTTTTAGCAGATGACAACATTAAAGCTCAAGCATTTCCTTAAACCCAGACAGCAAGCGGCAGACCTGGGACTTTTAGGTCTGTTTAATATCAAAGCCCAAGCTTTGTCTGCTATAGTTAACTCACAACCTTCCAAAAATGTATGTGTTTTCAGAAGCAAGCTAAGAAATAAACAAGCAAGCAAAAGCACACCTAACAAAAGAAAGAAAGTGAATTTTGTGGCACTGGAGGTATTTACAGTAAACTGAATAAATATTGGCAGAGATACAGAGGGGGTTAAAGCATTGAGTCGGGGGTGGACAGAGTGATACCAAAATTCCTTTCAACTCTGGATTCAACTTCTATGAAAGTGTGAGCAGGATGTGCACATATTTCCCTTTTCGTGAGATCCTCCACCACGTGTGCTCTACCCTGAGTGCAAAGAGTCATCGGAGTAGATATTGGGAAAAACAAGGCCCATGGCCCATATCACTACAGAGCTTATCAAGATGCGTAGCAGTTCATCCTGCTGAAAGTTTAGCTTGTGTTATGTGTATGTTTCCCATTTGTTCCATGGAGGAAGTTCCTACAAATCAATCATGCCTGCTTTGGAGGAAAAAAATCTTTTAGCTTTCAAGAAGCTCCTTTCCCAAGGGGAAAGAGACAACTAGACCTTTTTTTTAATTTCAGATCCTGTTTTGGACTGAATGTTTGTTTCTTTACAAATTCATATATTGAAACCCTAACCCACAGTGTGATGGTATTTTGAAGTGAGGCTGTTGGGAGGTAAATTAGATCAGGTCATGGAGGTGGGGGCAGAGGGCACAATGGGATTAGTGCTGTTGGAAGAAGAGGAGGAGAGAATAGAGCCCTTTCTCTCTTTGCTTCTCTGTGAGCACACCACAAGAAGGTGATCATCTGCAAGCCAGGGCTTGGGCCCTCACCAAAAACTGAATCTGCTGGCATCTTGACCTTGGACTTCCCAGCCTCCAGAGCTGTGAGAAGTAAATTTCCATGATTTAAGTCACCCAGTTTATGGTGCATTGTTGTGGAAGGCCACATTGACTGAGATAGACCCCTTAAGACTATTGTTCCAATCATTTTTAAGAGTTGGGCTGGTGGTCCTATTTGGGGAAACCTGTCTGGGGAGAGAGATTGTGATAACATCCTTTGAGTTACACAGATTGAAAGGTAGTGTGATTTGGGGGGATAGAGGGTGAAGTGAAGGTAGGGGAGCAGTGAGAATCTCTGGCACAGTGGCTGGGCAACTGAGTCTTTGGAACATGGGTGTGCAGGACCAGAAGTCACAGAACATTGGAAGCTACAATCTGGGAACCCGAGCTGCGGCCTCACTAGCTGAACTGAGCTCTGCGGGAGTGTGGGATCTTTCTCCAGGTTCTGAAGACCATGTTCAGGAGTATCACCAAATGTGAGCAACAATGACAAGGTGGACTGATTGGACACCAGAGACTTGCTGTCCCAGTTTCTCTTTGGACTGCGAAAATCTCTAATGTTTCTGCATTTTGTTTGTTTGTTTCTTGCTTGTTTTCTAAACTATTCATAGGAAGGAGGAGGCCCAGAAAGCAGGGCCAGAGCAGGATAAATTTGAGTAAAAAAATCATTGCTGAGATTTGCAGCAGGAAATGGTGGAGCAGTCAGTCCCCCAAGGCCACCAGGGACCTCTCTTCTAAGTGGAGGAGACAGACTGGGGCTGAGAGGAGCAGACAGTTCCAGCCATACTCTGGTTCTTTGCAGTGGCTGGGCAGCTACAGTCTTAACAAAAAACTCGGTATCTTTATTACTCTTGGTCTCAGAACTCCCAGACTTGACATCTCAATAACATAAGAAAGTTCTAGAGAGTGAAAGTGGTAGTCACTCAGTCATGTCCAACTCTTTGCGACCTCATGGACATGGGGTTCTTCAGGCAAGAATACTGGAGTGGGTTGTCCTTTCCTTCTCCAGGGGATATTCTTGACCTGGGGATAGAATCCATGTCTCCTGCATTGCAGGCAGATTCTTTATCATCTGAGCCACCAGGGAAAGTTCTAGATGGAAGCCTTATTTAGATTCTGAAGGGTAGTTGTACATGGAGGCATAGTGTTCAGATGTTTGGAGATTGGGGTATTTGGCACTTATGAACAGCAACAGCAATGACAACAACAGAGAAATATAGATCTACGGGTTTAATATTTAACATTTGGGTTTTGTCATGATACAGATTTACAAAAAACAAATAACAACAATAACCCTGGCATGTGTGATGTGGTTGAGTGATGGATCTTGGAGAGCACCCCTAGACATTCCCCTCGAGTTTCAGGCAACAGAATGAGATTGGCTGGTGAATAAAGCCCCTGGCTCTGGGAAACCTGGGTATTTGTATCCTGCAGTCCTATTTTTTGAGGAGCTGAGAGCAAATGACGAGGGATATTTGCAGCAGGAAATGGTGCAAAGGAGACCTGCCTTTTTTTCTTATAGTTTATTAGTTACTCCCTTCCTCTGGGCCAACCTCTGAGATTCACTCATGTCTGATAAGTGCTTACCAAACCTGAACAAGTATCCAGAGAAAGAAAACCCTGGCATGGCAGCCCACTCCAGTCTTCTGGCCTGGAGAATCCCGTGGACAGAGGAGCCTGGTGAGCTGCAGTTCATGGGATCGCAAAGAATCGTGCAGGACTGGAGCAGCAGAGCACGCATACACTTTCATCATCGTATCTAGGGGTGCTGTCTCTGCTTTCCCAGAACTTTCCTTTTCTTCCTCCCTGTGTTTGACTTTGTTTGCTTCCTCAGCACCAGGAATTACTTTCAGAGACCTCGGAAATCTGATCATGTGCTCTGAAAGTCCCCTCACTTAGGGGAGGGTCTGATGTTTCTTTAATCTTTACCAGCCAAGGGTCTGATGGCTACTTGGCGAAATCCTGGCCAGCTTTGGAGAAGGAGGCCTGAAAGGGGCTTTGAAGATTCTGAAGATAAACACTTTCCTTCTGTTCTGGTCCTCCCCTTAGCTTCATCATATATGTCACCAACTCTTACTCCAAAGCCATTACCTCTCCTTCCTTCTGCCTCCTTCCATGCTTCTCTCATTTCTCCCCTGAGTGACTGACAGCATTGTAAATAATTTTCCTGACTTCAATTTTCCTAGAACTTACTGTTCTAGTCCATTCTCTGAACAACTACCCAGGAACTTCTAAAGTACATATCTGTTCATGCCATTCTCTCGTTTGAGAACACTCACTGGTTTCCTATCACTCTCAGGGTACTTTGGATATTCACTCCTTCTCCCTGAAATACCCATTCTCTTTTTCCTTCCCGGAAAAGAGTTAATCATTTATCACCTCCTCTGTGAAGTCATCCAAAATTCCTTTGGGTGGGGTTACTCCCTTTTTTGCTGTTGCTGTTCAGTCGCTAAATCATGTCTGACTCTGCAACCCCATGGAGTGCAGCATGTCAGACTTCCCTGTCCTCCACTGTCTCCCAGAGTTTCCTCAAATTCACGTCCATTGAGTCGGTGATCGTAACCATCTCATCGTCATCCTCTCCCTCTGTGCTTCTCCTCCTGCCTTCCATCTTCCCAGAATCAGGGTCTTTTCCAATGAGTTGGCTCTTCACATAGGCAGCCAAAATATTGGAGCTTCAGCCTCAGCAACAGTCCTCCCAATGATTATTCAGGATTGATTTCTTATAGGATTGACTGGTTTGATCTCCTTGCAGTCCAAGGGACTCTCAAGAGTCTTCTCCAGCACCACAATTCAAAAGCATCAATTCTTTGGCCTTCAGCCTTCTTTATGGTCTAACTCTCACACCTGCACATGACTCCTGGAAAAACCGTAGCTTTGACTGTACAGAACTTTGTCAGCAAAGTAGTATATCTCTGTTTTTTAATATGTTTTAATATCTCTGGTGTTTAATATCTTGTCTACCTAGACAAGAAGTTTTTCTTCCAAGGAGCAAATGTCTTTTAGTTTCACGGCTGCGGTCACCATCTGCAGTGATTTTGGAGCCCAAGAAAATAAAATCTGTCACTGTTTCCACTTATTCCCCTTCTATTTGCCATGAAGTAATGAAACTGGATGCCATGATCTTAGACATTTATTCTTTTAAAAAAAATGAGAAGAAATAATTTCACTTGTTCATTGAGTTTTCAATTAACTCATGGGCGCAGTTTAAAATTAGTCCCATTTACAAACTTAGTTAATTACATTCCCTTAAACATCTTCAACCATGTTTATAAATTTAATATGTTTTCTTTTTAAACACTTCAAATGCCTGGCAGGGTACACTTACAATATTAATAAGCAAAACCCTCTTAAGCATTTAAATTACTCTTGTATCCAATAAATGAATAATTATAGTAAATCAAGTTCTACTAGACATGACACAGCTATTTATAGACTTAAAATTCTCTTGTACTTTTCTGCTAAAAATTAAAAGTGTCAGATTCTCTCAAATATGACAAACACTTTCAGGGTTGTTTTTAATTGTCCAATGTGGAAGTGATACTTGCATTCCATGCTTAACTTGCAAGGATCTTGTGAAGACAGCACAAGACATAGCACTTGGATGACACAAACAAGCTGTGAAAAAAATTAAGATGCAGTTTTCATACCAGGAGAAAGCTAACCTCTGTCAAGGACAGACTTGAACCATGTCTTAAAACATGAGGATGAGTTTTCTTGTTTTATCTTCCTTCCCCACATGAAAACTCACTTTGAAAAAGAGCAGATAATTTAGATGAAGTTCAAATGACTAGTAGAGACCTCCTGTGCCTTCTCTTTCAGAGGCATGATTCTGATATCATAACTAAATCTCTTTTTTAAAAAGTATAGTTGGTTTACAATGTTTCAGGTGTACAGTGAAGTGATTTAGTCATATATACCTTGTTGTTTATTTTGTATATAGTAGTGAGTATCTATTAATTCCCAATTCCCAATTTCCCTCCCCCAACTTTCCCATTTGGTAACCATAAGTTTGTTTTCTATGTCTGTGAGTCTATTTCTGTTTTGTAAACAAGTTAATTTGTATTATTTTTTTAGATTCCACATATAAGTGATGTCATATGATATTTGTCTTTATCTGACTTACTTCAGTTAGTATGGTATCTCTAGGTCCATCCATATTGTTGTGAATGGCATTCTTTATTTTTTATGGCTGAATAATATTCCACTGTGGATGTATGTATGTATGTGTGTATGTGTGTATAGACATAGATACATATATGTATATACACCACTACTTCTTTTTTAAAAAATTAATTTATTTTAATTGGAGGCTAGTTGCTTTACAATATTGTAGTGGTTTTTGCTGTACATTGACATGAATCAGCCATGGGTGTACATGCATTCCCCACATCCCGAACCCCCCTCCCCATCTCATCCCTCAGTGTTGTCCCAGTGCACCAGCTTTGAGTGCCCTGTTTCATTCGTCGAACTTGGACTGGTGATCTATTTCACATATGGTAATGTACATGTTTCAATGCTATTCTCTCAAATCATCCCACCCTCACCTTCTCTCACAGAGAGGTTTCCCAGCACCACTTGTTAAAGAGATTGTCTTTTCTCCATTGTATATTCTTGCCTTCTTTGTCAAAGATGAGGTGTCCATAGGTACATGGATTTATCCCTGGGCTTTCTGTTTTGTTCCATTGATCTATATTTCTGTCTTTGTGCCAGTACCATACTGTCTTGATGACAGTAGCTTTGTAGTATAGTCTGAAGTCAGGCAGGTTGATTCCTCCAGTTCATTCTTCTTTCTCAAGATTGCTTTGGCTATTTGAGTTTTTTGGTATTTCCACACAAATTGTGAAATTATTTGTTCTAGTTCTGTGAAGAATACCGTTGGTAGTTTGATAGGGATTGCATCAAATCTATAGATTGCTTTGGATAGTATACTCATTTTCACTATATTTATTCTTCCAATTCATGAACGTGGTATATTTCTCCATCTATTTGTGTTATCTTTGATTTCTTTCATCAGTGTTTTATAGTTTTCTATATATAGGTCTTTTGTTTCTTTAGGTAGATTTATTTCTAAGTATTTTATACTTTTTGTTGCATTGATGACTGGAATTGTTTCCTTAATTTCTCTTTCTGCTTTCTCATTGTTAGTGTGTAGGAATCCAAGGGATTTCTGTGTGCTAATTTTATATCCTACAACTTTACTATATTCATTGATTAGCTCTAGTAATTTTCTGGTGGTATCTTTAGGCTTTTCTATGTGGAGGATCATGTCATCTGCAAGTAGTTAGAGTTTTGCTTCTTCTTTTCCAATCCGGTTTCCTCTATTTCTTTTTCTTCTGATTGCTGTGGTAAAGCTTCCAAAACTGTGTTGAATAGTAGTGGTGAGAGTGGGCATCCTTGTCTTGTTCCTGACTTTAGAGGAAATGCTTTCAATTTTTCACCATTGAGGATAGTGTTTGCTGTGGGTTTATCATATATAGCTTTTATTATGTTGAGGTATGTTCCTTCTATGCCTGCTTTCTGATACAATGGGCCAGTTAGACCTAATTGATATCTATAGGGCATTTCACCCCCAAACAAGGAATTTCACCTTCTTTCAAGTGCACAAGGAACATTCTCCAGGATAGATCACATCCTGGGCCATAAATCTAGCCTTGGTAAATTAAAAAAATTGAAATAATTTCAAACATCTTTTCTGATCACAGTGTGGTAAGATTAGAGGTCAACTACAGGGAAAAAACTATTAAAATACAAACATATGGAGGCTAAACAACATGCTTTTGAATAACCAGCAAATCACAGAGGTCAAAAAAGAAATCAAAGTATGCATGGAAACAAATGAAAATGAAAACTTAACAACCCAAAACCTATAGGATTTAATAAAAGCAGTGCTAAGGGGAAGGTTCATAGCAATACAAGCTTACCTCAAGAAAGAAGAGAAAAATCAAATAAATAAACTAACTTTATACCTAAAGCAACTAGAAAAAGAAGAAATGACGAACCCTAGGGTTAGTAGAAGGAAAGAAATAATAAAAATTAGGGCAGAAATAAATGAAAAAGAAACAAAGGAGACTATAGCAAAAATAAACAAAACTAAAAGCTGGTTCTTTGCAAAGATAAATAAAATAGACAAACAATTAGCCAGACTCACCAAGAAAAAAAGGGAGAAGAATCAAATAAACAAAATTATAATTGAAAATTGAGAAATCACAACAGGCAATACAGAAACACAAAGGATCATAAGAGACTACTATCAGCAACTATATGCCAATAAAATGGACAACTTGGAAGAAATGGACAAATTCTTAGATAAGTATAACCTTCTAAAACTGAACCAGGAAGAAATAGAAAATCTTAATAGACACATCACAGGCACAGAAATTGAAACTGTAACCAAAAATCTCCCAACAAGTAAAAGCCCAGGACCAGATGGCTTCACAGGTGAATTCTACCAAAAATTTAGAGAAGAGCTGAAATCTATCCTACTCAAACACTTCCAGAAAATTGCAGAGGAAGGTAAACTGCCAAACTCATTCTATGAGTCCACCATCACCCTAATACCAAAAACCAGACAAAGATGCCACAAAAAGAGGAAACTACAGGCCAATGTCTCTGATGAACATAGATGCAAAAATCCTCAACAAAATTCTAGCAAACAGAATCCAATAGCGTATTAAAAAGATTATACATCATCACCAAGTGGGCTTTATCCCAGGAATGCAAGGATTCTTAAATATTCACAAATCAATCAATGTGACACACCACATCAACAAATCAAAAGATAAAAACCATATGATTTTCTCAATAGATGCAGAGAAAGCCTTTGACAAAATTCAACATCCATTTATGATAAAAACTCACTACTACTTCTTTATCCATTCATCTGTTGATGGATATTTAGGTTGCTTCTATGTCTTGGCTGTTGTTGATGGTGCTGCCATGAACTTTGGGGTACATGTATCTTTTTGAATTAAATTTTTCTCTGAATATATGCCCGGGGGGGATGGTAACTCTATGTTTGACTTTTTAAGGAACCCCAGGTCTCTCCTAATCAGGACATTCATCTATCTTTGGCAGAGGAGAGTCAGTGAGCTCTCCAGTCCTGGGAGGCTGGCACAGCTATTATATGTGTTTGCAGGACCAGTGAATGAAATCATAGCAAACAGGTAGTTGCATACATTGCCAACTCCACTCTGTCAGCTTGTCTCCCACAGTCCACATATAAGGTAGAAGAGGGATAAGGAGGGTTAGCAGGAGCAGCAGCAATGAATGACCACTGCACATGTCTTGGGAAAGCTGTGGTGTCTGGATGTTTAGCAAAGCCCCCAGTGCACTCACCTTTTGCTCCAGAGGGCGAAGAGCAGGGGCATCCTCTCAGATCCTGGTAGGAGTGTGTAGGGAGCCTCCATCAGAAAGTCTTGCTTCCTGGGAGAGGGGTATCAACCTCCTTTCTGCAGTCTGGGCAGAGTTGGTTCATCTCAGTGTCTGTTCCTAGTGTCTGCTAGGCATCAGTTTCCACCGGGAAGTTCAGCCAGCATTTCTGTTTCCTGGAAGGACTGACGCCTTCCTACTGTATATGATGTGGTGAACACCTCTGTTCCTGGGCTGTGAGGGTGGAGGCAGACCTGTACTGTACACTGCCTCTTACCTGGCAGTAGGTTGGCTGGGCCAGCGGTACATTGGACTCAGGTCTGGCTTCAGGAGGATGACTTGGATGCCTCAGCCAATATTTGGCTGAACAGAAGAGCCAGTGGGCCGTGGATTTGGTGGTGGCAATCCTTTGGCATGCCTGATACTCCCTGCCTAGAGGGCGACCAGCTTTGATTTCAGCCCCTGAGACTGGTCTGCTGGCCGAGTGGGGAGTCCTGCCTATTCCCTTCCGTCGTCTTCCTCCCCCTTTGCTCTGGGGCCTGGGGGTGCTTATGCTGCCCCATGGGACTTGCCACTGTGGCTTGGCACTTCTAACTCAGGGCCTCTCTGCACCAGCTGACTTGAGAGCTAGAGCTCATCAGAGATCCAATCCTGGGAGATCCTATCTCCCAGGAGGAGGCCAAGAGCGATGAATTCAGAATCACACAGTCAATTCACTGTCCAGATGTGAGGCCAGAACTGGAATCAGGTCTTCTACATTCTGAGTTCTCCCCTTTATACCACACTGTGTCTCTACCAACCAGTCATCCACAAACAGCGTCAGGGACCTGCTGGATGCAAGCATGGTGCTAGACAAAAGGATACAAAGGGAGGGACAGAAAAGACAAGGACCAGTTCAGAGCAGCATGGGGAAGTTCCCAGCAACAGGTCTGGACCAGTGCTGAGAGTTCAGGGTGGTCAGAGTGGAGGGGGTAGGGGAATAGAGAGAAGAGAGAGGGGAGAAGGGGTTGGCAGGAAGAGAGAGAGGGTGGGAGGGAGAGGAGGATGGAGGGGCAGAGAGAGGGATTAAGAGAGACACATACACACAAACACACAGAGAAAGAGACAAGAGACAGACACAGAGAAAGAGAAGGGAGAGAGGAAGCTTGCCTCCCAGGTGGTCACAGAGAGAGGATGCAGTTTACCATTTCAGGCAGGCAGCAAGGATGGGATGAGCAGGACCTGGGCTGGGTGCAGGAAAGAAATACACCTACTACCCATGTTCACACAATCTAGCTGGGGAGACAGAGCAGTGAACAGTGGTCACAGTGAGTGTGGGCAGTGCTACTGTAGATGGGAACACAGGTGCTGTAGGGGCCTGGAGAGAGACGGACCCACTTTGGGGGGTGCAGAGGAGCTGGAAGTGTTAGTGGAGCATGAGGTGGTGCACAAGGGCTGGTGGACCTAGGGGGAGGATACCATGAGGGTCCCAAGTGTCTTCAACTCAGATTCACTCATGCTCACTTACCAGTTCCTTTAGAAACTGCTGGTTTAAACCAAATCTAAAGATTATCATTCTTTGTAGTCACTGACTTTTCTTCTGTTTGGGCATTTATAGAAGTTTTGTGATGAGGCTTGTTTGTGTTGGTTGGTCTCTACATTTTCACATCAAGAGATGCTGTTTTTTTCTTTTTTTTTTTGAAGGGGACAATCCAGAACCAGAAACATCGTCCCTCTGAGGCCTGAGACAAGGAAAACAGAGCCCATTGGTCTGTTAACCACTGGAGGTGAATCCCATGGGGAACACCCTATAATTTCGAATAGTAAAAATGAATGGTATAATGGAGTGACTGTTAACATACGCTGCAAGATGTAAATGATTCCCTGGGGCCAGATAAGTAAACATTCTTCCAACTTAAACTGCAGGAGATAGGCAATTTCACAAAGAGATGAATTCTCCATTTATATGAGATGACTATGTGCAAAGCAGGAAATACTGGGTGCAGGGTGTGGTAGCCTCTGTCGAAGGCTTGTGCACCATGTCTGTGGGGCAGGTAACTGGAGTTGGAGACCTGGGAAAGGGGACTGGGCAATGAATGAGCCCCTGCTGGAGGGAAAGGTCAAAGTCTTACCTTCTTGAGGGCAGAGAGGAGAGAGACAGAAATAGTTCTTGGAGATAAGCTTCAAGAGCACTGAACACGCTAGGCACACTCAATTCTAGGAGATTAAGCTGAATTAGAAGGAGGCCTGTGCTGGATCAACTTGACTCAGAAATCAAATGAGTGAGTGGATGAAATGAGGCACTCTCATGGATTGAATTGTGTTCCTCCAGAAAGGATAATATTGAAATTCTTACCCCCAGTACCTCAGAATGCAACCTTATTTGGAAAGTAGAGTCTTTTTGGAGGTAATTAAGTTAAAAAGAGGCATTGAGTGTGGATCCATAATCCAAAATACCTAACATCCTTAAAAAATGGGGGAACTCTGAACACAGAGATTGACAGACAGACACAGACACACCGAGTGCACCATGTGAAGATGAAGGCAGAGATCCCGCTGATGCACCTGCAAGGCAAGGAGCACCAGACATCGCCAAAGATGGGGGAGAGCCATGGAACAGCCTCAGAAAGAGTCAACCCTGATGATACCTCCATCCTGGACTTCTGGCCTCCAGGACTGTGAGACAATACATTTTCATTGTTTAAGCCACCTAGTTTGTGGTACTTTGTCACAGCAGTCTTAGTAAACTAATACAACTAATTCAGTCCCTTATCTTTTTTGTTCTGGATCAAAGTTCTGTGAGGATAGGGGCCTTGTCCTATTCATTGTGCATTTCCAGTGCCTGGCACAGAGTAGGTGCTCAACAGATATTGGCTGGCTGAGCAGTCCTTTGTGGGACTGAGGTCATTTGTCTGAGGGCACGCAGAGTGATAGCGATGATGATGGACTCATTTGCTAAGCACCTGATGTGCAGATGTTGTGCTTAGTGTTTATGAAGATTGTCTCCAGTCCACAACATAACCTGAGAGGCAGGTAGTTCAGTTCAGTTCAGTCACTCAGTTGTGTCCGACTCCTTGTGAACCCATGAACCGCAACACACCAGGCTTCCCTGTCCATCACCAACTCCCGAAGTTTGCTCAAACTCATGTCCACTGAGTCGGTGATGCCATCCAACCATCTCATCCCTCTGTCGTCCCCTTCTCCTTCTGCCTTCAATCTTTCCCAGCATCAGGGTCTTTTCCAATGAGTCAGCTCTTCCTGTCAGGTGACCAAAGTATAGGAGCTTCATCTTCAGCATCAGTCCTTCCAATGAACACCCAGGACTGATTTCCTTTAGGACTGATTGGTTGGATCCCCTTGTAGTCCAAGGGACACTCAAGAGTCTTCTCCAACACCACAGTTCAAAAACCTCAATTCTTCGGTGCTCAGCTTTCTTTATAGTCCAACTTACGTCCATACGTGGCTACTGGAAAAACCATAGCTTTGACTGGACAGACCTTTGTTGGCAAAGTAATGTATCTGCTTTTTAATATGCTGTCTAGGTTTGTCATAGTTTTTCTTCCAAGAAGCAACGGTCTTTTAATTTCATGGCTGCAGTCACCATCTGCAGTGATTTGGAGCCCAAGAAAATAAAGTCTGTCACTGTTTCCATTGATTCTCCATCTATTTGCCATGAAGTGATGGGACTGGATGCCATGATCTTAGTTTTCTGAATGTTGAGTTTTAAGCCAGCTTTTTCACTGAGAGGTAGGTAGAGGGAGGTCTTATTTTTTCTTTATGTGACACATGTAGAAATGGAGGCTGAGGGAGTTTAAGAAAACTGTCCAAAGTAACAGCTAGGAGGAAGTGGACTTGGGATTGTAGCTCAGGCCTGCCTGACTCCCAAGTCCTTGTTCTCATCACTATCCAGGGCATCTGTGGGGACCAGGTGGGGAGCTGGACCAGTCACCTGGGGACTTACATTTGGTCATGATGATATTGCTGTTATCTAGCACAGTGCCTGGCACATAACTCCTGCAGTAGATGTTTGTGGAAATAGTATAATAAGAAGCCCGTTAGGGCCAGGATTGTACATACCAGGGAAAGGGCGTCAGTAGAATGACCTTGCCTCCTTATACAGACAGAACATCAGGGAACACGTGGGTCGTGGGCCTCTTAGCTGAGATAGTAGCCTTATTAGAATGGGGTAACCTTGTAGACTCTGTGACTGGGGTTTGCTTGGAATCTTTTGGTTTGCTCGGAACTGCTGAGCTCGCTCTTGCTGAGCTCCTAAGTGGGGTTGAGACCAGTCTTTGGAGCTATCCAGATTTACCTCCCCTCAATCCTGTGGTGGTTATTACTATTATTGTTATGGTCTCCAGCTGTACTTCTAGAACATTCTCAGGTACATAATGCTCTGGGGAGTCTGTTTAAAATGCAGTCTCCTAGGCTTTCCATTGCAAATCTTGATTCAGCACACCTGGGAAAGGACTCAGAAATCTGCCCACAGGAGATTCTGGTGCAGCTGATCAGAGGGTCACACATGAAAAACAGTTTCCTGAATTTCCTTGTCTGTGGCATGTGGAAGTTAGATAAGCTCTGGGGTATCCTTCAGTTAGAAAGCTCCAGAATTCTTTCCAGTGCTGTGAAATACAAGCACAAGGTAGTTGCATTTCTTCTTCTTTTTTTCCTAAATATTTCTTTATGTGTTTATTTAGGGCTTCAAGGTGGCTCAGTAGTAAAGAATCTGTCTGCCAATGAAGGAGATGAAGGAGACACAGGAGAACTCAGATTTGATCCCTGGGTTGGGAAGATTCCCTGGAGCAGGGAATGGCAACCAACTCCAGAATTCCTGCCTGGGAAATACCATGGACAGAGGAGTCAGGTGGGTTACAATCCATGGGGTCACAAACTACTGAGCACGCATGCATACATGTATTTATTTGGCTGCGCTGGTTGTAGTTGTGGCATGTGGGATCTTCAATCTTTATTGTGGCATGTGAGACTTTTTTTTTAAGTTGCAGCATGTGAAATCTAGTTCTCGGGCCCCCTGCACTGGGAGTGAGGAGTCTTACCCACTGGACCGTCAGGGAAGCCCTGGATGCTTGCATTTCTGATGTTAAACCTTCAATTCTGATCCTGACCTTGGCTGTTAGTGTGCTTCAGGAAGCTGTACACTGCACTTGCTCCCATGTTTACCTGGTTCCAGGCACACACGAGCATCACTGCTCCCAAAGCAGGAGGGAAACTGATGAACAGTCTAGCTCAGTGTGTCTCCCTCCAGCTGCCCCTACAGATCAAAGGGATGCTAATATGGGGAATGTGCATAGTTTTCAGACTCTGGCTCCCTGGGTGGGTGCTTTCTTTTATGTCATGAAATAACATGAAAAGAGGAAACCCATGCCTTTGCATTGGCATCCTGTGGTGGAAAGTCCCAGAGATGTAAGATCTCATACTGCGTCCTTGCACGTGATGTGAGATGAGAGAAAGATGGGATGCAGTGCTGGCCCTTCCTGCAAGGACATGTGACCCTGAAGGTGATGCAGGCACCTCGGGTCCTGCGGCCCACAAAAGGCCTCTGTGCCATAGGTGTGCCCACAGGCTGTGGTACCATAAAGAGTAGGCCTCTTGATGCTTTGGGCAGCCTGAGGCTTCAGTTTCCTTTCACAAAGAAATACTGGGGTGGTGTGAAATCTCCATGAATAACAAGATCATCACCAGTTGTCCTGGGGCTGACATCTGTGGAACAGGCCTCCAGCTTACTCTGGTTAAGTTAACAAACTTGGCTTTGCTCTGCCAGGGTTCTCAGAACAGAGTCACATACAGATGACTGTCAGAGGCTTTCTGCAGAGTGTGTAGTGTGGGGTGTGTGTGTGTGTGTGGTATGTGTAGTATGCATGTGTGGTGTGTGGTAGGTATGTGTGGTGTGTGTGGAGGATGTGTGGTGTGTGTGTGTGTAGTTGGTGTGTTTGTGGTATATGTGTGTGTGTGGTATATGTGTGTGTGTGGTATGTGTGTGTGTGTGTGTGTGTGTGTGCAATGTCCTGGTGTGCTAGGCAAGGGAAAATCCTGGCCCTGGATCCTGGGACTTCAGAGAGCTCCTAGAACCTCACTGGTGACTCATTTTTTAAATAAGAACAAATCCCTTATTATAACCCATAATATCACTCAGAATGTACCCTTCCATTCTCATCTCCAGCATAACTCCCCACCGCCTCGCTATAGACCTGCCCTCACATGTAGAATCCGGGGGCTGTGCTTGCAACTTTGCTTGTGTAATTTCTCCTGTCTCAGAGCTACATGAAGGTGCGTTGCTGTTTTGTTTTTGTCCCAGGTTAAAGAGAACTCAAGAGCTCCTATACTTGTCATTACTGCCCAAGAAGATCTCCAGTGCTTATGGAGAATAGAAGGCAGATGCAGCAGCACTGGCCTTTCTAGCTGTCTGTGCATCACCATGTGTTCCTGTTAAGGACTGACACTGATACCAGTATCAACATGGGCGCCAATATGAGTGTGGATACTAATGTGAATACAAATATAAATACCAGTGTGAATGTGAATGTGAACACAAATAGTGATACGAATAGCAATAGTAATTCCAGTATAAATACCAATAAGAACATTGATATAAATACTAATACTACTATTAGTCCATTTATTCCTCAGGGCTCTCTAAGGCTTAGATGAGCCATTGTTCACAAAAGCAATATTTGGATTTTTGTATTGTAATAATTGGGTCTCCTTAACATCTCAGTGGTTTTCCAGGTGGCTCAGTGGTAAAAATCTTCCTGCAATGCAGGAGATGCAGCTTCAATCTCTGGGTCACAAAGATCCCCTGGAGAAGGAAATGGTAACCCATTCCAGTATTCTTGCCTGGGAAGTCCCATGGACAGAGGAGCCTGGCAGGCTACAGTTCATGTGGTCACAAAAAAAGTTGGATGTGACTTAGCTACTAAACAACATCTCAGAATCATCTTCTTTGATGAGTACCCTGTGTAAATCCTTAAGTGCCCACGTTTCTCTTCCCAGTAGGATAAGCCAGTACTCAAGAGAGGGAACCACTTTGGAGCTAGGAAGGGCAGGAGAAAACAAGATGACTCTGCAACTGGAACCCCTGGCTCCTGTGGGGTGAAGGGCAAGTCCCCTCCTTGCCCACAAGAGGTTGGGGAGGTCTCAGAGCCCGTGATCCCTACTTCTATCATCCCGGGGTGGGTGAGGTGGGGAAGGTGTTACCAGGCCAGAGATGAGAAGCTGGAGGGTCCATCTCTACCCCCGCCGCCCCCGTCCCCGCCCCAGATCCTACAGAAGAGGGTCTGGAGCAAGACCCTAGCCATGGATGTGGCTCTTGTGTTACATCTGCTCTTGGCAGGCAGGGCCTTCCAGATCAGGTTCTTCCCATTTGTCGGAGAAAAGAACAAATCACACATGACAGAACTCGCTTCTCAGGCTGCCAGGGAGAAGCAGTGGGGAGTGCAGAGGGGGTGGAGGGGTGGAATCCATGGTTGAACTTGTTTTGGCAATGTGTTACACCCTGTCTGGTGGGTTTGGAGTGTGGTTTTCCTGCTTCACATGAGGTTGGAGGTTTATAGCTCTTCAAACATTGCCTTTACGGTCTGTTGTCAGCAGCAGACATCGTTTACTTGATATGAAGCTCTCCTCAGGATTGCCGTCTCCCCTTACCTTGTTCTCGGGGCATGGCATTTTCCCACAGGTCTTGTGCTGTGTGGGTTGGCTCATGGAGTGAACTCTGCTGGGCAGGGTGTCCCAGTGCGTGACCAGAAATCAGAGAGGGCAGGGCTCACTTTCCATTGTAAGAAGCTGAAGGGGCCTCAAATATCTCCGACCCCCAGTTTTGGCTTCTGCTCTAACCACTTACTCAGCTTCTCTCAGCTTCATTCATTTTCTTTGTCTGTAAAGCGGAGCCAGTACACCTGCTTATCTTCCTCAGTGAGTGATGCTGAGGAGTCCAGGAGATGATGCAGGTAAATAGGAAAGTGTCTCAGGAAATTGTAGCTCTTACTGTTATGATTATGATCTTTCATCTAAGCAAGGGTTTCTGTTCAGTGGACCCGTCTTTTCGGCTCCGTCTCACCCTCCCCATTCTGCAATCCCTCTAAAAATACCACCTCTCCTGGGTGGAGAGTGGAGGCAAGGCCCCACATGTTTCTGACCGGGGCTGAGGATTTGCAGAACAGAAACTGAGTTATACTTAGGGTGTCCTGAGAACTTCTCAGGTTCTCTTTCAAGCACAGGCAGGCGTGAGGATCTCAGAGCAGAAAGTGGAAAGAGGATCCTTAGGGAACAGTGATGAGATGAAAGCTGAAGGGGAGAGCAAAGCTGGGGTAACACTGCCAGGTAGCTGGTGGGGGTCAGTGGAGACATCAGGCGGAAGGAGCTTCTAAAGAGGCAGGCGGGCGTGGGATGCAGCAGAGGGTGGGGGATAGTTCTTGAAGGCAGCAGGCAGGGAGAGTGGGTGGGCGAACAGCAAGGGAAGCAGCCCCTGGGAAGCACCTAGTTAACTTGGCACAGGGCCTGTCTGTCCAGGATGGAGACTTGGCGGTGGGTGGTAAGGGATGCCTCAATCTTGCTCTCTAGGGGCTGTTCCATGGTTGGTTGGTGAGGGAGTGGGTGGATATATTGGGAAGTGAGTCTAGTCACTGCTCTCTTCTCTAAGCATCTCTGAATGAAGGTGTAGCCTCTTCTAGCTGGCCTCCACCTGAGCCTAAATCACCCAGAACAGGGCTTCCTTCTTTTTTGGATAGGCTCTTGAAGGAGTAGTATATTTTCTCCATGCAACAAAAGGCTGAGAAACAGGAATTCTGCAAGTTTCTTCATACGCTCACTGAAGTAGATGCACTTCTCTGAAAATCTCTGCTAGAACACTTTCAAGCTTCATTTGTCCAGGAGCTTGGCTGAATTTCCCCCCATCAAGTTAGAATTTGCTTTCCAAGCAAATCTGCCCAAGCAAATCTACTTGATTGAGTAGAAGGTAATTCTTTTTTAAAAATAAACTTTTTATTTTGTATTGGAGTGTAGCCGATTAACAATGCTGTGATAGTTTCAGGTGGACAGCAAAGGGCCTCAGCCATACACACACATGGACCCACTCTCCCCTACACTCCCTTCCCATCCAGTCTGCACATGACATTGAGCAGAGCTCCCTGTGATATACAGTAGGTCCTTGTTGGTTATATATTTTAAGTATAGCAGTGTATGCATGTTGATCCCAAATTCCTTAACTGTCCCTCCCCTTATTCTTCCCTCTAGCAACCGTAAGTTCATTCTCTAAGTCCGTCTGTTTCTGTTTTGTAAATAAGTAGAAGGGAATTCTTGAGGGCTCAAATGTCTGCAGGGTTATGGGGTAGAGCCTGGTAGCAACTTGTAAATCTTACAGAAACTTTCCTACTTACTCTTCCACAGGCATACCTTGGAGATATTTTGGATTTGTATCCAGACAACTGGATTAAGGCAAATATCACAATAAAGTGAGTCACAAATTTTCTGGTTTCCCAGTGCATATAAATGTTATGTTTACACTATGTTATAGTCCATTAAGCAATCACATTATATCTAAAAAATACTTTAATTAAAAATATTTTATTGCTAAAGAATGCTAATATCTGACAATGCAGGATTGTTACAAAACCCCAGTTTATAAAACACACAATGAGGTGAGGCACAATAAAATGAGGTATATCTGTACAAAACTCTCCTCTTAACTTTCAAAATCTTAGGCACACAGAACAATGGGTTCTTAGCTAGTCAGAGTTTGCCTCTCTAGTGATGTAACAAAGAAAATAGCTCTTCTGTCACTTTGCTTTAAGATATAACTTTTAAAAAACAAAGAATAAATTAATGCATTATCACCCTTCTCTTCCCATTTCCCATGAACATAAAAGTTTGTTCGGAGAAGAGGGACTAGAAAATCTTTCCTTTAGATTTCTTCAAATATAATAAAATATGGATATTTCAAAGACAATTTCCTTCTTTTAATTCTCATTTTGTCTTCTCATGATCACTCTTGGTCCTCTTTTACAGTTGGGAAAGAAAGGTGAGAGATTGAAATAGACTGTCCAGGTTTGATGACTGGTCAGTGGGGAAAGCACAGGTCCCATTCAAAAATTCTGACTCGAGAGCAATCCCAGCATTCCACCCTTAGGTGATTTGGGTTGGGTCATGGGGCTTAGGGTCTCTTCAACTTCTGAGAGTGGACAGGCATGGTCTACTGGAAGCCAGCCTGGCAGGTCTCTTTCCACTCACCAGGGCCTACTGATATGAGCAGTGTAGCCCAAACTAGGGAGTAATACAGTCTTTGCCTTGAAGATGCAACGCAGTCTTCAAAGCCACAATACTGAGTGGACTACCGCCAGATAAAACTTCAGGAAAAAGGCAGAGGCTGCGTGCCAGGGACCTTATATCAAGGAAACTGTAGCATGACCAACAGTAGATCATAAAAGCAAAGCTGTAAAAACCATAAACCTATGTAATTATGTAAAATCCTAAAACCAAGTCTCAAATCCCAGACTGGGTGTTCAAAGCTTCCAGTATTGATTATATGAAGAGTCCAGGTGCTTTCTAGGGTGTTTATGAGACTCTAATCTAACAACAACTTATCTTGTTGTTAAGTGATAACAACTTATCTTCCTGGCTGTGTCATTTCACCACTTCCCCCCAACACGTGCTGACTTAGCATTTTGTTGAAGATTTATTTCACTCTTTCTTCTGTAGTGGTTAATCAATCATTGTTCCTCTTTTTCTCAGGCCTTTGCTCTTCGACAGCAGGATCCTGGTCAGTGTTATCCACAGCCCTCTAATGTCTAAAATAAGCCATAGGTGTAAGACATGTTTGCTTAATTGAGACATGTTTGCTTAATGTCATGAGACATCAAGACATTGGCTGGAACCACCAATGCTTAGACTAAGTTTGAATGTGATATTTTCACTGCAGTAATTCTCTTCATATATAAAATATTAGTTTACAAATGAGTCCTCAAAAGCAAATGGATCTATAACAAAAATCTTTAAATGTTTTTCTTTTTAACTCAGTTCCATTCTTGAGAATGTATTTAAGGATATCTGAAATACAAACCAATTCTACTCTTGAGAATGTATTTAAGGAAATCTGAAATATAAACATATTTCTGCCTAGGAGGTTCATCATAGTTGTAGTAGTGAGAAATTGGAAATGATACACGTCTGCTACTTCTGAAGGAATTACATCAAATGATGGTTTATCCATTTGATGCTATTAGACAGTCACTTAAATGCTATTTATGATGACTTTTGATGATTTGAGAAAATGCTTAGGATATAATATTATATGAAAAAACTAGAATTCAAAACTATATATTGACTGATACAAAGATTATTCTGGAAAACTGGGCTTGGAAAAATTGCAAGGAAAAATGAAAAATTTCTAAGTGATTTCTCTAAGTGGAGACATTTTAAGTGATTGTTACTGCTATAGACTGAATGTTTATGCTCTCCCTGCTCAAATCTGTATATTGGAACCCGATCCTCAGTGTGAGATGGGGCCTTTGGGAGCTGCTTAGGTCATGAGAGTAAAGCCCTCCTGAATGAGATTAATGCTTTTATCAAGAGGACCCCTGAGCATTCTCTTGCCTCTCACTATCTGAGGACAAAGCAAAAAGACAGCCGTCTTGAACCAGGAAGACGAGGGTGCCTCGATCTTGGATTTCCCAGCTTCCAGAATTGTGAGAAATACACTTGTGTTCTTTGTAACTCTCGCACTGTATGGTATTTTTGTTACAGCATTCCAAATAGACTAAGACAGCTACTTTTTTCCTTATATCCTTAATATACATGGATTTTTAAAAAACCAAACAATTTCACAATCCTCCAAAAACCAAGCATAAAATGTTCTTTAAAAGTGATGAAAAACATATATTCAAAAAACCAGTTATTATGGAAAAGGAGAAACAAAAAAGAAAAGGGAAAAGGTATGGGAATAGACAGGTCACAGAAGAGGAATCCATCTGCTTAATAAGTGCCTTCAAATATTCTCAACCTCACGAGCTGGGGAGATGCCAGTCAAAAGGACAAGTGACAACCCTAATGACTGGCAAGATCTAAGAAGGGTTCTGGCAGACGATCCCTGGCTTTCAGGTTTCTCTTACAGTAATGATGAGCAGCACAGGATTTGGGAAGGTGTAATTATTGTCTAGGAAGTACATATACCTCCCCATAAATACAGAGGTATAAATGTGTGGCTTCTTTATCTGTGGGAGGCATCACAGGGAATCAGCCCACCCAAATCAAAAGAACTTTATGTCATAAATTCTGCAAGTTACAAACTGATTGGAGACTTGAGCGCTCATTTCTGGGTTCTCTAGAAAGCAGACTCAGATGAGATGAGCATGTGGGGAGTTTACCAGAACTATCCTTGGGAAGGGAGCAGGATTTGGCAGAGGGAGAAGCCCAGCTGTGACAGAATCTCAAGGGAAGCTGTGGCAGCGACCCTGCAGGCAGTTCTAAAGATGGATGGCCCTTCAGAGTTGAGACAAGGAAACCTGGTATTTATATCCCTATATCCATCAGGAATGCGCCATGACCTTAGGGAAGTAACTCTTCATTCAGTTGAGGCAGTTCCAGAGTGGCTGACTCCTGAGGACTGTCCCCTGTGCTACTTCCAGCAGCTTAAGAAGGAGGCCTTTCATTCTCAGGATCTGGGGATGTATCACAGCGTCCACCATAAAATGTGTACTTGTTCCCTTTAAAAAAAAAAAGCAATTTTTTAAAGCAGTTGCAGGTTCACAGCAAAATTGAGAAGAAGGGACAGAGATTTCCCATATACTCCCTGACCCGACACATGGGTAGCCTTTCCCATTTTCAGGTTCCCTTACCCAGGTGGTACATTTGTTACAAGTGATGAACCAGCACTGACACATCTTTATCACCCATAGTCCATTGTTTACATTAGGGCTTGTTCTTGGTGCTGTACATGCTATGGGATGGACAAATGTCTGATGCCATGGGAATCTGAAGTGACAGGGGCTATGGTAGGGAGGTAAGCTGCTGTCTTATTTTCCCCTGAATGCATAATCTTTAGGAAAACAGCAAAAGTCACAATAAAATGAGGGTACTAGTGAAGATGTGGGAAGACTGACATTTTCAAATTTTGCATTTGGATAGGTAGATTTCTAATTTTGCAAAGTAATTTGGTAATACCTATTTTAAAAAGAACACATCCCCATTTCCAAGCAATTCCATTTTTTGTACATGTTTTCTTCAGAAATATGAGATCCATTTGTATGACTGTATCTATGAAGATGGTTAAGGCAGTGGCCCAAACAAAAATCAGTAAACCAAAAAATAAATAATTTGAAATATTTAGGAAATATTTTGAATAGTCATTAAATTGGAAGCAATGGAATTAACTATGCCCATTCATACTGTGGAAAATTCTTAAAGAGATGGGAATACCAGACCACCTAACTTGCCTCTGAGGAATCTGTATACAGATCAAGAAGCAAAAGTTAGAACCAGACATGAAACAACTGACTGGTTCCAAATTGGGAAAGGAGTACGTCAAGGAGGTATATTCTCACCCTTCTTATTTAACTTATATGCAGAGGACATCATGCTAAATCCCGGGCTGGATGAAGCACAAACTGGAATCAAGATTGCTGGGAGAAATATCAATAACCTCAGATATGCAGGTGACACCACCCTTATGGCAGAAGCAAAGAACTAAAGAGCCTCTTGATGAAAGTGAAAGAGGAAAGTGAAAAAGTTGGCTTAAAATTCAACATTCAGAAAACTAAGATCATGGCATCTGGTCTCATCTTTTCATGGCAAATAGATGGGGAAACAATGGGAACAGTGAGAGATTTCATTTTTTTTGGGCTCCAAAATCACTGCAGATGGTGACTGCAGCTATGAAATTAAAAGACCCTTGCTCCTTGGAAGAAAAACTATGACAAACCTAGACAGTATATTTAAAAGCATATTAAAAAGTAGACATTGATTTGCTGACAAAGGTCCATCTAGTCAAAGCTATGGTTTTCCCAGTAGTCATGTATGGATGTGAGAGTTGAACTATAAAGAAAGCTGAGCACCGACGAATTGATGCTTTTGAACTGTGGTGTTGGAAAAGACTCTTGAGAGTCCCTTGGACTGCAAGGAGATTAAACCAGTCAATCCTAAAGGAAATCAGTCCTGAATATTCATTGGAAGGGCTGATGCTGAAGCTGAAGCTCCCATACTTTGGTCACTTGATGGGAAGAACTGACACATTGGAAAAGACTCTGATGCTGGGAAAGATTGAAGGCAGGAGGAGAAGGGGACAACAGAGGATGAGATGGTTGGATGGCATCACTGACTCGATGGACATGAGTTTGAGCAAGCTCTGGAAGTTGGTGATGGACAGGGAAACCTGGTGTGCTGCAGTCTGTGGGGTCGCAAAGAGTTGGACACGATTGATTGACTGAACTGAACTGATTCATGCTGTGGACAATGATGCAGCTATTTTAAAAAGTTAGATCTGTATGTATTGACTCAGAGGAATGCTCATAATATATTGTTAAGTGGAAAAAGATGCCAAAGTCATATGTGTAGATAATCCTATTTTTAAGAAAACAAACAAACTCACCTCCCATTTATGTTTAAGGAAAGATATATATCAACCTGTGCTTCAGTTATTACAATGAAGATAAATTACTTTATGAATTAAAAATTGATAGGGGGAACTTAGAGGAGCTAAAATATCTTGCTTTCTCCACCAAAAACAAAGGGTCAATTGATCCCCAAGCTTTGGCCCTGGAGTTCTAGGTAGCATTGGGCCTGAGTGTCAGGCAGGCTGTCAGAGCAGAGACCAGGTTGGCCAGAGGCTGGGGCCCACTCTGCTGGAGCTTTGTTTTCTTGAGTTTGATGAGAAAGTTCTCATCCTTCTGAAAAGCCCAGCTCATCAACATGAGAAAGTTATCCCTGACTGAAGTTGTACCACTTGCACAGAAAGGAAAAAAATGCTTGGCACAGTGCATGTGTCCTGAGTCACTTTAGTCATGCCCAACTCTTTGTGACCCTGTGGACTGTAGCCTGTCAAGCTCCTCTGTCCATGGGATTCTTCAGGCAAGAATACTGGAGTGAGTTGCTATTTCCTTCTCCAGGGGATCTTTCTGATCCAGGGATTGAACCTGTGTCTCTTTTGTCTCCTGCATTGGCAGTCAGATTCTTTACCACTAGCGCCACCTAGGAAGTCTCCTTGGCACTGTATTCCCCTTGAATCATCTCTTTTGCTTTCTCTTTAGCACCTGTTACCTTATCCTGAATCACCTAGCAAAGTTGATCTCATTTGAAAACAACTCACTCACCTTCTTCTAGCCTCATCCTGGTCTATCATCTCGCTTGCATTTTAGAGCCTCGAGCAGACAGGGGCCTTGGTTTGGTTTAAAAAATATATGACATGGACCTTGAGTGTCATCCCTTCAAATAGTGAATGGCTTCCCTATCAGCATGAAGTCAGCACTAACTTCCTGGGTAGCACAGTGGTAAAGAATCTTTCTGCCAGTGCAGGAGATGTAAGACACTCAGGTTTGATCCCTGGCTTGGGAAGATCCCCTGGGGGAGGCCATGGCAACTCACTCCAGTATTCTTGCCTGGAGAATCTCATGGACAGTGGAGCCTGGCGGGCTACATTCAATGGGGTTGCAAAGAGTCAGACACAACTGAAGCAACTTAGCATGCGTGCAGCACCAAATATTCTCCCCATCACTGAATCTGTAGAATATACAGAAGCTGCATGGAGGGCTCCTTCAAGAACTCTGGTCTTTTTTAGACCAGATTCTCCAGCATAAAGTTGATCACACAGAGTTTAATATACAAGATAGCAGTCTTTCTCTGGTTGTTTTCCTCAGAAATACTTTGTGTTATCACTACTGTCTTCTATCAGCTGGTGAGGACCAGAGCCAGGGAACTCCTCCTTGAAGCACAAAGCAGAGGAACGGTGGGTGATGTGCCCACTGCTCTCCTCTGCCTTCACCTCTCCACTGAAAACATAGCTCAGGGAGTGGCAGGAAGCTGTAGGTATTCAATAGGTAGCAACAGGAAATGTGAATGTAGAGAGTATGAGAGGCCTGAATTAGAAGAAGCTTACAATGCAGAAATCTAAAAGATACAATGCCGGAGTGGGAGGAGCTCTAAGAGCATGAAGAATCCTGATTACCTAGTGGGGGCAGGTCAGACAGGACCCTATATTGTCTTGAGGTGAAGTTAGCGTGATACCTCCAAGGATGAAGCCTGGCCCACTCCTGCATTGCAGCATTTTCGTTAACAGGAAACAGCAGCAACAGTTTTACAGACACTGGTGGGTGGCTGAGCCCTCAGCCCAAGCAGCTGCCTCCCTGCCCCCAGCTTGCTATGCACAGAGGAAGGCTTCCTCCTCACACAGTGTCTTTTGGGTGTCTGCCATTCTGAGGCCCTAATCCACACATTCACCTCTTTGTTCCTGTTTCTGACCCTTTGCCGAAGACATAGCTTCTAGGTCCCCTTCTTTTACCTCCCACTGCTGAGGGCCAGCCCACACTTGTCTGTGTTTGACTCTGGCTCCTGAGGCCCCAGACCTACCTGGGAGTATAAGCCCTTCAAGTACTCAAAGTCCTACTTTGAGTATTTCCCCACATTAATTAATTCATTGACTCAAAACCATTCAGGGCACCTACTCTGTGACTCGTACCGAAGGCTGAGGCTATACAGATGGCAAAGCGCTATTCTAAATGCTTTACCCATATTAACTCATTTAATAATTGTAGTGGCTTGTTAGGTGCTTTCTACTATTATCCCTATTTTACAGGTGAGGCAACTGAGGCACTTAGTGATTAAGAAAATTTCCCAAGATCACAGAGCTAGAGTGTGGATTTGGGATTTACATACATTCAGTTGTGTTCCACGGTACATTCATTTAACTACTTAGTCACTCCTGCTAAGTAGGAGGTACTGCTATACGTCTTACACACATGCATGAAGCTTCTAGCACAGTGGTAGTCCTCTCGGGGCTCCGTCAGGCACAGCAGCAGCAGCAGTGGGAAGGAAGTGCCGGGACGGAAACTCAGAACCCAGGGGCTGCACACAGGTCACAGCTGCCCAGAGCAAGTGCTGGGGGCCGCGTCCCCTGACCTGTGTGATTGTTGCTAAAATGCACGAGTTCAGCTATGGTTTCCCTCTGGGTTAGTTCGTCATTAAGACGCTCTTGGGGGTGTGTACGTGTGTACGTACGATTCAGAGGGAGAGGACAACACAAGGCTGAAAAGACCATGTATGCCGCTGTTTCTTAAACTTTAGTGTGCATGAATCACCTGGGGCAGGGCCTGAGAATCTGCATGTCCATACAGTTCCAGGTTGGGGTGCGGTGCCCGTGCTAGAGCAGCCACTTTCAGAAGCAAGGAAACAGGACCAAAGCTTTCAGACCTTACACAAAAACACACTGGGATACTTTCTTCCAACCAAATTTTAATAAGTAAAGCAGATAAAAGTGGAGCCAC
Source organism: Muntiacus reevesi (assembly GCF_963930625.1). Classification (NCBI taxonomy): domain Eukaryota; kingdom Metazoa; phylum Chordata; class Mammalia; order Artiodactyla; family Cervidae; genus Muntiacus; species Muntiacus reevesi. Next base: position 50,221,609 of record NC_089255.1, read on the forward strand.
CTTGGTTGCTGTGAAAGGGGAGGTAGGAGCCTGGCCCCAAATGCTTTTTCTCCCCTCATAACTCATGGAACCTCAGAGAAATGCCAGGCAACTCTAAAGAAGCCCAGTAATCTGGACCCTGTCCTTGTCTAACAGGGCTTCACGGTAATATCAATACTACTCATGTGTGACTATTAAGTACATGAACTGTGCTTGGGATGACTGAGGAATGGAATTATTAATTTAATATAAATTAACCTAATTAAACTGAAAAGCATTAGCAGTATAAAATATTTTTCTGTTAAACACAACTTTGTTATTTTGGTAAGACACTTCATGAAGTTGAATCTTACGGTGGTCTACACCAAAACACTTTACCCACCTACTGTGTGTTAGGTTTGAATGATTGTTTTCTTTGCATCTAATATAACTTGTGTTTATTTGAATATTTTCTGCAGACAACATGAATTATAGTGATACTCATGTAAATTATAATTGGTGATTACACTTATTAAAATGTTTACATTGCATTTGTTTTCATGTAATATAATTAAATTATTTTTCTAGTTAAAAAATAAATGTGGACAAACATTTCAATTTTTTTTAAACTTTTTATTTTGTATTAAGATATAGCCTATTAGCAATGTTGTGATAGTTTCAGATGGACAGCAAAGGGACTTATACATACATATACATGTATCTATTCTCCCCCAAACTGCCCCGCCATCCAGGGGAGTTTCATGTGCAACACAGTAGATCCTTGTTAGTTATCCATTATAAACATAGCAGTGTGTATGTATCCATCCCAAACTCCCTAACAATCCCTTCCTCTGTTCTTCCCTCTTGGCAACCTTAAGTTCCTTCTCTAAGTCTGTGAGTCTCTTTCTGTTTTGTAAGTAACAAGTTCATTGGTATCATTTCTTTTGCGATTCCACATACAAAGGATGTCACAATAGTTTTCCTTCTCTGACTGACTTCACTCAGTATGACAGTCTCTAGGTCCATCCATGTTGATGCAAATGGCATTATTTCATTCTTTTTAATGGCTGAGTAATGTTCCATTGTAGGTACATCTTCTTTATCCATTCTTCTGTTGATGGACATTTCGCTTGTTTCCATGTTTGGCTACTATAAACAGTGCTGCAGTGAACATTGGGGTTCATGTATCCCTTTGGATCACAAACATTTAAATTTGAAACGAAGGCATACTACTGCTTTAAAATTCAGTGGAGATGCAAAAGCTAGTTCTGTAACTGGAACAGTAACACTTAGATTTTATTTTTCTCAAAGCACTTCCACATTTACAAAGAAATGTCAATTTATGCCCTAAAAAGTTGAACACAAGGCATGAATTTTTTTTATCTTTCCTATTTATCAGAGAATATCAGCTAGATATGAAAAAATTAGTCTTATCATGATGTACTGAGATCTAGCTACATCTGTTTAAAAATTCAGATTTAATGAAATTTTGATATAAGAGACTGATGTTTCCCTTACTGCTTCATTTCACTGTGACACATACTGAAAATATTTAAGCTGGGTTTTCTGAAAGAGATGCTATGAAAAGTGTAATGGATGAAATTGTTAAGATTGTTCATTATAGATGTACTAATGCTATGAATCATTCCTCAGTTTCTAGAACTGTTGAAAGAGAGAGAATACAATGGATTTAATGAATCTAATGTTCTTTGCTAATACTCATTGTTTGAGTGGTGGAAGAGTTTTACAAAGATTTTTTCTTGGAACAAAAGGAATATTTGCCAAATGGTCAATAATCAAAGACACAAAATGTCAGTGTGATTTATATTTTCTCACTCACATTACACTGCACATGGGCATGCTAAATTTGAAGTTCAAAGTAAAGGAGAAGTTTATTTTTGATCTAGCTGGATAGGCACAGAAATCAAAACTGTGATTAAAATCAGGATTTAAATCAACTATAATGATTTTATATCTTTTTTCCTAATATGAATCAATTACAGAAGATTTTAATTGTAGATTTCAACAGTGTTGTATAAGTTGACTGGGAAAAACTATAAAAAAACTTGGATACTTTGCTGATATTAATAAATTCAGAGTTGCTTTTCAGTTAATGTAATATTCTTTTGAATTTGTGTCAATAAGACTGAGATGACTCAAAATTAGTGAATTTATCTAACTTGAACAAAAATATTTTGAAACTGATATGATTTTGCTCAAAAGTCAAGTCACTTCTCCTAAAAAAAAATATATATATATATATATAAACAATAATTTGCTCAGTGTGGATACAAATATTGAAAGAAATTATTTTTAATATTCAGTTAACTTATTGAGAAACCATTAAATTTGTTTGGAACACCTTTGTTATATGACTACTTTTAATGGTAAATTTTATGAAATCTCAATACAGACCCAGTATTTCTGATGAAAATGCAGTGTTCACTTTGAGATGTGCTATAAATGTAAAATACAAACTGGATTTTTAAGACAATATGAAAAAGAATGTAAAGTGTCTTAGTTTCTTTTGTTTATTACATGTTGAAATAATAGTTTAGGTATATTGGGTTAAATAAAATATATTATCAAGAGTAATTTCTCTCACTTCTTTTTACCTTTTAAATGTGGGCACTGGACAACTTAAAATTATGTATTTGACTTACATTATCTATTTTTCTTTTTTATTCCTAGGATATTTGTATATGAAACTTTTCTATGAAAGCAGGGACCGTCTTTGCCCTTTTATTTCTTTTCCACTGCTGAATCCTTGGTATTAGAACTGTGCTTTACCACACAGAAGGTATTCAGGAAAATGTTTCCTAAATGAGTGAAAAATTCTGGGTATATAAATTTTTTTTCCCTGTAATAGATATTTTGGTCATAAACATCTTACACAAGTTGATGTGTCAGTGTGTGCATGTGTATTTTATGTATTTCCTTAGAATAAATTCCAAGATCATTGTGTAAAAGGGCATGGACCATTTTATAACTTGTTACACATTGCCAGGTTAATCTCAGAAAATACTGAACCAATTTACAATGCCATCAACATTGCAAATTGGTTCAGGATATCAGTTTCCCAATGCCAACTTTTAAAGGCATTTAGAGTGATTAACAATTGGGCTAGTTACTTATGTCTCTGAAACTCAGTTTCTTGAAACTGTAAAATGGAAATAATGATATAAGTTTGAAAATTGAGTGAGTGAATGAATGCATAGGCAAATACACAGTATTTGCCACATGTGAAGTTGGTACTAAATGTATGCTTCCCATATAAAAAAACTGGAGTATCATAGTGCTCTCTTATAGTAGTAATGCATCTCTGCTGGGGATGTAAACTGCCAGGTGAGGTGGGAGCTGACTCCTTCGGGTACTGCATAGAAGACCTCAGAATCATGTGAGTGGTAACTGCTGCAGCTGGTAGAGTTAGATGTTTAGGAGAAGGAAATAATCTCATATTTTCATACACTTGATTCTGTAGCTGCAAAGATTTATTTAAAATCATGGTGAAAACTGACATCTCATATATGCCTTGCTTCCCTGATAGCTCAGTTGGTAAAGAATCCACCTGCAATGCAGGAGACCTCCCGGTTAGATTCCTGGGTTGGGAAGATCCGCTGAAGAAGGGATAGGACTCACTCCAGTATTCTTGGGCTTCTCTTGTGGCTCAGCTGGTAAAGAATCCACCTGCAATGCGGGAGACCTGGGTTCAATCCCTGGGTTGGGAAGCTCCTCTGGAGAAGGGAAAGGCTACCCCCTCCAGTATTCTGCCCTGGAGAATTCCATGGACTGTACAGTCTGGAATCACAAAGAGTCAGACACGACTGAGTGGCTTTCACTTTCACATATGCCTAAGGACTCAATCCCAGGAATATTTAATTTCAGAATCAATATTTCATTTTATTTATTATTAATTTTTTACTACCTACTAAACAAATAAAAAGTTCTAAATAAAAACCCCTTTGGGTGATGATTTGACAAATTCCAAAATGGGGTGGGGGTGAGTGAGGATCCTTAATGGCTTTAGAGGAACACTAAGAGAAACAGCTTGTCAGCTGCCCCACGTCTGAGTTCTGTTCCTCAGACTCAGGAGCAACTAGATCTCCTATGTCCAGTAGAGTAGTCACTGGCTACATGTGCCTGTTGAGCACTTGAAATGTGACTTTATGAATAACCAGTGTGAAGAAAATGTAAAATGTCTCATGAGTGGTGTTTAAATATGATTACATGTTGATACAATATTTTGTATGTCTGCAGTTAAATAAAACATATTATTAAGATTAAGTTAACCTATTTCTTCTACGTTTTCCAATGTGGCTACTAGAAAACTGACAAGTACATATGTGGCTCCCATTATATTTCTGTTAGACAGTGCAGGTTCAGAACCCTACATCTGCCTACAGCACTCCCAGCAACCTTCCAGAACCGTTTGCATACTTTCAAAGATACATGGACAGCTTTGATTAACTCTAAGCTTGGAATTCACAGCCTGCAAATGAAGCAGCAAGTGTTTGCCCTAGACAAGGATCTGTGAAGCTGACTGGAAACTGTTAAAAGGCCAGAAAGTCAGAAGAGAATCTCACCTCAGTTAACACCAGTAAAATTACAGAATTTTCCTGTACATTTTTATTAAACTGGACTTTTAATGAGCCCAGAAGTCTGACACTGACACTTGAGAAAAAAACTTTTTGTATTATTTTTCAAGTCCAGAAGCACAAAGCTATAATAAACTAATAGTGTAGTTCTTCTATGAAGAAATAAAATGAAACTATTTAGATTAGAAATCATGTCAATGTGAATCCTCTAGGAAGCAGGGGCCAAGATGAACTGGAACTTGCAAGAGATTTATTGAGACAAATGCACTGGGGGAGATGGCAGGAGATGGCAGGGAGAGTCTTCAGATCATAATGCAAGTCTGACACCTGTGAAAGGAGAGAGGGAAAAAGAATTGGGCAGAAAGAGCCTCAGACAATAGTGCAGTTCAGTCAGGCCAGGAGGAATCCCAGAGCCCAGAGGCTGCCTATTGGAGACAGCTTGTGTCAAGCAGGATGGGCCAGAATTGTACCCCCACTGCTGTGCTCAGGCGCAGGCTGGGAGCAGCGTGGGGGACACCAGTGGGGAGGTGGGTCTGCAGGGAAGTGACTGGGCTTACCAGGCAACTCTGCTCCCCTTGGCAGGTCCACCTGAGGGAGAGCTAAATGGTCCACTGATCTTCAACATCAGATACTGTGCTGATTCAAAGTTAAAATTACAAGCTTAAGTGTTCTTGTACTCTATCCCATATGTTTCAGTGAAGAAAAGTCCTGATAACTTCCTTTAGAAAGAGGGCTCTGCATACTGATGTCCTGGGTGAGGACCAGAGTCAGGATACCAGATATTATTGGTCTTAGCTCTGCATACTCAAGATATTAATTTCTTGCAGCCTCGGTTTCCCCATCTGTAACACTGTTGTGAATTATAATGTGTACCTTGTGGGGTTGTTGTGACTATTTAAAAAGGATACCATGTTAGGGAGTTTTTACAAAAGTTGTTTGGTCATTCATATACCGTTGGTCCCACCTACTGGAAATCAAGTTACAAGGGCTAAAGACATAAAAACAAGTAATATCATGTTGAATTTTATTGGCAGTACTTGCCTCAAAAATGATTGTTATCTATGAAAAGTCTGTTGAAACATTCTAACCGATCCAAGTGGCACACCCATCAGGAATTTCTTACAACTCTTTCATCTTAGAATACTTCCCCCCACCCCCCCCAAAAAAAGAATACTTCCCCAGATATTCCCAAGGAGGGATCCATTCTTTCACTCCAGTTTCTGCTTGAATGTTATCCCCCAGGCCTTCCCTCACCCCTCACCCCAAATAGCAGCTCCATCACCATTTGTCCTTTACATTGCTCTGTTCTCCTTTTCAGTGCATGCCAGTTCCTGACATGATACTATATTGTTAATTAGTTTATTATTGTCTTCTCCTCTAGAACATGAGCTTCATGGGATCAAGAACTTTGTTTCATTTTCTGTTATATCCCTGGAAGGTTGCTTGGCATATAGTAAGTAATTGATTTTCTTGATTGGATGAAATTCACATACGGTTTCCTAAAGGAATGAGAAGGCAAATGAGGAATTTGAAATAACAATACTATCTTTCATGAAAATCCAGGTCTGTTTAAATGGTGAGGGGAAGAGAAAGAGGCTAACTGCAGAGCACAGGTGTCCATGCAAATCACCTTGGACAGATTGAACCTCTTCTTTGGTCAGACCTTTTACCGGAGTTACTAGTAAGGAGCAAATGGGCAGGCTCAGCACTTATTTTTCTTATTCAATTTCTCTAGAGAAGGTGGGCAAGCTTTTTTTTTCTTTTCCCCCTCAAACTCATTGAAATCAGATGGGAAAGGAAAACTGAACAAGAGTTCCACCTGGTCTACCAAATAGATGCTCAGTCTTTGGAGGATCAAGAATGGTTCTGCCTGGTGTGACCTGTTCCTAGAAGTCATGAGTCATAATTGCAGTCTAGAGAAGGGAAAGCAATTGTTCTGCATCAGCCTAAAGGGCAAACCTGGCATCGCAGAGTGCCTGACGCCGGGAAGGTCTAGGCAGTTATCTCTGTTTGTTGGGTCTGTCCAGCAGCAGAAGGGCCATGAGGGAGGGAGGGAAGGAGAAGCGTTCATCCCGAGAAGTGTTCCAGCCCTGGTGGTGTCCCTCTGGGCTGCGGTGGAGGGGGTCCCTGGACTGAGTGCAGCAGGTTCAGATTGAAGGAACTTCATGGCCCTTTTTGATTTACAGACTCCATGAGTTTGAGTCTCCCTTGAGATAACAAACTGTTTACTCAGATGATCAACAGAAAAAGAGAAACAGAGTCATTTAGCAGCTAGACAGTAGGCAATAAATGTTTGAAGGGCACTTGCTTTGGACTAATCCAAGAAATAGTGTGCGGATCACCCTTAGTTTTCACCTTCCTATGATTAATATATCATTCCTGGGAGAGCCCCCAGAACTCCAGGGATTCCCACCAACGAGGAAAAGACTGCCAAATAGAGAGTCCCATCTGAGAGGAACAAAGGGCAGAGCTGAAATTCCAGCAGTCTGTCCCTTAAAGTTTAGTGCTTCCTGCTCCTGTTCACGGAAAAAGAAGTCAGTCTCCACTCATTCATGAGCTCAGGTTTAATTCCCGTAATATTGTGGTCAGTAGACAGAGCACAGAACTGGGAGACTAAAGACCCAGGTTCTAGTCCCAGCTTCACCTCTAACTCTCTTTGTGACCTTAGTCAAGTTGACCTCTCTGTGCCTTAAACTATTTCCCATAAAATAAGAAAATAGAGTTAAATTATTTGTAAAGATTTAAAAAAAATTTTTTTTTCCCTCCAGGGCTTATGTTTTGTGAACATGGGATGGGTGGATTCAAGCAGAGCTGGGTTATAACTTCCTTTTAGAGCTCTCTGAAAGGCAGCTTAGCATTTGGCACTGGGAGTCGGGAAAAACACCAGAAGCAGCCTCGAGATGTGACAGACCTAGAAGCTGCCCGTCCTGTCCGCATCTCAGGGCTCTGGAGTGGCCCTTCCATTTCCAGGAGAGCCCTCATAGAAGAGGGCAGACAGCCTGGTGGTGATGGAGTGCGACTGTTGTCTGCTTGTTTCCCTGTCTCCCCGCCCCCCCTTCACTGACCTGGGAGTGGTGAGTCACACTTTATTACCGCGAGTGCCTGGCAGTGGCCCCGCACAACTTCTTGAGCTTGTCAACACCCAGGATAGAATAATTCATCTCAGTCCCATTTTTAGCCGAGAGTGAAAAATGAAGTCACCAGAAGATGCCAATTAGGGATGCAGATGGGAGGCGAGAGTTTGTTGAAGGACAGGGCTGTCTTCCTGGGGCAGCCAATCCTGACAAGTGCTCAGGGCCCTAGATCTGCAGTCCTCAGCCTCACAGCGCCTGGGGAGGAGGGCTGGAGGGAAAGGCTGCAGCTGGAGGGAGGGACCAGGGCACTCTCTGCATCACCCACTTTCAAGATCATATCTACCAGTAGAGGGATTTTAGCTTCAGTTTGCTCCAGGAAATAGGCACTTCTTGCTATCTTGAATAATAAAATCTCAGGGAGTTAGGAGGGACATGCTGAATTCTCTAAATCCAGAGACTTTCTAGTCACTTGTTCTGTTTTATTTTAGTAGCAGAGGGATGAAGAAGGAAAGGATTTATGTCCTGTACACTCAGCTTTTCTCCTGCTTTCCCCTGGTTCTGGCCTGGACTAACTCATCTCAGAGGCTCTTCCACCTCTAGAATTCTGTAGTTCATTGCTAGGTTTGAAAATAACACATTTCAGCCAAGCTGAGCATGTAGGCAAATTGCTGATATTTTAAAGATGAAGCAGCACCGTTTCAGTTTGAAAAAAAAAAAAAAGAAAGAATAGCAACTCAGTTCTGTTACTTTTATGAGCTGTGGGATCCTGCTCAAGCCACTTAACCTCCTGCCTCTATTTCTTGAGGACATGGTAACCCACTCCAGTACTCCAGTATTCTTGCCTGGAGAATTCTGTGGACAGAGGAGCCTGGCGGGCTACAATCCATGCGATTGCAAAGACACGACTGAGTGACTAACACTTTCATTTCAGTTTTCACAAAGTGGAGAAATAATAGAACCTACCTCACTTCTTTGGGAGGATTATGCAAGATAATACAGTTCAGGGCTTGTTTAACATGGTGCCTGCCTGTAAATTCGGGTAAGAGTGTGGCTGAATAGAAAACAAAAGTGCATGGGCCAGTCCCTCAGAGAGGGGGCTAGGTCTGTGGGGGAGGATCAAGTGGCCCCAGCTTGGGGAAGAATAGGTCTGGCAGGGACTGCAAACTAGGCTGATGGTTTCCAGAGAAAGATAAACAGGAGGAAGTGAGTCTGAGGTGGAACTGATTAACAGGATGGCTGGTCTAGAATCACAGGAAGATAATGACCTCTGCCTTTAAGATTATCGCAGGCCAATTGTGCAGAGGATCTTCCCTCATTCAGAGACCGGTGCTCAGAGGCTGTAGCTCCATCAAACAGTAATTCACAGTTGACAGTGATCTGTATCTGTGATTCACCTGGCCTTCACCACAACCTTGTGCAGTAAGAGAGGTCACATCTGCATTTTGCCAGTGAGGAAACTGAGTCTCAGCAAAGGGGACTTGCCTTAGGAGGCAGCTGGCAGCGAGGAGCCAGGAGAGGCATCCAGGACCAACTCAAACTACAGTTTCCTGAGCCTTCTCCTGCCTTGTTTTTGTTGTTGGTGGCAGTGGTCGTGGTGGTGGTGGGAGGAAGATAGTAGCTGAGAGTAGATTTCAGGTCCAAATTCTGGTCCTTCCCCTTAATGACTTGTGTGGTCTTTCTTGGGCAAGATGCTTAAACTCTGCTTTTCCTCATTTGTAAAGTGGGACGGTAATGCTGACTTTTCTATTCTTGACACCAGTTTGCCAGAAATGACTCAGGGCTCAATTCTAGGCTTTCTTTTCTCAAAACAACCAGCTTCTCCAGCTACTCATTCACACTTACCGCACCTTATTACTCAAGCATAGACTGAAAGTCTATACTTGCATTCATTTCCTGCTTGAAAGACTCTTATTAGCTCTAGATCTATACTGTCAGCTGCCAGTCCAACTTTCACACTTGGGTCTCTCAGGCATCCCAAAATGGAATTTCATCCCTTCCCCCAACCCAACCTCCTCTCTCCCAAGATGCCCCTTCTCTGATGTCCCCAAGTCAATAAATGGCACCACCACCCACTCAGTTATTCATGTTGAAATTGCTCACTTCCAATTTATATTTTTCTCTTCCTTGACTTCCACATTTCCTCACTTTCCAAGTTCTATGGATTTGAACTCCTAAATATAGCTCAAATCCACCCATTTCTATCTCCTCTCCTTTTCTAACCACCTCACCTCTAGTCAAATCTGGTTAAGTCACCTTCATACTTAACCTACACTTCTGAAACATCCTCCAGGAGATTTCCCTGGATTTACTCCTGCACACTCAACATATTACACACAATTAACCATCTTAACCATTCCTCAGTATGCAGTTTAGTAATAAGTCTATTCACATTGTTGTATAATCTCTAGAACTTGATCATCTTGCAAAACCAAAACTCTGTATCATTAAACAATTCCCCTTTCTCCTTAGCCCCTGGCAACCACTATTCTACTTTTTGTACCTATGAGTTTGATTATTCTATGTATCTCATAGAAGTGGAATTAAACAAGATTTATCTTTTTTAAATTTATCTTTCTGAATGGCTTATTTCACTTGGCATAATGCCCTCAAGGTTAATCCATGTCATAGCATGTGTCAGAATTTCCTTCCTTTTTGAGGCAGAGAAACATTCCATTGTGTGAATACACCATATATTTTTTTTCCAGGCCATTCATCTGATGTGTATTTGGGTTGTCTTCATCTTTTGACTATTGTGTATAATGCTGCTATGAACATGAGTGTACAAATATTTCCTTGAGATGATGCTTTCAATTCTTTGGGGTGTTTACCTGGAATTGGAATTGCTTAATCATATGGTAGTTCTATTTTTAATTTTTGAGGACCCATTGTACTTTTTAAAAATAACAGCTATACCACTTTACATTCCCACCAACAGTGCACAAAGGTCACAATTTCTCCACATCCTCACCAACACTTATTTTTTGATCGCAGTCATGCTAATGGGTGAGAATTGGTATTTCATCGTGGTTTTGATTGCATTTCTCTACTAATTATAGATGTTGAGTATCTTTTTATATATGTATTGGCCATTTGTATATTTTTTGGTTGGGAAATACCTATTTAAGTCCTTTGCCCATTTTTAGGTTGGGATTTCCTTTGTTGTTGAGTTGTTGGTGTTCTTTATATATTCTTGATATTACTCTCTTATCAGATAAAAATTTGCAAATATTTTACCTATTCCATGGGTTGCTTGTTCTCTTTGTTGACTATATCCTTTGATAAACTTCGATGGCTTTTTACTCTTACTAAAATACAATGCACAAATCCTACATATCTCAATGTCAGCTTACATTGCTATTCTCACAGAGCTCCTTATGGATTATTAGGCTGCAACCGCTGGCCTGCCTTTAGTTCCTCTTAGACACTGTGCTCCTTCCTCTTCTGCTTGCTTTATTCTTTATCTTGAACACCTGATTAATTAGTTATTAGTGTGAGCATCTGTTCAAAGATCACCTCTTCTAGCAGCAGATGCCATGAGGGTTGGGACCATTACCCAGTGACACAGTAGTGATACTTTTAGGGGTCCGTGAAAATAGTTCAATTTACATTTCTTTTCAAATTAGCTAAAAAAATGAATATAAGAATAATGGCTATATGGTAATTAAATCAGCCTAGCTCAGCTGGTAAAGAATCCGCTTGCAATGCAGGAGATCTTGGTTTGATTTCTGGGTTGGGAAGATCCCCTGGAGAGAAGAGATAGGTGGCCCACTCCAGTATTCTTGGGCTTCCCTAGTGGCTCAGATGGTAAAGAATCCACCTGCAATGTGGGAGACCTGGGGTTGAGCCCTGGGTTGGGAAGATCCCCTGGAGGAGGGCATGGCAACCCACTCCAGTATTCTTGCCTGGAGAATTGCCATGGACAAAGAATCCTGGCAGGCTACAGTCAGTGGGGTCACAAAGAGTCAGACATGACTGAGTGACTAAGCAGCAGCAGATTATATTTGTCTTTATACCAAGAGAGTCATAAAATATAAATTGATTTTTTAAATGAAAAAAGAACTAAAAAGGCAAAAGTATCCAGGGCTCACAAAATGCATACCATGACCCTGACTGTGCCTGTCTTGTCCATACCCATGTCCTCATTTGGCCAGTTATAAGCCCAACACATACTAGATGCTCAGCTAAAATGCAAAGAATGAATGGAAAGATGAGAATAGCAAGAAGGAGCTGTCTGCAGCAAATGCACAGAAATTCCCTGACACAGATTCTTGAAATTAAACCCACAGCTCTTAGTCATAAAAGATAGAGGACACAGAGTCTTTTCCCATCTGAGCCCAAGGGTGCTTTGTTCTAGTGGCTAGGGAATAAAGCTATCTGTTTGGGGAGATTTTGAAAAGAGGCGTATAAAAGTCAAGATCTAGCCTTAACACAATTCAACCTGAGTTGCCCATAGTTCTTAAAAACAGAACCTGCACACACAGAGAAGTCCTGGGACTAAGGTAGTGTTTTCTTATTCTTTGTTTGGTTTTTAAAATCTTTTAGACATTAATTTTTTTAAAAGGTTTTATTGAGGTATTATTGTCATACAATAAACTGCATATATTTAAAGGGTGAAATTTTGGCATGCTGGATCATCGAAAAAGCAAGAGAGTTCCAGAAAAACATCTATTTCTGCTTTATTGACTATGCCAAAGCCTTTGACTGTGTGGATCACAATAAACTGGAAAATTCTGAAAGAGATGTGAATACCAGATCACCTGACCTGCCTCTTGAGAAGCCTCTATGTAGGCCAGGAAGCAACAGTTAGAACTGGACATGGACTGACAGACTAGTTCCAAATAGAAAAAGAAGTACGTCAAGGCTGTATATTGTCACCCTGCTTATTTAACTTCTATGCAGAGTACATCATGAGAAATGCTGGGCTGGAGGAAGCACAAGCTGGAATCAAGATTGCCAGGAGAAATATCAATAACCTCAGATATGCAGATGACACCACCCTTGTGGCAGAAAGTGAAGAACTAAAGAGCATCTTGATGAAAGTGAAAGAGGAGAGTGAAAACGTTGGCTTAAAGCTCAACATTCAGAAAACTAAGATCATGGCATCCGGTCCCATCACGTCATGGCAAATAGATGGGGAAACAGTGGAAACAGTGACTGACTTTATTTGGGAGGGGCTCCAAAATCACCGCAGATGGTGACTGTAGCCATGAAATTAAAAGACGCTTACCCCTTGGTAGGAAAGTTATGACCAACCTAGACAGCATTTTAAAAAGCAGAGACATTACTTTGTCAACAAAGGTCTGTTTAGTCAAGGCTATGGTTTTTCCAGTGGTCATGTATGGATGTGAAAGTTGAACTATAAAGAAAGCTGGGCGCTGAAGAATTGATGCCTTTGAACTGTGGCATTGGATAAGACTCTTGAGAGTCCCTTGGACTTCAAGGAGATCCAATCAGTCCATCCTAAAGGAGATCAGTCCTGGGTGTTCATTGGAAGGACTGATGTTGAAGCTGAAACTCCAATACTTCAGCCACCTGATGAGAAGAGCTAACTCATTGGAAACAACCCTGATGCTGGGAAAGATTAAAGGCAGGAGGAGAAGGGGATGACAGAGGATGAGATGGTTGGGTGGTATCACAGACTCAATGGATATGGGTTTGGGTGGACTCCAGGAGTTGGTGATTGCCAGGGAGGCCTGGCGTGCTGCGGTTCATGGGGTCTCAAAGAGCCGGACACAACTGAGTGACTGAACTGAACTGAACTGAATACACCCTAAAACCATTACCACAATAAAAAAATGAACATGCTATCACCTCCAAAAGTTTCTTTTGTGATCCTTCCTCTCTATATGCCCAGCTCAGGTCTGTATTCTCAAGCAACTACTGATCCAATTTCTATCACTACATATTAGTTTATATTTCTAGAATTTTATATAAATGGAATATGCAGGGAGTATTCTTTAGTCTGTCTTAGTTCATTAAGAATACTTATTTTGAGACATCCATGTTGTATAGTTTGTTCATTTTAATTGTTGGACAATATTTCACTGTTTTGATGAACACATTCATTTATGGTGAACATTTGAATTTCTATTTTTTGGCTACTACAAAAAACTCCTATGAACATTGCTATATAAGCTATTGTATAGACACATATTTCCTTTTCTCTAAGGTAAATTTCTAGAAGTATAATGGTTGGATTATATGGCAGGTGTATCTTAAACTTTTTAAGAAACTGCCAAAGTGTTTGCTAAAGTGGTTGCACTATTTTGCATTTCTACCAGGGGTGTATGGAGGGCTCTAGTTTCTTCATGTTCTTGCCAAACTTGGTATAGCTAGTCTTATTAAATTTGAACCATTCCAGTTGGTGTATGTAGTAGTATCTGATGGTGGTTTTAATTTGTATATCCCCAATGACTAATGATATTGGGCATTTTTATGTGCTTATTTGCCATCTGTATATCTTCTTTGATGAAATATCTGTTTAACTCTTTTGCCCATTTAAAGAATTGGGTTGTTTTTTTCCTTATTGCTGAATTTTGAGAGTTCTTTATATATTCTAGATACAAGTCCTTTACCAGTTATATGCTTTGCAAAGGCTCCCCCCATGTTTTTGGCTTCTCTTTTCATTCTCTTACCTCTGTCTTTTAAGGAAAAGACATTTTTTTAAATGTTAATCGGCTTGCTTTGCTTATGTACAGTGCTTCTGGCATTTTATGAAATCCTTTGAAATCTTTTCCTCTAGCCCCAGGTGATGAAGATTTTATCCTATGCTTTCTTCTACAGGTTTTATTGTTTTAAGTCTTACATTTAGGTCTATGATCCATTTTATTTAATTTTTGTATATGGTATGAACTATGGACTCAAATTTATTTTATTTATATCTAGTTAATTTCCCTGGTGACTCAGACAGTAAAGCGTCTGCCTGCAATGCAGGAGACTTGGGCTCGATCCCTGGATTGAGAAGATCCCCTGGAGAAGGAAATGGCAACACACTCCAATACTCTTGCCTGGAAAATCCCATGGATGGAGGAGCCTGGTAGGCTACAGTCCATGGGGTTGAAAAAAGAGTAAGACATGAATGAGTGACTTCACTAATTAATTTTCTCAGCATAGTTTGTTGAAAAGGCTACCATTTCTTCACTGTATTGCCTTGGGCCTTTGTTAAAATCATTTGTCCATACACGTGTGGGTTAATCTCTGAACTCTGTTCTGTTCCAGTGATCTATTCTGTCTGTCTTTATGATAATACCACACTGTCTTGACTGCTAGAGCTTTGTAATAATTTTTGAAATCAGGTAGTGTTAGCCACTTAATTTTGTTCTTCTTCAGATTTGTTTTGATTATTCTATGTCCTTTAGAACCAGTTTGTTAATTTATTTAAAGTAGCCATCTGGAATTTTGATTGTAATAGATTTGAATCTATAAATCAATTTGAAGAAAATTGACATCATATACATACAGGTTTCCCAGGTGGCATTAGTGGTAAAGAACTGCCTGCCAATGCAGGAGATGTAAGTGATGTGGTTTTGATGTCTGGGTTGGGAAGATCCCCTGGAGGAGAGCATGGCAACCCACTCCAGTATTCTTTCCTGGAGAAATCTGTGGACAGAGGAGCCTGTTGGGCTACAGTCCGTGGGATCGAAAAGAGTTGGACACAACTGAAGCAATTTAGCACACTGCACACATGTACATATATATATAGATCAGTATGAAAATTTGGACACAACTGTGAGGCTAATACTTTCACTTTTTTTACACTTTTTCATGCACTGTATATATTGTTAAGATGTCTATTTTCTTCAAATTGATATATGTATATATATCTTTAGTCCCTCTTTTTCAGCCTTATTACTCCTCTCCAGATTCCAGGTGTAGCTCACATGGTGGGTCCACCTAGAATATGCTACCTTGAGTCACCAGGAGCTCTGATAAAGAAAGAAAAGGAAACGAGGAACAGGTTAAAAAAAAAAAAACCCTAAAATTAAAAGCTAACTAGGAATAAATATTTGTCACAAATGTGGTGGAGAGGTTGATAGCCTCAAACTTTAAACTGTTTCTATTCGATGAAAAAAAAAACACTTAAATATCAATATAGGAAAATGGGTATGGGACATGAACAGATAGTTCACGGATAAGGAAATAAAAACAGCTTATAAATGTATGGGGAAATGTTCGGCTTTACCAGTAATCACAGAAATGCAATCATGACAATAAAATGCTTTCTGTCCCCTGCTGCACTGTGCAAGATTAACACGGTAACAGTACTCAAGGCTGCTGAGGGTGTGGGGGAAAGCACTGCTCCCACACTCTTCAGGAAAGCAATTTGGCAACAGGCTTTGCAAAGCCTTGAAATATTCATACTCTTTACCTAGTAATTGCTCTTCCAGAAATCTTTTAGAGAAATAATCAGAAATGCAGACAAAGACGTATGGGCACAGATGTTAATTATGGCATTATTTATTTTTAACAACACAACCTAAATTCCTAGTGCTGTGGGATGGTGTTCAGATTATAGTACATCCAATGACATGATCCTCTACATAGAAAACCCTAAAGATTCTACCAGAAAATTACTAGAGCTAATCAATGAATATAGTAAAGTTGCAGGATATAAAATTAACACACAGAAATCCCTTGCATTCCTATATACTAACAATGAAAAAACAGAAATTAAGGAAACAATACCATTCACCATTTCAACAAAAAGAATAAAATACTTAGGAGTACATCTACCTAAAGAAACAAAAGACCTATACATAGAAAACTATAAAACACTGATGAAAGAAATCAAAGAAGACACAAACAGATGGAGAAACATACCGTGTTCATGAATTGGAAGAATCAATATTGTCAAAATGGCTATTCTACCCCAAGCAATCTATAGATTCAATGCAATCCCTATCAAGCTACCAACGGTATTTTTCACAGAACTAGAACAAATAATTTCACAATTTGTATGGAAATACAAAAAACCTCGAATAGCCAAAGTAATCTTGAGAAACAAGAATGGAACTGGAGGAATCAACCTGCCTGACTTCAGACTCTACTACAAAGCCACAATCATCAAGACAGTATGGTACTGGCACAAAGACAGAAATATAGACCAATGGAATAGGATAGAAAGCCCAGAGATAAATCCACGAACCTATGGACACCTTATCTTTGACAAAGGAGGCAAGCATATACAATGGAAAAAAGACAACCTCTTCAACAAGTGGTGCTGGGAAAACTAGTCAACCACTTGTAAAAAAATGAAACTAGAACACTTTCTAACACCATACACAAAAATAAACTCAAAATGGATTAAAGATCTAAATGTAAGACCAGAAACTATAAAACTAGAGGAGAACATAGGCAAAACACTCTCCGACATGAATCACAGCAGGATCCTCTATGACCCACCTCCCAGAATATTGGAAATAAAAGCAAAAATAAGCAAATGGGACCTAATTAAACTTAAAAGCTTTTGCACAACAAAGGAAACTATAAGTAAGGTGAAAAGACAGCCCTCAGATTGGGAGAAAATAATAGCAAATGAAGCAACAGACAAAGGATTAATATCAAAAATATACA
This sequence comes from Muntiacus reevesi, assembly GCF_963930625.1. NCBI lineage: Eukaryota > Metazoa > Chordata > Mammalia > Artiodactyla > Cervidae > Muntiacus > Muntiacus reevesi. The sequence goes on from NC_089255.1 coordinate 50,238,809, forward strand.
AGCAACTCCTGAAGCTCAATTCCAGAAAAATAAATGACCCAATCAAAAAATGGGCCAAAGAACTAAACAGACATTTCTCCAAAGAAGACATACAGATGGCTAACAAACACATGAAAAGGTGCTCAACATCACTCATTATTAGAGAAATGCAAATCAAAACCACAATGAGGTACCATTACACGCCAGTCAGGATGGCTGCTATCCAAAAGTCTACAAGCAATAAAAGCTGGAGAGGGTGTGGAGAAAAGGGAACCCTCTTACACTATTGGTGGGAATGCAAACTAGTACAGCCACTATGGAAAACAGTGTGGAGATTCCTTAAAAAACTGGAAATAGAACTGCCATATGACCCAGCAATATCACTCCTGGGCATACACACTGAGGAAACCAGAGCTGAAAGAGACATGTGCACCCCAATATTTATCACAGCACTGTTTATAATAGCCAGGACATGGAAGCAACCTAGATGCCCATCAGCAGACGAATGGATAAGGAAGCTGTGATACATATACACCATGGAATATTACTCAGTCGTTAAAAAGAATTCATTTGAATCAGTTCTAATGAGATGGATGAAACTGGAGCCCATTATACAGAGTGAAGTAAGCCAGAAAGATAAAGATCATTACAGCATACTAACACATATATATGGAATTTAGAAAGATGGTAATGATAACCCTATATACAAAACAGAAAAAGAGACACAGATGTACAAAACAGACTTTTGGACTCTGTGGGAGAAGGCGAGGGTGGGATGTTTCAAGAGAACATCATGTATATTATCTATAGTGAAACAGATCACCAGCCCAGGCGGGATGCATGAGACAAGTGCTCGGGCCTGGTACACCGGGAAGACCCAGAGGAATGGGGTGGAGAGGGAGGTGGGAGGGGTGATCGGGATGGGGAATACATGTAACTCCATGGCTGATTCATGTCAATGTATGACAAAACCCACTGCAATGTTGTGAAGTAATTAGCCTCCAACTAATAAAAATAATTGGAAAAAAAAATATAGTACATCCGAACAATACAGTCCCAGGCAGTTACTTAAAAATGATGTTAACTAAGCAATTTTAATGATCTAGGAAGATTTTTTTAACATAAACTTTAAAAAATTCAAAATTGTATATTTAGTATGATCTCAACTATATTACCTTTGCACGGAAAAAAAAAGCCCATAAGATAATTTTAAAAGTTTTAATAGATTATCTTTGGCTGGTGTGATTTGGGATGGTGGTTATTATGTTTATACATTTTTAAAGTACATACACTGAAAGGCACATATATTAACCTCACAAATTTGACAGTGACTGACATATCGCACTCCTATTACAAAATAGAATGTCTCCATCTTTCTGAAAAGTTCCCTGGTGACCCTGTCTAGTCACTGTCCTTCCTGCAAGAGGTGACTTCAATTTTTCTTTTTTTCCTCCTTAGGTATGTTTTGCTTGTTCTAGAACTCACATAAATGGACTCATAAAGTATACTCTTCTGTGTCTGGCTTCTTTTGCTCAGCATTATATGTGTGAGTTTTATCCTTCTTTTAATTTTCTAAATTTTGCATATTTCACTTGCCCTATTCTAAGAATTAAAAAAAAAAAAATTTATAAAAGCAGGGCTCTCATGTCTGGTCTGTGTCCATGTTGGTCTGTGTCCCATGTCCCACCCATGTCTGGTCTGTTTTCACTCATGTGAAGCTTTGTCCATCTAGCCCTTCACCTCCCGGTCTCATTGACCTCCCCTTCCTGAGCTGCTGTGCAGCTTGGGGGCTGTGCCCCTGACCCTGACACCTCACTGTTTTCTCCTGTTAGGTGTGACTGAAGGAGAACAGCTCTGGGGGCCCCTTGGTGACCCTGCAGGTAGCCACAGAAGCCATGCAGACAGGGCTGGACCCACAGTGGATTGAGTCCTGGCAGAATGCCTTGTGAGCCTTCCAGTGCAGGAGAGTGCCAGATTCTGAGGGGCTGCCCCAAGGGCGCTCCTCACTTGCTCCCCTCTCATGAGACACTTCTCATCTCCTCTGGGGTTCCTGGGGGAACAAGGCTTCTCAGCAGCAGGTGCCCAGGCTTCTGCTCCCTGTTTGTTTTGGTGTCACCCTGCACCTGGGCCACAGGGAGCTGGCTCCTCTGGGTGCTCTTTCTTACACTGTTTATGTAAATAATAACCTGTCTGAATTTAAAAGGGGTTAGTTGTTTCTCTACCAACCACATCTTCAGCTTGGCCTTGGCCTTACCTGTACTTGACGGTTTTGAGTACACATCTTTATTTGTTTCCTAGGGAAACAAGTAACGGAGTACCATAGAAATTTTTGTTTACTCTTATTGGAGGATAATTGCTTTACAATGTTAGTTTCTGCTGTACAGTGAAGTGAATCAGCTATTATTGTTCTTTAGTCAGTAAGTCATGTTTGACTCTTTGTGACCCCACAGACTGTAGCCCACCAGGCTCCACTGTCCATGGGATTCTCCAGGCAAGAATACTGGAGTGGGCTGCCATTTCCTTCTCCAGAGGATCTTCCTGACCCAGGGATTGAACCCACATCTCCTGCATTGGTAGGCAGATTCTGAGTCACATGGGAAGCCCACAAATCAGCTATATGTACACGTATATTCCCTCACTCTTAGACCTCCCCCCATCGTACACTTTAGTGGTCATAGAGCACTGAACTGAGTTCCCTATGCGATACAGCAGCTTCCCACTAGCTCTCTGTTTTACACGTGGTGTACTGTATGTATGTCAATCCTAATCTCCGTTGTCTCATCTTCCCTTTTCCCACCCCACCCCGACCCGCTGTGTCCACATGCCTGTTCTCTACATTGGCATCTCTATTCCTGCCCTAGAACCAGGTTTATCTGTACCATTTTTCTATATTCCATACAAACAAGAAACAAAATGTGGTCATTTGTAGAGATGTGACTAGACCTAGAGTCTGTCATACAGAGTGAAGTAAGTCACAAAGAGAAAAACAGATACTGCATATTAACGCATAGAAATTTATTGTCTCACCGTCTTGAAGTCTTGAAGCCCACAATCATGGTGTTGGCAGGATCGATTCCCTCTAACAACTGTGAGGAAGAATTTGTTCTAGGCTCCTCTCCTTGGCTTGTAGTTGACCACCTTCTCCCTGGGTCTCTATATGATGTTCTTTCTGTGTACCTGTCTGCATCCAAATTAATCCTTTCTGTAAGGACACCTGTAATGTTGGTTAGGACCCATGTTAATGACCTCATCTTAACTAATTACACCTGTTGCAACCCTGTTTCTGAGAAAGGTCACATTCTGAATACTGGGGAGGAGACTTCAACTTATAAATTTAAGGGGGATACAATTCAACTCATAACAATGTCTTTGTCCCCAAGTAGACTGCAGATCCTGGCCAGGAGGGTCTCAGTAAGTACTTGGCAACTTTATGGAAGAAAGTGAACTAAATAAGGAGTCATCAGGAGGTGCCTGCAGGAGGACCCGGGTGGCATCACCCCAGTGATATTCCCTCAGCCTTGTCAGTGACCTTGGACTGGCCAGAGTGAAGATAGATGAAGGTTGTGAACCAGATAACAATCTTACTTCTTTCCAGCAGGGACAGGAAAGGCATTCTCCTTGCCGTGGCATTCATTGCCTTCTCAGGGAAGCTGCATTAGTTATCCCAGGATTCTGAGAACCCCAGTGAGGGCCAGGGTGGCCCCTGGAGCAACAGTTCACGCAGGTCCTGGGGAAGCTTGAAGTGGAACCCAGGGAAGATATGACCATTCTCCGTTGTTACAGGTGAGGAAACCAAGGTCGAGAGGCTGAGCAGGTTGTCTGTCTTGGGGCTAGGGTGACAACACAGACCAGGACCCAGGTGTCCCGACTTCCTGTGAAGTGTTTTTATCCCCCATGAAGCTTTCAGTCAGCCATTTGTCTTCTCTTGGGCTCACCATCCTTGGTGTAATGTAGCAAGCACCTGTGTACCCCATCACAGATGGTGCTGCCTTGAATGAATGGATACTCACAGCCTGGGAGGAGGGCAGTCTTCAGGAGCTGATCATAGAGAATACCCCACACTGCTGGTTCTTCAGCAGACTGCCCCACCCCGGACCTGGGAGGGCTCCCTGCGTTCATGTTCAGCCACAGAATTTGCTTCTGTCTCTTTACATCTCATGCCAGACTCCAGTCTAGCAGCCAAAACAGGATACTTTCATATTCCACACTGCCCTATGCTTTGTTGAAGATTTTTAAAAAGTGAAATCAATGTGCGTGTCTATAAATAGAGTGTAAGTTCCTTTGAGAACCTCATTCTTCATCTTTAGTGCCTGGCTGTAGTGCTTAGTGCATAGAGAAATAAACATACCAACTAAATTTATGGAAGAGCCCCTCCCTGCAGTGCTGGTTGGATGAGAGTGAGAGGAATCAGAATTGATGAATCTGTTTCTTATCCCTTCTACCAAAGTCTACTCTTTGGTTTGCTTCTAGAATAAATCCTCCCTTCCCCTGCCTGACCTCCCTTCAGTTTCCAGACAGTGGACCTGGAAAGAGGACTTTTCTTTAGGGAAGAGCATTCAATGACTCCAAACCAAAGGCTTTTCAGGTTTTCTCTCTTCAAGGCCTCTGTTTAGGAACATCAAGGTTTCCTTTAAATTTTTATTTTATTTTAAATGTCCATTCCAAGGCAGTCCAGAAAAAGAAGCAGCGGGAGATGAAGAAGTGAAACTCTACCAAATCTTCAATGTGAGTCTTCAATGTAAATTCAATTTTCCTTACTGGAACACCAAAGCAAACATGATAAACATGATCAAAATGATGCCATTTGAAAAACTCATTAGTACATCTGGGAATCCCCAAGGGAAATTTCAGGGAATCAGAGGCTTCTGGGAAATACATGATTCATAGAAAAGGAATTCACCATTTTCTCCCTGAAGACCAATTGTTTAATGTCATGACATCATTTCCAAACCGTATCTTACTTAGTCTGGCACTTTTCAAGACCCAGCAGATATTAGCAGGTCAGCCTTTTGGATCTCAGTGATGCATAAGGAGTCTCCAACCCTTGGTCTAAGCCTTTAAAAAATATCCATGCTTGATCCAGGTCTGCTCCAAGTGTGTGTTTTCACTGTGCTTTCTATTCTTTGACATAAGTTAAAGACAGAGTTGGAATAAACAGTTGGAATTACCTGTTCTTGTCCCTCTGTGATATCATTTCAGATACTGCCTCCCCATGAGGTCCTTCCTAACCTGGCAGCCAACTAATTACTCCTTGCTCTGAGCTCCCACTCCCCTTGCACAGGCATTGGTTACAACTTTTCCAAACAAATTATTTGTTTGCATGTCTGTCTCCTGGGTTGTAGGCTCCTGGGAGCCAACATTGTGTCTTACTCAGGCTTGCATTCCACCCTCGATCCTAGCAGAGTCCCTGGCAGATAGTATGTGCTCAACTGATGTTTGTTAAGTGAATAAACAAGGGCCCTACTTTGAGATGATTGGATGGCATCACTGACTCAGTGGATCTAAGTTTGAGCAAACTCCAGGAAATAGTGAAGGACAGGGAAGCCTGGCATACTGCAGTCCATGGGTTCACAAAGAGTCAGACACGACTGAGCAACTGAACAGCAACTTCCTACACACAATAAATCTGGGGATGGATAGAGAGATGAGCTGCCCTGAATAAGATAAAGACCTTTATCACTACTTGTATTTTTCTGCAGTTAATTATGAAAGAGAATGTGTTCAGTTACTCAGCCATGTCCATTCTTTGCAACCCCATGGACCAGGCTCCTCTGTCCGTGGGATTTTCCTGGCAAGAATACTGAAGTGGGTTGCCATTTCCTTCTCCAGGGGATTTTCCTGATACAGGAATCAAACCCATGCCTCCCGAGCGTCTCCTGCATTGCAGACAGACTCTTTACCACTCAGCCACAAATCTAATAGGAAAATATATTGTTTTCATTTTCTCTATTTACTATCTCTGACCAGATTTGCAGAGGCCAGATGCTACCAGCGTGTTTTGTGTTGCCTGATTGTCCCATTTAATGTGGTTTACTCTGGTTAATGATGGAAAACTGCTCTCCTGCTCTCTGCCCCAAAGAGGACAGGAATTTCTTGCTCAAATCTCAGATATATTTGGCCTACTCATCATCTTATAGGAGAATGTAGTTGGTTGAGAAATAGGAGATGATTTCTTGAGTCTTTTTTATTTCTTAGTATCTCTAATTGTCTGGACAACTCAAGGAGTTGATGTGGATATAGACTTGGTACATTTGTGACTGAAACTTCAAAATCTGGAGCTGTCTCTTACAAAACCTGAGCAAAGGTTCCAATTTGCTCTGGGCATTTCCAGTGAGTGTGAACAGGTAGGGTTGGGGTTCTCAGCTTTGTGTAACTTATGTCAGGAAAGCTGTTTGCTCGAAATTGTCTTTCTGACATTGCCCACATGTATTAAGGTATTATGAAAGGAAAGTGGACCTTGAAACTGCCAGGAGTGATTGTCAAAATATTTAGCATTTCTGGCCTGGGCAGGGCCAGTCAGAGGTTTTCTTCTAGCTCTGTGGAAGAGGGACAAGTGAGCCAGGGCAAGGAGGAGAGATGTGGTATTTGAGTCAGCAGCTGGATACCAACTTATATGAAACCAGCTCAAAGTTTATACAACTGGGGTGACCACACAGCTGTGTCGCAGTAGAATAACTGCCTAAGAGTAAGAAAGAACTAAACCAATTAAATTTCCACTACCCACCCTCTGGCAATGGTCCCCAAACTGCCTGCACAGTAGAATCCCAAGGATCTCTCAAAAATGCCAAAGCCCAGGCCATAATTTCTGGGTTGGAACCTAGTGTCTTTGAAGCTCCAATGTGCAGGCAAGTTGAGACTCCTGCTCTCGGACATTAAGTTAGTTATTATGTCTTTTGGGCACAGGAGTCCTTCTCAGTAAAAAGTAGACAATACCCAGCTCATCAGCTGAGAAAATCAAATGGATACATGCAGTGCCTGACACGTAGCAGGTGCTCACTAATGATGTTCCTTTCTCTTTTCCAACCTCTTTTCCAATGCAGTCTCTCGAATGATTTATTTTCCTTTGTCACTTGTTTTTGAATGTCACCACTTGGATAAACAGTTAACCACTTTTTGAAATGGAAATGGTCCTGGAAGGGCTTGGGGCTCTTAGTCATTTATATCTTTGTGTGGGTTATTGAAGGCGATGCCTCTTCAAAGCCAGCTGACGTGAGATGAGCTAGGAGGTGGGGATTCTAACTGCAGGAATTAGTTGAGCCTGAGGAGCCGTGAAGATTCCCCTGTGTTCCTGACACTGTAGCGTAGCAGCTGCTTCAGCCTCCTGTGGAGAACATAACCTCACACTCATGGCTGCCTTATTCTTCTCCAAAGCCCAGTTGAAAAGAGGGTGTATTTGTGAAGGGTGGCCCGTTCCTCTGGTGAGGCGCTCACCTTTAGGTTCCACCAGTTTTAACAGGTCTGTGACTGGGGTTCAGGGCCCTGGGAACAGGAGTCCCAGGCAGCGTTTTGTGTATTTGTGTGAACTGTCCATTTCCTCCCAGCTTTCTTCAGACTCTTGAAGGGAATTTCCATGCCCCACCCAACCTCCAAATTTGAGAATTATTATTTTCACATCTTCCTGGAAGAAGCTGCACCACGCTCCCCACCCTCCATGGGCATGCTCTTGCTGAATGGTCCTCTGTGGAATTGTTCTGCTGAATTGCACTTTGGCATGATATGCAAACTTATATTGGTGAACAACTGAAGAAATAACCCTTGAAACTCTTGTAATAAGGCTGTTGTTGATTTGTGGGTTATATTATGCTTTGTGCATTCCTAAAGGAGCAAGAGAGATACTTCTTCCCAGCCATTGGGCCATTGTTTAAATCTTATGGATACTTTTCTCTCGTCTTTGGCTTCCAGAAAACTTGGAGCATAAAGGAGGTTAGAAATAATTTTTTCTCTGGTGAGATGAGTGAAGTTCAAGATGTGAGGGTAGCCAGAACAACCTAGGGGGCACCTCTGACCGGGGTGAACCAGGCACAAGGATTGGTGAGGGTCCCGTCTAGGGAAAAGTGCCTTTACTCAAGCACTGGGGTTGGTCCTCACTGATGCTCAATGCTAACACAAAGTAGGTGCTGAGTAAATGCTTTGCTGAATGAAGGTGGTACTCCACAGGGCTCTTGAAGCTGTGTTTCCTGCCGAAGTGGGGAGACTTTCTGGCCTACCTTTGTGTTACACTGTTATTTAGATCTCAAGGCAGGCTGTCTTGTGAACCCACCTCTGCCCAGAGATCCCTGAAGAAAAAACTCTCTCACTATTCACTCCCATCCTCCTCTCCTCTACTCCTCTTTCCCTGGTCTTCAGGCCTGGAGTGTGGTCTGAGTGACAGGCCAGCGCTGAGCTGGTAGACTTCCCACTTGCAGCAAAACCATCATTCCTGCATCCAGCTCCATGTTTTATCTGCCTGGAGGCCTTTTCTCTTCTCATGCAGATCACTCCTGAGGCCTGGGCTCTTCGGTTGAGTCACTAGACTCAGGTCTCAGCTCTGGCTCTGCATGGCAGCTGCAAGACTTGGGGCAGATGATTGACCTTCAATCCTCAGTTTCCTCATCTGTGATACACAGGTAGTGACAGTACTTTCCATAGATATGGTATGAGACCCTATTAGACGGAGTGACGCAGTCAAAAACAGCAAAACCCACTGTAGTCTGGCGTTTGGACTAGGTGTTTGTTCAAGTTTTCTCGAGGACACTGAAGAAGGAGAAAACGTGGCCTACACACAGTGAAACTTCCTTAAAGTTCTTGAGACATTTTTTCCTCTCACCCAAGTTCCAACCTCACAGCAGCTGCCTTTTCTTTCTCTCCAGATGTTACCCAATATGGGGATCATTTTATGTAGGAGGAGTTCCCTTTTGACCACTAGCTTCTGCATTTTTGCCATTTTTTTCAACAAACAAAACACTCTTCCCCAAGATCCATTCTCTGCAGAGAAATTATATATACCTTTAACATTTCTTGTTTCTGTTATGAATTTAAAGCATTGAACTTTGCCAAAATCCTGAAGCTGATATCCCTTTAAAATAGCTTTTCATTTTTGTTTATTTGTGGTTCTTAACTCTGGCTGCACCTAAGAATAGCCTGGGGAACTTTTCAAACAATCCCAGTGTACCCCAGGCTCTACTCTAGACCAACTGAGTCAGAATTTCCCAGACATCAGGGCTTCCCTGGTGGCTCAGTGGTAAAGAACCTGCCTGTCAAGCAGGAGGTGCATGTTCGATTTCTGGGTTGGGAAGATCCCTTGGTGAAGGAAATGGCAACCCACTCCAGCATTCTTGCCTGGGAAATCCCACGGACAGAGGAGCCTGACAGGGGCTACAGTCCATGGGATTGCAAGAGTCAGACATGACTTAGCGACTTAACAGCTGCACCTGGCTCTTATCTTAACAGCTGCACCTGGTTCTTATCCTTAAAATGTGGTCCACAGATGAGTGGCTTGGGCGTCAGGTGGGAGCTAGTTAAAATGCAGAATTTCAGACCTCTTCCATATTGATCAGAATCTGTATTTAACAAGATCCTTGGGTAATGTGAATGCACAATGAGAAGCACTGCTTTTGGCCTTAATCTGTGGGTGAGATGAGAGTGGCCAGCAGTGGATGTAAGTACTTTCTTGGAGGCACTAGTACTAGGACAAATCAATGGCTTCCTGATAAACTACCAGAGGTCCTGATCAGAGGGTCTGAGGTGGGTCCCCACATCTGTATGTTCACCATGCTCCTGGGAGGTATTTAAAGTAGGGGTCCCCAACCTCTGTGATATAATGCCTAATGATTTGAGGTGAGCTGATGTAATAATAATAGAAATGAAGTGCACAATAAATGCAATGCATTTGAATCATCCCCAAACCATCCCCTGCCCCCTGTCAGGTCTGTGGGAAAATTATCTTCCACAAAACTGGTCCCCAGTGCCAAAAAGTTTGGAAATTCTGATTTAGGGGGTTATCAGCCAGATGTGTATACATTGCCCAGGGAGAAGGTTCTCAGCCTTGACTGGGCATTGGGGTCACCTTGGGGACTTAAAAATAATCCATATGCCCAAGACTGCCGCCCAGACCAACTAAATAAGAATCTGTGGAGGTGAGATCCAGGTATCAGTGATGCAGGTATCAGACAATCAGGTCATTTCAATGGATAGATAATCCTGAGAACCACTGCTAGGGTTTTTTCTGATCCTTATCAAGCCTATCTGAAAACAGAAATGTTATCTGAACATTATGTTCCTGGAAGAATTTACTTTGTATGAAAGTCAAAACCTTCAAGTCTAAGAATTAATCATTAACTGCTGCTCAATGAACTCAATGTGGGCAGAATAGCCTTCCCTTGACCATCCCTACCTAGACTTCCCATCACCTTGCAAACGTCCTATATCATCTCTTCTCTGTTGTTGTTGTTGTTCAGTTGCTCAGTCGTGTCTGACTCTCTGCAGCCCCATGAAGTGCAGCATGCCAGGTCTCCCTGTCCTTCATTATCTCCCAGAGCTTGCTCAAACTCATGTCCATTGAGTCAGTGATGCCTTCTAACCGTCTCGTCCTTTGTAGTCCCCTTCTCCTCCTGCCTTCAATCTTTCCCAACATCAGGGTCTTTTCTAATGAATCAACTCTTTGCACCAGGTGGCCAAAGTATTGGAGCTTCGGCTTCAGCATCAGTCCTTCCAATGAATATTCAGGACTGATTTCCTTTAGGATTGACTGGTTTGATCTCCTTGCAGTTGAAGGAACCCTCAAGAGTTTTCTCCAACCCCACAGTTAAAAACCATCAATTCTTCAGCACTCAGCTTTCTTTATAGTCCAACACTCACATCCATACATGACTACTGGAAAAACCATAACCTTGACTAGACAGACCTTTGTTAGCAAAGTAATGTCTCTGCTTTTTAATATGCTATCTAGGTTGGTCATAGCTTTTCTTCCAAGGAGCAAGCGTCTTAATTTCATGGCTGCAGTCACCATCTGCAGTGATTTTGGAGCTCAGGAAAATAAAATCTGTCAGTGTTTCCATTGTTTCCCCATCTATTTGCCATGAGATGATGGGACTGGATGCCATGATATTCATTTTTTTTTGAATGTTGAATTTTAAGCCACCTTTCTCACTGTCCTCTCTCACTTTCATCAAGAGGCTCTTTAGTTCCTCTTCACTTTCTACCTTAAATGTGGTGTCATCTGCATATCTGAGGTTATTGATATTTCTCCCAGCAATCTTGATTCCAGCTTCTGCTACATCCAGCCTGGCATTTTGCATGATGTACTCTGCATATAAGTTAAATAAGCAGGGTGACAATATACAGCCTTGATGCACTCCTTTCCCAGTTTTACCAGTCTATTGTTCCATGTCTGGTTCTAACTGTTGCTTCTTGACCTGCATACAGGTTTCTCAGGAGGCAGGTCAGGTGGTCTGGTATTCCTATCTCTCTTTAAGAATTTTCCATAGTTTATTGTTATCCATACAGTCAAAGGCTTTAGCGTAGTCAATGAAGCAGAAGTAGATTTCTTCTCTCTTAAGCCTGAAATAGTCTATCTGTTTAGAGACCTCTGTGCTGGGTAAAAATGATTTTCCGTAAAATCTGTCCTGGGTTTGGCCTCCCATCACGTGCCTTGCAACCTGATGTCAGGACAAGGGGGCAGATGCTAGGAGACAGGGCTCAGTACCAGACTTTTCTTTTTTAAAAGAATCTCATTGGGATATAGTTGATTTATAGTGCTATGTTAATTTCAGATGTACAGGAAAGTGAATCAATTATACATAAATCCACTCTGTTTTAGATTCTTTCCCATATAGACCATTACAGAGTATTCAGTAGAGATCCCTGTGCCACACAGTAGGTCCTTATTAGTTATCTATTGTATATATAGTAGTGTGTATATGGTAATTACAGTCTCCCAATTTATCTCTCTCCTACTTACCTGCTGAAAACCATAAGCTTATTTTCTACATCTGTAACTCTTTGTTTTGTATATCAGTTCATTTGTACCATTTTCTTAAGATTCTGCATTTGTGATATATGAAATTCGCCTGACTTACTTCATTCAGTATGACAATCTCCAGGTCCATCTATGTTGCTGCAAATTGCATTATTTTGCTATTTTCTATGGCTGAGTAATATTCCATTGTATATATATATATATACCACATCTTCTTAATCCACTCCTATGTTAATGGCTGTTTTTAGGTTACTTCCATGTCCTGGCTATTATAAATAGTGCTACAGAGACTTTTCTCTCTTCTATCTCAGACTCTACTCAGGTCCTGCTAACACTACCCTACACCCTCTCACCCTGCCCCCATCTGTTTATTTCCCTAGGGAATATGCCGACAGCCTGTCTTTTGGTGCTGAATTACCAGAAAAAGACAACCTGAGCATCGGGGTGAGAATTTTCAGAGGTGGGCAGTGGCCCATTCTCTCCCCACCTGCTAGGTCACAGCGGGGTTCCTGCCAGGAACAAATGTTCTTCCAGAGTTCCCATCTTCCTTTTCTCCCTCATGACTGCCAGAGGTGGTGGTGAAGTCTTGGCCCTAGGTCAACTCCAACTCGAAATAGCTCAGTACTAGGGATGGTCCCTCAGAAAGTTTCTAGGAATGAAGGAACATGCAGGGAAATGACCTTCTAGAATCAGTATATTTTTACAGTTTTGTTAAGGTATAATTGGTACATAACAAACTGTACACATTTATAAGTGTGTAATTTGATGTTTTGACATATATATACCTGTAAAACAATAACTGCGATTAAGGTAATGAAAAGAATTTTTCTTCTTTATTTTCTGAGTAAATGAACACAAATTTCTAAAAGCCTACTAAAGAAGTATGTGTATGTGTGGGTGGCTGTGTATTTATGTGAGTTTAACTGCTTTGAATTTTGGCAAATATATCTTTAAAAAACTCAGATGTAGAGGATTTTTTAAACTTCAAACAAAATTATAAATCACAAATCACATATTCTACAAACTATTCTTTTTTTATTATTTCTATGTTAGCTCATAAGGAGTTTTTAATTTTAACTATTATTTTATGGTTTATAAAAACTTTGGCATACATTACCATTTCTTATGGTGTAATTTTATTCTCACCAAAGCCCTTGAGTGTTAATTACTATAATTTCTATTTTAAAGCTAAAGAGGGTAAAGGACTTGGTTAGGATCACACAGTTAGCGCAGCCAAAGATTTCTGGTCACTGATGCCAGCCCTGTGTTTTCTGTAGCATACCTTGTGATCACTCGTGGGTAAGAATGAGGGGCATACAAGCCCAAACAATTAATTTTTTTAAAAAATCTTCACCCTCGAGAAGGAAATGGCAACCCACTCCAGTATTCTTGCCTAGAGAACCCCATGGACAAAAGGGCCTGGGGTCTATGATCCATGGGATCACAACTTAGTGACTACATCACAACAACCATAACAACAAACATACAATCAGGCAGATTATGATTCAGGGAAATTCCTTTTCATGAAAATGTGGCATAAAATGGAGAATGAAGAGACCTAGCAATGTGGAATGTAGAGTTTTGTAAGAAATTAAAATGTGAGTATAGAGTAATAGTTGTTAATATTCAAACAATAAAGTCCATGGCTAAAGGAAAAAAATCTTCAAATAGCTATGACATTTATTTTTAAAGTGAAGCTTTATTTTGCCATGGAACATCATCGTTTTTGCACCATGTGTGAATAAATGAACTTTGGCATTAATGAATTCTGTTAGAACCTCGTGATACTTTTGATGCATTGGCAATTAGCCTAGAAGGTAAAAGGCCCCAGTAATATTCAGACAGTGTCAATTGGTTTTCTTTTTCTTTTGGGGAGATTTATGATTCTGGGAACTGAATTCCATCCTTCCTTTCTTTTTTCCTTTTTGAAAATAGAAGTTGTGAATAATACAGTAGGACCAATGACCACTGGGAGGCTTTTCACATGCTACTGTAACATTCTAGATAGTTAATTTAGAGAGAAAGCCCTTTGCTTTAGGGAAATGAGAAAATATCTATCTTTGGTGTCTAAAATAAAGGCCAACTAAGAAGAGCAAGAATATTTAACCCTGAAAGTATCAGATCTTAGGAGTTTAGAATCCCAAGATCCCAAAGAATTAGTAGAAAATGTTGCAAGCTGGAAGGACCTTGGTGACTTTTCTAGTCCAGTCTACTGATCTTACAGTGTATACAACTGCAGTCCAGAGAGGGGAGGTAGTTTCTCTAGAGTTGTGCAGCAGGTTAGCTAGCTGCAGAGCCAGGCTTAGCACAAAAGTGTCCTGACTCCTGGATATCTCCCCACTGGATCACTGAGCCTTCATCTTTCTTCAGTTGTGAGGAATCCTTTTTTGGGAAGTCAAAACCATTTCAGAGATACTCATGTAACTCTTGCTTGATAATGATTGGGTGAGAAAATAGGTGATGAGAAAAAGCCACTGTGAATTCATTAATAATTTTAACTTCTTTTATATGATGGCACCTTTTCCCACAGGCAGGGGGAAAGAGCCATGAATCCCCAGGTGGAGATGGGGATGTTGCGCATGCTTACACCTGACAATGCAGTCTCACCATGCAGCTGGACTCTGCTGGCCTGCAAGTGTCCCTACCCAGTGGAGAGATACTTCCACTAAGAGATATGATAAAATCCTACAGACCAAGGACTGCCACAGGAGAACTGGAGATGGGCTAACTGCTGAGGCTACAGGGTGTTGGCAAAGGAACTTGATGTTAACTACCAGGGGAGGTCCAACTATCGAGTCAGAGGCAGATTATATGAATTAGCAGGTGTGCCAATGATCCATTTCCCACCTTTCATGCTCATCTTGACTAAAGGAAGGTAATCTGCCATGACTCAGCTAAAAAATCACATTTACTTTAACTCAGTTATGACTCTCCCCTTCCCCCTTGCTAGATATTTGATTTTGCAGTCTTCAGTGTAGCAGGAGTGGTCCTGTGTTGTGGTTATGGCCAAAAAGATAGAAAAAACATTGCTGGAAGCTCTGGGGAAAGCTCCTAGCTTTGCTGATGAAACGTCCAGTTGTAGCTGGTATCAGTTTCTCTCTAGATTTCCTGCCGTGAACGTGGCCAGGATGTCCATAGTGACATCTTCTGATCATGAGGCAAAGGGCAAGAATGGAATGGAGGTTTGACCCAGAGATCTGACCCTGTAGCTAAGCCAACCCCAGACATTGCTTTCAATTTCTTGTTACATGAGAAAAATGAATTCCTATTTATTTAAGCCACTGTTAGCTGGATTTTCTATTATTTGCAGTCAAAAGATCTCCTGATAGCAAAAGCTAGAGTCACCCCATTGGGAAAAATCTGAAAGAAACTTAGAAGAGGGGAGAAATAGATGTTAGTTACAGCCTCGGGATCAATTGTAAATTAAAGGCATGGTCCCTACCTCTTTTTCAGGTATACACTCCCCTCTTTGATAACATATCTGAAAAATTGAGGGATTTTATCCCATTTTCCTCCAACATGGTTTTAAAACAAGCCAGATGTTATTATTTTAGCTACTGCTAACTTAAGAATGTTCTGTTTTCCTCCCACCATATTTATCAGGTGTGTTGGTGGTGATAACATTCATTATTTTCCCTGAGTTTGCAAAATGATGAGGAATAATCCCTAGAAAGAATAGGAGAGGGAACACAAGAGGATTGAGTATCGTCAGGAGATCATGGGTTTAACACTGAGAAATAGCTTAATAAGTGAATGCATGACCTGGTCATTGCACACAGTACCTGCAGGATGCATGCCTTTGGTGGTCTCCTTGCTGGGAGCAGATGAGTTATGTGCACCTGTGTGTGTGATGAGTCAGATACACAGGGTTGGAACTGTGAAGACAGAAGAGTGTGTTGCACATGTCCAGTCAGGGGCTTGCCACATTCCACATTCTCTGGAGCAGAAACTCCATGGCCCCAGTCACCTCCTCTGAAATGGAGCTTTTAGCTGGTCTTTCACAGGAGAAACAACTGCCTCAGTCATGGGAGGTTGCCTGGCTCCAGGACAACCAGTCTTCACATAGCCTGCTATGGCCTTAATATCGCCTGCTATGTAAAAGTGGCCTCAATAGATAGATTTTCTCTTTTGGAAACCTTAACCAAATGTTCAAAAGAATTTGCTACCTGGGGATAGAAGAGTTACGATGCGGTGGCTGAATCACATTGATGTCTGGGTGCTAGTAGGTCTAGACAATCCTTCCTTCCTGGCTCCATAAGCCATGATGGCCCCTGTTCCTGAGTATGCATGTATGAAGGTTGGTTTATGCCAGCTTGGCTAGGCTATACTACCTGGGTACTTAATCAACTTCTGATCCAGGTTTTGCCGTGAAGATATTTTGTAGATGTGGTTAACATTTAAAATCCGCTGAATTTAAGTTAAGGGGGTTCTGTCTCAATGCTGTGGTTAAGTTTCAATCAATTGAAGACCTTAAAAGCACAAGTTGAGGTTTCCTCGAGAAGAAATTCTGCTGTAAGATGGCAGTATCAACGTTTACTTCTCTTTCTCTAGAGAGCCCTGACTGATACCCCTTGAAACTCTGCCTTCTGTATCACTCCATGGTACTGCTACCAAAGAGCCTTTCTCCCTTTGTTCCTTAAAATCAAAAGAACCTACACAAAAGCTCAGTAGTATCCACTGCCTTTGTGAAATGGTGCTTATAGTAGTGGGAGACCTAGTGATTCAGTCTGCAGTAAATGCTTGGTGCACGTGTGAATACTCAAATACCTCCAGTTTCTAGGAATTGGGAAGAATGAATTGACCTGCTCCATCTTAGTAATAGGATTTCGTTAGCTGCTTTTGCTCCGCACACCAGAGTAGTAGGAAATAGACACATGTTCAGGGAAGAAGTTCTGTTCTTCCAGGATTACTTAGTGAAAGGTGCTTAACCTTGTACTTCCTTGTTAAGAGAATGAGCAGCCCAATCCATAGTAGAGCAGTCAGGGACTCTAGGGTACAATATGTAGGGTCCCCAAAGATATTTCCACTCTGAATTATCCCTGCCACCCCTGCCATCCAGGGGAGATGGCCTCTGCACTGGAGACATGCCTCCTGCCCTACGCCTACTGCCCTTCCTGTCTGAAGCTCAAACTTGTCCCTTCATTGGTGTCTGCCCTGTAATTGCCTGTGCTCCCAGATCAGTTCTTTGCTGCCTGAGACTTATTCTCTGATTTTTATGCTCGCATAGAATGAAAGAGAAAATGATCACAGATGTCCGGCAGGCTGTAGGGACAAGGGATGAAAAACGACATGGGATGCTGCTCTGGGTGGTGATCAAGAACTATATACTAGAATTCTTCTGCAAGAAGGATAAAGGTAGATGTTGGGGTTGTGGGAGCAAGAATCACCAGAAAAGGAGGGCCCAGGAAGACAAACTTCACCTATTTTATTTCCCTCTTTGGATTTCCAAGAGGCCAGAACAGTTTTAAGCTCAGACACAATAACCACATTGATTGTAATGATTGGCATTTGGCTTTTTTTTTTTTCATATAGCTCTTATTAGTCCTTTAAAAAATGTTTTATTAGTCATTTTAAGAAACAAATGCATTGATAAATTTGCCATTGTATAAGGGAGATATGACAGACTGGAAGTAGGAAAGAGCCCAGTTTTGGAGCTGGACTCATTCGTATTTGAACTCAGACTCTGTCATAGGCTGTGTGATATTGGTCAAGTTACTTAACCTGTCTGAATTTCTAATTTAATACCTGCCCTGCAGGGACTTGATTAGGACTCATTGAGAGTCTATGTAGAGTGTCTGAGAGATCTGTCACACTGCCTAGCAGTCTGCAGTAACAGCAGAGAGGTAATGAGCGCTCACAGTGCTGCAGGTAATGCCCTGAGCACATTAGCTCACTTGACACAGAACCAGGTCCTCGTGGCCTCCATTCCCTCTGCCACTCTCCTCTCCAACCTCCCGTCCAGAGGCCTTTCTAAGGAAACACCCGGCAGAGCAGAACTTGGGCCTTACCCTATCTCCTTAAGAACTGATACCTGTCTGAGGCCTCCACCTGGACTCTACAGCTGCAGCCACAGGAAGCATAGGTGGCCAGGGGATGTGGCCAGGCCTCGTTGCTGATCCTGACGCAGACTCAGGGCCAGCAGGTAAGCCTAGTCATCTCTCAGGGGAGTCCTGCCTAAAGTGGATGAAGTTGCATTATGAACCAGGGCCTATGACTGGTCAAGGCTCCTCAGAAAACCCAGTCCGTTCCCCTGGCACCTTTCTATCTGCACATGGAATGGCTTTTTGGCCATCCCCTCTGAGGGCTGGGAGGACGGTGAATGCACAGGGCAGAGCCGTGAAGCCCTACAAATCACATAGTAGGAAGCCCTGGGTAGGGCATCCAGGCTCAGCCCTGCAGTGAAATATTTAGTTACCTCCCGGGAGGGGCCCAGTACAGCTGGAAGGGCTCAGGCCGGAAGTGCTGAACGGAAGGACTAAGCTGGTGATGCAGACCTGGGCCTAGAACCAGCTGGGGAGTGAGGATTGTTGCCACGTTGTCCCAGAGAAGCCAGGTGCCTGGTTGCCAAGGAACATCTGTGTTGGAATTGTATATGCAGGCCCAACAGAGCCAAATTCCTTAAAAGCAGTTTCTTTCTGCCCAGATGGCTTCAGCAGTCTTGACAGAAGGGGGCTGTGTGTGTGTTGGTGGAGGTGGATGGCATTCTCAATCTGAGCCTCTCCTTCTTTTTTAGGACTTTGTCCCTTAGTGACTCTTCCCAAGTTAAATTGTACTTCTCACTTTTCTCAAGCACTTAACTAGGAAGAGAGAAGATGGACTGTGAGCGAAGGAAATGTGTTGGAGATAATCCAGGATCACTTAGGTGGCGGCATTCCACAGTGACTCTCACTCCCAAATATCCACAGGCAAGGTGGGATGGATACATGAAATGCATAAATAATCCCTGCGCCTGAGTTTAAGACAGAGGTGCCCCTCCCCCAGGCCTGACCCATTGCTACACAGTGCTAACCCAAAAGAGACAGGGTTTATTCAGTGCCCACTCAGAAATCTGAGAGTCTTGACTGCCTAAGGACATACAGATGGTGACTAGTAAGATGACAACTCTGTTTCCTGCCAAAGGCCCATTTTTTCTGGGAAGTTGAGACCTAGGAAAGTGTTCTTACATGTGAACAAAGGGAGAAAAGAAACTATCTGGGGGGGTGGCCCTGGTTGAGTCCCACAGGGTTGGTTCTAATCAAAGGTGTTCACCGGAACTGTCTGGAGAGACTTGACAAAATAAAGAGGTTGAGGCCCCATACCAACTAAATTAGAATGTCTAAACATTCCCTGAGTGTTTCTGATGGGCTGCTCAAGTAAGGACCACGTTGTAGAGGAATCATATTAGATTATTCAGTCCCCCTGAATAATATTAGGTTATTCAGTCCTCCTGAATAATCTGACATGGGCTGTATTTCTCAGGAAGCTAGTTTTTCACTGATTGTTTACCTTCTAACAGAGATAGTAAGGCTAGGGTCATGTGTTCTGGAACCCAAGCACCTCCCACTTCCACCACATTCTTCGGGCAAATTACTTAACCATTCCACTCTTCAGTTTCCTCATCTGTAAAATGGAACCAATGATAATGCCTGCTGCAGATGGTTATTGTGAAGGCTGAGGTAATACATATCATCGCCTAGAGTTTTGCAAACGATGATCAGCCTTACCCTGATGGACATTAGCTATTGTAATCATTAACACCTTTGACATGACAGTTTCAGGTGTAGTATAGCATTGTTATTTCTGGGAGCCTCTGAGAGAAGTAGACTGGCATGCTATCTGCTTTTCTCCAACAAAAGTCCATTGGTTACCATCTTTGGAAATTCTTTTTAGCTGGAAAATGAAAGCACGTTCATGCAAATTGGCTCAGGTTCACAGGTGCAGACTGATCTGTAAATTAGCCTTGGCTAAAAATAAACCAGCTTGATCACTTCTGTTTCTAGCAATAAATTAGATAGCCAGAATAATTTCCCCACCCCCCCAAACAACTGAAGTATTGAATAAAGTATATTTTTAAAAAATCTTTAAAAATGCCTCTCTGAACTGACATGGAGGTAAGAAATCCTCTTAGCTCCCAAACAAACTGAAACCAAGAACTCGGAGAGGTAAATGAATTCCAAAGTTTGCCTCTACCCTGGAAGTTTCTGCCAGATGCTGGCACCTTGGGCTACTGCTTTGGAGGTTGATGGGGATGGGATGGAGGATTTTGAGTCCAGAGCTTGATCAAAGTAGGGTGCATCATAAGAGATCCTTAAATAAAGCTGGAATCCCAAAAGATTACACATGTTTTATGGTGAACACAGGAAGAGAAGCAAGAAAAGTTGTTGGTCTCAACCATGATAATCACTTGGACGGGGCATAAACTGACTTCTCTCTTGCATTTGCGGTTCAAATTCATTCCACGTGTGTAGCCCTAAATATCTAGGTGTGAACATTTAACATGTTCTCAGTTTGGTAATATCTCACATAACCAGCTGCATAAACACAAATATATCCTGGAGGAATCCTGTTGCAACTCCGTTCTCTCAGAATTTCCATAAACAATATCCAAGGAGAATGAGCAGCTTATAGTTAAACAAACAAATAAACAAACTCAAAAATACACAAGGAAACAAAGTATTATGATTGAGAGAACTAGCAAAAAATAGAAATAATAATAAACAAATACTAGAAGCAGATCAGCCAGAGCATTAGATGTTAGATTTATTGAACACAAGTAAAATAGCTATGCAAAATATGAACAAGCCTTGAAAATTTGAACAAGAAGCAAATAGACTTGAAAAAGAACCAACCAAACATAACTTCTAACCCTTAACTTAAATCTAAATAAACTTTAACATATAACATGATTAAAATGTCCTATTTTCAGGGAAAAAAATATTAGGAGTAAAATACCACACAACATAAGCACTGGATTAGGTGGGCAGATAATTGGAATTAAGGAAAAAAATTAAGGACCTTGACTTGTTCAGGAGGGGGTTAAAATATTAATTATAGAATTATTAAATTGTTAGAAATGCATTTTATAATTCTTAGGGCAAACCACAAGAAGGATATGGATATGATAAATTGTAAATGAATAAAAGACAAATGAAATACAAGCAACAGCAATCTTGCTTAATTCAGAAGGTGTGGGGTATGGGAGAAGAATAAAGAGAAACAAATAATATACACATAGTAGGATGATAGAAATAAATTTATCAGTAATTACTATGAATACAACAGGACTTATAATATCCTGAGTTAATAGACAAAAATCAATAACTTGGATAAAGAAATACAACTTAGCATATGCTATTTACATGAGATGCTTTTTAAACATAAGAATATAGAAATATTGAAAGTTAAAGGATGAAAAAAGATACAATAAGCAAGTACTAATCAAAAGAAAAGTGGAAAAATAATATTAGAAAAAAACAGACACTTCCCTGGTGGTTCAATGGTTAAGAATCCACCTTCTAATGCAGATGACAGGTTCAATCCCTGTCGGCGAACTAAAGATCTCATATGACACACGCATGCCACAACTATGCGGCCAAAATAGTTTTTTAAAAAATAAAAAAAAGCAGACTTTAAGCCAAATAGTTTTATGAGCAATGTCACCATATAATGGTAAAAGGCTTAATTTCCCCAAAATATATAATAATTCTAAACTTGTAAGATATAGGTATATGTCTTTTATATATATATATCATACATAGCTATATGTAGATGTATATGACATATATGAAATACCATCTCATATATATTAGTAATAAGATACATATTTAAAATGTATATAATATATATATTACATATATACACATGTAGTCTCAAAATACATAAAGCAAACAAATGACAAACAATACAAATGGAAGGCAGACAAATCTATTGCACTAGCAGGAGATCTTAGCACATTTGTATCAGAAATTAACAGACTAAACAGTAAGAACTAAACTAAAAAATCAGTAAGGATACAGAAGATTTAAAGTACACATTAATAAACTTGATAAAATCTGCAAATGGAGAACATTGGACTCTGCAGTTGGAGATTATTTCTTCTTTCTCAGCACCCATGGAATTTCCTATGAATAAATTTCAAATGTAATTAGGTTAGAAATAATAACAAAACATAATGAGAAACATCCTTATATTTAGAAATGAAAAGCACACTTTAAACAACTCATAGATCAAAGAAAATGTCTAATGGAAATTTACATACATAGAATTGAATATGATGTTTTAAAACTTCTGGAATGCAGCTAAAGCAAACTAAAAATGGAAGAGGTATTTGTTAATCTGCAAAAGAACCTCTTAAAAACCTGCAGCAAGCATCATTATTCATTGTCAAAAATTTAAGTTTGAGGGATGAGACAGAGATGCCCACTTCTAAGACTCCTGTTCAACAACGTATAGGAAATCATAGCTAGGGTAGTAAAACAAGAAAAAGAAGTGAAAAGTCTAAAAATTGGAAAGGAAGAAACAACTGTCACTATTTGTAGTAGTAGAAATTCCAAAATAATCTATATATGAATTATTAGGGCTAATAAGAGTTCAACAAGATGTCTGCAAATAAAATTAATGTAAAAATTAATTGTATTTCAATATACCAGCAGTAATTAGAAACTACAAGCTTAAGACACCACTTACATTAGCAATAAAAAATTAAGTGCTTAGTAAATGCATTTATAAAAGAGACGGAAGTAGAGATAAAGCTCTAAAACTTTACTGAAAGACTTTAGTCCTAAAACCATCCAGACATACACCATATGTACCACTGGAATTTCACTAAATCTATAGATCAAATAATGAACGAGTTTACAATTTTATTTTTTGATCTATAGATTTAGTGAAATTCCAGTAGGAGTTTTTATTTGCTTATTTTTTGGTAGAACTTGGCTAGAAGATTCTTAACTTTACACAGCAATTTAAAGGCCAAGGATAGTCAAACAATCCTGAAGAAGCTGCAGAAGGTGATAGGCCCTATTACAGATCAAAACTTCTATAAATTGTTGCAAATTCAACTATGTTCAACTTAAGAACTTCATTATCAAAAGATACATTTAAGATAGTGAACAAATGATACAATATATAGAGATTTGCAATATATAGCCTCAAGTGTATATAACTACAGAATATATAACAATTCTTATGAAGCAATAAGAACAAAACAAATGACAAAATAGTAGGCAAAGGCATTTTACAGAAGAATACACATATGACTCACAATCATATGGAAAGATGCCCAATCTCATTATTTACCAGAGAATTACAAATTCAAACTACAATGATAAACCATTTTATACCAATAAATTAGCAACAACAAAGTTGATAATTTAGAGTGTTGAGGTTGTTTGCAAGGAACTCATTAACTGCTAGTGGGAATATAAGTTGGTACAATCACTTTGATTAACAGGATAGCATTACTTAGTATTACCTGGTAAACCTGAATATCCGCACACTCTATGTTGAGCAATTCCACTCCTAGCTGAAGAAACTCTTACACATGTGTGCCAGGAGACATACAAGAGTGTTCATAACTGTATTGATCTTAGTGACTCCAAATTGGAAACTACTCAAATGCCCATCAACAGAAAAATGAATACATACATTCTGATTTATTTGATTCAACGTATGAAGAAATAGGATACAGCAGTGAAAATGAATGCCCTACTCAGAGCTGCCCTCAAAAGCATGAAGGAATCTTAAAAACATAAAATTGAGCACAAAGATGCAAGTCACAGACCAACTCTTAACAGTGTGACTGGATTGATATAAATGTCAAAAAGCAAACTTAATTGTCTATTTTTTTAGACACAGTCATGGGTGACAAGAAAAGAGAGAACCATTAACACAAAAATCAGCCTAGTAAGGTTAGCAGGGGAAGAAAGAGAACGTGATGTGGAGGAGTCGTGTGGGGATTTTAAGGTATGTAAGATTCTATACCTGCTTCTGTGCATGCTCAGGCTCTCAGTTGTGTCTAGCTTTTTGTGACCCCATGGACAGATTTTCCAGGCAAGAATACTGGAGTGGGCTATTCCGTTTCCTACTCCAGGGGATATTCCCGACCCAGGGATCAAACCTGCATCTCTCCTGCATCTTCTGCATTGGCAGGCGGATTTTTTTTTTTTTTTTTACCACTGAGCCACCTGGGAAGATTCTATTTCTGTTCCCGAATGGTGAATATGTTACTGAGCCTTTCAAGTTGGGTCCCACCTATGATTCTCCTGCCTGGTGTCATTCCAGCCAACAGAATGACATCCAGTTCAGTTCAGAAGCAGAATAAAAGTTCACGCTTTGATCCAAGAATCGAGGGGTGCAAGCTCATGCTCTACAGCAGAGGTCCCAAACATTTTTGGCACCAGGGACTGGTTTGTGCAAGATAATTTTTTCCCACAGGGTGCGTGTGGGGGAAGGGAATGGCTTGGGGATGATTCCAGCTGATTGTATTTATTATGCACTTTATTTCTATTACTATTACATCTTCTCCACCTCAGACCATCAGGCATTACATCCTGGAGGTTGGGGACCCCGTGCTGTATAGCATAGGGCCCCCCGAAAGGCCAGGCATCTCTGAGGTGGGCGAAGATAGGCGAGGGTGGAGTTTGCTGGGGTGGGCGCCGCTGCACTGCTCAGGGCTCAGATGGAGACTGTTTGCTGCGTTGCTGACCGCGTGCTGCGGCCCTCTTGAACTGAGGCTCTGTGCCTGGCGCTTCCGCAGAGAGCTGGGGAGCTGGGGTGTCTGCTGGGCCACTTCCCGGAAGGATCTCTGGTCTGAAGGGCCAGGTGTGCGGCTTCTGCATGAACAAGTGAAACCACACTAAGCTCCAAAGGAGAAGGAAGGTTAGATTTTGTTCTGTCACTCTGATTTTATTTCCTGGGAATTGTTAATGGACTTTGCCAAAGACAAATACACAGGTGTTCGTGTTGTTAGAGGTTTCTAAACGTTTTATATCCTTCTTTTATACCCTTCTGCACAGAACTCATCTGTGCAGTGGGATAGGTTGTATGGTATGAGCAGCCTGGGGTAGACTGGATAGATTTCCAGGATTGTAGAATTACTCATTCCATCCTCAAAGTTTGTGCTGTGTTTTGATGTCAGCCTCTGACCTGCAGAGCAGAGCTGTAGGTAAGCTTCTTACACCCCTCTGTGTGTATAACACAGTTCATAGTTAAAGCAAGGCAAAAAAAAAAAAAAAAAAAACTTCAGCAGATAAAATTGAGATCATCAGCTGAACAAAAATTGTAGGGTGTACATAAAGAATAGCCAGGCGCTGTGTCTCCCAGGAGGCAGCGGCCTCTCCTGGTTCACTTTGACACTCCCTGACTCTGGCCTGACCCTTCTCACCCTGGCAAGGGAAAGGAAACGGCCTCTCCCCCCTCTCTCCTGTGTTAATGAGATTGCAAGTCTGGGTCAACTGCTTTGTCCAAGGTCACACAATTACTGAAGTTTCCAGGTCCACCGTTCATTTCATATATTATTATGCAGTGTTTTATTTTATCCTTCCCGGGAGGGCTTCAGAGGAGAGCGTATTAAAAGGCTACAATAATTAGCCTCACATTGTAACACCCTTGACTCCAGGCAAGCTCCTGTAGCAGAGAGGGAGATGTTTGATTCAGCTTCTCTGGGATGGGTCTGAGACTCTGGCTGGAAAGCAGGAGAGAAGTTCCCAAATATGCCCACTGTCTGTGTGGGGCTGCTTTGGGTCATTGTTGCTCCTAGTGGTATTTGAGCAATCACTGTGGACCTCAAGGAGGGCAAAGAATTAGATCTCATCTGTGCAGTGGGATAGGTTGTATGGTATGAGCAATCTGGAGTAGACTGGATTTCCAGGATTGTAGAATTACTCATTCTGTCCTCAGAGTTTGTCCTGGTTTTTGATGTCAGCCTCTGACCTGCAGAGCAGAGCTGTAGGTGAGCAGGTGAGAGTTATAGGGGAGCAGATGATAGCTGTAGGTATGTTGCAGTTGAACAGGTGAGAGCTATAGGTGAATGGAGGCTCCTATCACTGAAGTAGGGTGGGCCTGTAGTCCAAGGAGCTTCTTTTCAATACCCCAAGACTCTTTCCTCCTGTCTCTGCAGCTATTTTAGGGAAACAGTCTTATAAGCCCTTCTAAAAAGTAGTTCCTTTCTGTTAAAACATGTGTAAAGTAGTAAAGGTATAAAATGTGACCCCAATAGGCCTTGGACATTGCTGGGGGTCACCAGGCTGGTTAATGATGAAGCTTCAGGATATTAAGTTCTTTGTTGCCTGCAGTGGATAGGGTGGTGGGGATTGGTTTTCCTTAACTACCATTCTGGTGATCCACACCCAGCTGAAGATTCTCTTTCAGTTGATTATCAAGATTCTCACTTGAGAACTTGACAGTAATTTAAAGATCGGGAAGGTAGGAAGAGAAAGTTGTACAGTACCTACATTTTCCCTCAACAAAATCTTGTAGAGGTTTGCTTAGGCCCTGTTGGCTTCTTGACCTCTGCTACCCCTAGCCAAGAGCTGCCACTGGACGTTTCTCCAGTGCAGGCACAACCCTGGACCACCTGCTGCACTTACCTTGCAAGGCCTATTGCCCTTGGCCTATGAACATTTATTTCAGGTTTTTCCTTTCTGCTGATTAGCAAGGGAAGGTGCCATCATAGCCTTAATAATAAAACAGTCAACTTTAGAGGAGTATCTGGGCTTTGTAGAAGACTTGTTTAACCTCAAAAGACAACTGGAGAACTGTACAGTTAAACATAGCTAAGGGAGTAAGTTTTATGTTTATGAATCTAAATGTATTACAAGGTACGATATAGTTTTATGTGTCAGGCTAGGCTACAGTCGCTGGTTATTCAGTCAAACACTAATCTAGATATGATTGTGAAGGTTTTCTGCAGATGTGATTAAAGTCCATAATCAGTTTTCTTTAAATGAGGAAGATTATCCTAGATAATCTGGGTGAGCTTGATTGAATCAGTTGAAAAGCCTTAAGATCAAAGGAGTCTCTGAAGCAGAAGGAGTTCTGACAGCAGCTCAGGCCCTTCCTAAGAAGTCTCTCTAGCCTGCCCTTCCTGGTGGCTGCCCTCTTGATTTCAGGTGTACCTAGTTATGAGTTGAATTGTGGTGGTAGTGGTTTAGTTGCTAAGTCGTGTCCAACTCTTGAGATCCCATAGACTGTAGCCCGCCAGGCTCCCCTGTCCATGGTATTCTCCAGGCAAGAATACTGGAGTGGGTTGCCATTTCCTTCTCCAATTGTGTCTACCTCCAAAATGCAGGAGTTCTCACCCTTCATACCTGTTAATGTGAACTTTTTCAGAAATAGGATCTTTGTAGATCATCAACTTAAGACAAGGTCATTAGGGTGGGCCCTAATCCAATATGATTGTGTCTTTATTGGGGATGAAATTTAGACACAAAGACATGCATAGAAGAAAGATGATCTGCAGAATCAGGGAGAGGGAAGGACTGATACATACATGTCCATCTATCTCCATGTCCTACTGTGACTGTTTCTCTATTAAAACACTGGCGCACCAAATCAGGAGGGGTATGGCAATATCCCCGGAGGAGGAAATGGAAAACTCACTCCAGTATTCTTGCCTGGAGAATCCCATGGAGAGAGGAGCCTGGTGGGCTGCAGTCCACAGGGTTGCAGAGTCGGAAACGGCTGAGGCGACTTAGAGTGCATACCACTTTTCGATGGCACCCCTAGGTTTGATCCTGGCACAGAAAGAGGATATTAGTGGGAAAACTGGTGAAACCCAAGTAAAGCCTGGAATTTAGTTAATGTGCAACTGTTGATTTCTTTGTTTTGCTGAATGTATCCTGATTATATAGGATTTTAGCAATGGAGGAAGCTGTGCAATGGTATAAGGGAACTCTGTACTATCTTTGCAATTTTCCTGTTAATTAAACATGATTTCAAAATGAAACATTTACTTTTAAAAAGTAGCCCGCATCCAACACTTACCATCTGTATGACCTGAGGAAACTTAGTCTTTCATTTTATCTTTTTTTTTTGGTAAAATGAGGGTTAATAATATAACTGCTCATAAGATTGTCTTAAGGATTAAAGGAGCTAAAACAAAACCACATAGATTGCTTAGAACAGTGCCTGGTACAAGGTAAGTGCTTAATAAGGGTTAGGTCTAATTATATTTTTGTTGTATTTTATACACAACTTGTTCTCCATGGCTACTTGCTTATTGTGTGGTAATCGCATAGACAAGTGTTCTTCTAAATTGAATGTAGGCTTGTAAAAGACTGCCCATTGGAGGATAAGAAGAAAAAGTAGAACCTCTGTTTACTTGCTGCATTTACTTCATTCTTTTAAGGAGTTTTGATCTGTATATGTGCTATAATGCATATCTTAATTCAGTATCGGTATAACATATGTCTTTTTTATTGATAGAGTAGATGATCAAAAAGGCCTAGGGACCAGTACTGTGTGCTCTTAAGGCAGTTACACGCTTGCATCCTTGTGACCTTCTTTGGGCTCAAAGACACAGCCACTTAGGCAAATTAATTATGCGTTTAGCCCTAATCCCTAAGCCATTTAAATCTGCTTGAGCCGGGGCAACTCTTGGTTGCGGCGCACGAGCTTCTCATGTGGTGGCTTCTCTTGTCCTGGGCACAGGCTCTAGGCATGTGGGCTTCAGCGGTTGGAGTGTGTGGGCTCAGTAGTTGCGGCTCGTGGGCTCTAGATCATGGGCTCCATAGTCATGGCGCACAGATTTTAGTTGCTCCGTGGTATGTGTGACCAGGATCAAACTTGTGTCCCTGATATTGACAGACAGATTCTTTTTTTCTTGTAGGTACTGTTAATCCACTTTATTTTCTCCAACAGTAGGTGTTTGGTGTCAATGTACTTTTTTGTTTGTTTGTTTGTTTCTTTTTTTTTTCTCAGTCCCTTTCTTTTTTTTTTTTTAATTTGTTCATTTTAATTGGAGGCTAATTACTTTACAATGTTGTAGTGGGTTTTGCTGGAGAAAGCAATGGCACCCCACTTCAGTCCTCTTGCCTGGAAAATCCCATGGACGGAGGAGCCTGGTGGGCTGCAGTCCATGGGGTTGCGAAGAGTCACACATGACTGAGTGACTTCATTTTCACTTTTCACTTTCATGCTTTGGAGAAGGAAATGGCAACCCACTCCAGTGTTCTTGCTTGGAGAATTCCATAGACAGAGGAGCCTGCTGGGCTGCTGTCTATGGGGTCGCACAGAGTCGGACACGACTGAAGTGACTTTAGCAGCAGCAGCAGTGGGTTTTGCCATACATTGACATGAATCAGAGGTGGGTGTACCTGTGTTTCCCATCTTGAACCCCCCCTCCCACCTCCCTCCCCATCCCATCCTTCAGGGTCATCCCAGTGCGCCAGCCCTGAGCACCTTGTCTCATGCATCGAACCTGGACTGGTGATCTGTTTCATATATGATAATATACATATTTCAATGCTATTCTCTCAAATCTTCCCACCCTCACCTTCTCCCACAAAGTCCAAAAGACTTTTCCATACATCTGTATCTCTTTTGCTGTCTCACATATAGGGTCATTGTTACCATCTTTCTAAATTCCATATGTATGCATTAGTATACTGTATTGGTGTTTTTCATTCTGACTTACTTCACTCTGTATAATAGGCTCCAGTTTCACCCACCTCATTAGAACTGATTCAAATGTATCCTTTTTAATGGCTGAGTAATAGTCCATTGTGTATATGTACCACAGCCTTCTTATCTATTCGTCTGCCAATGGATATCTAGGTTGCTTCCATGTCCTGGTTATTATAAACAGTGCTGCAGTGAATATGGGGGTACATATGTTTCTTTCAATTCTGGTTTCCTTGGTGTGTATGCTCAGGAGTGGGATTGCTGGGTCATATGGCAGTTCTATTTCCAGTTTTTTAAGGAATCTCCACACTGTTCTCCATAGTGGCTGTACTAGTTTGCATTCCCGCCAACAGTGGGAAGCATTTATGGCTTGTAGACTTTTGGATGGCAGCCATTCTGACTGGCGTGAAATGGTACTTCATTGTGGTTTTGATTTGCATTTCTCTGATAATGAGTGATGTTGAGCATCTTTTCATGTTTGTTAGCCATCTGTAAGTCTTCTTTGGAGAAATGTCTGTTTAGTTCTTTGGCCCATTTTTTGATTGGGTCATTTATTTTTCTGGAATTGAGCTGCAGGAGTTGCTTGTATATTTTTGAGATTAATTCTTTGTCAGTTGCTTCATTTGCTATTATTTCCTCCCATTCAGAAGGCTGGGCAGATGGATTCTTAACCACTAGACCACCAGGAAAGCCCTCCACTTACTTCTGAGAATCTAAATTTTCCCTCTGGCTTCCACCACACTCTATTTGTTGCCTCACATAATAGCCTTTTCAAGTTATTTCAGGCACAGGTGATTTATAAATCTAGAGTGTTTTGGTTCTAGGTGGTGATTCATGTAGCAAGATAGAATGTTTTTTTCTTTTTTTTTTAAGGCATGGAGCAATGTAATTGACATTAATTTTTAGTTTTGTATGCATTCACTTATTCACATTTATTCACAATAGTTTCTTCAAATTTTGTTTAAAAGTTCTTAGAGACAGTCAGTTTTTTAGATTCAAATCCTGTTGGTTTTCAGAACCTGGGTTCAAATTCCACCACTAACCAGATGTGTGTCCTTGGACAGTTTTTTCCTTTTAACTGCTTTATATCCATTTCTTTCTTTGAAAGACAGAATATTTACCTTGCAGGGTTGTGTAAGGAATAGTGATGTATATGTGAAGCACTTGCACATGTTTGGGTTATGGTAGGTGCTTGACAAATAGATAATTTTACTGTTATTGTTGTTATTTTATTACTATTGTGCCAACCACTAGGATAGACCTAGGAAAACAAAGACAGCTAAGGAAAATAAAATTCCTCTGCCTGTAAGGAAAATACACATACACATACCTAGAAATATTAATACAACTGATGCGCTCGGTATAAAAGTAAAATACTAATACCAAAAGCAAGCATACAATGAAAAGCAACATCTCCTGGCCTATTTCACCCAAGCCCTAGTCCCTTTCTTCTAAGACAAACTTTATTAGCTGTTTCTTTTCCATTCTTCTGTGATTCAGTCTGAAATTCAAAATAATAAGCTTATATTGGTGTTGCCTAGTTTTATCAGCTTTAGAACATTCTATTGATTCCTTGTTATGATAGATGAGGATTTAGGTCACATCCCTGTACTTCCCTAACCTCTTCCCTTCCTGGTGTTTGATAATTATATTATTTTCTAAAAATTCCTCTATAGCTAATATTTTAAATTTTATGGTTAAATTTCTATTTCTTATTCTATCACCTTCAGTGAGTATTTTAGTCCCCTTAAGGTTATCGCTCTCTCTCTTTAATCTCTTATCTCCTGTAAGAAGCAGCCCAATTCTCTAAAGCGCAAATTGATGAATAACAAATTTGCTGAATTGACCAAATTTAGGATTTTGGCATTTCAAAGTGATGTGATTGGTCTGAATTCCTCCCCAGCAATTTCATTTGAATTAATCTAGAGCCCTTTTTGTCAGCTGCACATTGCTCTTATGTTATCAACATTCATAAGGTTTGCATTCTGTTCTGCAATTGTAATAAGGGCTTCCCTGCTTTCTCTATGGTTGATCTTAAAAGTTATAATTCACAAAGAAGGCCTTCACATTATGATGATTACCTAATTACTATCCACTGCAGGGAGGGGGAGTATCCTTGGGTTATATATTCCAATCTAAGGGTTTTTTGTCAGGTTACTTAAAAGAGAGGAGTCACAATAACATTCAAGTCAAATGGCTTTTCTTTTCTTTCACTCTGTTGGTTACTTAAAATCATGTAATTTTTTACTTTGCTCTGTATGTGGATCACTACCTGCTTGTACAGGCTTTGGTCTTCCTGCCATTTCTCATCTTTTATCTTTCTTTTTTCTTCCTCCCACCCTCTCTTCTTTTCTTTCTGACCAAAAGAAGAGTGTGACTTTCCCAGAGCCTCAAGTTTGTAAGCATTTCAGATATAGTAACTCTTAAAGAGCCACTGGTTTTCTTCAGGTCTTAGGCTCCCTGACCTGAGTGAGGACCTGTCGCTGTCTTCTGGACAACTGTCCTGGGACTTCTCTATACAACCTTCCTAGGTTGGATCCACATCTTTCTCTTTCTGGAGTATGTCCCTTAGTAACTTCTTAAGAAAGTCAGAAGTAGTTTTTTGAGGTCTTGTTTGTCCAAAAATGTCTTTGTTTAGGTAAGTCACATTTGATTGATAACTTGGCTGAGTATCCAACTCTACCTTCAAAATTCATTTCCCTCCAGTTTCATTCTGACATCCAGTATTGCTCATGAGATACCAATGTCAGAGTGTTTCTTGTTTTTTGTAGGTACTCTGCACCCCCCACCCCCGACAAAACACCATGGAGGCTTTTTATATTTCTTTAGTCTTGATTTTGTATGTCTAGTTGTAGATCTTTCAGAGGTTTTATTGAGCTGGGAAAAGTAATTGTCTGATGACTTAAAACTTTCATTTGGGGGAAATTTTTTCTATTATTTTTGATAAAATCCTTCTATTTTCTTTAGACTTTTTTTTTATAACACCAATTAGTTGGATAGTAGGCCTCCTGGATTTTTAAATACTCTTTCTGTGTCTCATATTTTCTGTCATATTTCTTTTCTATTTGGGTTTTGGCTTTCTAATATAAAAGACTTACTTTTAGTTTATTTTTAGCCCTACTATTAAATTTTTAAACTTTTAATAATTTCAAACCTTGTTTTTTGACTCTTGCTAAAGGATAACAAACTTTTATATACATAAGAATAACATAGAACAAAACCCTGAGTTTATATATGTACATATAATTTATATATTTGCATTAAAATTTTATGTATATAAAATTTATACATAATAAATATATTTTAATATTTCCCTTTAGGTATTAGATGGTTTGTCTTAACATTAACTTTCTTAATTGCTCGTTATTTGATACTTTCTGTTCCTTGAATTATTTCTAATTCCTAAAATCAAGTTTTTTTAGTTTTATGCTAGTTTTTCATTCCTTCAAATTGTTGGTTTTCTTATACATATTCTGTCAATTCTTTATGCTCTCTGATGTGCATCCAATATAGTCCCTTTCTGCCTGAGTTCTTGAGTCTACATTAGTTCTCAGCAAGGAAGAACTCTGATTCTCTCACATTTCTCCCACTTCATGAAGTAATTATGATGAAGGGGAAGACTTGAATGGTTTGAAAGGAACTGCAAGGCTGCTTTCAAAATTTTTCTTAATGCCAATATATAAAACTTCACATGTTCAGACTACTCAAGAAAGTCCAGCTTGAATTACCCAGAGATGTTTTAAAATATGGTTTTATTATTTTCAATTATTATTAAAAAACTTCACCTGAGCTAAGAAAATGCCACAGGTAAAGCCCACTGAAATTGAACAGATAAGAATATGTTCTATTTAAATGGTGGCTTGAACTCTCTCTAGTGTTTCATGTGGACAAACATGAGTTCTGTAGTCTTACAATGTTTGCATTCATTACTGAATAGTCTCTTTAATATGAAGATAAAAACTTAAACAGACTAAAATCTTAATCAGAATTTGAGTTAAAAGTAAAAGTTGTCATGAACCTTGTCTTTTCAATGAGGAAATATGAAAGGATCTGTTTTTTTAATCACATATATATGATATAAATGGCTTGATATTTGTGAAGACTTATCAATAGCAATAATAACACTCTTATTGCCAGATCCAAAAGGGAAATAATGTTATATGAATCTGTTTTACTTTAAAACCAGCACAAAAAATTTATGGAATCAGATTTCATTTTGGAATTGCTTTACTAGTGTCAGTAATTCCTATAATTTTTTCATAAGAAACAATTTGGTCTGAGAACACCTACAGGTCTCTGGAACATTTACCCCAGTACCTGACTTGAACTTTATAACAAGTTCAGATGTTCTCACAGATTGTAACATCTCTTCGTGTTATGAACAAACAGCGTTTGTGTGTTTAGGATCAACCTGAAAGGGAGCCACATGAGCTCTCTGAACACCACTCAGCAGTCCTGGCAGTCGGGGACTTACAGGGTTCTTGGTCTTGTGCATTTCAATAGATTTCCCTCTGTGTTGGAGGAAGAGACTAAGGCTCCCTGGCGATAATCCACTGCTGAAGGATTCGCCTTTATCTCAAATGCAGAAGTCTCAAGGGACCAAGACAAGTCACCTGCCCAAAGTCCCACAGCTGGGGAGCAGCACTGTGGGATTCACATGTCTACACCACACTGCATGTAGAGATAGTGTATTTGGATGTGGCCATGGGCTCTGGGCAATTGAGGGAAGGAGAGGTACTGACAGTGCAATGGGACCCTAAATTCGTGCGAGGGAGATGTAGAGAGCAATCCACTTTTCATCTTGTCTGAGGCCAGACCACATTTAGACTTTGGCTCTTGTCTGGGCTGCAGAGTTGTGCTTGCCGTGAGCTCCTTGCACACACCTTCTTGGCGAGTGACTGAAAAAGACGTATCAATGTTTTTCTGAACTACATTGTCTCTCCAGTCATTAACATGACCCTTTATCTCCTACCTTGTTGCCCAGTCTTCTCCCCCCTTTGAAGCCAGTTGCGAAAGTGATGAAGTTCTAAGAATTACTTCTGAACCATAGGTCTTTCTTAGAACATGTCAGAGGTGATCTTTTTGAAAGGCACCCATCCACCTGTCCCATCCAGGAGCTGGGCCTCCACCCGCATGGACTCTTCACCTCTAATTCATCCTCACCATCCTCCTGCCCCACCTCCCACCTCTGACCCTGTCACTTCCCTGATTAAACCTTCTGTGGTTCCCCACTGACTCCAGGTCAAGGTGTAGGTTTCTTGTTCTGGACACCCCAGGATACCCATCTGTCCTTCCAGATAGAGCTCCCTTGCATCCTCCATAGCTGGTCAGATAGAAAGCTTTGTGACTCCTTCCATATACTGTTTTTCTACACTAAGGCTTTGTTTTCCTGGCTCTCCTGTGGGATGCTCTGGCTTGCCCATCTCTACATGTCTAAATTCTGGATAGGGACCTCCCTGGAGGTCTACTGGTTAAGACTTAGCCTTCCAAGGCAGGGAGTGTAGGTTCAATCCCTGTTTAGCGAGCTAAGATTTCACATGCCTCATGACAAAACAAACAAACAACAACAAACCCAGAACATAAACAACTGAAACAATATTGTAACAAATTCAATAAAGACTTTAAAGATGGTTTACATCAAAAGCTGAATAAATTCTACTCATTTTTGAGTCCCTAGATCAAAGTCCGCACCTGCATATAGCCTCCCTGGTCTCACAGCTGTGACTCTCCCTGACAGCTGTAGGGCTCTGGGGTCCGCATTTCACCCTCACAACCTGTGAGGCAGAGACTGATCTCAAGGGACAAAACTGAGACTTGCAAAGGTTCATTTGCCTGAGGATCTTGAGCTGTGAGCACTGGAACCAGGATAGGAACCCAGGGGTGCTGCACTTATAGCCTAGGTTTCCACCATTCTGAAATGCTCCAAGACCCCCAGTCATCACATAACTGATGCCTCTTGCACTGTAAAAGGCTTTAACATCCTGGTGGGTAGGAGAATGTCCGACTCACCCCTGTTTTCTCTGCTAATTCTGGTATGAATGGCGTGTGAGGAGGAGGGGGGATCTTCTCTGTGGAGGGCAGCACCACTTGTGACTGGGGCCCTGCTGTGGTCCTCCGGGAGGTGGGGTTTGTTCCCTCCCTCCGCCTCAGGTGTGCTGCATACTTCCCATCCCTTGCCAGCTCCATCCTGTCTACTTCTCCCCACTCTTGCTTCCTGTCTGCTCACCTGCCACAGAAGCAGAAGGTGGACTCTCTCAGAGACCCTACAGCCCTTACTTTCTCTGCTTCCATCCAAGGTGGTCTGAACTCCTTTCCACCTCCGAGTCTTTCCTGGGCTGGAGTATTCATCTTCTCCTCTTGTAGCACTATGACTTTGTCACACGCTGACGGGGCATAAAACCCAGCCTTGATGCCATGGATGAGTACAACTAGGTACTCTGATTTCTGCCTTGTAGATTCTCCCAGCATTCCCATCGGTACTATGTCCAGGCTCTGAATGGTGGGCTGCCTGGCAGTTGATCCACTCCCTCCATTAATGCATAATTATCAAGAGCTTATTATATGTGGGGTCCTGATGTGGCTGCAGTGAACAAAGAGTAATGTCCCTGTCTGCATGTATCCTTACATTCTAGCACAATGTCCTATAATTGGTTTGTGAGTGCCTCCTTGTCTCTTCACTTAGACTGTTAATTCCTTGCTGGCAGGAATCTTATTTTCTGGTCCTTTTGTGGCCTCTGCACAGCTTAATAAAGTGCCAGGTACAGCATAGAAACAGTAGCGGTCGATAATGTATCATGAGCTATAAAGCATCTTTAGTTTAAGAAGCATGTTTCATACATACAGTCATATTTTTAAACAGTATCCTTAGTAGGTAGGACAAAACTGAAGAATGTTGGTTCTGAGTAGTCTAATGACATCACATATTTTAACATACATATTCAATAAATATTGTTCAGCATTTATTAAATGAGAATAGAAGAAACTGCCTTTCCTGTTGTTCTCTGCAAAGCAAGGAATTTATATGCACTGAAACTTATATAAATGTTAGAAACATTAATTTTTATACAACATGAATGTGTTTAAAAGAATAATGTAGGATAATAATGTGACTTATGATTAAAATAATAATAATAATAATATGGCTTAGAATTTTTAAAAAAGTCCCCTGTTCTTCCTTATCCTCTATTATACTTCCCAGAAACAGTCAATTTGAACTTTGTTTTTGTTCTTCTGCATGAGAGGGAAATGTAAATAATTGTGAACAGAGGGAAGATGGTAGTAGATTGTAAATGTGGCCACAAGTTCCTCTTCCCATTATGTTCATCCCTTTACAATATGACTTTGCAACTTCTTCCATCAAGAGGCAAAGTCTTTTCCCCCACCTCTTGAATCTGAGTTGGCCCTGGTACATTCTTTGTTTAATAGCCTAAGACAGAAGTGATGTTTTTGCAAAATTTGAGTTTTTAATAGGTCTTGCAGTTTCCACTTTTGGCCTTTTGGATAAATTCTGTACTGAGATAGTCATTTAGGGAAGCCAATCTAGGCTACAGGGGTGAACTGAAGTATCCTAGTTGACAGCCGTCATTAACAGCAAGATGTGCAAGTAAGGCCGCCTTGGACTGGACTCTCCAGCCCAGCCCAGCCATCTTTCTGGGAGAATGAAGCCCATGGGTGAGCCCAAGCACAATCAGTAGAGGAAGGGCCCAGCAAATCCACAGAATTATGAGAGATAACAAATAGTTGTTGTTTCAAAGTACCTAGTTTCTTTCTCTGGTTTTGGGATTGTCCATTAATTTACTGCCATCACAAATGAAGATTTAGTTCATTACTTCATCCCCTTCCTGCCACACATCCTCATTTTATAGTTTTGACACTAGTCTTGGTTTCTCTGTTCATCACCTTTGTAACCTCGAAATAGTTAAGCCTACATTATTTGTTCCATGAATATCTATTGACTCCCCACCTTTTAAGATGCATTGTTTCCTCCCTCCTTTTTACCTGTATCATCCCCTTTCACCTCCCAGTTTCTTAGGCTCCACCTTTTCTTTGCCTTTCTAAAAAGTTTTTAATTGAAATATAATTATATGCAAAAATATGCAGAACTCATAGTAAAAAGTTTGATAAGTGAACAGATCTCTGCAACCAGTACTTAGATCTAGAAATAGAATTTTACCATCACCTGGAAGTCCCACTTACTACTTTCTACCAAATGTAACCATTATTCTGACTTGTAAAATTTATAGATAAGTTCAATCTCTTTTTAAGTTTTGTATATAGTTGTCTCTCAATTTGTTCCAGGACCCCCATGGAAACCAAAATAAGGAGATGCTTAAATCCCTTACAGTCAGCCTCTTATGTCCTCATGTTCTATACGTAGTGGCTGATTCTGTCAATGCAAAACCCACAGACATAGAGGGCCGACTGTAAATGTAACTGTTTAGTGTCTTCTCTGTTGTACCTGGCTTTCTGTTATTGTTCAGCATTCTGTTTGTGAAATTTATCCCTGTTGATGCGTGGTGTTTGTTATGTGAAAATAATACTGATGGGCACTTATTGTCTGTCTAATATTTGGACATTGTGAGTGTTATAGTAAGCATTATTACACATTTTTTATGAACTCATGTATACATTTATATTGGATATATGCCCAAAAGTGGTAATACTGGCTCATAGAGTACATATATGTTCAACTTTACTAGATAGTGCCAAACAGTTTCCCAAAGTAGTTGCACTAATTTTCTCTCCTACCAGCTGTGTAGGAGAGTTACTGTTACCCCACATTTTTGCTACTGTTTTGTATCATTTGACTTTTTCATTATAACCATTCTATTGGGTTGGTAGTCATGTAGGACTGGGTTTTTTATTTTCATTTCTCTGAAGTTTTGAGTTTTTTGATACCAGTATAATGGGGTCATTTAAACTTTTCATATTCTATTTGTTTATTCTGACATAAAAAGAGCAGGGTTTTTCTTGGATCTAATGACCTTTCTAAATTTGCTTAATAATTCTGAAATTATCTTTTGATGTTTTTAGACTTTTGTATATAAAACTGTATCATCTGTGAATAAAGGATAATTTTTTTATTTTCAACCCTTCCTTGTGATTTCTTTTCTTTCCTTATTACGTTGGCTAAAACCAGCACAGTGACAAATGAAAGTTAAGATATCCTTGCTTAAAATTAAAACCTCAGTGCTCACTTCGGCAGCACATATACTAAAATTGGAACAATACAGAGAAGATTAGCATGGCCCCTGAGCAAGGATGACACGCAAATTCGTGAAGCGTTCCATATTTTTGTGGTTATTTCTCCTTTATTGTTTAAAATTTTGTGTATCTGGGCTTTCTCTACGTGTTTCTTAAAAGTCTCTTGGAATTTTGGTGGGGGTGGGGTGCAGAATTCATTTTCCAGTGTTGAATGTTATGTGCTAAATTTTCTTGGAACATGGAATTCTTAACCAATGACCAAACACAAAGCCAGGTGTAAATAACAACTTAGTTTATAATAAAAGTGACATTTAAACTTGGAAAAAAAAAATCAAAACCTCAATGAGGTACCATTACACGCCAGTCAGAATGGCTGCTATTCAAAAGTCTACAAGCAATAAATGCTGGAGAGAGTGTGGAGAAAAGGGAGCCCTCTTACACTGTTGGTGGGAATGCAAATTAGTACAGCCACTATGGAGAACAGTGTGGAGATTCCTTAAAAAACTGGAAATAGAGCTGCCATATGACCCAGCAATCCCACTCCTGGGCATACACACTGAGGAAACCTGATCTGAAAGAGACACGTGCACCCCAATGTTCATCGAAGCACTGTTTATAATAGCCAGGACATGGAAGCAACCTAGATGCCCATCAGCAGATGAATGGATAAGGAAGCTGTGGTACATATACACCATGGAATATTACTCAGCCGTTAAAAAGAATTCATTTGAATCAGTTCTAATGAGATGGATGAAACTGGAGCCCATTATACAGAGTGAAGTAAGCCAGAAAGATAAACACCAATACAGTATACTAATGCATATATATGGACTTTAAAAAGATGGTAACGATAACCCTATATGCAAAACAGAAAAAGAGACACAGATGTACAGAACAGACTTTGGGACTCTGTGGTAGAAGGCGAGGGTGGGATGTTCTGAGAGAACAGCATTGAAACAAGTATACTATCAAGGGTGAAACAGATCACCAGCCCAGGTTGGATGCATGAGACAAGGTGCTCAGGGCTGGTGCACTGGGAAGACCCAGAGGGATGGGATGGAGAGGGAGGTGGGAGGGGGGATAGGGATGGGGAACACATGTAAACCCATGGCTGATTCATGTCAATGTATGACAAAAACCACTACAATATTGTAAAGTAATTAGCCTCCAACTAATAAAAATAAATGGAAAAAAAAAGATATCCTTGCTTAATGTCCCATTCTAGGGGAATGCTCTTAACATTTCAATGTGAAGTAAGGTGTTTGCTACAGATTCTTATAAGGATACTCTAGATCAGTATCCTGATCTAGATACTGATCTAAATACTCTTCCTAATTAGCTAAGAGTAATTATCAAATGCTTTTTCTGTACTTATTGAGATTATCATATGATCTACACCTCTTTTTTACTTGTTGACGTGGGTGATTCACATTATTCACAAATAGTAAATTACTTTTGAATTGCTAGAATAATCACTGTAATTTTGATATATGATCCTCTTATATATATTTTGCTTAAAAGTTGGGAAGAATAAGATGTGATTTTTCAGAAATGTTTTTGACACTAATTTCCAGAAATATTAGGAGTCCAGATGTGGAAATCAAGGTTGAAGTAAATGGACACTTATGTAAGCCTATATTTTCTTGATGACTTTGGCACTGTCAGAATATCTATCTTGACAGTACTACTATGCGTCCTTAATAGTCTGAAGGCTACTTGGGGAACTCACAATTGAGATTTGTTAATGGAGTCAAAAGAATAACATAAATTACAAGTGCTTTTACATATTTAATCTTATTTAGAGGTGCAAAAATTCCTACACCTAACAGACACAATTAATGAATGGATAAATGAACAGATAAATGTAGTTATTCTCTCCCTTGTTTTAGGATACCTCAGAACATATGCTACATGACTTAGACACTGTGGCAAATATTGCTTATTGATACTCAGCATTGTTCTCACCCTTCTAAGCTCTCGCTTGTCTGAGACATTTCTCAGACCCTGTTGCCAGCAGTACTGCAACCTAAATTCTACTAATGAGAGGCACTGGTGTAAAATTGAAGGGAAAGGAAGAGGAGAAACCACTAGTCTCAGCATTAGTAACCTAGTAGGTATCAGTAAATGGCAGATGAGTTATGTCAGCAGCTTCTGGGCATAAGGATGTTCTGAGACTTATCTGCTGCCACATGGAACAAAGACAGTTGGTGATGGTTCTTACGATTCCTGCCCTTCCTAATTTTTCACACCCTAGCAATAGTTCCTGTATCTTTGCTCCATCAATCTTACTAATTACTGTGTAAACCTCTCTGTACATTAAATCTTATGTGAAATATATACAGCTGGATCAAAAGCTTTATTTCTTTTCCTGACTGACTACTGAATAAAGTAAGAAATTTAAAAAAATATTATGCCTGTATAGTCATGGCTTGTGGGAATCCCAAGAGCCTAAATTTGATTTCTTTCAGCCAGAAAGACTGTTTCCTGTCCTGCTAGGACCTAGGGATGACACCAAGAACTACTGACTCTGATTATGCTTGAGCTAAACATCAGAGTAAAAAAAAGAAATCCAACTGTAAATCCCTTTAATAATCTTAATGGATAAATCTTAAGACTTAGCTTACCCACTTTGCTGTGGGCCAAAGGTATAGTCTACAGATTACAGAGCTATTACCAACATTCACTTTTGGGGCAATCTTGCCTTTTCCATCATTACAGTTTCTTGTGCTTTGTTTGTAATCAGTTTGTTGTTCAGTTGCTCAGTTGTGTCTTGACTCTTTCTGACCCCATGGACTGCAGCACACTTCCCTGTTCTTCACTCTCTCCTGGAATTTGTTCAAGCCCATGTCAATTGAATTGGTGATGCTATCCAACTGCCTTATCCCCTGTCACCACTTTCTCCTCCTATCCTCAATCTTTCCTAGCATTAGGGCATTTTCAAATGAGTCAGGTGGCCAAAGTATTGGAGCTTCAGTTTCAGCATCAGTTCTTCCAATGAATATTCAGGG
This sequence comes from Muntiacus reevesi, assembly GCF_963930625.1. Taxonomy (NCBI): domain Eukaryota; kingdom Metazoa; phylum Chordata; class Mammalia; order Artiodactyla; family Cervidae; genus Muntiacus; species Muntiacus reevesi. The sequence goes on from NC_089255.1 coordinate 50,280,557, forward strand.
TTGACTTCCTTTAGGACTGACTGGTTTGATCTCCTTGCTGTCCAAAGGACTCTCAAGAGTCTTCTCCAGCACCACAGTCTGAAAACATCAATTCTTCAGCACTCAGCCTTCTTTATGGTCCAACTCTTACATCCATACATGACTACTGGAAAAAACATAGCTTTAACTATATGGACCTTTGTCAGAGAAGTGATGTCTTTGCTTTTTAATACATTGTTAGCTTTGTCATAGCTTTTCTTCCAAGAAGTAAGTGTCTTTTAATTTCGTGGCTATGGTCACCATCCACAGTGATTTTGGAGCCCAAGAAAATATAATCTGTTATTGTTCCCATTTTTTCTCATATATCTGCCATGAAGTGATGGGACTGGAGGCCATGGTCTTAGTTTTTTGAATATTGAGTTTTAAGCCAGCTTTTCTACTCTGCTCTCTCACCTTCATCAAGAGGCTCTTTAGATCCTCTTTGCTTTCTGCCATTAGGGTGGTGTCATCTGCGTACCTGAGGTTATTGATATTTCTCCCAGCAGTCTTGATTCCAGTTTGAGCTTTATCCAGCCTAGCTTTTCACATGATGTACTCTGCATGTAAGTTAAATAAGCAGAGTGACAATATACAGCCTTGATGTACTCCTTTCCCAATTTTGAGCCAGTCCTTTGTTCCATGTCCTATTTTAACTGTTGATTCTTGACCTGCATACAGGTTTCTCAGGAGGCAGATAAGGTGATCTGGTATTCCCATCTGTTAAAGAATTTTCCAGTTTGTTGTGATCTACACCGTCAAAGGTTTTAGCATAGTCTATGAAGCAGATGATTTTCTGGAATTCCTTTGCTTTCTCTATGATCCAACAGATGTTGGCAATTTGATCTCTGGCTCCTCTGTCTTTTCTAAATCCAGCTTGTATATCTGGAAGTTCTTGGTTCACATTACTATTGATGCCTACCTTGAAGGATTTTGAGCATTACCCTGCTAGCATGTGAAATGAGTGCAGTTGTGCAGTAGTTTGAACATTCTTTGGCATTGCTCTTCTTTGGGATTGGAATGAAAACTGACCTTTTCCAGTCCTGTGGCCACTGCTGCTTTCCCAGATTTGCTGGTATATTGAGTGCAACACTTTCACAGCATCATCTTTTAGGATTTGAAATAGCTCAGCTGGTATTCCATCCCCTCCACTAACTTTGCTCATAAGGCCCACTTGACTTCACACTCCAGGATGTCTGGCACACCATCATGGTTATCTGGGTCATTAAGACCTTTTTTGTACAGTTCTTCTGTGTATTCTTACCACCTCTTCTTAATATCTTCTGCTTCCATTAATTCCATATAGTTTCTGTCCTATATTGTGCCTATCTTTGTAATCAGTAAGTTTATACATTCTAGGTAAATAAGCAAAAGAATAAAATCACCAAACTGAGAAATTGTGCTAGCTTATCCATGATTTTTCACATTTTGACTGATTATGCTTGAGCCAAACATCAGAGTAAAAAAAAAAAAGCAACAGTAAATAAAAAGCCACCCTGTTAAACATAATGTTTCATGAAAGGCTACAAAACATACATGCACATATACACTTTCTCAACTTACCTCTTTCCTCGATTTATCCATCAAACCTGCAAGTATGCATTGTACTGTTCTCCAAAGCTTATGTATTCTTTTTAATATAAATATTTAAGACAGCATTCCAAATGCAGGTAAGAATTCTGGTTATATGAATCCAAGTGGTAAATAAAAAAAGAAAGTCTTAAAATTTTGAAAGGTAGCCTGGAACTATAATTTTTAAAGAAACAAGTGGATATGTAATATCCTAGGAATTAAGGGGTCTGTGTTGTATTCCATCAGAGACAGCACTGAGAAGAAAATAGGAGAGAGGAGAGATGGACATATTCCAGCTGTCCTGTCTACTAGTTGGGCTTAGGAAGTGTTTGTAAGGGACTGGAGCTAACGACGACAGTGCTCAGAGCAGCCAGATGGCACTCTGTGTCTGAAGGCGCCTGGAGTTTCGTGTCTAGCTTCTTTGTGAAAGGAGAAAACTGGGAAACAAGATAAGTGGGTTTTTATTTTAGAAACTATTTTAGAAAACAGAGTAAAAGACAGGAAAACAATGAACCATAACCCTCCACCTCTGGTATCACAGTGTTTCAGCCTAAGAATGATGTTGTCCTTCCTTCTACTTTTCTGCATGACTCAGAAGCTGACATTTGACCACAGCAAGGAAACTTACATATTTTGTGTATGATTCAGGTAAATTAAGACACTCTTTGTCTGACTCTTTGTGACCCCACGGACTGAAGCACGCCAGGCTTCCCTGTCCGTCACCAACTTCCAGAACTTGCTCAAACTCATGTCCATTGAGTCGGTGATGCCATCCAACCATCTCATCCTCTGTTGTCCCCTTCTCCTCCTGCCTTCAATCTTTCCCAGCATCAGGGTCTTTTCCAATGAGTCAGTTATTTGCATCAGGTGGTCAAAGTATTGGAGCTTCAGCTGCATCAGTCCTTCCAATGAATATTCAGGACCGATTTCCTTTAGAATTGAATGGTTTGATCTCTGCCAGGACCCTGGCAGAGATCAAACCATTCAACTGTGTATGATTACTATTGCATTTAATTATTGGAAAATGAAACTGACAGTAGCATTTATATATGTATTTATTTACCTTAATTATATTTCAGTAATTTTAAAAATGAAACTGTACAGGTTTGGAATGTGTTGCTCAAAGCTTAGCTTTCCTGTATATCCTGTATCCTATTCTTTTTTAAAAAAATTAATTATTTATTTTTGACCGTGCTGGGTCTTTGTTGCTGTACACGGGCTTCTCACTGCTGTGGCTCCTCGTGTTGTGCAGCTCAGGTTCTAGGTGCATGGGCTTCAGGAGTTGCAGCATTCAGGCTTAATAGTTGCAGCTTGTGGGTGTAGTTGCCCCATGGCATGTAGGATCTTCCTGGACCAGGGATTGCAAGGCAGACTCTCAACCACTGAACCACCAGGGAAGCCCCCTGCTATTCTTTCTATTAGCAAAATTCCATAGCTTGGTGGTTTTACAAGCATATAGGTGGCATGAAGGATGAAACTTTGTGATACTGGTCTAGCTCACTTACTTTTTTTCTTTGTCTGCTCCTTCCTATCCCTCCTTCTCCTCCTCTTCTGTTCATGTTTTATTGACTTTCAGCTTTTAGAGATTTTGTTCACTTTCTTGTGATCTCAGCAGTACATTTAGAGTCATGTTTGTTCAGAGTCATGTAATTTATGCGAGACTTACTTTTTTAGCAACAGGAGCTTCAGAATATTCGACCCACTCTGCTCCCAGAAGTGAGCATCTCTATCTACTTTACATCTCGTATAAATGTGTTGAAATTTCCCGTCCGCCTGTGGCCCCTTCGGATTCTCTTGGTTGTTGTTGACTTTGTCCTTTTTCATGTCTTTAGTTTCATCTTAACGTGGTCTCTGGAGAAAGAGGAGATAAATGTATGTGTGTTCATGCATTATTCTGAACCACAAACTGCAACAGTTTTTTCAAACTTAAGATTTAAATATGCTCTGTATTCTTCAGTGGTTTTAATTGTACAACAAAAATACAGATGAAAAATAAATAGAAATGTCAACCTAAGTTCTAAGGAAAACAAAATTACCATTTGGTTAATAAACTTTAAAATGATGGAAAAGAAATGACACTGCTAGAAAGTAATTTCCAAAGATTTTCATGGCTTTTTCAAAAATATAACTTGTTGTATATGGAAGATCACTACCTCCGTATTGATTTATTTAAAATATCTTACTTGAATAAATGATGCTACATGGTAACACTTTACCTTGGAATAGCCTTTGGGCTTTTGTAATATTAATTGTCCTTGTTCATTGGGGTTACATGTTACCATAGCTATAAAGATTTCTTAAAAACTGACAAGTCCATACTTTGAGCAGTATACTTTTCAGTTAACAATAATACCTATGCATTGATTTGACAGAGATATTTAGAAATATGCTTTAAAAATCTGCAAAATAAGAGTCCCAACCAACAATATCTGTACAATTTAAAACTGTGGGGAAAATGGTGATTAAGAGAATCTCTAGGGTAAATAAATTAGTTTATTTTTGCTCATACACCTTGACAGTAGATCAGTTTAGTTCAGTTCAGTTGCTCAGTCAGGCTCAGTTGCCCGCCTTCAGTCTCTCCCAGCATCAGGGTCTTTTCCAATGAGTTAGTTCTTCGAATCAGGTGGCCATATATAGGAGTTTCAGCTTCAGCATCAGTTCTTCCAATGAACTTTCAGGACTGATCTCCTTTAGGATGGACTGGTTGGATCTCCTTGCAGTCCAAGGGACTCTCAAGAGTCTTCTCCAACACCACAGTTCAAAAGCATCAATTCTTTGGCACTCAGCTTTCTTTATGGTCCAACTCTCACATCCATACATGACTACTGGAAAAACCATAGCTTTGACTAGACAGACCTTTGTTGGCAAAGTAATATCTCTGCTTTTTAATGTGCTGTCTAGGCTGGTCATAACTTTTTTCCAAGGAGCAAGTGTCTTTTAATTTCGTGGCTTTTAATTTCACCATCTGCAGTGATTTTGGAGCCCCCCAAAATAAAGTCTGTCACTGTTTCCATTGTTTCTCCATCTATTTGCCATAAACTGATGGGACCAGTTGTCATGATCTTAGTTTTCTGTATGTTGAGTTTTAAGCCAACTTTTTCACACTCCTCTTTCACTTTTATCAAGAGGCTCTTTAGTTCTTCTTTGCTTTCTGCCATAAGGGTGGTGTCATCTGCATATCTGAGGTTATTGATATTTCTCCTGGCAATCTTGATTCCAGCTTATGCTTCATCCAGCCCAGCGTTTCTCATGACATACTTGCATATAAGTTAAGTAAGCAGGGTGACAATATACAGTCTTGACCTACTCCTTTCTCTATTTGGAACCAGTCTGTTGTTCCATGTCCAGTTCTAGCTATTGTTTCTTGACCTGCATACGGATTTCTCAGGAGGCAGGTCAGGTGGTCTGGTATTCCCATCTCTTTAAGAATTTTCCACAGTTTGTTGTGATCCACCCAAAGGCTTTAGTATAGTCAATAAAGCAGAAGTAGATGTTTTCCTGTAACTCTCTTGCTTTTTTGATGATCCAGTGGATGTTGGCAATTTGATCTCTGGTTCCTCTGCCTTTTCTAAATCCAGCTTGAACATCTGGAAGTTCACGGTTAACACACTGGGGAAGCCTGGCTTGGAGAATCCTGAGCATCACTTTACTAGTGTGTGGGATGCCCTGGTGGCTCAAACAGTGAAGTGTCTGCCGCCATGCAGCAGACCCAGGTTTGATCCCTGGGTCGGGAAGGTCCCCTGGAGAAGGAAATGGCAACCCACTCCAGTACTCTTACCTTGAAAATTCCATGGATGGAGGAGCCTGGTAGGCTATAGTCGATGGGGTTGCAAAGAGTCAGACACAACTGAGCGACTTCACTTTACTAGTGTTTGACATGAGTGCTATTGTGCAATAGTTTGAGCATTCTTTGGCATTGCCTTTCTTTGGGATTGGAGTGAAAACTGACCTTTTCCAGTTCTGTGGCCACTGTTGAGTTTTCCAAATTTGCTGGCATATTGAGTGCAGTACTTTCACAGCATCATCTTTTAGGATTTGAAATAGCTCAACTGGAATTCCATCACCTCCACTAGCTTTGTTCATAGTGGTGCTTCCTGAGGCCCACTTGACTTCACATTCCAGGATTTGGCTCTAGGTGAGTGATCATACCATTGTGATTATCTGGGTCATGAAGATCTTTTTTGTATAGTTCCTCTGTGTATTCTTGCCACCTCTTCTGAATATCTTCTGTTTCTATTTGGCCCATACCATTTCTGTCCTTTATTGAGATCTGATAGACAGAGTGCCTGAAGAGCTATGGAAAGAGGTTTGTGACATTGTACAGGAGACAGGAATCATGACCATTCCCAAGAAAAAAAAAAATGCAAAAAGGCAAAATGGCTGTCTGAGGAGGCCTTACAAATAGCCGTGAAAAGAAGAGAAGTGAAAGGCAAAGGAGAAAAGAAAAGATATACCCATTTGAATGCAGAGTTCCAAAGAATAGCAAGGAGAGATGAGAAAGCCTTTCTCAGTGATCAGTGCAAAGAAATAGAGGAAAACAATTGAATGGGAAAGACTAGAGATCTCTTCAAGAAAATTAGAGATACCAAGGGAACATTTCATGGAAAGATGGGAACAATAAAGGGCAGAAATTTATGGACCTAACAGAATGACAGTAGGTAGTGGTCATTGTTTTAGCTGCCTCGTACCCAGACTCCTTTGTCATATGGCCCAAATTACTTTCAGAACAATGAACCTTCTCATATATGCATAGAGATGAGAGATCAGTGGCCTGCTCTTCCTTTCAGAATCTAAAATTCTGTTTCTCCTATCCTTTAAGTCCAGATACTGGTAGCAGACAAGAAATCCTAAGGCTTAATGATGAGCTAATAAGTCTCTCTCTCTCTTTGTCTGTCTGTCTCTGTCTCTCACACACACAAATCTGTGACTTTAAACTGGACTGGAGTGTCACAAGGACGAGATAAATGATTGGAGTCATTTAGTCAATCAGTGATTGGCCAAGACCTTTGAACTGTTCTTGCCACTAGAATCTTTGAAGATGTCTCTTTCTGTATCTTCCTCCATTGGTTCATTTAGTTCCCTTTTCAGTCATGTGAGCTTCTTTTTCCTGTGAGCATTCTTGCCACCTCTTCTTAATATCTTTTGCTTCTGTTATGTCCCTACCATTTCTGTCCTTTATTGAGATCTGATAGACAGAGTGCCTGAAGAACTATGGACAGAGGTTTGTGACATTGTACAGGAGAGCATTCCTATGTGAGTGTTCTTTTACTGTGTAACTACTAGTTATTTTCTATTATTTGCTAACAAAACACCTTAATGTCATTCACCTTATGACACAATAGGATTAAGGATCATGAGCCACCAAGCAGTGTTACAGTAAGTGATGTCAATAACATCAGTCAAACTTACTTAGCTCCACAAGCTGGAAATGTAGTATCAGGCAGGAGAGAAGACTGTCCTTATCCCAGCTAGTATTCAGAACCACAGAAGAAACAATCTGACACAGCAGAATTGAACACAACTCCACTTGTATTTCTTTTTCAAAGTTGGAACAGGAATCTGATTCTGTATAAGAAACTTCTCAGAAACAGAGGGTACCACACTGATACACCCATTAATTCCCTTCAGCTAGCCTAAACAGGGTAGAGAGGCTGAAGTCATTTGGTAAAATTGTTCCTACTTCCCTATATTTTCTGTTGCCTCTTTCAATTTTTGAATAATTTAAAATCATTTCAGCTTTTAGCATATAGCAAACAACACAATTGGGGTATCAATGCATTTTGCAGGACTATGTTCAGGAGCTGTTAACAAAAAAGGAAAGAGAGTGACTTAAAAAACTTAATATTTCTGCCACAAGAAGTTTGGAGGGAGGCAGTCCAAAGCAGATGTAATGTCACAGAAATGCCTGCAAGGGCCAGATTTCTCTCTTGCTTCTCCCCTACGCTTAGCATCACTTTAAGTGGTTTCAATCCTCATGATGCGAAGATGGCTGCTGCCACCATCTTTTCTATTCCACTCAGGAAGAAGACAGAAAAGGGCCTTTAACATACACAGAATCTTGATTTTGTTTTATTGCATCAAGAAGCCATTTGCTGAGACTTTTGCCCACCCTTTGGAAGGGTGAAGTTACCAGCCTCATCAAAATTGTTATTGTTTGGTTGCTAACTTGTGTCTGACTCTTTCACAACCCCATGGACTGTAGCCTACCAGGTTCCTCTGTCCATGGGATTCTCCAGGCAAGAATACCTGGGTGGATTGCCATTCCCTCCTCCAGAGGATGTACCTGATCCAGGGATTAATAAAGAAGAGACAATGGATATTGGGCAAGTGATCCACCGATGTCTGCTTCCATCTACTACCAGGATTTAAAGGATGTTAATATTTTGCAAATTTGCTTCATTATTTGTTTTCTTTTAAAGATATAAAACATTACAAATAAAGATTCATCTCCATCTCTTTTTCCTCCCTTCCATCCCACAGATAGCCATTAACCTTAGGTGTATGTAACTCCTAGAGGGATTTTTTAATATGTTCCCCACATAAAGAAGTTTGGTTTCTGATAACACTGGGATAGGTATTTCAAGCCCTTCCTCATGATAAATGCATGTAAATGCTATCTAAAAAATATATAAATATGTATACATATATATTTCCCCCAAAATCATATTTTAAAACCTAGTAAAAATGTTATAGAAATGAAAAGACTGTAAAGAACCATCAGGCCAGAATTTAAGGAAAAGGAAGAACTGGGGAGGTTTCAGGTGAACACCAGCTGCCCTCAGCGTGAGGCAGCCTTTGCTAGTGCCCTGGGGTTGAGTTCAGGGCAGATTTACTTCTGGTTTATTTTCCCCTCAGGGTGTAGCCTTTTGAAACCAGGTTGATAAGGAAGAGGGTTTTCTCTTAGATTCCTAGGGTCACAGTGAGCCCTGGGTCGTCACTTCCTTCTCACTCTTGTGCTCTTGTTCAGGCTCAGTCGTGTCTGGCTCTTTGCAACCCCATGGACTGCGGCACACCAGGTTTCCCTGTCCTTCACTGTCTCCCAGAGTTTGCTCAAGCTCACGTACATCCAACCATCTGATCCTTAGTCTCCCCCTTTTCCTCCTGCCCTCAGTCTTTCCCAGAATCAGCATCTTGTTCAATGAGTCAGCTCTTCCCATCAGGTAGCCAAAGTATTGGAGCTTCAGCTTCAGCCTCAATTCTTCCAATACATATTCAGAGTTGATTTCTTTTAGGATTGACTGGTTTGATCTCTTTGCTGTCCAAGGGACTGTCACTCTGTGAGGTCGCAAAGAGTCAGACACAACTTAGCGAGTGAGCAACAATGAGGCCACGGAGACTGAAGCCCAAATTTGTCTAGGTCAACCAAAGCCGTGCGGGCAGAAGCAGCTTTGAAGCTCAGGTCTCCTGCTTGCGTAGGTGGACTACCTATTGTGAAGGCAAGGACAGATTAACACTAGAAGAGTTACTAATACTGGCAATTTCTCAGGCATGTTTTCCCTACCTTATGATTTCCTCTCTTCTGTGTTCTCTGAGATTTACTGTTCGCCTAATTTCTTTGTATAATTTCTTAGTTCGTTTTTTCTTTATAATTTCTTCTTTATAAGTACTGCTTTATCTACATTCTCAAACTTTTGATATATAGTATTTTATTGTGATTTAGTTCTAAAACATTTCTAGTTTCTTTGACCAAATTACATATAAATATGTATATATTTAGAAACACATAAGAAATAGATGATGCATTCAGAAAAGTGCATAATTATGAAAGAATAGCTATATAAATTTTTCACAGAATGAACATATTCATGTAAATACCATCCAAATCAGGAAGTAAAACAGAGGTCTTAATCTTTGTCTTTTCATTCAATTGTTTAGTCCCTTTACATTTAAGGTAGTTTCTTCTAAGTTACAAAATTTCTTTTAAGCATACTTAAAATTTTTTCTTTTTGAATTGTTTTATTATCAGAAATTATTATAGTTTAATCCCCATAATTATTGTATTTAACAACACTTCCTCATGAAGGATTACCTATTTGTGAGTATTTAAACTTTGGATCATGAATTCGTGTTCAGCATGGTTTCTCTGTGAGAATGCCAGGCAAACTAGGTTTAGGAAATACTGCTTCACAATGTTTTTGTGTTTATTTCTGCTGAGTAATGTAAATTTGAACCCTTAATAAGGAAGAGGGCAGGGATTTTGATTTCTCAGTTGTACTAGTCTGGGTCTAGTCAGGAGACAGAAATCACACAATAATTTAAATAGGTTAGTTTCAGAAACTATTAAGCTATGATAAGAGAGTAACTAAAAAGATGTAAAGAGAAGGCTGAAAGGAAGGACAAACTTAGGCTGGGGTCCCTACCCCAAGGCTGGGGTTCAGACCTCATTGGTGAGAAGTGGTTAAGCTCACAGGAAGACCGAGAAGCTTACAGGGCTGGCTAGACTCAGGCGGATGCACTGTTCCTGGGCAGGCAGGAAAGAGCTCTCTGGGGTACAGGCAATATCAAGGCTATTATGTGTGTGCACTCAGGGATTTGAATGCCACTGTGGGCAAGAAGTCTGGAGCACTTGGTTCCTGGGCTGGGAGGGTCATGGAAAGGTGATGTCACGGAAGGGCTGGGCAGAACACAACTGGATGTGACTACACACCCACCCTGCTGACGCAGCATGCAACAGGAGCAAGAAGCCAAACCTAGCACACAGGAACCAGGAAGAGAAGCCCCCTTCCTCCTGCAATGTCCCTCTAGCACCCTCTGCTGACAAAGTATTGTATCACGCTTCCTGTAAAGGAGAAATGCATCAGGCTCCATCTGCTACCATCTGCTACCACAGTCCAGGTACTCAGAGGTGAATTTGTAACTGACAGGCAATATATTGGTAAGTGCCCCTTCAGGACTGACATTTTTCCTTACCCAGAATGTGGGTGAAGGTACTGCCTTGATCTCTGTGCCAGTGGGCACATTATTGTTGGTCTGCCTTTCTCTGAAGGTGCTTCCCTTTGAGAGTCCTGCCTTTAGATAGGGGTCCTCTTTCCACTCCACACCTAAGGTGGACTCAAGGACGTGGGCTTTAAAACCCAAACTCACTGGAAACATATCAATATCACCTCACCCAGCTGAGTAGTTGCTTGGTTATTGTATCACCTCTGCGTGTGTGCTAATCACTTCAGTGGTGTCCGACTCTTGGTGACCCTATGGACTGTAGCCCACCAGGCTCCTCTGTCCATGGGATTCTCCAGGCAGGAATACTGGAGTGGGTGGCCATGCTCTCCCTCCAGGGAAATCTCCCCAACCCAGGGATTGAACCCACATCTCCTGTATTTGTAGGCGGGTTCTTTAGCACCATCGTATCACTTACACCATTACTTTTTTTTATGTTCTATCTTGGGAGCACTTGGGAATTTCTCTTCCTTGTTGGGAACTCAGTGGTGTACTAAAAACAAAGGGATACACTTTATACCCAGAATTTCTAAATGATCCTAAAGGGAAGGTTTTCAGTCTGTATTACCCTGGCTGTTTAACAATATCATTCTTGTTCTTTCTTCAGTTTTCTTTTGAACTTTCTGGTAGCTTCAAGAGAGACGTGCTAAAAGGTTTTAAGCATAAATAAAATAATCTTTATTACAAATTGCATGATACTAAAAGTACATTGACTGATAATGGCTGCTAATTTCACATGATTAATGAGTTAGGGTATCTTAGGCATGTGGAGTGGCTTGTACAGTGGTTGTCCCATGTGATTGTCATGTATGCATTTTAAAAACACTCCAGAGATGGAGTCATGCTGACAGGGGGAGATTTTTAACTTCCACTTCATGGTTCTGCATACTTTGGTGGGTGTGTAACCAATTTCCATTTCATTAGTTACATAAGATGTCACTTATCTCATCCTTAATAACTGGAACCATATATCTGATTTATTTCAGCAATATATTAACATAACATATAGGTTGTGCTGTAAATTGGCCTTCTCCTTCGTCCAGTTTTAGAGGTTGGTGTATTACTTTACTAGAGAAACTAATGTTCTGTAAATTTAAATAGATATCCTCCTCTGAGCTCCTGACACATTTTTGCATACCTCTAGACTACATTGCAGGCTTCTCTGGCAACTCAGAAGGTAAAAAATTTGCCTGCAATGCAGGAGACTCAAGTTCAATTCCTGGGTCAGGAAGATCCCCTGTAGAAGGGAATGGCAACCCACTGCAGTATTCTTCCCTGGAAAATTCCATGAACAAAAGAACCTGGTGGGCTACAGTCCACGGGGTCACAAAGAGTTGGATACTACCGGGCGACTAACAGACACACACAACAGACTACACTGCATATCAATTGATTGTAATTTTTGATTGCTTGTCTAACATCTCCTTTATACTAAGAGATCTTTAAGGATGGAGTTTTGTTATCATCCCCAGGGTCTAGCACAGTTGATAAAGGAGATGACAATTAAATATTTGTTAAATAAATACATTTTTGCCTAGGGCCATGCTGCTAGGAGTAACTCAGCATAATATATTTGGGGGACCACCAAACTCAAAGAGTTTAGCTGGAGCAAAAGGGGTGTGAGCAAATTGTAGCTGTGTCAGTAAGCAGAATCCACATCTTGGCTATCTTGTATACTGTGCTAAGGTTTGGGAATCTTCCTAAGGGCATGGGGAATGATTCAAGAGTTTCTGGAAGGAGACCTAATCAGACATACATTTTGGAAAGATTATTCTGTTGGTTTCATGTAGACCATGTCACTGCATAAATGGCTCTCATCAAATATTGGTGGAATGAGAATGCATGAAATGATGAATTAGCATGCTGTGCTGTGGCTTGGTACAAATGAACTTTCCTTTGGTTTTATTGTCTTGAGACAGAATGCTTGCTTGGAAGGTGTCAAGGGTTGAATTGTGCCTCCTCTCCTAATTCCAGGGCTTCCCTGGTGGCTTAGAGGGTAAAGCATCCGCCTGCAATGCAGGAGACCAGGGTTCAATCCCTGAGTCAGGAAGATTCCCCTGGAGAAGGAAATGGCATCCCACTCCAGTACTCTTGCCTGGAAAATCCCATGGACGGAGGAGCCTGGAAGGCTGCAGTCCATGGGGTCACAAAGAGTCCGACATGACTGAGCGACTTCACTTTCCCCAACTCCATTCACATCTTGAAGCCCTAGTGCCTAGAACCTCAGAATGTGACTGTGTTGGAGATATGGCCTACAAACAGGTAATTAAGTGAAAATAAGGGCATTGGGGTAGGCCAGTCCAATTTGACTCATGTCCTTCTAAGGAGAGATTAGGACACACAGACACCAGTGTGCACGTGCACAGACAGACAGACTTGGGAAGAGGCAGTGAGATGGTGGCCGTCTTGAAGCCAAAGAGACTGGCCTCCCAACTCTGGCAACACCTTGACCTTGAACTTCCAACCTCCAGAACTGTGATAAAATAAACTTCTGTTGTTTCAGCCATCCAGCCTGGAATTTTGTTATGGCAGCTCTAGCAGACTAACAGAGAAGGCTTTACAGGCTGGCCAGTGTAGCAAAGTTTGGTTTCAATTATGCAATAAAATGTTACCAACTATAGTCACCATATTTTACATTAGATCTTCTCATGTAGTAATACCTGAGTAGTTCAGCAATAAAAAGGATCTTTAAGTATCATTGGGAAATCAATGATATCAACTCTATCATAATGTGTGAAATAACAATAAAAATGAAAAGATATTATTGCAAGTGAAGGGCTTATGATTACTAAAATTTACAAAAATCATGTTCTATTGTACATCTGCCTATGATTATCCTGGCCTTACCCATAACCTGGTGTCTTCCCTGGTGTCTCAGACTGTAGGAAATCTGCCTCCAATGCAGTAGACCCGGGTTTGATCACTAGGTTGGGAAGATCCCCTGGAGAAGGAAATGGCAACCCACTCCAGTATTCTTGCCTGGAGAATTCCATGGACAGAGGAGCCTGGTGGGCTGCAGTCCACAGGGTGAGAGATTCGGACATGACGGAGTGACTAACATATACTCATGACCTCACTCTGATTTGCTCAAAGATCTCAGACTTGATGTACCCTCCCTTTGCCTTACCCTTCCTGTCCATTCATTCTCCTACTCCTCTCAGCCTCCTGCCTTGGCTCTCCACTTCTCTGGAGCAATCCTCCCAGGTAGTTATGCTCATTAGCCTCCTTTGGACAGCGCCATGCCTCACCTGCAGGCATCTTCATACTGTGGACCACTTCCTTGTCTTTACTTCCCTCCCGAAGCAGCTCAAAGCCCAAAGCCCATTCCCTCTAATACTTTCTTTCCAGTGAATCTCAAGGTCCTTTCCGTTGGTCCCCTTTGTCCCACCCACATGGTCACCCCTGTTGCTGGATAAATGCAACATGGTTTCTCTGTACTTTCCTCCAGGCTGCTGTGAAAATGAAAGTGATAGTCGCTCAGTCATATTGGACTCTTTATGACCCTGCGGACTGTAGCCTGCCAGGCTCCTCTGTCCATGGAGATTCTCCAGGCAAGAATACTGGAGTGGATTGCCATTTTCTTCTCCAGGGGATCTTCCTGACACAAGGATCAAACCTGGGTCTCCTGAATTACAGGAAGATTCTTTACCATCTGAGCCACCAGGGAAGCCTCCAGGCTGCTGAGTGGGGCTGAAAGAAAAACAGTTACTCAACTGCAGATTCTTGCCCATTACCTGATATCAGTTCTCATTAGTGTTTTCATCGCTCTGGAGACAGACATTTGCATTTCCCGGTCAGCTCTCTCCTCTTAACCAGAAAAGCCTTGTCAAATCCCATCCATGCTCCTCCTTAATGGAAGACCTTCTCACTCTCCTCCTCACCGTTTTTTCTCACCAGATGACTTCACCTCCACTTCAGTAACGTCTAATGTTTATTGAGCACCTACTCTCAGCCAGGCCCCAGTCCAGGTTCTGGAGATACAGAAATGGAAACATAAGGTGCTGACTGTAGGGTTTATGTTCCTCTAGAATGAGATGGATTATGACCACACAGAACACCATTAGCTGTGATAATATAAAGAAAAATTAAGTAGAATACAGGGTGGGGAAGAGTGATGAGGTGCTCTTTTATTTAGGAGGAGTCAGTATAGGGAGCAAGTTATATGTTTATCTGGGAGAAGGAAAATAAATAAAGCCTCCAAGATGGGAATAAGCTAGGTGTGTGGAGAAAGCAAGAAATGGGGCCAGGCAGCTGGAGCAGAGTGAGAAAGAGAGTAACAGGAGATGGGATCAGGTGGTGGAGAGGGGAGTAATAATATAAAGTCTAGATGGCCATTGTAAAGATTTGGGAGCCTTTGGAGGGCTTTCTGCAAAGGAGAGACAAGATCTGTTTTAGGTTTTAGAAGGATGCTCTGGTTGCCATGTGGAGAAGTGACTGAGATAAGAGGAGAAGCAGGCGTTTCAAAGACGTCAGAGTTGTGTCGTCCCTCTAGGGAATGGTGAGTATATTTTTGGTTGCACAGAGGAAAGTTGCAGTGGCTGAGAAATTTCATCAGCTGAGAAATTCTTCCTGGTGGCTGCCGAAAGGTGCAAATCCTGCTGGTGGTGATGATACCAAGGCAGTACTATCTCAAGCTGCGTCCTCTCTGGTGGCAAGATGAGGGCTCCTGGGCTGGGCTTTCTTCCCCACATATTTCCCCGTGTAGGCCTGGGTTTCCTTGGCCTCGTGTCAGTTCTATTGCTTGCAACTGAGAACCCTGTAGATGCAATGGAAGATTTTTTTCACCTGAGAATCTTGCAGAGTACTACTTTTCTAAAGATAGTCTGTTCTAACTTGAGTAACCCTGACTATAGATGTGGGGTGGTGTTACTGAGCCAAACTTGGTCCACTTGCCCACACACAGTAAAAGCAAGCAACTGACACCAGGTTGTGGTGAAGGAAATTACAGCATTTATTGCAGGTGCAAAAGAGGAGTGAGGGGAGCTAATGCTCCCAAAGCCCAAACTCCCCATAGGGTTTTAGGGAAAAGTTTTTAAGGGGCGAGGTGAGAAAGAGGAGTTATAAGGTATGTGATAGGCTCATGTACAGTTCTCTGATTGATTGATGGTGAGGTAACAGGGTGGTGTCACAGGAGTTAAAATTGCCAGTCCTCAGGCTCCAACCAGTCTAGGGGCTACAGGCTCATGGTCCTCATGTGGTTAATGTCTTCCATTTGGTGGGGGTTTAGTATCTGTAAAGCAACTCAGGAAATGTGCATCAGATACTGTTTTCTATGTCCTTCAGGGAGAAACTAAAACTCTGTGACTGCTAGATGGCTGATTTACTGTTTAAGTTGTTACCGGTTCTCCTGGCCCAACTGCAATTTTCTGTTGTTGCTGTATGTTCACATTCTTTCAATCATTAGTTCTTGAACCAGGCTTCTGTGAGGCTGGGGAGGCCTGGGACTACAAGTTTTCCGGAAAGAAGAAGCAGGCAGAGGACATGGGCTGGCAGTGGGATGTCTGTCCTGGGCAGGGCCCATGGGGGTCCGGCTTGGTTATAGTGAGAAGCAGTCATAGAAGCTATTCAGGATGAATTTGTATTTAGACAGGAGGAGAGTGGGGTGAGAACAAAGATAGGCAGAAGCAAAAATTAGATGAAACAAATTAAAATGTTTTATGAGATCAATTTGAGTAGCTCAGAGTAAAATTGTCACATTTTGGTGACTTTTTTCTTTTAAAATTGTTTTAACACTTCTGAAGAGAGCTACTGATTAAATTTTAATTCTGTTCTTGAAAGTATTGTCAGAGAAGAAGGAATTTTCTTCTACCCTTCTATGTTCTTCTGGCTGGTCTAAAAATTAAGCTGACATGAGACAGATTAACAGGAGCAAGTCAAACAAAATTTTAATAAGATATATACGTGGGAGAGAGACCCAGGAAAACTGAGTAACTCACCAAAATAGCCGAAGCCTTCACTTTAAATAGTATCTTCAGCTGAAGACCAAAGAGGATGTTGAGGTTGGTGATTTGGGACTTCCAAGGGGAGGAACTTCGTATGAAGATGAAAAAAGTAATGTTTGGTAAACAAATGTTTGGTAAACCACAGAGGCGCAGAGTGGACTCTGATCTCCAGGCCCTGCTGAGTTTCCCGCCACACTTCACAGTTTTTGTTTGTTCGGCTTTTTTAAAACTTATTTCCAACCCCCTTAAATTGAAGAAGGCTAATTTTTTTTTAATCAATATATTTATAATTTTAGAACTTCAGTTTAGGGGCCTCCCTGGTGATTCAGTGGTAAGGAGTTCACCTGCCAATGCAGGAGACCTGGGTTTAGTCCCTGAGCTGGGAGGATCCTACATGCCATAGAGCAGTTAAGCCCATATGTCTCAGTTATTGAGCCTGTGCTCTAGGGCTTGGAAGTGCAACTGCTGAAGCCTGCACGCCTATAGCCCGTGTTCCTCAATAAGAGAAGCCCCCACAGTGAGAAGCTGGTGCATTGCAATGAGAGAGTAGCCTCCTCTCGCCCCTAGAGAAAGTCCATGTAGCAATGAAGACCCAGTACAGCCATAAATAAATAAACAAAATTATTTTTTCCAAAAAAGCTTCAGTTTAAAATTATCAGCATGGATAAAGGGGACCTAGGAGTCAGGAGTTTTAGCTGAGAAAGCTCAGCTTCTCTCTGTTCAAGTAAGTAATCTGCAGGGAATAATCTCAAAAGTTTATTGCACCCCTAAATGTTTGATTCTACCTTAAACTATTAAAAACTTACTAGAACATTTTAAACATACAGAAAAGTGAAGAAAATGGAGTAACAGACATGAATGTATTTACCATGTAGCTTTAGTAGATCTTAACATTTTGTAATACTGTATTTGCTGCAGGTTTTTCCTTTTAGTTTTTTCAATAACCGTGCAATAAAATTCAATAAAATTGGCTTTCTTTACCCTTCTGTACAGTCCTATGAGTTTTTAAACTTTTTTGTTGTGGTGAAATATAGTTAACTAAATTTACCATTTTAACAATTTCAAAGTATACAGTTCAGTAGCATTGAATGCATTCACATTGTTCTGAAATAGTCACCACCATCCATCTCCAGAACTTTTCATCTTCCCAAGTTGACATTCCCGCCACATTAAACTACTGACTCCCATGTCCACCTCCCTGGAGGCTCTGGCAACTCTCATCCTATTATCCTTGTTAATTTTAGTCCTATGAATATCAGTATATCATAGATTGACATTACTGTCACCACATGCAAGATACAAAAGGGCCTCATCACCCCCCAAAAAGACTCTTTATAACCATACCATCCCCCAACCTCTGGCAGCTGCTCATCTGTTCTCATCACTGTAGTTTTGTCTTTTCACAAACATCATAAATGGAATCATAAATCATGTGACCATTTAAACACTAGTTTCTTACAAGCATGGGGATGCTTTTGAGGTTCATCCAAGTTTGTTCCTCTTTATTGCTCCCTGTCTATTCATCTCCCCTCTCCAAAAGTAACTGCAGTCCTTAAGTTGGTATGGTTGATTTTCATGAATATTTTTATAGTTTTAGAGTATATGTATTTAGCCACAAAACAATATATACTTTTAATTTCCCTTAGTTTAAAATTTCAATGAATGGTATCATAAAAAACATGCCGTGTTGCAAGTTGCTTTTATATCTCACCATTATGTTTTTGAGAGTTATCCATCTAGGTGCCAGGTTATTGCTGGGTAGTAAATTTCACTGTTATGATACTGTTATATGAGTATATCATGTGCATCATGGATTTGTGCATTTACCTACAGACTGGCATCTTTCCCCCATCTATCTCCCTGTCTCTTTACCTGACCCTGACTCTATTAGGCCCTTCCCCAAGGCCTCCAGCCCACATGCTGGCCTTAGAGATGGGTAGAAATGCCCACTCTGGGGTCACAGTGGGGAAATTCTCAGATCTCATGAGTTTGTACATGTATTGTCTGACCTCTCTATAAACCCAACATTTCAGTGACGTCTCAGTCTTGGGTGTATATTAGAATCTCCAAAGGAGACTTACAGGCAGGAGAGAGAAAGGGAGAGGTGGAGAGAGAAAGGGAGAGTTAGAGAGAGAGGAAGAAGTGAGTTTTAAAATTAAATCATAATATCAGTGGCAATGAGGTTTTTTAAAAGTCCTCAGGTGATTTTTTAAATAGTTATCTATTTTTTAATTGAATGATAATTGCTTTACAGAATTTTGTTGCTTTCTGCCAAATATCAGCATAAATCAGCCATAGATATACACATGTCCCTTCCCTCTTGGACCTCCCTCCCATCTTCCTCCTCACCCCACTCCTTAAGTTTGTTATAGAGCCTCTGAGTTCCCGTCCTCAGGTGATTTTAAGATGCATCCAGGGTAACCAATTCTTGATTTTAAAAACAGAAACAAACAAACAAACAAAAAAACCTGGATAGCTTTTCCCAGCTGGGAAGCAGGCCCCTAGTCCCTGTTCCCAGCATCTCTCACTCCACAGCCCCCACCCCTCAGTCCCTAAGGCCTTGCTGGAACCACCGTTGAAAGTGAAAGTGTTAGTCGCTCAGTTGTGTCCGACCTTTGCAACGCCATAGACTATAGCCCACCAGACTCCTCTGTCCAGGCAAGAATACTGGAGTGGGTTGCCATTCCCTTCTGCAGGAGATCTTCCTGACTCAGAGATAGAAATCTAGCCTCCGGTACGGCAGGAGGATTCTTTAACATTGAGCCGCCAGGGAAACCACCTTTGTTTGCTTGCAAAACCTGACCCACAGGCTCTGGCCTCAGTCCTGCTCCTGGATAGTGGGGTTTTTCTTCTGTTCCTGGTGCATATGGACATTTATCTAGTTTCTGAGCCTTACTATGATCTGTAAATTTCCTCAGTTTGTATTTTGTCTAAAATTTCTATATGTTGGAGCGAAAGTGTAGCCTCAGAGCATGACCTCCTAGAAATGGTTTCTATCTCAGACTCTTGAAAGCACATTTTACCTGCTGTAGGGGTGCTTTGTGACTTCAAACGAACACATGCTGCCGCTTTAGAACTCCTTATTGTGTTTTACTTTATTAGAGTGAGAATCATTGCCTTTTCTCATTTCAATAGTAAATCATGCTTGTGGCAAAAAGTTCAAATGTTATGGAAATATATGACTTACAAAATAAGTCTCCCATAATCATGCCCCTGCAGATGATTATTGTAAATAATTTTGAGTGTATTTTTCCATATTTTCACTATATAGAGCTTGAACTAATTAATATAAACATGGAGTTATATTGGTGAACTATAAATTCAGTTGATTTTTACACTTAGCATACCAGTAGCTTGGAAAATTTACTGTACTTAGATACCTACTTCCTAATTTTAATGGATACATGGGTAGCCTTTGTCCGGTTACACTGTGGTTTATCTAGTGATGGTCACTTGGGATGTTTCAGTTTTGGCCATTACAGATAATGCTGAAATAAATATTCTCACATGTTCATCTCTGTACCTTTGTTTAGTGTTGAAAACAGCTTTATCCTCGGGGAACCCACATTTCCTACTGAAGCCCCAGGTAAGTGCGTGTGCCGCTGGGGAAGGAGTAGCAGTCTGGGGAACTGTGTGGAGAAGGCTGGTGGCCAGCCCCGCTGTCAGATGGCAGTTGGCCCTTGCTGTTCCCTTGCGGGGCTCAGCCCTAAGGATCAGTTTCCTGCGTCCCTCAGCTCTTGATGCTGCGCACACTGAGACAGAGTCCCTTTGCTCCGCCTTCTCCCTAACCTGCCCAAGTGAACACCAGCCTCCAGAAAGTGAGCTTGGGAAGGTTTAGTGCAGTGTTTTTCAAATTGCTGGACTGTGGCTTATCAGTGGGTTACAAAGTCAAATTAGAGGCTCACAAATGAGCCCTTTGGGGAAAAAAACAGAATAGGATAGTATAGAAAATATCAGAGTGTATCACATAAAGTAAGTGTAAATGTTATTTTTGGAAATTTTATTTCAGGAGTGTGTGTGTATTGAGTACTGTCTTAAGTCAGCTTCTCTAGGAGCAGAGCTCCATAAAAGGATTTGGGTATATGTAATCTCTTTAGGGGCCTTTCCAAGCTGCTCATTGGTAAAGAATCTTCGAGCAGTGCAGGAGATGTAGGTTTGATCCTGGGGTCAGGAAGATCCCTGGGAGCAGGAAATGGCAACCTGCTCTAGTATTCTTGCCTGGGAAATTCCATGAACAGAGGAGCCTGGAGGGCTACAGTCCATGGGGTTGCAAAGAGTCAGACACAACTGAGTGCACACACACACTCAGACAAGAAGAGAATAAGGGGAGCTGGATGGAACAGTGGAGGGGCTATGAGGAATTGCTCTCCAGCCTGATCATGTGTGGGGCCCTGAAGCTTGAATTATATCAGAGTTGGTACTGCCTAAGACAAGCAGGTAGCCTCTTGAACCCTCATGTCAACAACCAGTCTCTGGCTGCAGGCTGCTCTGAGGAAGAGGAGTGCATAATCTTCTGGAAAGGCAGCGCCTGCTCAGCCACGAGCATATCTCTACAGAAAGAGGCAGCTGCGACCTTCAGCAGCCAACACTCAGTCCCTGGGGGATGGGTACCCCAGCCCGCAGAGAGTTACCAATGGTGCCCATTATAGGAAGTGATATTAAATGCCCTTCTTTGTGTGTTAAAAAAAATATTTGAGAAATATTGTTTTGGACGAATTTAGTCTATCAACCTGTGGGAAAGAAAATGAGACTTTTAACACCACTGTTTCCTCATTTCATTAGACAAAGGCAAATCCCACATGCAAAAAGAATTTTATTCCCACAAGAGAAAAAGTGTCACCATAGAAAGGAAGCAAATTGCAGAAGATGTTCTTAATGTTCTAAATTTAAGCCTTAAGGCCCTATCTAAGGCGTCTCGGAACTATGTTTCCTGGATTGGGGCAAACAACTCTAGGGGTGTGGGGTTTGTGGGCTATTAGCGGGGACCTTGAAACTGCAAGATAAGCATGACACATATTTGTGAAGTCTTAATTTAAGCTCAGTTAAATGTTTTAAAACTTTTTTATGACTATAAATATAACAGAAAAATTATAAAATTCATGATAAGTATGAACTTTTGAGATGAAGAATAAAATTACAAAGAAATTTCAGATTTTGGATCATCGCTTTGGACCACAATCCCAGACTCTTAGAGGTTCTTGTTCATTGGCCTCTGCAGTTAGACATTCCAGGAGAAAATGATGAAAATCAGCAGTTAGAGAAATTATTCTTCATCTTTCAGAAGGGTCCAGTTGGCATGGAAAAACTGGGCTCTGAGTCCTCTAGGGTCTGAGCAGTTTACTGGGAGCTGACATTCATCCAACCAATAGTCTTAGTCACCAATCCTAAACTACTAGAACCGTTCAGTTGGGCAACAAATCATTATTAAGCACCAGCTAGGTGCCAGTGAATATTCAGGATCTCCTCCTGAATATCGATTGGAAGGACTGATGTTGAAGCTGAAGCTTCGGTACTTTGGCCACCTGATGTGGAGAGCTGACCCATTGGAAAAGACCCTGATGCTGGGAAAGATTGAAGGCATAAAAGAGAAGTGGGGAGCAGAGGATAAGATGATTAGAGAGCATCATGGACTTAATGGACAGGAGTTTGAGCAAACTTTGGGAGATAGTGAAGGACAGGGGAGCCTAGAGTGCTGCAGTCTGTGGTTCTCAAAGAGTTGGACATGACTGAGCAACTGAATAACAATAGCAAAGGTGCCAGCATCGGGGATACAGTGGCGAACAAGACAGGCAATCCTGCCTAATGGGCCATGTCGGTCAGGGGATTTGGACCTAACCAAATAAATAATGCAGAGTCATTAGAGAGCCTAGACCTTTCCCACTTTCTGCCTCTCAGGCTCATGTCAGGAGTGCAGTGGCAGGGGTCCCCTGTGGGTGGGTGGGGACACTGGTGAGTGCTGGCCAGCGACTCATGACTGGACATGGTGTGTGCTCCTCCTGGGCTGAGCGGTTAATGTGTTCCCCCCTGGAGCTCTTTCCCCTCTGGCACAAAGACCAGCTAAGTGCTGCATATGTAGCTGATCCATAGGCGGGGTCCCTGAGCTGAACCTCCCAGCTGACACAGCAGACGTGGGGAGTGAGAAAGCAATAAACCCTTGCTGTTTTAAACCCCTGAGATTTTGAGGTTTTTATTACTGCACTGTAATCCAAAATATCTTGACTGATATAAAACTATAAAGTATAATAGTATAACTATAACTGCTGTGGATAAAATGAACAAGGTGCTAAGAAAACATGACAGAGGGTGGCTTACACGGCCAGGGGGGTTGCTTCTGTGAAGAGAGGAAATTTAAATTGGGATCTCATAGATGGAGTATTATTTCCATAATTGTTTTGCTTTACTGTAGAGGAGAATAAAGTGGCCCTGGAATCATGAAGTCAGAGTAGGCAAGAAAAATAGGGGCATAGACTTGTCTGCAGTCACACATCTAGTGTGTATAACTCTAGATGTGGACTCGGGTCCAGACCCCCTGCAGCAGGGCTGTGACTAAGGCAAGGCCAATGAGGTGTGAGGGTGCTGCACTGGGGGAGGCCACTCTCTGGGCCTGCCCTACACTTTCCAACCCTGAGAGTGAGTGCCTCCCTAGAGGTTATGCCTGCAGGGCCCACACTTAAGGAGGCACTCATTTCTCAGGATCTCTCAAGGCAGAGCTGGTGCCTGGGAGTGAGAGTCTCCTTAAATGTTGCACTCTCAGCACCTCTCTTGCTTCACCCTAGGCCCAGGGGCTGCTGTCTACCACTGTCCTCAGTAACCATAACATACATGCACATAGTGGCACGAGCAATAAAGAACCAGCCTGCCAATGCAGGAGACGCAGAAAACATGGATCTGATCCCTCGGTCAGGAAGAACCCCTGTAGGAGGGCATGGCAACCCACTCCAGTATTCTTGCCTGGGAAACCCCACTGGCAGAGGAGCCTGGCAGGCTATAGTCCATGAGGTCGCAAAAGAGTTGGACGTGACTTAGTGGCTCTAACAACAACATACAATTTTGAAGCCATTACCACTTCCATCAGCCCCACATTTCCTTGTTGTGACTATGTTCATTCCCCATTCCTACCCCCCAGTTCCAGGTTAATCACTATTTTCTATATCTATAGTTTTGCCTTTACTAGAGATTTCATATAAATGGAATCCTACATATGTAGCCCTTTGTGTTGCTTCTCTCACTTCAAGGAATGTCTTTGAGATTCAATCATGTTAATACTTACATTACAGTATTGATCTTTTATATTGCTTCATTCCTATTCCATTGTATGGATAGACTATATTTGATTATCTGTTCACCAGCTGATGGACATTTGGATTTTGCCAGTCTTGGGATATTGTGGCTAATGCTACTATGAACACACATGTCTATGTGTTGACACATTTTTATTTCTCTTGGGTATACACGTAGGAGATAATTGCTGGTTTGTATGGTGGGTGTATGTTTAGCTACTTAAGAAACTGCCAAACTTTTCCCCCAAGTGGCTGTAACCATTCTGTCTTCCCACAAGCAGTGAGTATATGAATGTTCCGGTTTCCCCACATCCTTGTGAACACTTGGTATTGTTAGACTTCTTGCTTGTAGTCATTTCAGTGAATATATGGTGATAATTTATCATGCTCTTAATTTGTATTTCCCTAATGTATGTTGTTGAATATCTTTTCGTATGTCTATTAGTCATTCATATATCTTTGGTTAAATATTCAAATCTTGTCTCATTATTGAATTTTAAGAGTTCTTTACATACTATTTTTTTCCTTTTTTAAAAAAATTGACTGCACTGGGTCTTATTTGTGGCATGCAATGTCTATTGTTTCCTGACCAGGGATTGAACCTGGGCCCCTTGTATTGGAAGTGCAGAGTCTTAGCCACTTGACCACCAGAGAAGTCCCTAAGAGTTCTGTACATATTTTGGATTCATGCCTTTATCAGTTACATAAATTACTGTTTATATAACCTTAGCTTTTGGCTTATATTTTAATTTTCTTAGTGGTGTTTGAAGAGCAAAAGGTTTTAATTTTGAAAAAGTCCAACTTATCAATCTTTGTCTTTTATGGATCATGTGTTTGGTGTCATATCTAAGAAATCTGTCTAGTTCAAGGTCATAAAGACCTCCTGTGTTTTCCTCCTGGGGTTTTGCAACTCTAGCTCTAAACTCTATGTTTAATTCTGTGATGCATTTTGAGTTATTTTTATGTAGCCACATCTTTTGAACCCTCCTTTTGACA
This sequence comes from Muntiacus reevesi, assembly GCF_963930625.1. NCBI lineage: Eukaryota > Metazoa > Chordata > Mammalia > Artiodactyla > Cervidae > Muntiacus > Muntiacus reevesi. Next base: position 50,305,299 of record NC_089255.1, read on the forward strand.
GATAAGGAAACCAAAGCAGAGGGGCTTAGCTCATGTTCTGAAGCAAACTAGTGATAGAGGTAAGATAGCTAGTTAGGGTCTGTTCCAGACAAAGTGTTTGGTCTTACACAGCTTATCTGAGTTTACATCTTCCAGCTTTGAGACTGCATGATTGTTGCCTCTGACCTCACTTATTTAAAAAGTCCTTCTGAATGTCTGTGCCAAGTGGTTCTTAGCAGTTCAAATCTACTGTGTCTGTTTCTTGACTGAGTAGAAGCACAATTGCTTTTAGCATCATTCTTTACACACTTGGAGCCACCTGAGCCCACCTCATCCACATTTCTCCTAGCTAACTAGCTTTGGCTTCTTTTGCTCCCAGGGGCTGTCTCTGCCCCTTCTAGCCCTTGAATTGCTTCCCGACACTAACATCCTATACATAGCACTTGCCACTTGGTATTGAACATTATAGCTTTGAAATCAAGGGCAGGCCAGGAACATGGAGTTGGGTGGATTTCCCAGAGGATGCTGGAGGGAAAACAGCTGTCAACTTCCATTCCAATTTGTCAAGCAAGGCAGCTGGAATTTTTAGGTCATTCAGTTTCCTGGGATCTCTTGGGGAGAGGGAAAGTCAGTGCAGAGGGACCTGTGAGGAAAGAATGGGCCAAGGGGACTCCAAGATTCATAATTGTTACTCATTTAAACCCTTGCACAGCTGATGGTTTATCATCTTACAGTTTTGGTCCAACTGTAATATCTGTTCTTTTCATCTGATCCTAAAAAGACTGCATCAGCAATTATCTGATTCTTGATTTTAAAATTCTATTCAAGTTGTAGTTTGACAACAGTAAGCTGGAAGCAACCTATATGTCCATCTTTACCAGAATGGAAAAGGGATTTCTGTTGGAGGCAGAATATTCTACACTAGATAGATATATCATACCAGGTATGCATACACATGACAGCATGGATGGACCTTAAATATACAGAGTACAAAAGGAAAGAGTGTAAGATCTAGAGCATAACCTGAATAATATGAATAAAAATATAAATATCTTTCAAATAGCAATTCATTTTCTTACAAATTCATGTACTTATATCAGGCCATATACCAGTCACATAAAGAATATGTTTAGTGTGCAGAGGAGTATTGGGGAAGGGGGGTCTGTATTAGTTTTCTATGGCTGCTGAAACAAAGTAACACAAATTGGGCAGCTTAGAACAATGCAACTGTATTCTCTCAAGTTTTGGAGACCAGAAGTTCAAAGCCAGTATCACTGTGCTGGAATCAAGGTGTTGGTTCCACTGGAGGCTCTATGGGAGAACCCGTTCCTTTCCTCTTCCACTTCTGATGGTTGCTGGCATTCCTTGGCTTGTGGCCACATCATTCCAGTCTTCAAGGCCAGCATCTTCAAATTACTCTGTTCCATCTTCACATCACCTTCTGTGTGTGTTAGATCTCCTTCTCTCTCCCTCTTTTGAAGTTACATGTGACTGCATTTAGGGCCCACCCAAATTATCCAGGATATAATCTCATTTTAAACTGATTTTAATCACATATGCAAAGATTTTTTTTTTTTTTTTTTTTTTTGGCCATATAAAGTAACATTCACAGGTTCTAGAGCTGTCTTTTGGGGAACCAGCCACAGGGTCCTTTTATTATTTTTCTTTTATACATCTTATCCAGTCTCTCAGAAAATTATGTCAACTCAACTTTCAAAACATGTTGAGAATTTACCAACTTCCACCACCTCCATGGTTAGGGTTAGGGTGACTTTGAAGTCCTAGTTAGACATCTCCCGGGTGGATTATCTTGAGTGAGTTAAACCCTCTGAGCCTTAGTTGTCTAATCTGCAAAATGAGGATTGTAATTTCCATTTGGCAGGATAAGTCGCAGGGTTAGAAATAATAAAGCCAAGGCACTTGCCATTCTGTTTTATTCCTGGGTGATCCTTCATTCCACCAGACTGTGAGACCCATGACTTTATGGTAACACTAGGATCAAGTTAGGTATCTCAGTATCTGGGAAGGTGTGCCTGTCCCATCCTCTGTGAGGGTCTCCCTTTCCCAGAATCTGGGAGAGGCATGGAATATTTTCTCTCACAAATCTTCCAGAAGAAACTCACCCTGCTGACACCTTGACTTTGGACTTCTAATCTCCACAACTATAAAGGAATAAAGTTCGTTTTTTTTTTTCCAAGCTTTTGCCAGCTCTGGGAAGCAAATATGGTAACCCTTTAGCCAATTTCTCTTTCCAAGTAACAGATACACAGGTTGTGCTAACTTCCTTTTACTCAGAGGGGCTATTTATTCACTGTTAGAGGTGCCCTGTGAGATCCAGAATGTTTGGAAGCTATGTCTATAATGGCAAAGTAAAATGGAAATTTAAGATAATCCTTCGGTTGACATATGAAAGAAAACTAACACTTACTGAACTAGGCTCTGTCTTAAATGCTTACGGTCGTTATTGTATGTAATTCTAACAATATCTCTACAAGGGAGGCAGTGTGATAGCCCCTTTGTATAAGCTTGGAAACTGTTGTTGTTCAGTTGCTAAGCCGTGTCCAACTCTCTGCGACCCCATGAACTGCAGCACGCCAGGACTATCTCCTGGAATTTGCTCAAACTTATGTCTGTTGAGTCGGAAACTATAGCAGAGTTAAGTAACTGAGAGGATGATAACTTAGATCTTTCAAAACCCTAGGTAGTCATGCCTAAGGTTGGATCCTGATTGGAAGTAGAAACTGATAACATCTTCTTTATGTGTGTGCATGCTGCATCACTTCAGTTGTGTCCAACTCTTTGTGACCCCATGGTCTGTTGCTGCCAGGCTCCTCTGTTCATGGGATTCTCCAGGCAAGAATACTGGAATGGGTTGCCATTCCCTTTTCCAGGGTATATTCCCAACCTAGGGATCAAACCCGAGTCTCCTGCATTGGCAGGCAAGTTCTTTACCTCTAGTGCTACCTGGGAAGCACAAACTTTTTAAAATTCTTCACATTTCCCCCTTTCATTGTGTAGAGAAGGCTAGAAAGTTCAAGGTTTCCTCTAGCAAACTCTTAAAGTTAAAAAAAATGAGTTGAATAAATCTAAAATATTCCTTAATATTCTTATTCTATCCAAAGGCTTTCTCCTAAGAGAAGCCAAAGGTGCTCCATAGATCTCACTGATAACTCATCTGATTAAGAAAATATTATCTTTCCCCACAGGAAGGCTTTTGTCAGAGATGGGGAAAGATAACTGAACTGGCAGGTCAAAGGCTCAGAAATTCATTACCAAGATAAATAAGAAAAATGGAAGGAACTTGGGGGCTTCTTTGGGACTTCCGAGGGTTGGCGGGGCAATCATTCTTTCTAGTGTAGCTGCACATCTTTGCTCTGTTCAGAGAATGAAGACCATTTGATAAGCCTGATGTGCGGTGGGTTACCCAGTGGATTATTTTCATAGCTAACACCTTGAGCATCTTTCCTTTTTTTTAATCCATGTTGATTTAAACAAGGTTAAAGCCAAAGCCAGTGAGTAGCTATAACCTCAGTTCCAGTCACTGCTTTGTTACCAGTTTGAATGAGAAATAAGCATACATCTTTGGTCTCTCACTATTGAGAGTATGTCTTTTCCTACTTCCGGGATCCCCCATTCTGGTGATAGTCTCAGGGCTTATTCAGCTCACACTGTTAATCCTGGCTATAATCTCTTTGTGTAGAGGAAACAAAAAATTCAGGTCCCTACATCTATTTGGTCCTTGCAGCTTGGGGTCAGTGGCTACTCTGGAGCTGGGCTTGACTGGTCTGGTTGCAGGAGGGTTGAGAGCCCAGAAGCTGGGGACTGGGCCATGGCCCCTTTATTGTTGATGTCACCGCATGGTGGTGTCATGTGTGGAGGGAAGCGTGCTGATGGAGTCAGGTGGGAGAAGTGCAGGAGCCCTGGGTTACTCTCTGCCCGGGCCTGTAGTCTTTCCCATGTAGTCTTAGGACTGTTCCCTGTATGTACCCTCACCCTTTACTCTCCTAGCCCTTGGAAATCCTTCCTCTTCTATTGTCAAGGACTGCCACTAGGCTAGCCTCTGGGGCTGAAACCAGTACTTCTTCAGGGTACAGTTAATCAGAATAATCCAAGATATGGAATGTGTGCTTTCGTCTGGGCAAGTGATAGAAAATAAAACTGGGTGGACAGTGTGCAGCCAGATCTGAGTAAAGCTGAGATGCCTGGCCCAGGGCTCCTGTGAGGGTTTTGAGCTGGGAGAGAGCCATCTGTCCCCAAACCTACCTCTACTTACAGCCACTACAGCCTGTGTTTCAAAGATGTTGATTTTTCTAGCAGTATCCCTGGGTATCAGAGGCAGGAAGGTGGTGAGAGGGGAGTTACTGTGCTCACCCCTCCAGATGCAGCCTGGGGAGCCTTCCTGGGGTCTCCTCCCCTCAGTCACATGTCCCCTCTATTTCCAGTGCTATAAGGGAGCTGGAGACTGGAGGTCTCTTAGCACCTTGATAGTATCTGAGACTCCCCCCATCTGGTGACTACACTTCCTCACCTCTGTTTATTCTTCCTTCAGCCCCTGTTCCAACCAAGGGTGTGTATTAAAGAAGGAGTTTAGAAGGAACGCCACCTTAATGATTTCCTTTCAAGTTTCATGGAGGCAGACTAGGGGGTCAGAATCCTAAGGTTTGGGGTCCCCTGCTGACCCACCTTGGCACTTCCCCTCCCTAAGACTCGGCTTTCTCATCTGTAAAATAAATGGGTTAATCACGTCGACTCCCAGAGGTACATCCAGCTCTACTATTCGATGATTCTGGGTTTGTAAACTCTGCTTACTCATTTAATATTATTTTCTGAAAACTGGATGTCTTGATTGCAGTGTCCTCTCCTTTCTGTACACTGATGGGACAGAATGGCATTTTAATCACCTTGGCATGAACACATTTTAGAGTAGTTTTTGTCCCAGTGAATCTTCAGAGTACCCTAGAGAAGCACAAATTTGAAATAAATTATACTTTTTAAGGTGCCTCTCTCCTCCTTCCCTGCTTCTGTTTATTATTCATGAGTGTGTCTGTTTACACATGAGTGTGTCTGTTTACACCTGTCTTGGGCCTGTCTGTCTGCTTGAGGCCAGAGGGATTCAGTGATCCGGAAGTTCTGGATGCTTCTGGAAATGGGTTACAACTCTGCTCCCTGCTTCAGAGGAGAGGCTGAGTGGGGAGTCCCCGCCTGGGTCCCAGCCACCTCATTTCTCATCTCTTGAGCCCTAGGTCTCTTGGGAGATGGCTCTGCCACTAACCAGCCAGGTGAACTTAGGCAAATTACCAGCTTTTATGCCTCAGTTTCCTTGTGTGTAAATGGGGATCATAACAGTATTTACCGCCTAGGATTCTTAGACACTTCCTGCTTCAGAATCATCTGAAGTATTTGTCTGAAATCCAGACTCCTGGGCCCCAGGTAAGGCATACTGAATCAGCACCTCTGGGAATGGGGTGCAAAATCTGGATGTTTAACAGCTCTTCTACATGACACTTTCATATGATGCAATTCAAGAATCCGTCCCTTCAGTATATGATGCTTCTCAGCTCTCATAGCTTTTAACCTGCACCAACTTACTTAAATATCACCTTGACAGTGAGAGGTAAATAGAGCCCCCTCCTTTCCTTCTTGTGCCCAGGAAACTTTTGTCCAAGGTCACACCATATCTCTAAACCCAACACCCAATATCGCTGTCCATTTTCTCTCCTTTTGCTGAATCTTCTTGCAGGAAAGGATGGAGGCTAGTGTACACCCCATCAGAGAATCTGGCTTGACTTCTTTTCATTTGTTTGTGTTTAGTGGCTGAGATTCCTTGCTGCTGTTTGGCAGATAGACATCATCTCCCTTTATAAATGTTTTTATCTGCTGCTGCTTTTATCTTATCAGACCCACAGTATGTCTTCGTCTTTCTGCTCCTAAAGATAATTCCCACATTGCTATATGTCATAAATGTCATCTCAGTCACGACTCAAAATAACAAATGGGTTTGTTTCCAGTGTGGAAAGAAATCTGGCGGCACCTTCCTTAGGTAGAGCTCGAATTCTGAGCTCTCCGAAATTCTGCTCCCTGCCATGCCCTTTAAGACAGGCGACCCAACCCCTGGTACCAGTCCATGGCCTTTAGGATCTGGACTGCACAGCAGGAGGTGAGTGGCAGACAAGCAGGTGAAGCTTCATCTGCCTCTCCCCATCACTCCCCTATCACTAGCACTGCCGCCTCCACCACCCCCCACCCCATCCTATCCGTGGAAATATTGTCTTATAAGAAACCAGTGCCTGGGATCAAAAGTGTTGGGGACCACTGCTTTAAAGGACTTGGCTGTACACTTTGAGAGATGAAGAGGACCTGGGTACCCTGGAATCTTAGGGGGACAATATTGAGTGCCACAGTAAAAGCAAATTGGGAGAAAATGAGGTGCTGCAGCCTAGACAAGTTGGAGCAGTGTCCTAGGGACACATGCCCACACCTGTAGTTGAGAGGTAGGAAGTTAGCCAGGATCAGGGTGCACTTACAAATCTGCAAACTGAGGAGCCCAGAAAGAAAGTTAATTGGCTTTTCATGGAGGAGAAGCCATGACTACTGCCCCCACCCCCACCCCCAACACTAACCTTTGCCTTGGGCCCCTTGGTTTGCAAGAGACATCAAGTGTGCCTGCTGGAAACTGAATAAGCAGAGTCCTAGTGACTGGGATGGAGGTTGAGGATGCAAAAGCCTTGTTGCATGACCTGGGATGCTGCAGAACCATCGCTGTGGGACAGTGGGAGGTGGCAAGATAGGAGCGCAGTTGGAGCATGGAGGTGTGAATCCAACAGGCTTTGACGCCTATCATTAACCAATTATAAAATGTGTTGCTGTTTATTTTTTTCTTTTAATAAAACTCACTATGAAACTCGGTGGCTAGCATACAACTGCACATTGGTGCCTGGCTTTAGGCCTGGTTGCCCTCCAGAGGGGGAGGACTCTAGCGTGTATGGACAGAGTTAACCCAGGGCTTTTTATCATGAGCATCTCAGATGTGCATTTCCCCAAAGGAAGATGACTTCTCTGAATGATTCCATCATAGTCTCCACCACAGCACTATTGACCTTCTGGGATGGGTGTTCATTTGTTGGGGGGAAGTCCTGTGTGTGGTTGGATGTCCAGCAGCTCCCCTGGCTCCCCTGCCTTCCATGGATGATGGGGTCACACCCCCACCAACTCTCAGTTTGTGGCAACCAATTGTCTCCTGATGCTGTCAAATGTCCCCTGGGTACCACAGTTGCCCGTGGTTGAGAACTACTGTCATAGATGAGCAAGAGTAACATATTTTCAGCTACTTTGGGATTCAGACTGGTTATGAAAGCCCAAAACCTTTCCATGAAGGTCTGTGACCAAAGAGTTATCCAGAGTTTGCCAGTTTCAGTTCAGTTCAGTCGCTCAGTCATGTCTGACTCTTTGCGACCCCTTGAACCTCAGCACGCCAGGTCTCCCTGTCCATCACCAACTCCTGGAGTCCACCCAAACCCATGTCCATTGTGTTGGTGGTGCCATCCAACCATCTCATCCTCTGTCGTCCCCTTCTCCTCCTACCCTCAATCTTTCCCAGCATCAGGGTCTTTTCCAATGAGTCAGTTCTTCGCATCAGGTGGCCAAAGTATTGGAGTTTCTGCTTCAACATCAGTTCTTCCAATGAACACCCAGGACTGATCTCCTTTAGGATGGACTGGTTGGATCTCCTTGCAGTCCAAGGGCCTCTCTAGAGTCCTCTCCAACACCACAGTTCAAAGGCATCAATTCTTTGACGCTCAGCTTTCTTTATAGTCCAACTCTCACATCCATACATGACTACTGGAAAAATTATAGCCTTGACTAGATGAACCTTTGTTGGCAAAGTAATGTCTCTGCTTTTTAATATTCCGTCTAGGTTGGTCATAACTTTCCTTCCAAGGCATAAGCGTCTTTTAATTTCATGGCTGCAATCACCATCTGCAGTGATTTTGGAGCCCATAAAAATAAAGTCAGCCACTGTTTCCACTGTTTCCCCATCTATTTGCCATGAAGTGATGGGACTGGATGCCATGATCTTAGTTTTCTGAATGTTGAGCTTTAAGCCAACTTTTTCACTCTCCTCTTTCACTTTCATCAAGAGGCTCTTTAGTTACTCTTCACTCTCTGCCATAAGGGTGGTGTCATCTGCATATCTGAGGTTATTGATATTTCTCCTGGCAATCTTGATTCTAGCTTGTGCTTCTTCCAGTCCAGCGTTTCTCATGATGTACTCTGCGTATAAGTTAAATAAGCAGGGTGACAATATATGGCCTTAAGGTACTCTTTTTCCTATTGGGAACCAGTCTGTTGTTCCATGTCCAGTTCTGACTGTTGCTTCCTGACCTGCATACAGGTTTCTCAGGAGGCAGGTCAGCACGGTTTATCACAGACCTTTTCTCATCCTTTGACATCTCCTTCCTCACGGTGGTCCCTGTCACCTGGAACTCTGACCCTTCTCCACTTCCCAGGCTTTAGGGCTCCTCTCCCAAGACCAGCCTGGGGCCAGCTCTTGCCTCTGCTTCATTCTATGTGCCATTCATCATGCAGCCAGACACCCTGCCTCTGCTAGGCTAGATTCTAGAACTGCCCCCTTCATGGATTACCCATGACTTCCCTCAGCTTCTCCTCCTCAATGGTGCCTCCTCAGCCTAGAGATCACCCTTTTAAACTCCGCCAAGCCTGAGTCACCACCCTGCCTGCTGAAACCCTCTGGCACTGCTCCAGAGTATGCCTCAGTGGGGAGGGGGACCCAGGACCAGTGCCAGCGTGCTGTCACCATGTACACTGGGCATCCTGGGCCTGACGTGTGCAACCAAGCCTGCCCTGGCGATCAGATCACCTGGGATGATTGTTAAAACCCAGATTCCGGGGATGTGCCTCTGGATGGCTTGGGGACTAGGAATCTGCCTTTTCACAGTCTCCGCAGGCGACAGGGCACCGCTGAGGTCAAGGGCGAGTCTGAGGCTGAGCTTGCTCCCCAGCAGCACAGACTCTCATTTCTTCCCCCGAACCTTTCTTTTGCTTGGCCCTGCACTTGCTGACCTATTTTTCTGTCCTGTTTCATATATGCCTTTACATTTATTTTGGAGATGAAAAATCTAAAGTGAGACAGTTGTGGAGAAATCAGAAATCAGCCAGCAGAGCGCCATGTGGGTGCTGGGGTTGGAGGTTGTGGGTGGTGGGGAGAGGGTTCAGGACTATGAGTCAGAGCATCGGTTTGGGTCCTGCTTCATCACAGGCGCATCTCTTCTCCCCTATAGCCTTCATTTCTCCAGTGGTTAAATGGGGGTAAGACAGAAAGTAGTTTTTAAGACCTTTTTAAAGTGATAGATTCTATTCTGCCTTTGGTTGAAAACGTATTCTAACTCCCAATACAAAAAGTAGCAAAAGCTCTGAAAAGTAGACAACCCCCAAATCCCATCCTCTGGCCATCTGCCTGGCTCCTCTTCTCCCTGAGGCATCATTAGAGGAATCCAGGTCTCTACAAACCCAGCATGAGGCTCACAGGGCCTGGATTCTCCCTGCCTTGGCAGTTGTAACAGCTTACACAAGGCCTGGTCTCTGGCCTTGAGCAACCACAGCTTTATTTTCCTTTCCCACCTTATGGTAAATTAAATGGAAATGCTCTCTCCACCTCTAGGCTGAAAACTCCAACAGGCTCTTAATTTCCAGCTCACTCTCAATTAACATGGTCATTTTAAGCTGCAAAACATAGTTGCAACTCAGCCGTGCTTAATCCAAGAAATTAACTGAAACTCAGAACTTAAATTTTACAGCAAATCTTTATGCCTTGTCTGTCCTCCCACCCACTCACATTTCAGTTTGCTGCTGCTGCTAAGTCGCTTCAGTCGTGTCCAACTCTGTGCCACCCCATAGAAGGCAGCCCACCAGGCTCCTCCATCCATGGGATTTTCCAGGCAGGAACTCTGGAGTGGGTTGCCATTGCCTTCTCCGCCATTTCAGTTTACTAGGCAGTTTGTGATCTCTCCAGGGTCAGAGAGGAGGGAGAAAGGAGAGGTAAATGAGTGCTTGCCTGGCGCAGTTATTGAACACTTCTTCCTGTGAGCTGCTTCTCCAGCGTTCTCATTCTCTTGGCTGTAGCACTCCTGCAGGTCCCTCCATCTGGGGGATGCAGCTCCATTCCTAGGGTTGCTGGTGGTGCTTCCTTCCTAGGAATTCTGCGTCTACCTTCAGCTCTTTGCTGCTGGGCCTGCTTTGCCCCTCCTGCTAGCCCTATTGGTCAGGACCCAGGACAGTGCTGTTGTTGTTTTTCGTTGTTCAGTCACCCAGTCGTGTCCAACTCTTTGTGACTCTGTAGCACGCCAGACTTCCCTGTCCCTCACCATCTTCCGAAGTTTGCCCAAGTTCATGTCCATTGCATCAGTGATGCCATACAGCCATCTCATCCTCTGATGCCCTCTTCTCCTTCCCTCAGTCTTTCCCAGCATCGGGGACTTTTCCAATGACATTCCAAGGACAATGATAGGACCCCCTGAACACTGGGCAACTCTGTAGAACCCAGTACGGTTACCTTGATTCTCTCCGACAGCTTTCTCAGGCATGAGTTAGGTGGCAGCTCTCCATATCTCAGCTGCTGGGTCAGCAACAGGTCAGAGTTCTCTGAGGGGCGCATGGGGTTCATCAAGAGACTGGAGGTATAGAAGGAGGTGGGCACACAGGGTGGGCTTCCCAGGTGGTGCTAGTGGTAAAGAATCCTCCTGCCAATGCAGGAGACTCAAGAGTTGAGGGTTCAATCCCTGGGTTGGGGAAATCCAGGAAATGGCAACCCACTCCTGTGTTCTTGCCTGAAAAAGCCCATGGGGGCTGCAATTCATGGAGTCACAAAGAGTTGGTCACGACTGAGCACACATGCATACAGGGCACGACTGTATCTCTCAGCTTGGAAATTCTCTTTGCTGTACACTCTGGCTCCTCTTTATCCTTGATCTGACTCAAGGGTTTCTGATTCAGGGGTTTTCAGGGTCCAACCAGGGATGTAGACCCTTATGAGTGTTATGGAGTAAGGAATGTACTTCAGCAGTTAGAGCATACACAGTCACCGGAGGCACAGGAAGGATAGATTTGAAAAGAAAGACCATGAATCAGCCCCAGCACAGGCTGATGAGTCGGAGTTCTCAGGGAAGCCTGGAGGTTGGGCTCTTCCAGCTGCTGGAGTAGGTGTGAGCAGGAGGCAGGTACAGACCCCTGGGGAAGGGTGTCTGCTCTTCCTGGCTCCTTCCTCACAGTTGGTGGCTAAGTGCCTGTGGTGGGCCTGGGGTCACTGCTAGGCAGCTGGGGTCAGCAGCTGAGAAGGAAAGCTGGACACCCAACAGGGAAAAGTGAAAATGAACTGGAATCCATTGGAGCCTGAACCTTGGTCTACTGCCCTTAACCAACAGCAAGCATCAGTGAGCAGAGTGGCTGCTTCACTTCTACATCCCCGGACCCTCCCAGGTTCACATGTGATAAACTCAAATCCCGAACATTCTGTAAAGTTTCCTGGAAAGTGTGGCACCTAGTGTAAAGCCTTCCCAGGTGGCTCAGTGGGTAAGAATTCACGTGCCAATGCAGGAAATACAGGAGACATAGGTTCGATCCCCGGGTTGAGAAGATCCACTGAAAGAAGAAATAACAACGCACCCCAGTATTCTTGCCTGGTGAATCCCATGGCTAGAGGAGTCTGGCGGGCTACAGTCCATGGGGTTGCAAAGAGTCTGATAGGACTGAGCAACTGAGCACAGTGTAAATAAACTGACACTAGAACAATCCAGAACAAGGAGTTATGTAGCTAGCACTTTTTAATTTTTTTAAAATCTGTACTTTGCTTTTTACGATCACATCTGTTCTATCTTGGCTACTGGTAGAAACTTTCCATTTTAACCTCCTATTATCCATCCTATGATTCTTCACTTCCATTTAGCACATTTAAATGCCTCCCTCAAAGAAACAAGAAAAAAAACCCACAAGCCAGTGATGCACCATTTGCAACCAGCTCTTGAGGGAACCAGAGAACAGCTGGCCCCTAGCCTCCGGCCACTTTTGAAAATGCAGTCAGTGATGGAAGAAGGTCATGAGAGAAAGAAGCATATTTGTGACACACTCAGGCTGGTGACTGAGACTTTAGTCATATTTACAGAAGCTGGAAAAGGAAACTCATAACTCATGTTCACAGGGGTGATTGGTTTTATTTTCCATGTTACAAAATGTAAGACTAAATTTAAAGTCATTTGTGTGTACACTAGCCCTGAATGGAGCTGGGTAGCAGCTGTTGGGAATGTTCCAGTCAATTAATTGTGATGTTTTCTTATAGTTTGGTGGAAAGCAGTGAAGGGGGAGAATGCTGGAAATTGCTTTTAAAAATAGCAGGCTGGAGTGATGAGCCCGTCTCCCTCTATGCTTCATCGGGAGTTTCTGCAGGTGTGGTACACATCACCACCCAGCCACTGGTGTGGCAATTCGTTCCAATCACTGCTGCGGGGCTGTGCGATCTAACAGCTTGTGACTCAGTGGAGAGAGGGCTCTGAAATGTGGGGGGAGTGGCTTCTCTGGTGAGCTGTCAGAAGAGAGGAGACAGAAGGAAGTGAAGAAAACAAGGGCTCAGAAATCTACAAGGCGTGGAAATGTTCAACCTGGTATGGGCAGGTGTCGAGAAAATGGCTTACGCTCTGCCTTGGAATAGAAATATAGTTCTCTTGGCACTAGATCCCAAGAATTCTCATACACCCAAATATATCCTCTTTGCTTATAAAATCTGTGACCTCCACACTCCCTTCATCCAGCTAAGGAAGACAATACTGTGTAATAAAAATAACAACAATATTGATAATAACCCAACACATACTGGGCACATATGTACCAGAATGACTGTAAGTATATTACATGTGTTAGCTCATTGATTTCTCACAACAACCCTGTGAGCTGGGTACCATAATTGTCCCATTATCATGATGTAGAAATGGAAGCACAGAGTGATTGAAAAATGCATCCAGGTAGCTGTAAATGCAAGTTGGCTCATATAGGGATTAAAGGCCCTAATTTGGAGTTCAGACCATAAAATGCTACATATTTGGCTTTGAACAAGTTGATTAATGTATATAAGTTTTAGTTTTTCATCTGTAAAGTGGGAATAATAATAATAGTTTCTACCTCTTAGAGTTGTGGTGGCACTAATATACCTGGCACATATTAATAAATGGTCTACTGTTTTCATTACTCCCTAGGACCTTTTAAGTCTTTTTCACCCTAGTTGCCCACAACCCTTTCCCCTCTCACATATTCAACTATTCCCATCTAAAATGTGTGTGTGTGTGTGTGTGTGTGTGTGCGCGCACACACATGTGTGTGAATGTACCCCTGGTCACTAGGGAAGAAGGGAGATGGAGAAATGGGGCAGCTGCTCGGGACTCAGTCTAGGACTGGCAACTCTGTAATTAGCTGCAGCATCCCTGGGGTGTCATCTGCCTGCCACTTTTTGTTTGCTGATTTATTTTGATTTGACACATCAGGGCAGATGGGTGAGGGGAAGGGGGTTGGTAAGAGTCAATATTTGGTGACATGTGAATAACGCACTTGTGGAATTAATCAGCCTTATCATTTTTGGCCAGTTGCCATGGCTATGGAAAGTCATGCATCACGTAAATCAGAGAAAAAGGATCACGACGTATCATGGCTCTTTGCCTTCCTCATTCGAAGCTCCCTCCAAGCCTCTCTGTCCTCCCAGTCAAGGCCATGGTCTCGAGTCCTTAGGTACTACAAGTGGTGGGAGGGTTCTCTACACCTCTTGATGATGGGATGGGCTTTCTGTCTCTCTCAGGAATTACGTACTGAGGGTTCAAAGACCAGGGAGCATGTTTGGGAAACAACGAAATTACTAACATTTTGTTCTGCCATGTAAATGCATTAAAAAGAAAATAAAAACTACCAATATTTATAAAAGGGCATTTTAATACCAAAAAGTAGGAAGGACATAATTTTAGAGTAGAGGATAGGTCTTTAAGTGGGAGAAATTTAGTTTAACAAAAAAACTCTCATCTTTTTTTTTTTTCTCATTTCATTGATGACTAGTGAAAGCCTGCTAACAAATTGGCCACATCATTAACGTAACCAAGCTTCCCTAGTGGCTCAGTGGTAAAGAATCTGCCTGCAATGTGGGAGACCTGGGTTCAATCCCTAGGTCAGGAAGATCTCGTGGAGAAGGAAATGGCTGCTTACTCCAGTGTTCTTGCCTGGAGAATCCCAAGGACAGAGGAGCCTGGTGGACTACAATCCTGGGATTACGAAGAGTCAGACTCAACTGAGTGACTAACACTTTCACTTTCTTTAATGTAAACAAAGGCAAGAAGACAGAAAACACTTGAAATAGCGCTTCATTTGGAATTCTAGTGGATGTGATTTTGGGAGACAACAGGGCAGAGCAATTACCTATTTAGTGCCTCGGTATTCTCGATTATAAAAATGGATACATCAGTTCTCATCTTGCCTACTTCTCAGCATGATTCCAAGGATTAGATTAACTAGATAATATGTTGTTCTTGTTGTCACTAAGTTATGTCCGACTCTTTGAGATCCGATGGACTATAGCCTGTCAGGCTCCTCTGTCCATGGGATTTTCCAGACAAGAATACTGGAAAGGGTTACCATTTCCTTCTCCAAGGGATCTTCCTGGCAGAGGGACTTGTCTCCTGCTTGGCAGGTGGATTCTTTACCACTGAGCCACCTAGGAAGCCCAACCAGATAGTACAGGTGGCAGCACATGCTAGTGTCCTACCATATTCGGGAGATCCTCTAGGGTAGCAGCTCTGTGTCTTTCTTCGGCATCTCCAGTGTCTGTTCATAGAAGGCGGTTAATACAAATTTCCTGAATGTGTAATAAAGCAAGTCAAAGCGATGACCACAAAAGCAGGAAATCCAAACCAGACAGGAGGGAGGGCACTCCCAGGACAAGGGGCTGCTTGCCTGTACCTCCTTCCACTTTCCAGCCACTGCACATTCTACTTATTCATAAAGGCTAGATTCAGCACTAAGCCAGAGTCTTAAACCTCCAGCAAATTCCATCTGTTATCTTTGAAATCCAGTTAATTTTCTTTTCCATGGGGAAGACCTTTCAAGCAGTGACTATTATTAGTATTCGTGACGCACCTGATTAGGGTATTGCCTTTGGAGCTGGATTGTCTACATTCAGATACTGCCTCCTCCACTTATGAACAGCATGCTGTTTGGCAAGTTACTTTACCTCTCTGTGCATCAGGTTCCTTATTTGCAAGTGGAGATAATAGCAGAACGCTCCTCAGGAGGTTTTTATGGGGATTAGATGAGTTAGTACTTGGCGTCCTGCCTGGCACTTTGTAGGCATTTAGTAAACATTTGTCTGTGATTATTAATGCTCAGAGGCTGCAGTGAGACCCCTTCAAAAAATAGGGAATAAATTATCCTTTGAGGGTCCAGTTATGGGTAGATTTTGAGAGATATAGCTTGGCTCCCAGGTTTCTGAGATTTAAATAATTGGATTGAATATTTTTGTGCGTTTAAAGATAGGTGATGTCAGTCAGTCACAAGGGCATGATCACTACGGAAGCTAGAAAAAGGAGAGGCCCTGAGACAAAGGTGATTTTGCCCACCTGAGCTCTCCCTTGGTTGGTGGCTGTGCCTGGAGCATTAGCCATCATCTTGTAAGACTTCCCAAATGACCATGCAGTCAGACCCTGCAATTGGGATAGTTGCCACCTTTCAGCTGCCAGACCCCTCTCTGTCCTGATTCAGGGCCACAAAACACCTTTCCACAGTCCATGAGTGAATTTCTGTCCCAGATCTGTCTTCAGGAGGAGAATGGCTTTAGGCATCAGCCACGTGATCATAGTCAGTTATCCTCTTTGTGTCTACCCTAAGACCAAAGGTCAGGCCATGGGTCACTGTCAAGTCCTTGAATGAATACCTGCCACACTGGGAAACTTCTTAGAAGACAGGTGTCAGTCTTGTACTTACTTTGACCTTCTATAGGCAGAAGTCTTTCTCTGCCAGCTGACACATAGACAAAGGGGCAGCTCCCAAGACCAGAAATGGGCCATCGTCCAACAAGCTGTGTGCATGGCCCACGGGGATGGATACTGAGCACCCTGAGCAGGATCAGATCCACTTAGACCCAAAGCACCAAGTGACCCAGAGCAAATAACTCTGCTGCTGAGCCTGGACGGTGCCTCTGAAGACTCAAAGTGCTTCATAAGAATTTACTTAGGAGGTGAAACAAGCCACATCAAGCCTTTGTTTTTCCCGGAACAGGAGTGACTAGGACCGTGGCTTTGACCTCACTGTGTTGCAAATAAAAGATGACCTTAGTGACAGGACTGTGAGCTAGATTACCATGCACTGGCCTTTAAAACGTTTAGATTCTGAAGCCAGAATTAGGTCTTAGTGGTTGAGTGTGCCATGTGCTCAGTCGTGTCTGACTCTATAGCCCCATGGACTGTAGCCCGTCAGACTCTCCTGTCCATGGAATTCTTCAGGCAAGAATATTGGAGCGGGTTGCCATTTCCTCCTCCAGGGCATCTTCCCAACCCAGGGATGGAACCATCCAAACCCCTTTTCATAGTTTATTCTGTGGGCCCTGTGTTTTGAAAGATTTTTGTCTCCCAGATAAACAGCATTTAACAGGTAATAATAAGATAATTGGGCTTCCCAGGTAATTTGGTGGTAATGAATTCACCTGCCAATGCAGGAGACATGGTTCGACTCCTGGGTCAGGAAGCTCCCCCAAAGAAGGAAATGGCAACCCACTCCAGTACGTTTGCCTGGGAAATCCCGTGGACAGAGGAACCTATCTGGCTGCAGTCCATGGCATTGCAAGAGTTGAACACAACTAATAACAACAACAATAAGATAATTAAACAAAGGCTAATATAATTGCCAAGCTGAAATTTTGAATTTGCAAATAATTATGCTGAGTTCATCTAATTCCAGTCCAAAGAAACTTGATGTTTTTAAGCAGTCTGGGGTTGCCTAATCTGGTGATTACAACTTTGGGGAGGTTTTCTGACAGAAAGTATCCAGAGGAAGCCCAATGACAGTTTTCTAGCCTCTCTGGAGGTCTGAGGGCCCTCTATCGAGAAGTATCAATCTAATGCCAAACCTCACTTTTCAAATGAATTCATGTATTTGTTACATTGAGATAAACGGACACAAAGCTGACCTTTACATCTTTACATATACCTGTATATGGCATCTCTGCTACAGTCCATGGGGTGGCAAAGAGTTGGACACGACTGAGCTACACAGCACAGCACATTACATATATTAATATTTATATATATAATATGCATATAATGCATAAATGTTATGTCCTTCATGTTTGAAGCACACAAAAATGCAAATATTATTCCATATCAGGGTAAAAAATGGCATGCAGTTATTTAGCTGTCACATACATGAGTTTGAATGGCCATGCTTCCCAGTCTGGAAAAGTG
The DNA here is from genome assembly GCF_963930625.1 of Muntiacus reevesi. Taxonomy (NCBI): domain Eukaryota; kingdom Metazoa; phylum Chordata; class Mammalia; order Artiodactyla; family Cervidae; genus Muntiacus; species Muntiacus reevesi. The sequence continues at coordinate 50,322,773 of NC_089255.1, forward strand.
TACCACTTTGCCAGATAACCACCCAGCATTCTGAGAGAAGAGACCTCTGTTACTGCTCTCTGTAAGCCTGCTCATCATTTGGTTTTGAGCCAGGTCACCATTGCTGCCTTCAGGGTACCCGGTGTGTCCCCCTCTCTGGGTTGGGAGTCCAGTCCAGATCATGAGATTTCCTTCCCACCTGAGAGACCCTTCTGCATTTCTGGCTCCGCTGTTCTGTTCTCCTTAACTTTCCTTTACCTGCAAATTGCTCTTGGTGACATGATTTATTCTCCTGCCACAGATGGTAGGACTGTTTAACACCCATGTCTAATAGTTTTCCTTATAGAATTCCCTTCTTGTCAGCTCTTTTGTCTCTCAGGTTCAGGTTCTGTTTTCCTAGGTGATTAATTATTCCTGCTAGATCTATCCTTTGGCATCTCCAGGGTCTGTTCTGAAAATCTGTCTTGAATGCTGGTGTTTGGCTTATGCCTTGGGTATCAGTAAAAAAAAAAACTGCTCACCTTCTGCAGTGGAGATGGGTCACAAGGGACATGGATAGGCCTCCTTGAAACTGGCATTCCCTAAGGAGTCACCTCCACTTTGCTCATTTCCTCCCTTCCTTCCTTCTTCCCATTGGTTTGTACAGAGCATCCTCAGCTTACCAGTCATGATGGGGATGTAGGATGCAGCCTTACTGTCCGTGCAGTGCTCTCTCATTTGAGGAGCAAGGGAACAGGGCACCATATGTGGGTCTGCACTGTGGTTCTTGAAGCTTTTAGACAATTATGGGGCCTCTCTCTGGAGCATCAAATTTACTAAATATTTCAGAAGGGATTTTTTTGTTGTTGTTGTTAAATCAAGGACTGATCCATTATGGGGAAAAATTTTAAATTAGCATAATTTTAAAGATAAATATAAGATCTCAAAGGCATCTTTGGACTTGTGAAGAATTTGCACCACCCTCCCATTCCCTACTATCCCCCCCCACCACTGCACACACACACACACACACACACACACACACACACACACACACACACACACACACACACATACATCTATCACATACCCTAACCAGCCCCAGGGAGATATTTACAACCCCAACAACAGGCTTAGGGGCCTTTGGGTCCAAGGAGGTGAAGGAACCTCTTGATTCTGTTTATCTTATTATCCAATATGGAAAGTCTGCAGGCAAGTTTAGTTTATAGTGTAGACTTTTGAACTGGGTCCTTTTCATTAGGTCTCTCTGACAGGCATCTGACAGCAATTACCTATCCAGGGACCCAGGTCACCCACTGACCCCTCCAAATCTTCACTTGAAGCCAGAGTGGCGACTCCTCTTCAGTGGTGTTTAAATGTTTTGAAAATCATGTCTAACACCAAGTAGTCTTTATTCTTAACTGTTCATCCTATTAGATGACCTTAAATGCCTGTCTGTTTTTTTTTTGTGAATGTTTCTAGGCCCCCTTCAGATCATCACATCTAATTCCACACAGAGTTGGGGTCACCTCTCCCATCACTGCTGGTAGACCAACAAGCAACACCATAATTCAGAACATGCCCTTCTAGTTGTGAAATTTGGGCATGTTCCCTAACCTTTCTTTGCCCATTTCTTCATCTCTAAAATGAGGCCACTGATAGTTCATACTTCACAGTGTTGTTATGAAGTGGGCCAAAATATGTAAGGCACTTAGTGACTTGCCTGGCACATTGGAAAGTTACCATAAATATTCCCATACTTCAATAAATGCGTATTGAATATGTACTGGTGGAAAACATTTGATCTCCAAGAAATACTTTTACTGTTTTATACCCATGTGCCCCAGTTTAGCAATCGATGTTATAACATAAGCCCATTAACAGGGTTGGAGTTACCTATTTTTAAAAAATCAATCCAGTTTTAGCAGAGGCCTGGGAATCCTTAGTGATTTCTCCTTCCTCTTTAGGATTTTTAAGGTTCATTTCTATTCCTTTTCTTCTGGTATTCTGTTTATTATCTGCTTCTCAGAATGCGTGTGTGTTTATGTGTGTGTGTTTATATTTGTATGAGTGTATACTACTTCAATATATATCAAATTTGCTTAATTTCTTATATTTGTAAAAGACTTATGGATCATTAATACTTCAAAAGATTGACCTCCCTCGATCCCTGTGTATTTTTCTTGGACACAATGGCAAGATTCCATCAAGTCTAATCTACGTAGTGACACAAGGACCTTGGGACCTCATGTAATTAGCGTTTTCTCTTTAACTCTAGAAGGTATGTTAAACCAGCCATTTATATCTTCCCTGTTAGTAATTATTTCTCTTTTGGTCCTAAGGCTGACTTGACAAATTGTATGATCAGGCCACCCAAGATGGCTGACCTCTTGCTCTCTGTACACTCCCTGCTCTACCTGTCCCTGCCTCACCCACACCTTACTCACCTGACTTTCCCTCTCAATCGTAGAGTCTAGTCAGGAAATACCTGTGTCCTTGCCCCCAGCCCCAGATAGTGATTGTTCTAATCTTTAGATAAGAACTGTCCCTTCTATGATAGTTCATGAGGAGCAGTGATGCGCCTCAGCAGGTTTCCCTGGCAACTGATGAGCCAACCTGACTTCAGTCCCCTCTGTAACTGGTAAGCGTCCCTCTCCCCTGTTAGCAAAGACTGCTGCCACGTCCTGCCTGCAATCCACTATCCGTGCATGCGTGTCACTCCAGGATCCCTTTTGCTTTGGATGTGTTGTTGTTTCAGTTGCTCAGTTGTGTTTGACTCTCTGCGACCCCATGGACTGCAGCACGCCAGGCTTCCCTGTCCTTCACCATCTCCTGGAGCTTGCTCAAACTCATGTTCATTGAGTCGGTGATGCCATTCAAACATCTCATCCTCTGTTGTTCCCCTCTGCTCCTGGTAGCAAAGACTGCTGCCATGTCCTGCCTGTGACCCACGGTCCATGAATGAGTATTGCTCCAGGTTCCTTTTTGCTTTGGGTGTGTAAGAACCCTCTAACCATTAAACCATTAATGTCTCTGTCACTGACTCCAAGCTCTTTCTTCAGTCTTGAGGCCGGGCAAGTACAGGGCCTGCAGGCCTCTGGAGTGCAGCCCAACACAAGTGGATTAGTTCATAGAGCTGGGTATTCTGTATTTTGGGAGAAAGGAAAAAAGGCCTGTTACAGTAAAATCTTCCTTTCCCTTAACTAGGTAAATATGTGCATCTTTGAGTCCTTATTCAACTCCTTTGTCATTTGGGACCATCTTTTTTTTCTTCCTTTTTTTTTTGAAATAAAAATTTATTTATTTATTTTATTTTTTGGCTATGGTGGGTCTTAATTGCTGCATGAGGACTTTTTCTAGTTGCAGTGAGCGGGGGCTACTCTTCTCATGGTGCTTGGGCTTCTCATCATGACGGCTTCTCTTGTCGGAAAGCACAGGCTCTAGAGCACAATCTTCAGCAGCTGCAGTGCATGGGCTCAGTGGTCTCAGCTTGCCGGCTCTGGAGTGCTGGCTCAATAGTTGTGGCTCATGAGCTTAGTTGCTCTGCAGTATGTGGGATCTTCCCAGACTAGCATTCCTTGCATTGCAGGGCGGATTCTTAACCACTGGACCACCGGGGAAGCCCTAAGGCAAGGCTTCATTGGGGCCCCTCCTGCATCAGGGTTGAGTGAGAACAAACAACAGGTTCCCTGGTTTGGTTGCTCCCTGAGCGGTGGGGTAAGCTTGTTCCTAATATGGGGTGAGGGTGGAGATGTGTCCAGGGTTCGGGCTGGAGGGGTGGCTTAAGTGGTTTGTCCATCCTTTAGGTGGGATTGTATTCTTGGGTCATGCTCTGTACTGGTTCTGGGCTCTTCAGAAGTGACAGTTGGGGTTTATGGTCTCTATATCTTTTGTCCGGAATTTGCCCTAACTGTGCATACATACACGCATTTCTTTTTAGTCCCATATAGTTTTTTTGTATTTTGTTGCTCAAGGATAGGTGTGTCCAGGTGGAGGCTCTGTAGCACTGCAGCAAAGGGTCCCAGGGCTCAAGCCTGTCTCATTCACCTCTGAGAGATTCTACACCCTTATTCTTAAGAGGTGAGGGGCCAAAAGTCTCTTCTTCTGAAACTTCTTCCTGCTGGACAGGGCCTGGGGGACCATCTTTGTGGGTTGTTGTTTTTTTTTATGAGTTTTTAAAATTTTTTATTTATTTTTAATTGGAGGATAATTGCTTTACCATACTGTGTTGGTTTCTGCCATACATCAACATGACAGGGACCATCTTTCTTAATGAAAGATTCTGCCTTTGTCTGTTTCCTACTACCTCTATCACTTCTAAGTGGTTAGGGGGTTTAAAACCAAACTCCCTCCATTGTGCTGGTCACCAGAGCCATTGTTATAATCTGGATTTGAATACCTCTTTCTTAAAAGGGATCATAAAAGAGGTTTGATTGAGACTGACTAGTTTAATGACTTTGGAGCCCTCTATTCTCCATTTAAGCTTTCAACTGGCTTGATTCAGATTTAGACCATTGATTCTTTAGGTTTCAGGTATAGAGTTTCAAACTTCTTTTTTTTTTTTTTTTTTTTAATTTTATTTTATTAGTTGGAGGCCAATTACTTCACAACATTTCAGTGGGTTTTGTCATACATTGACACGAATCAGCCATTGAGTTACACGTATTCCCCATCCCGATCCCCCCTCCCACCTCCCTCTCCACCCGACTCCTCTGGGTCCTCCCAGTGTACCAGGCCCAAGCACTCGTCTCATGCATCCCACCTGGGCTAGTGATCTGATTCACCATAGATAATATACATGCTGTTCTTTTGAAACATCCCACCCTCACCTTCTCCCACGGAGTTCAAAAGTCTGTTCTGTACTTCTGTGTCTCTTTTTCTGTTTTGCATATAGGGTTAACGCTACCATCTTTCTAAATTCCGTATATATGTGTTAGTATACTGTAATGTTCTTTATCTTTCTGGCTTACTTCACTCTGTATAATGGGCTCCAGTTTCGTCCATCTCATTAGAACTGATTCAAATGAATTCTTTTTAACGGCTGAGTAATATTCCATGGTGTATATGTACCACAGCTTCCTTATCCATTCATCTGCGGATGGGCATCTAGGCTGCTTCCATGTCCTGGCTATTATAAACAGTGCTGCGATGAACATTGGGGTGCACGTGTCTCTTTCAGATCTGGTTTCCTCGGTGTGTATGCCCAGAAGTGGTATTGCTGGGTCATATGGCAGTTCTATTTCCAGTTTTTTAAGAAATCTCCACACTGTTTTCCATAGTGGCTGTACTAGTTTGCATTCCCACCAACAGTGTAAGAGGGTTCCCTTTTCTCCACACCCTCTCCAGCAAACTTCTTTTTAAAGTGAACAGAACTCAGTATGATTCTTCACTGATTTATTTTCCTTTAACATGGGATAGATGATATCACTTTCTTTGTGATTGTTTTAATACACCTCTGCCAACCAAGCCTTCTGATCAAGATACAAATAACAGAATGTTATTGATATAAAGAGATTAAAGATCATAAAGGTTCAATTTCTCACTTTACAGAAAAGGAATTATGAGAAGTGAGGTGACTGGGTCAAAGTCACAGCAGATTATATTTCCTATAATTTTTTTTATTAAATCCACACTTCTGAGCCACTTGTGTTTAAGTTAGAGAAGTGGGCAGGGGGAGAGAAAGATATCCAAGTCAGTGTCAGAAAGTGAGCTTAGACGTTGTGTGAACAGGGGATGTCAGAATGGGGGACCAGATGTCGCCAGATCATCCAAACCAAATGTGAAGTGCAACCAGGAGACACAGGTGAGAAGTCAAAGGATGGGAATTCATGAAGTTGGTCAAGTGCCAAGGAGTAGAACTGTGAAAAGAAATTGGGAGCTCCATGAGACTTTATTCTTAATTGCATGAATTCTTTTTATGGTCTTGCCTCTTTAAAAAATAAGTTCTATTTTTAAAAAATTAATTATATACATAATTAAGAAGTTAAATAATGCTAAAAACACTTATAATACAAAGTAGTATCCTGCACAACTCTACACCAGCTGCTAATCTTTTGCTAAAGGTAACTCCTTTGAAATTTTATTTGGTTTTTCTGGTATCCACTCTCAAATGCTTAGATAATATTCATATATTGCAATTTTAAAAGTTTTTTTGCCAGTTTTATTGAGAAATAGTTGATGTACATCACTGTGTAAGTTTAAGGTACAGAGCATTATGGTTTAATTTATATATATTGTAAAATGATTGCCACAATAGGTTTATCTTACATCCATCATCTCATACACATACAATAAAAAGAAAAAAAATTTAATTTGTAAGTGTTATAAGAGATGAAGATTTAATAACTTGACTTCTGTTTCGTCATCCTCTCCCCCAAATTTTCCTATACTTTTAATTATACCAATAATTAGTGTTTGTATCATTAAACCAATAATACTGTGATTGCATGTCTTTTCTTATATACACTTTTGTCATTCTTTAGATTAGCAGTTGCCTAATTGGTTCTTATTTTCAGTTGCTTCATCATCTCATCTATTGTATCACCTATGGGTCCACTTTTTTCCTGGACACTCTTTTGAAAACCCTCTGTTTTCCAGCTTTGTTATGGGTGGATGGCTCTCTGGTCCTGTGACACAGTTATCAACCTGGGATCTTCTCTTAATGGATTTTCTAGGTTGGATTTATTATCTCTAGAATGTCATGTTTTCGCTTCCTTGGTTTACTTCTTTGGCTGGTTGGTGCACATCCTCTAGTAACTTTCTAAGAAAAAAAAGTGTCAATTTTCTGAGACTAAACCTGTCTGTATGTGTCTTTATTCTGTTTCATACTTGACAAATTGACTGGATATAAAATTCTAGGTTGAAAATTTATTTTCTTTAAAAATTTGAAGTCATTGCTCTGTTGTTGCCTGCATTTAGTATTGCTGTTAGAAAGACTAATAAGCAACCTGAGTCTCATTTTCTTGATTTGTCCTCCTGGAAACTTTTAGAATCATCTTTTTATTCCTGATGTTTCAAACTTCCACATTTGGGGACGTTTTCTCATGTGTTTGCTGATGATTCAGTGGGCTTTTGATAGTTAAATGAACTGACACCAGAGTGAGATGACCCAGATTCAAGACCAGCTCCCCAGAGCTTTATATAAAAGCCAACTATGGTGCTGGCTAAGTTACTAAACCTCTCTGTGCTACTATCTTTGTCTGTAAAATCACCAGGAACCTCCTGAGACCACTGTCAGATTAAAATGAATAACATAAATGCAGCATTAGAATAGTGCCTGGCACTGGGGAGCACCTCAGTAAATGTTCTTGCTCTATTGATAGAGTCATTGTCAGTACTTAGTTATGTGTATTCAGCATAGAAAAATGTCCCCAGTCCAATTATGCATCTTTCCAGGTGGGTCCAGCTGCCATTTCCTGATAGCCCTCCAGAGGGTCACCTGGCACCAACCAATATTCTTCAGGGCCCTAGAGGAGAAGTTCCAGTTCTTGTTAAGCTCTTTCTCCCTCATCATCTGCTTGGCTGGCCAGGTCATTATCTGCTTGTCTGGCCAGGCCTTCAGAAGCAACGACTCCAAGCTTCCCTGTCACTCACAGGCGTGATTTGGCCGGATTCTGCCTCATTCTTCATGCCCCCTGTCTTTCACTTCCTGCCTAGGGATTCGCTGTTCCCACTGACACCTAAGGCTCTGGATCCACCCAATATCTACACATGCTTGTTGGCTCCCCAGGCAATGCCCAAGAAACTGCCAGCAGATGTACGAGCACACGGACATGCTACTGGCCTGTGTGCGCTTGTCTGGATGCCAGGGATCTGGCTTCTTTGGTGGCCTCTGAAAGGCCAGATGGAACAACTAAGAAGTGCAGGGAGGGAGGGTTAAAACCCCATGGGAATGTTTGGCCAGTGGAAAAGGGAGCCTACTGCCTCCTGGTTGGTTTGTCAAGAGGCTGTAAAATGACCAGGTATACTTATTACAAGCTATACTTATTACAAGTCCATGGGTAGCCTGAGCTATACTTATTACAAGTCCATGGATAGCCTGAGAGCACCTTCTCTTGTAGTATTGGTTCTCCTCCTTTCCTGCCTTCCTCCCTCTTTTCCCTCATTCCTGCTTTCCTAGGATTGCCCTCCCAGATGAAGGGATAGCAAGTAAACCTGTGTCTTTGGCTCTATTTTTTCAGGGAATCCAGACTAAGACACACTGACTTCAAGAACCTGGGCTCTGGAGTTGGCCTCCAGGTTTGAATCATGGTCTTGGCCTTGTTGGCCACAAGTTACCAAACTTCTTTGTGCTTCAGTTTCTTCATCTGTGAAATGGGGCTAATAATAGTGGTTATCTCAGGGTGATTGAAGATTTAAATAAATTAATACTTATAAAACACATAGTAATCACCCAGTAAATGTTAGCTATTATTATTCAGGTCCGTGAACTTCTCAATATCAATTTTTGGTAGTTTCCTCTATTTTTCTTCAGTTCTGTATTTTCTGAAACATCTATAAAGTCAATATTGGTCTTCCTGAATTGATTCACTATGTCTATTATAGTTTCTGTGGTGTTTACCAGATCTTTGTTTTTTTGTTCTATTCTGTGGGAGAGATACTCTTCTTTATAAGCTAAGCCTTCTATTGAGTTAGTATTTTGGTATCACGCTGAAAATTGCCAAGATTATTTTGTTCTCCAGTTGTTCCATTTTAATCACATCCTGTTCTTTCCTAAGGAGAGAAGGAGTATATAATGTTTTCTCTGTGCTCCTGGACTCTCTCTCTCTTTGGGCTTCTCTCTTGGGTGTTACTGATGCTCGGTCAGCTTCCTCTTCCTTTGCCTTCGTGACGACTCCTCTCTCCATTTCACAGGCCCTTCCTTTTTGTTCCCACGGGTAGGGTTACCAGATTCAGCAAATACAAAGACAGGGCATTCTGTTAAATTTTAACTCTAGATAAATAACAGAGAGTACTTTTAGTATATGCATGTCTATGCAATACTGGGACATACTTATACCAAAATGTTTTCATTGTTTATTTGACATTTAAATGTAACTGGGCGTCCTATATTTTATCTGACAACTCTATCCAGGTGCCTTTTTATTTTCTGAAGATCAAGGTAGGCTCAGTCTGTAGTACAAAAGGGCTTTGTCTTCACTCCACTTCTTTTCTTAAAGGGACACACAGCTATTTACATAACATATGGCAGTCTCACACCCGTGCAATTGTAAATTAGAGCCTGCTTATTCATTGTCAAGTTAGGAACTCAACCATATTTCTCAGCTGTCTTCTGTTCCCTAGCCTCAGATTCAATAAATAAATGTGTTGTTCTAATAGTGTGTGTTCCATTGTGTTGCGTTTGTCCATTGTCTGTGCCGCTCGCAGCCCCAGGGCAAGATAACCATCCTAGTGTGACATTGCCTCCTCCCTGGTCAGCATCTCTGGTCTGCTCTTTGGAGGGTCTGGAAGTAATTCTTAACTAGATCGGTGTTGTTAAGAACACTATCATATTCTGCTGGTTTTCTCAATTAGAAGGCACTGGCAGGTGACAGGTGTGCAGGGCAGGCTTTGCTAGTGCTGTGACTGAGAACATGAACTTGATAAAGAATGTGTGTCCTAAACAAAAGCCAAATTATGATTGAACCAATTATGTGAGAAGGTACAGGAAATGAATATAATGAGCCTATGTTGCTTAGGAAAGCAATTTACAAAATAACCTTAACATTTTCATCTAATCCCCATGGAGTTGTCCTTTTTAGGTCATTTCCTTAAAGGTGTTCCTCTTTTCAAGTCATAAACCTGTCCCTGTTATTTCACTCCCGGTTCACTGTCAAGAACTCTCCCTGTTACATTCTTGAGGATATCCAAGGGGGTGAGCTATTAACAGGGCTGGGCTAAATATATTCTTCCTGGAGCCTCTGCTCTTTGCTTCAGAGTCAGCATCCGCTGTCAGCCCAGGCTGGTTTCCTTCCTGCTTCCCTTCTACCTGGCAGGGCAGCCTCATCAGAGACCTCAGCATCAGCCTCAGAAGTCAGGTCGAGGAACTGAGGGACTTCTTACAGGCCTTGTCTTTTTATCTACAATACTGGTCCCACCTGCTCTGCATCACCATTCATCGGCACACACGTTATATGTCTGCAGTATATTCTGCCTCGATGTAATATGTAAAGCACACCCCTGACCTAGCAGTAGACTCATGCTTAAAGGAGAATTTCTATACATGGGATGTGTACGGTTCATCAGATGACAGGGCATTTGCTTTTTTCCCCCTAATGAGAAGAATGAATGTTTTGGAGCAGAGTCTAAAATGAGAAACTATGATTTTTTTGCTCTTCTTGAGACTAAGGGATTTTCCCGGATGTGGGACATTCACTGCTAAAACTGGGACCATCTTGGGCAAACAGGCCAGCTGGTCACCGTCTGTTGCCTTCCCCACCAACACCCTTCAAATTCCCTTCACCCCTCTTCCATACTCTGGGAAAGAGGTCAGAGCCCTCAAGCTTAAGTTTTGCAAGACATAATCCAGATTTGGGGGAGTTTCACATTTAAAGCACCATAAAAAGGAGCTAGCAAATACCTTTTTGAAGGTATTTGTGAGAAAAGGAATTTTCAGTGATTGAAGGGAAATATATAATTCCATTTTTCGTTTGTAAAACCCCTCTAGAGAGCTATTTTGAATGTTTGTTTATAGGTTGCTTGCCTTGATATTTCAGTAAATATCTCTAATAAGAAATAGAAAGATTTTTGATCATAAATCTGTAAGGTTTGAACTCAGAACTACAAGCTGTAGTTTTAGCAAATTCTCCATTACCCTTCTAGGCTTTGTGACCCATGGCACTCTGCCTCCACCTGGTGGCAGTGTGAGTAATTAAATCCTCACCACCTACCTCTCCAGTTCTTGGGTTTCCCTGGTGACTCAACTGGTAAAGAATCCGCCTGCAATGCGGGAGACCTGGGTTCAGTCCCTGGGCTGGGAAGATCCCCTGGAGAAGGGAAAGGCTACCCACTCCAGTATTCTGGCCTGGAGCATTGCATGGACTGTATAGTCCGTGGGGTCACAAAGAGTCGGACATGACTGAACAACTTTCACCACCCGCCTTTGTGTGTGTGTGTCTGTCTGTCTGGCTGTCTCTCTGTGTGTTTGTATGTCCTAATGAGCTCACTTTGGGGAACTGATTCTTAAAAGTCAAACTATAAAGATGCCAGTTTATCTTACATGATACTGTCATCCTTATTTGAAATGTAGGAACAATTTGGAACAAAGATTATCTTTGTATTTGGTTTATGTTTCATCATGTGAAGCTTCATAAGCCCATGAAACCTTATAAAATAATTGATTATGTTAATCTCTTTGAAAAATAATGTTGTAAGAAAATGCCGTGAAGTACATAATTTGTGAAAATATCATAAGTGTGTATAGATCTTATTAGATTATAATAATCAAACAAAACTTGTAAGGGATTTATTAATCAGCTATGGCTCATCATATCCATTATCACACTGAGTTCCGGTTATTAGTTCACATCAGGGGATTTAACTGAGATTCCTTTTATAAAGGAAAAAAAATATACATCTTTTTCTCCTTTATAATCTTTTCCCTTCTTTTTGTTTTGGTAAATCTTAATCATCAGCAATAATTGCTGAAGTTCATGGGTTGTTTATCACTAATGTGCTGAGAATAGAAGACTCAAACTTCTCTTGTATGTTTTGCACTTTCTTTGGCGGAAGTCATTTCAGTTTCCTAGGGCTGGGTTTCAGGGTCTGTAATATTGAGACAGTCATTACATATGCCAAGAGGTTGGTGTGAGACTCAAATATGGGTGTGTGTGTGTGTGTGTGTTGTTATCCTGATGTTAGTCTCAGGGGCATCATTATCACTTGCAAATTGAAGACAAAAATTCTAGATCTTACTGCCTTGCCCTTGACTGCCTTCTGCCCTCTACTTAGATCCCAAGACTAAGTTCCCCTGAGATGTACCCAGGAATCCTAATTCTCTCTCTGCCTGCTGATTCCCATCCTGCCAGGACTTTCCCCAGGCCCTCTTTCACACACCCCAAGCCTCTCCCTTCCCCTGCACTTGGACTAAAGCTGCCAGGCAGACAGAGCACCAGGCGTAAATTGGATGTGGGGTTCTGGGGGTGGGAGAGCCATGGTGAGTCAGGCTGGGATGCTGCCACAGAGGGAACAGGTAGAATTAAGGGAAAGTGGGGAGTATGGGAGTGGGGAGAACTGGAGGGATGACCCTTCCTTTCCTCCCCTCCCTTCTATGAGGAAAATAATTCTACCTCCAGGTCCAGTCTTAGGAACAATCTGATTCTAGGGACAGGAGAATTCCCTGTTTTGTTGTCTTTCTCAGCCCCCCAACTCTGCCCTCATCAACAAACAGGCAAAGACAAAGGAAGGGAACATACACACTGTGACCATCTTCCACCTGCTTGTGTAACTGGTGTTCCTTCCGAAAGAGTCAAAACTTTTCACTCCCTTGAGTGAAGGTGTGAGAGGTGCTCTGGGAGCCAGAGGGGCTCGGAGGGGTAGCTGAGTCAGGGCAGGGGAGCTACAAGGCGGTTGGGGGCATCCCAGAGTGGTGAGGTCCATGCCTAGTTCTGAGGAAGCAGACTTCAGTCAGGGGAGAATGGGGTGTGAGAAAACAAACCTTTCCGAAAAAGGAAAATGCTTCCACCCAGGTCCCATCATTCCTTCTTCTGAGCTGGTCAGGCCTCTTCCCCATTCCCCACCTTAACAGCACTTCCTTGCAGAAAGGCATGGATGTTCATTCATCCAGCTTGGACGGGGTCATGTGGCTTACATTTCTGGAAAATACTGTGTGATGTCGCACCTTACCTTGCTAACCTAATTTTATTTTTGTCTTCATCTTGATTTCTTCCTAGAATGGAAAAAAGAAAGAAAACTTGTCTCAAATCTTTGGAATGAATTGAGGTTTGCAGCATTTTGGTTGTATTTACAAGCATTTAAATTCACTGCTGTTTTTCAGGTTCTAATGACTAACTTTTCCAGTATTTTTTTTTTTAAATGGCCTCTCCCAACCCTCTTCTGTGTGAACTAATGACTTAGGATTTACCTCTTGGCTTCCAATGTCAGTCCTACCCTTGGCAATGCAGTTTCTGCCAAGTGTCCCCATGGCTGGAAGGCTGCCTCTCGGGTGATAGAACCTTTATTACTGTGCTGGAGTTGGAGAAGCTGCTGAGCTTTTTCCAGAAAAAGAAAAAGAAGCAGCATTTCCCTCTGCAGACAGACACTCCTCCTACTACTGAGGCCCATGATGCTGTCTGGGCCAGAGCACATTTCACGTTTTAAACCTTCTTGAACAAGATGTCCTTCCTGTTTAGAGTCTGAGGCCTAAACCTGGTGCTGTGGGAATATGTTTGGAGGTTGGTTCATCCATTCATGGTGGGCACATCCATGCCGAAGCCTCACTCTAGCACAACCAGAACTGGAGGGGGAGGTCTGTTGGAGGCAACCGCTGAGCGTTCATCCAGATTCTTTAGGCTGTGTCTGGGGTGAACTACACTGGAGGAGCCCAAGCCCCTGGGCTCTGTCCTCAGTATGGCTGGCAGAACAGTTCTGGGATAAAAATTTGCCTTTAGAAAACATTCCGCATGAGGTTTACTCATTTCTAAAGGTTTTTGTGAGCTTGTGAAACCATAATTGGTGATATGGTCTACTATCTCATGTAACACCTTCCATGTAAAACCTAAAGCTTTTGCATGAGATAATTGCCAGAAACCATTTTTCTCTGTAGATAAAATCCTGGTGTGAAAAAGGAAAATTAAAACTTAAAGAATCCATCACATTTGCCTCCAAGTCTTTGGTGCTTAAGTCGGGTGCCTGAGACATATTTCTTTCAGCTGTTTTCTTTTTTTTTTTTCCCCCCTGAATTATCTATCTGTCCATCTGTCTGCCCATCTATTTTTTTTTTTTTTCAGTACTGAGTTTTAATCTTCAGAAAAAGGTCCAAATCTTTGGCAGAAGCAGGTATTTCTCAGGTGGTAGAAGAAATGGTCATTTCAAAATTGCAGTAATTTCTTCACATATTTGAATTCACACATTTTGGAAACATTGGATGATGAAGCTAAGAGACCCAAAAGTACAGAATTGTATCCCACAAATAGAATGTAATTTCAATTTCTTTTTGGACAGGAGCATTGTATTAGCAAATGAGTTGGCACAGCGTTGAGGGCCCAGCAGCAGCGGGGGCGGCCAGAGGGAGGAGGTGCGCGCCCTGCATGCTAAGGGACTGTTCCTGTGGCAGGACCTTGGCTGTCTTCCTGCTGCTTAGGTTCCAGCCCACATTCCTGGGCTGGCTCTTCAGTTTCTGTCCAGTTCTCTGAGCTCCTTGGTATCTTGCCTAGACTCCCTTCCTGCTTTAGTTAATCATATTGAATTTCTTTTGCTTGCAACCAAAAACTCTGACTCATCTAGTTAGCAAAGTAATTAGTTCAGTGATGCGCTTACTCAATCAGTGTTTCCTGAGCAAAATACCCTTCTGAGGTAGTATTCTATTTCTTCATCTTAAGGTTGCAGAAATTGAAACTTGTAGACTTTAAGTTTTGAAAATCAATATAATAAGCCACGGGTGCTTCCTCGATGGCTCAGTGGTAAAGAATTTGCCTGCAGTGCAGGAAATGCAGGAGATGTGGGTTATACCCCTGTGTCGGGAAGATCCCCTGGAGGAGGGCATGGCAACCCACTCCAGTACTCTTGCCTGGAGAATCCCATGGACAGAGGAGCCTGGCGGGCTACAGTCCATGGGGTCTCAAAGAGTCGGACGTGACTGAGCACAAGTACCCAGATGATAAGTTAGCGTTTGGTGTTTAAAGTGGTGCTTTCCATCTCCTTATGGTCCCCCGATAGGCAGGAAGAGTTAATCCTGGAGGATTTTTGATTTATCACTAGGAAAGTATCCATGCTCAAGACCCCATCAGTAACCTAGTCAGTTGGACTTACACTCTTTGTTGAGGAAGGACTTGGTATCATGGCCAAAAGACCCTGTGTCTGAAAGAACTCATAGGCCCCAGAATGGGGAGGCTTTTTGTGGGACTTTTCCGAATAGTGCCTCTGGGATGCTAAATGGTGGTGAGGCGGGGGTTGACGTTAGGAGGTTGCTGTCATCAATTACATTTTGGGTCCATCATTTCAGCAAGTTTATTCTGCCTAGAATCCAAAAAGAATGATTTTGCAAATTAATTTCACTGAAACAAAGATCTTCTTCATCTGGCATTTAAAACTGGGCTAAACCTTTCTTCCCCTTCTAGAAAAAGAGAAAGAAAGCAGTATCAAAATTTATAAAAGATGAAACCTCCACTTCCCAAAGCCCTGGAGCCAGCAATTCCAGCTGTGACTGATGAAACTGATTATACAGACAGCCAATTTAAGGCTATTTTGCTAAATGAAAGGTCACTATTCTGTGGGGCATAGATAATAGAAACCCTCCTAGCTCTTTGAAACTTGCTTGATAAGTATTTAGCAAAAGAAGTAGGGTTGGGAGGTTAGATAGAAGAAACCATTGAGTTTCCTTCTGGAAACTTCCTTCTTCCTGGTCTTCCTTCTGGAGACCATGACCTGTTTTTGAGTCACATGTTTCCCTGGTGAGGAAAGAACAGCAATCAGGTAGGGAGGGCGTGTTCTCCCATTACAGGCTGTATTTGAATGAACTGGGGAACACAGTAGAAATTCCTAATCTGAAACCTCCTCTTTACCTATTGTGCAGTTTTCACCTTGATCTTGTAATGTGTTATTTTCTAATTCTATATTCCTTTTGCAATACAGTTACTGCAACTTATCATCATCTCCATTTTTGGGGGAGGTAATTTAGCTTGCTCTATTGACAACTATGTCATTTTTTCTGTTCATATTGTGGAAAAGGTCAATATAGAGCTGGCTTTAGAGGCTCATATGTAGGGACTCAGACACCATCAGATTTCCCTCTTAATCGTTGTTTGCTGGCATTATTTATTCCTAGTGAAGATAAACTTCATTCAACAGGGTTGTGCCTAGCAGCAGCTTCCAGGCTCTTAACCTCAGAGAACTTTTCTATCAGAGGGGAAAAGACTATTTTCCTTTTGTTCTGATTTTCTAGAGCCCCCTAGCGTACATGCAGTACACATGCGTGCTCAGTCGTGTCTGACTCTTCGTGACCCATGGACTATAGCCTACCAGGCTCCTCTGTCCATGGGATTTCCCAGCCAAGAATATTAGAGTGGGTTGCCATTTCCTTCTGCAGGGAATCTTCCCAACCTGGGGATCGAACCAGGGTCTCCTGCGTCTCCTGCATTAGTAGACAGATTCTTTACCACTGAGCCAGAAGGGGGTTTTAATTGACTTGGATCAGGTCCTATGTTCATCCCTGAGTCAAACATGACAGCTAAAATATCCATGTGTAAAAAGACAGCTACTCTTCTTTGGATCACATGTTATAGTGTGGAAAGAGATGAGGGAAAAGAAGTTGTTTCCCCAAAAGAAGGGGGCATTATTCTCAGAAGAAGGAAGAGTTTCTTGGCTGACAAACAATAAATATTTACTGGTGCCTAATATGTTCCAGACAGCAATTTTAGAAGCAGGAACTACAGCCAAAATTGTTTTAAGAATATAAGCTCTTTGAGAATTTTCAGAAATCTCATGCAAAGTTTTGTGTTTCCACATAGCATGGACTGGGACTTTGAGCGAGTCTTAGCCAAATGGCAAAGCTTTGAGAGATCTTAGCCGATATCTGGGTTACACACTGTGTTTTAAATAAAGCAAAAATGAAATATTATCTTTGATGGTAACTAAGTCTAAAGATAGTGTTGGAGAAGACACTTGAGAGTCCCTTGGACTGCTAGGAGATCCAACCAGTCCATCCTAAAAGAAATCAGTCCTGAATGTTCATTGGAAGGACTGATGCTGAAGCTGAAACTCCAATACTTTGGCCACCTGATGCAAAGAACTGACTCATTTGAAAAGACCCTGATGCTGGGAAAGATGGGAGGCAGGAGGAAAAGGGGACGACAGAGGATGAGATGGTTGGATGGCATCACCGACTTAATGGACATGAGTTTGAGCAAGCTCTGGGAGTTAGTGATAGACAGGGAGGCCTGGTATGCTGCAGTCCATGGGGTAGCAAAGAGTTGGACACAACTGAGCAATTGAACTGAACTGAAATGAAGTCTCAAGATAGAGACTCTTTTGCCCCAGAAATTTTGACTAGTGGCATCCATATTTTTTTTAAATAGTTAAGTGAACTAATAAAGAACGGAAAAGTGATATGATATACTGCAATATAGCAGATTTATTGTCAGAAGATTCAGTGTCTGGTTTTGATTCTACTCATAACTGGATGACTTTGGGTATCTCAAGTTGGGTTCCCTAAGAGGTGGACCCTGAGATAGAGACCTATATGTAGGAGGTTTTTCTAGGGCATGACCTTGGGGCCAAGGCCTGGAAAGTCAGGAAGTGGGACTGGGTGGAAGAGAAGTGAGGCTAGGATACAGTCACAAGGGCTCAGCTTACCCCATGGGATTTTGGAGCTGGAGTGACCCTTCAGAATGTCCTGAGTTGGGGCTAAGGGGACTTGGCTTTTTTTTTTTTAACTGAAGGCTAATTACTTTACAATATTGTAATGGTTTTTGCCATACATCGATATGAATCGGCCACAGGCATACATGTGTCCCTTCTTTCCTGAGCCCTCCTCCTACCTCCCTCCCTGCCCTGTCCCTCCAGGTTGTCACAGAACGCTGGCTTTGGGTGCCTGGTGTGATACATCAAATTTCCACTGGCTATCTATTTTGCGTATGGTAATATATATGTCTCAGTGCTATTCTTTCAAATCATTCCAGCCTTGCCTTCCCCCACTGAGTCCAAAAGTCTGTTCTTTGTGTCTCCTTTGCTGCCCTGCACGTAGGATTGATCATACATACTGTCTTTCTAGATTCCATATATGTGCATTAATAAATGGTATTTGTCTTTCTCTTTCTGACTTATTTCACTCTGTATAATAGGCTCTAGGTTCCTCCACCTCATTAGAACTGACTCAAATGCATTCCTTTTTATAGCTGAGTAATATTCCATTGTGTCCACGTACCACAACTTCCTTATTCATTCATCTGGACATCTAGGTTGCTTCCATGTCTTAGCTGTTGTAAATAGTGCTGCAGTGAACATTGCGATACACGAGTCATTTTCAATTCTGGTTTCCTCAGAGTATATGTCCAGTAGTGGGCTTGCTGGGTTGTATGGTAATTTTATTCCTAGTTTTTAAAGAAATCTCCATGTTCTCCATAGTGGTTTTCAGTTTGCATTCCCACTAACAATATATATATACACACACACACATGTTTCCTAGCTTTACCCACTTGAAAGGACTTACAAGTCATGGCACTTAGTGGCAATGAACACACTTATTGCCTAGATCTTGATGTGAATATCATTTTCCATTAAAAAGAAAAAGGACTCCTTAGAGAATGGCTGAATCCGTATCTAGTGAATCAGAAATGTTTTGTATTGCTAGACAACAAGGAGAAACTTAAAAACCAGTGTGTCCTTATAAAAAGCATTCAGGATCTATCTTAAAGGCTCTGCCTCTAGCCACATTTGGGACCATTTGGACATTGAAAAGAACAAAGAATGTAACTGTTTATAACACATTAAATATATATGAAATTCCTGAGACCATAGTAATTTGAAAGAGAGGGAGAAGGAAAGGGTGGGGGGCAGGGGGAGGGGGAGAGAGAAAGGGAGAATAGAGAGAGAAACAGAGAGAACAGAAAGAGAGAGAAGAGAAATAGAGAACAGAGAAAGAGAGAGAGAAGAAAGAATAAAAAGAAAGCTCATTTTTACAAAAGAATGGTAGTTAATAAACATAGAAGAAAGGATAAAATGAGCCAGTCCCTGCAATCCCAACATAAGATGAATTCAGGTAAGGATATTCGTGGATGCTAAGACATTCTATTCATATGGCATCACAGTTTTAACCCACAGATTACTAATGACAAAGGAAAAGAAATATACTTTTACTCTGGAGAGATCTGGCCATCACCACCTTAACTAAGAGGCCAAATTTAATATCACAGATACTGGGACAACCCATTGTGTGACTCCTGGCATGATGCAACATGAAGAATACAAAATTGCCTAAGATGCATCTTGGCAGAAATGTCTAATCTGAATCTGATTAAGCTGCCAACCCTTTCAGTGTACAGGAAATGTAGAGTTAGAGGAACATGTTAACTACACCACAAGGAAACAATCTGCCTTATCTGGAGTGTGCAAAATGTTCTAAAAATAACTGAATTTCTCAAAAAGTCGACATATATAAGTTTAAACAAAGGACAAAGAGAACGAGGAGCACTGTTCACTGTTTTGAAACACTATGGCCTGAAAGGCTAAAAGCATAACAATCGGTGCAAGAATTTGGTACAGTTGTAGAAATATGAATATGAATTGGATATTAGATGATATTGTTGTTGTTATTTAGTCGCTAAGTTGTGTCCAACTCTTTGTGACCCCATGGACTGTAGCCTGCCAAGCTCCTATGTCCATGGGATTCTCCAGGCAAGAATACTGGAGTGGGTTGCCATTTCCTTCTCCAGAGGATCTTCCCGACCCAGGGATTGAAGCTGCATCTCCTGCATTGCAGGCGGATTCTTTACCAGGGAATTGTCATTTTCTTAGATGTGATTGTGATGTTGAGGTTATGTAAAAGATCTTTATTCTCAGGAGATGCATGGTGAACTATTTAGCGATGAAATGTCATGAATGTCTGTAACTTAATTTAAATGACTTAATAACAGATGATAAAAATATATACTTTTTCCTCCTGTATTTCCTCTGTATATGAATAGAAAGATTATTGATTGATTGATAGCAACAGAGAAAGAAAGTTAAAGCAAATTCAGCAAAATGTTGACAATTGGTAAATCTAAGTGAAGAGTATATGGATGTTACTTTAAGTCATTTATCTTTTCTATAGACTTGAAATTTTTCAAAATTAAAAAAAAAAAAATGGAGAAAATGCCAGATAAGACACCATCAGACCTGGAGGAATCCTTGGACTTTTGTCTTCTAAACATTTCATTTTGTAGATTGTAAGATTAAAACCCAAAGAAGTTAATAGCTTGTCCAAGACCACAGTTAGCAAGCAAGAGGACTGAGTCTCCAGTGTTATTTCCACTGTTCTTTACTGTGTCTCATAAAAATTAGTCTCACTTTCTTTGGCATGTAAAATGATTTTTAATCTCATTTAGTATCACACTGGCTTTTCCATATCAAAATGACTGGGGGGAGGGGGGGCACACACAAGCCCCTGATACTGGTTCCCTGTCTCTCCTCATTAGACGTGAGTGTATAGACTACACGACGCCTTGTGCTCATAGGCCCTCTCACTCAATCCCTGTCACGTCTACCCCGCCTCACTGTCTCCATGTTTCATTAACTTGGTGCCACTCTCACTGACCTGGCTATGGCATGTTTCTTTAACATTCTTTGGCTGATGTTAAAAAAGCTTCTTTGAAACAAATCATAACAGAACCAAGTCGACATAATTATATCTTGGCCGTGCTAATTGGAAACCTCAGGTTTAAACAAAAGGCTATAGCCAGGTCAGTGTCTTCTCACAGGGTCCAAAGAGTAGCCTGAAACACAGCAATCTGTAAGTAAAACCACCAGACTGAGTTTGCCCAAGGACATTTCGCAAGATTATAAACCAATGAAAAACAAACAGGTTTCCCAATCAGCCGTTCTTCCACAAAGGAAGGGAGATGTGGTGGAGATGCTCTATGAAAATTAGGCAAAAACTGCAGGGCTTAAACCTGTCAAGGTAGAGAGCTGAAAACAACTAAGGATCTTTAAGAAGTTTCAATTGAACTATTCTGCTAGTTCACACTGCCCCCTTTTTTCACTTTCACTTAATACTGCATTTTCTCTTTGCTAGTCTGATGTGCCCACAGTTTATTTTCCTTTGTTGACTGGCACAAAATGACTTTTATTTTTAAAAAGATTCTACACAACTCAACCCTTTTCCCCCATCTAGTCGTTGCTTACAGAGGACTTTTTTCAATGAATATCTAATGAAGGTAGCTGTTAAATAAAAATGAATGTTATATTTATAAAATTGTGAAATGTTATTTTCTGCCTTATAAAGAAAAAAATATATATCATGTGCAATGTATAATTTATAGGCAACCTGGAAGACTGTGGCAACTTAAATGGTATCAGGCATGGAATGAGCAGAAAAATTAAAGATACCAAGGAATGCTGGAGGATATACCAGAGATGGCAAGACTGAACCCAAGGGTTCAATGTGTCTGCTGAGTAAGGTCCTTGGAAAAACAACCCTGTGTGTTTGTATTATTGGCACATTCCCTCCAAGTTAGAGGCAGCATTTCTTCTCCTGAATTTGTTGGATTGAGCTTCTCAATTCTCGTGTGTTGTGTGTCTGCATATGGAACTCTAAAATTAGCTTTGAAAACAGGCATAACAAGCTGCTGGTCTGGATTTTATTTGGTCTGTACAGTATTTCTTAAAAAATCAGAAATTTGCACATAAAAACCCAGATTGCCAATTTCTCTTGACATTTTGGAAGATCTGGCAACACTAGGCTTGAATTTTCTCCTGGTAAAGGTTAATTGTCTCCCATGGCCACCACTCTGTGGTTTGCCACAATCCCTAGAAGTCCTTGTTGTATATCCAGGCAGCTTTATTCAAATGGCTGGTTTCTAAAAGCATCTGAATTTGAGACCTACATTATTCAGTTTCAATTCATTTAGATAAAAATTTTTTTTTACAAAAATAGGTATTTATAGCTATGAAGGCACCTTGTAAATTCAAGGCGTAAAATGCCACAGGGCATTTTCCATTACATTACTTCCATTACAATTTTTTATTTACTGTTCACAACAACCCTTTGAAAGAAGTGTAATTATTATAACCATAATAATCATAAGACATGATTCCAAATCTTGGCGAGGTTGTGTAACTTGCCCACGGCCACACAGTTGGTGAGGAGTAGAGTCAGGATTCAAACCCAAGACTATGCTGTCAGAGAACTGAGGCCACAGAGGATGTTGGGTTTACAGTGCTTTCTCGCTAGGGAAGCAACATGGAAACATGAAAATTACCATAGGTCAAAGACCCGAGAATGAGGACTGAGATCACAGGCTTGTTTTTCTGAGGACTTAACCACTTATTGGGCTTCGCTGGTGGCTCAGCTGTAAAGAATCCGCCTGCAATGAGGGAGAACTGGGTTCGATCCCTGGGTTGGGAAGATCCCCTGGAGAAGGGAATGGCTACCCGCTCCAGTGTTCTGGCCTGGAGAATTCCATGGACTGTTTAGATTATAGATTTGTTCTGTTTCTTTGGTGCCCTCTGGTGGGCACAGAGCAAGAGAGGAGCCACTTCAGATTTAATCCAATTATTTATGAAGGGCTTGCTCTATACAAAAGCATGAAGGGCTTCTGGTTACCAGGTGAAGAAACTTCAGACAGGAAATGATTCTGAGTCATTTTTTGATCACCATTGAGCCCAGTAAATGAACTGAAGATCTAAAGCAACACACAATTCTATTGTATACATAATTGCAGAATCAGAAAATATTATAATAATGATAACCGTGGAAATAACCATGTATAAAAAAGGTCTTAAGGACCAGGATAACCATGATGGTGTGGTCACTCACCTAGAGCCAGACATTCTGGAGTGTGAAGTCAAGTGGGCTTTAGGAAGCATTAGTACAAACAAAGCTAGTGGAGGGGATGGAATACCAGCTGAGCTATTTCAAATCCTAAAAGATGATGCTGTTAAAGTGCTGCACTCAGTATGCCAGCAAATTTGGAAAATGTAGCAGTGGCCACAGGACTGGAAAAGGTCAGTTTTCATTCCAATCTCAGAGAAGGGCAATACTAAAGAATGTTCAAACTCCTGTACAATTGTGCTCATTTCACATGCTAGCAAGATAATGCTCAAAATCGTTCAAGCTAGGCTTCAACAGTACATGAACCAAGGACTTTCAGATGTACAAACTGGATTTAAAGAAGGCACAGGAACCAGAGATCAAATTGACAGCATTCGTTGGATCATTGAAAAAGCAAGAGAATTCCAGAAAAACATCTACTTCTGCCTCATTGACTATGTGAAAGCCTTTGGCTGCATGGATCACAACAAACTGTGGAAATTCTTCAAGAGATGGGAAAATCACACCATCTTACTGCCTCTTGAGAAACCTGTATGCAGGTCAAGAAGCAACAGTTAGAACTGGACATGGAACAACAGACTGGTTTAAAATTGGGAAAGGAGTATGTCAAGGCCGTATATTGTCACCCTGCTTATTTAACTTATATGCAGAGTACATCATGCGAAATGCCAGGCTAGATGAAGCACAAGCTGGGATCAAGATTGCCAGGAGAAATATCAACAACCTCAGATATGCAAATGATATCACCCTAGTGGCAGAAAGCAAAAGGAACTAAAGAGCCTCTAGATGAAGGTGAAAGAGGAGAGTGAAAAAACTGGCTTAAAACTCAATAGAAAACCTAAGACCATGGCTTCCAGTCCCATCACTTCATGGCAAATAGAAGGGGGAAAAGCAGAAGCAGTGACAGATTTTATTTTCTTGGACTCCAAAATCACTGTGGATGGTGACTGCAACCATGGAATTAAGAGATGCTTGCTTCTTGGAAGAAAAGCTAAGACAAATCCAGACAGCGTGTTAAAAAGCAGAGACATCACTTTGTCGACAAAGGTCTGTATAGTCAAATTATGGTTTTTCCAATAGTCATGTAAGGATATGAGGGTTGAACCATAAAGAAGGCTGAGTACTGAAGAACTGATACTTTCGAATTTTGGTGCTGGAGAAGACTTGAGAGTCCTTTGGACAGCAAGGAGGTCAAACCAATGAATCCTAAATAAAATCAACCCTGAATATTCATTGGAAGGACTGATGCTAAGGCTGAAGCTCCAATACTTTGGCTACCTGATACAAAGAACCAACTCTCTGGAAAAGACCCTGATGCTCCAAAAGATTGAGGGCAGGAGGAAAAGGGGGCAACAGAGGACAAGATAGTTGGATGGCATCACTAACTCAATGGACATGAGTTTGAGCAAACTCCAGGAGATAGTGAAGGACAGGGAAGCCTGGTGTGCTTTGCATAGGGTCACATGAAAGAGTCATATAACTCAGTGACTGAACAAAAATGGAAATAATGAGAGCTAATATTTATTAAGGACTGACAATAGCCCAGGCAGTATTTAAAGTACTTTGTTTACTTTAATTTCCGTTTCATTATTAAGTAAGCCTATCAAAGATTCCATTTATTATACTTACTTGTGCTGGGAAGGAGGTTAGAATGCAATCCCCTCTGTTTTCAGATGAAGAAATTGAGGCCCAGGGAGTTTGACTGATCCAAAGTCACATAGTAGATACCTGTTGGCAAAGCTAAGACCAGAAGCTAGTCCAGAAATCTTTTTATCCCTCTATCCAGCTTCTTTAATTTAAAATCTGGCTTAGTCTAGAGATAGGACTAACATACCAAGAAACGATTAACAGAAGGAGGCATGTGATTAGAAGCTTAGATATTGAGAGTTAAAAGGAGACTTAGAGGTTACTAATACAACTTCCTGTTCAGACAGAAACTTCTCTCCTAATCCCTGCAAAGTAGGTCCTTAGCAATTGAGTTAAAACATACCTCTATTCCTCATTTTGTCCCCTGAGGCTATACCGGATATATCTAAGCTCTCTCTCTCTCTCTCTTTTTTAATTTTATTTCTTTTTCCATTTATTTTTAAGCTCTCTTTTGTACACAGTCCTCCAAGAATTTGTAAACACCTGCTGTGAACTTGCAAAACATCGTGTCTATGCTAAAATCCCCATGTTTATTTGTCCTTCATGTTATGCATGAATTTTAGAGTAGTATTCATCATAAACATGATTGTCCCTCCTCCAATCGACTCCAAAGATGACCTCAATAATGATACCTCCTGGTATTCTTTCATGTTCTCTTCCATACTGAATTTTGGCTCTTCTTGGACCTGCACAGAATGGGCAGAAGTGACTGTGGCAATTCTGGTTCTAAGCCCTAAGAAAGATGAGCAGATTTTATCTTTGTGCTCTTAGAAGCTAGCCACCATGTAATAGTTTGGCTTCGCTGCTGAAGAGGAAAGGCCCCAGGGGATGGGATGCCAAATGGAGGAGAACTAAGGCATCACCTCTGTGGATGAAGGAGTCATCTTAGATGTCCTGCCCATGGAGGACTCCTGGCCAGAACATTGGCAGACCTAACTACTAACTGACTGCAACTGCAAGCGAGATTCCAAGCAAAACCAGCAGAAGAACCACTCATCTGAGCTCAATCAGTGCAGAGAATTATGAGAGATAAGAAGCCACTTTTTTTTAAGCCAGTAAGCTTGAGTGATTTATTTTACAGCAATCGACAACTTGAAATATCCCATTCAAAAATATTTCAAGAAACAAAATTAGTATGTCTAATGCTGAGGGTGGAAA
This sequence comes from Muntiacus reevesi, assembly GCF_963930625.1. Classification (NCBI taxonomy): domain Eukaryota; kingdom Metazoa; phylum Chordata; class Mammalia; order Artiodactyla; family Cervidae; genus Muntiacus; species Muntiacus reevesi. Next base: position 50,348,199 of record NC_089255.1, read on the forward strand.
AAATGGTACCTCTGTTTATCATGACGCTGTTAAAACTGTCCTGGATTTAATTCACACTTGGCAACCCCTCCATCAGACTGAACTGTGTATGTGTCCTGAACTGGCATGTGTCACAGGACAGTTGTTTGGTAGCTTCTCTCCAGTGTCTTCTTAAGTGGTGCTATAGACCTAATAAAACAACTTCAAATTTTCTCTTGCTGATCTTCTTCATCTTGTCTGTTTTAATTCGTCATTCCATCCTGATGAAATTTTTAGAACAAATTTTTTTTTCAATTAATTTATATTCATGGGAGGATAATTACTTTACAATATTGTGATGGTTTTTTGCCATACATCAACATGAATCAGCCACAAGTTACATGTATCCCCCCATCCTGAAACCCATTCCCACCTCCCTTCCCACCCTGTTCCCCTGGGTTGTCCCAGAGCACCAGCTTTGGGTTCCCTGCTTCTTACATTAAACTCGCACTGGTCATCTACTTTATACATGTTTCAATGCTATTCTCTCAAACTATACCACCATTGCCTTCTCCCACTAAGTCCAAAAGTCTGTTCTTTACATCTGAGTCTCCTTTGCTGCCCTCTTTGTAAGCTCATCAGTACCATTTTTCTAAATTTCATATATATGTGTTAATATACAGTATTTGTCTTTCTCTTTCTGACTTATTTTACTCTGTATGATAGACTCCAGGTTCATCCACCTCATTAGAACTGACTCAAATGTGTTCCTTTTTATAGCTGAGAAATATTCCATTGTGTGTACGTACTGCAACTTTCTTATCCATTCGTCTGGACATCTAGGTTTTTCCATGTCCTAGCTATTGTAAACAGTGTTGCAATGAACATTGGGGTACATGTGTCTCTTTCAATTCTGGTTTCCTGGGGGTGTATGCCCAGCAGTAGCTCAGACGGTAAAGCGTCTGCCTACAATATGGGAGACCCAGGTTCAATCCCTGGATCGGGAAGATCTCCTGCAGAAGGAAATGGCAACCACTCCAGTACTCTTGCCTGAAAAATCCCATGGACGGATAAGCCTGATAGGCTACAGTCCACGGGGTCACAAAGAGTCAGACACGACTGAGTGACTTCACTCACTCACTCACTCATGGCAGTTCTATTCCCAGTTTTTTAAAGAATCTCCATACTGTTCTCCATGGTGGCTATACCAGTTTGCATTCCCACCAACAGTGTAAGAGGTTTTTCTCTTCCCCACACCCTCTCCAGCCTCTATTGTTTGTGGACTTTTTGATGATGGCCAGTCTGACCAGCATGAGATGATAGTTCATTGTGGTTTTGATTTGCCTTTCTCTAGTAATGAGTGAAGTTGAACATCTTTTCATGTGTTTATTAGCCATCTGTATGTTTTCTTTAGAGAAATGTTTTGTTTGGGTCTTTTGTCTACTTTTTGGGTCTTTTGCCCACTTTTTGACTGGGTTGTAGAATAAATTTTAGTTCTATCATCTATTACAATAATTATCCCTTGTGTCCTCTGCAATTTGACAAACATGTTGTACATATTTTATCAAAATTGTTGATAAATTGATGAATAGGACCAGGCAATATCAATCAATTTTCAAGGCCCCAAAGATCTTTTGAGTAGATTCATATACATTAATTGAACAACACTTTTAGGAAGTGGACATTTCAGCTAAAAAAACTCTTCAAATCAGTCATCCAGTGTAATAATTATCCCTAGTGTCCTCTGCAGCTTAACACATGCCATACATATTTTAGGCAAGGCATTGATAAAATGGTTGACTAGGACGGGGCAAACTCAGGGTCCCTTGGCAGGTCACTAATGTCCTCCTGCTCAGTAGGTTTGTTCTGTTGACTGAGGAGCACTTTTAGGAAACGATCAATCCAGCTACAAGTCTGTCTAATCCGTTGTCCACCAAGCTGCTTTTCTTCTTTCGATTCACAATAACATTGCAGACCCTGTTCCTTATTAAGTCAAGGGATATCTGGTCTCTAGCCTTCTCCTGAATTTTCTGGGTAAAACTTTCCAATTTAGTCTGGCATTACTGGCTGCTGTTAATCAACCTATGTGGGCTCCTAGTGGACACCACTTTATTTCCTCCATGTCACGAGCAATCTGTTTTAGAATTTGAAGAGCACAAGTTTTGTTGTCAAACACCTGGTTTGAAATCCTGGCTATTTTTGCTGTGAACTAAGGCAAGTTAGGACCTCTTTGATGGCTCAGTGGGTAAAGAACCTGCCTGCAATACAGGAGACACCAAACACTTGGGTTCAATCCATGGGTTCGGAAGATCCCCTGAAGGGTAAAATGGCAACCCAGTCCAGTATGCTAACCTGAAAAATATCCCATGGATAGAGGAGCCTGGCAAGTTACAGTCCACAGGGTCAAAAGAGCCAGAAACAACTGAGTGACTAAGCATAAGCACACACAAGCCAAGCAAGTTACTCGCTTTCTCTGAGCCTCAGTTTCCTCAACTGAGAATAAGAATATTTTCTTCATGGTTTTGTTTTCTTTCATTTTAATGAAATAACATGTCGAAAGCAGACAATATGATGCCTGGCATGTACTAAGTCAACACATGTTGAGTTTCATGATTGTTAGTTTTTTTTTAATTGTGATGATAAGTGACTCAGTCTGTAGTTTCTAAAACTGACCTCTTTCTGTTTTCTGAAAATTTGAAGAACACATGCTTATCCCTAGTCTTATGGCACTGTGTTGAAGAATATAATAAAAATAAAGATAGTACTGCTTTCTGTCTGCCATCTGTTAGCTTGAACCATCTGCCCAAAGCTGTGGGCCTATCCCTTTCTTTGTTCTTCTTGCTCAAAACATTGATTAAAGTGTGGCCCCATCCCTTTGCCCAACTTGAACCTTTTTCAGTCTCAGCATGTTTCTCAAGGCTCAGCTCTTTGGGGGCTCCATCTGCCATCACACAGACCTGTTGGGGCCATCCTTTGTTCCTGCCTTCTTGCAGAGGTCTGTCATCACCTCTAAGACCAGACCTTCAGATCATTTAGGTCTTCCAGAATGGAGTAGAAAACCAGTCAACAGCAAGAAATCATGTGATCTAGGGTTAGGGAGCAGGACTTGGAGAAACTGGGGAGCATCCTAGTCATGGGGAAACTAGAGTACCCAGAAGGGAAATGAAGCAGGATAATAGTAACAAGGATCTGGTTACCAAGTAGTGGAACAAGGCATCCGGCCAACACAATGAGACACCAGGAAGTACAAACCCACCTCTAATTTTGTGGTACCAGATCTTGGGTTTGAGTTGATTCTACAATCAGGTAGCTCAGCAGTGGTGGGTTACTGGGCTACCCCAGCAGAGAGCCAGGCAAGGTTCTAAGATATTCTCCAAGAGAATTTACAAGATTCCTGATGCTTGCCCACCCCATTCGGTTCTCCCAGCTGGTCCTGAATAAAATCCTGGGCAGCCCTTCTTCTTACTCATTTCTGAGCCTTTTGTGAGATGACCTTATTGCGAGGTCAGTCAGAAATCTATCAGATGCCTTCCTTTCAGCAGAATGACAGTATTTAACTACAACTGGTTGGGATCCAGGTCACTGATGACTCTCTGAGTACTCAAAATGTCAATTCAAGGCTAGGACAGATCTGATAAGAATGGACAGAGGCAGTGATAGGTTACACTTCACAGGGCAGTCGTTTTTAATCCACTTTAATGACCCAAGGGAATGGTACTGGTTGTAATTCTGTGGTTGTCTGTACCATCAAGGTGCCCTTAAATGTCACTCAAAAGCCATCTAAGACTTCTGCCATTTTTAAATCTTTTAAAATGAAAAAATATGTAAAAATTTTTTTAAGAAATGGAGAAATAAATCACATCACAATCCCACCTTTTGGAGAAAATCTGTTAGAATTTGGAGGGCATCTGATTTAGTTTCTTTCTGCCCTCCTGTGCCCCTCATCCACCCCCTTTCTTATCATCCTTTTTCTCTTTCTCTCTTTGGACCTCAAGGGCAAAGAGTTGAGTTATTTATACTTTTCAGTCATGGCACATTATCAACATTAGCATGTCCTTGGCTTTGCTTCTGTTTTATTATTTTCCCCCTTTCTTCTGAATTGTTATTCTCACTGCCCCCTCCTACCACTAGTGGCCATTCTAAAAATGCTATATTCTTGCATTTGCATGCACCATTGAAGAATATATTATATTTATGTATTTTCAATTTACATAAATGGTGCTTGCTATAGGTCTTGTTCTGTTTCTTTTTATTAGCCACTGTTTGTATGATCTATTTATAGTGCAAATGTCCATCTGGCTCATTGCTGCTTACAGCTGCATGATGTTTGATAGGGTGAATGTATTCACCCTATTTTATTTATCTATTTCCCTAGTGATGGACCTTCAGATTGTTTCTAACATCCTGCTGCCAAGAACAACACAATAAACATCTCCATGTATATACCCCTATGCATCTGATTATCAGAAGTATTTAGACAGGAGTGAGATTGCTGAATCATAGGGATACACATATTTAGTATCACTAAGTGCTTCCAGATTGTTCTTCAAATGGTCATAACATTCTGTTTTATAGAGAAATGATTTGCATTCCATAAAATTCACTCTTTTATGGGGTATAATTCAGTGGTTTTTAGATTATTCACAGAGTGGTACATCTAATTCCAAAACAGTTTCAGTTCCTCCAAAAGAAACCTGGTAACTATTAGCAGTCACTCCCCATTTTCTCTCCTCCCAGCCCCTGTCAACTGTGGGCTGAAAAATCTGTTTTCTGCCTTTATAGATTTGCCTACTCTGGACATTACACACAAATGGAATCATTCTATATGTGGCCTTTTGTGTCTAGTTTCTCTCACTTAGCAAATTGTTTCCAAGGTTCATCTGTTGTGACATGTATCAGTATTTCATTCCTTTTGCACTGCTGTGTAATATTCTATTGTATGGAGATATCACATTTAATTTGTCCATTCATCAGATGATGGACATTTGGGTTGCTTTTTGGCCATTAAGGATTATGCTTCCTTTGAATATGTATTTATATGTTTTTGTGTGGCCATACACTTTCACTTCTCTTGAATATGGACTTGGGAGTGAATTCCTAGGTCTTTTGTTAACTTTGCTTAGTTACTGAGGACTGTCCCAAAGCAGCTGTACATTCCATGTTACTATCAGCATTATATGAAGGGTCTATTTTATGTACATCCTCACTAATACTTGTTATTATTAGCCCTTTTTTTTACTAAAGCCAGCAAAGTAGGTGGCTTATCATCGTGGTTTTGGTTTGTATCTCCTAATGGCTAATTATTTTGAGCATCTTTCTATGTGCTTATAGACCATTTATGTGTCTTCTTTGGAGGAATGTCTGTTTAAACTCTTTGCCCTTAAAATTGGCTTGTTTGTCCTTTTATTGTTGAATTGAAATAGTTTTTTAAAATACTATGTATAAAAGTTTCTTATAAGATACATGATTGCAAGTGCTTTTGTCCATTCTGTAGATTGTCCTTCCACTTTATTGTGTCCTTGAAGCACAGAAATTGATTTTGATTAAATCCAATTTGTCATTTTTTGCTGTTGATTATGTTTTTGATATAAACCACTGTCAAATCCAAAGTCACAAAGTTTTATGCCTATGTTTTCTTTCAAGATTTTTATAGTTTTAGCTCTTACATTTAGAGACTTTGATCCATTGTGAGTTAATTTTTGTATATCTTATAAGGTGTGCTGTGCTTGGTCGCTCAGTCATGTCTGACTCTTTACTACCCCAAGGACTGTAGCCCGCCAGGCTTCTCTGTCCATGGGGATTATCTAGGCAAGAATACTGGAGAGGGCTCCCATTTCCTTCTCCAGGGATCTTCCAGGGATCGATCCCACATCTCCTACATTGTGGGCAGATTCTTTACCATCTGAGCTACCAGGGAAGCCCAAGAGTACTGGAGTGGGTAGCTTATTCCTTCTCCAGGGGATCTTCCTGACCTAGGAATCGAACCGGGGTCTCCTGCATTGCAGGTGAATTCTTTACCAGCTGAGCTACCAGGGAAGCCCATCTTATAAGCTATTGATCCACATATATCTTTTGCATGTGGATGTCCAGGATATCTAGTTGTTCCAGCACCACTTGTTGAAAAGACCATTCTTTTTCCTACTGAATTATCTAGATACCCTGGCTGAAAATCAGTTGACTGTGAATGTGAAGGTTTATTTCTGGACTCTCAGTTTGATTTCAATATTTTATGTCTGTCTTTATCCACACTATTTTGATTCCTGCAGCTTTGTACTCTGTTATAAAACTGGGAATTGCGAGTTCTCCAACTTTGTTCCTTTTCAAGATTGCCTTGGGAGTGTTTGAGAATGTTAACCATCTGTATTAATTTTCTATGGCTACTGTTATATATTAGCACCAACTTAGTGTCTTTATAGAATTTTTTTATCTTACAGTTCTGTAGGTCACAAATCCCACATGGATTCACCAAAATCAAGGTGTTGGCAACTTTGTGTTTCTCCCTGGATGCTTCAAAGGGAAATCTTATTTTTTTGTCTTTTCTGGCTTCTAGCAACCTTCTTCTCTCCTTGGCTCAGGATATGGTTCTCTGTCTTCAAAGTCAGTGGTGGCAAGCTAGTCCTCACTCTGTTCTCTCACACATTCTCTCTTCAGGGGGAGGCATACCTCCCTCCCACAATGATGTTTTCTTGTTTTCAGAATACAAGGCTTGTGCTTCTTTTGTTACATTTATTTTGAGTACTGTTGTAAGTGGAATTGTTTTTATAGTTTTGTTCTCAGGTGGTTTGTTGCTAGTGCATAGAAATAAAATTGGTTTTTGTTTTCTTGATCTATCCTGCAACCTGGCTGAACTCTCTTATTGTGTCTAATGACATTTTTGTGAAATCTTTAGAATTTCCTACATGAGATATCATATCATCTTGAAATAAAAGTAGTTTTACTTTGTGTTTAACAATCTACATGTCTTTGATTTCTTTTTCTTGCCTAAATGCTATGACCCCCAATAAAATGTTGAATACATATACCAGTGGACATCTTTATTTTGTTCCTGATCTTTGGGCAGGGGTGGGAGGGTGAGATTTTAGTCTTTCACCATTAAATGTCATGTTTCTTTGTGGGTTTTTTTTTTTCCTTATAGATGCCCTTTATCCCACTAAAGAAGTTCCCTTCTATTACTACTTTGCTGAGTGTTTTTCTAATAAAAGTGTTTTGAATTTTTGTCAAATGATTTTTCTACTTCTATTAAGATGACAATATATCCTCCCATGTTTTTCTCTAGAAGCTTTATAGTTTTAGCTTTTATTCTGAAGCCTGTGATCCACCTTGAATTATTTTTTTTATGCATTGGGTTACCTTGATGTAGGAGTCAAGGTTTCCTTTCTCCCTAGTTGTTCAATACCGTTTTCTGAAAACAGTTTCCTTTTTCTATAGGACTGCATGTTCTTTATTGAAAATCAATTTACTGCATAAGCATGGGTCAAAGTCTGAATTCTCTATTTTGTTCCATTTATCTACTTGTCCCTCCTTATGCCAATAGCATACTCTCTTGATTACCACAGCTTTATAGAAAGTCTTCAGATTATCTAATATAAGTCCTCTAACTTTGTTCCTGTTTTTCAAGTTTTCTTTGGCTCTTTTATTTTTTATTTTTTTTTTTTTTTAAATATTATTTTATTAGTTGGAGGCCAATCACTTTACAACATTTCAGTGGGTTTTGTCATACATTGACATGAATCAGCCATACAGTTACACGTATTCCCCATCCCGATCCCCCCTCCCACCTCCCTCCCCACCCGACTCCTCAGGGTCCTCCCAGTGCACCAGGCCCGAGCACCTGACTCATGTATCCCACCTGGGCTGGTGGTCCGTTTCACCATAGATAATATACATGCTGTTCTTTCAAAACATCCCACCCTCACGTTCTCCCCCAGAGTTCAAAAGTCTGTTCTGTACTTCTGTGTCACTTTTTCTGTTTTGCATATAGGGTTATCGCCACCATCTATCTAAATTCCGTATATATGTGTTAGTATACTGTAATGTTCTTTATCTTTCTGGCTTACTTCACTCTGTATAATGGGCTCCAGTTTCATCCATCTCATTAGAACTGATTCAAATGAATTCTTTTTAACGGCTGAGTAATATTCCATGGTGTATATGTACCACAGCTTCCTTATCCATTCATCTGCTGATGGGCATCTGGGTTGCTTCCATGTCCTGGCTATTATAAACAGTGCTGCAATGAACATTGGGGTGCACGTGTCTCTTTCAGATCTGGATTCCTCAGTGTGTATGCCTAGAAGTGGTATTGCTGGGTCATATGGCAGTTCTATTTCCAGTTTTTTAAGAAATCTCCACACTGTTTTCCATAGTGGCTGTACTAGTTTGCATTCCCACCAACAGTGTAAGAGGGTTCCCTTTTCTCCACACCCTCTCCAGCATTTATTGCTTGTAGACTTTTGGATAGCAGCCATCCTGACTGGCGTGTAATGGTACCTCATTGTGGTTTTGATTTGCATTTCTCTGATGATGAGTGATGTTGAGCATCTTTTCATGTGTTTGTTAGCCATCTGTATGTCTTCTTTGGAGAAATGTCTGTTTAGTTCTTTGGCCCATTTTTTGATTGGGTCGTTTATTTTTCTGGAATTGAGCTTCAGGAGTTGCTTGTATATTTTTGAGATTAATCCTTTGTCTGTTTCCTCATTTGTTATTATTTTCTCCCAATCTGAGGGCTGTCTTTTCACCTTACTTATAGTTTCCTTTGTTGTGCAAAAGCTTTTAATTTTCATTAGGTCCCATTTGTTTATTTTTGCTTTTATTTCCAATATTCTGGGAGGTGGGTCATAGAAGATCTTGCTGTGATTTATGTCGGAGAGTGTTTTGCCTATGTTCTCCTCTAGGAGTTTTATAGTTTCTGGTCTTACATTTAGATCTTTAATCCATTTTGAGTTTATTTTTGTGTATGGTGTTAGAAAGTGTTCTAGTTTCATTCTTTTACAAGTGGTTGACCAGTTTTCCCAGCACCACTTGTTAAAGAGATTGTCTTTTTTCCATTGTATATCCTTGCCTCCTTTGTCAAAGATGAGGTGTCCATAGGTTCGTGGATTTATCTCTGGGCTTTCTATTCTATTCCATTGATCTATATTTCTGTCTTTGTGCCAGTACCATACTGTCTTGATGACTGTGGCTTTGTAGTAGAGTCTGAAGTCAGGCAGGTTGATTCCTCCAGTTCCATTCTTCTTTCTCAAGATTACTTTGGCTATTCGAGGTTTTTTGTATTTCCATACAAATTGTGAAATTATTTGTTCTAGTTCTGTGAAAAATACCGTTGGTAACTTGATAGGGATTGCATTGAATCTATAGATTGCTTTGGGTAGAATAGCCATTTTGATAATATTGATTCTTCCAATCCATGAGCACGGTATGTTTCTCCATCTGTTTGTGTCCTCTTTGATTTCTTTCATCAGTGTTTTATAGTTTTCTATGTATAGGTCTTTTGTTTCTTTAGGTAGATATACTCCTAAGTATTTTATTCTTTTTGTTGCAATGGTGAATGGTATTGTTTCCTTAATTCCTCTTTCTGTTTTTTCATTGTTAGTGTATAGGAATGCAAGGGATTTCTGTGTGTTAATTTTATATCCTGCAACTTTACTATATTCATTGATTAGCTCTAGTAATTTTCTGGAAGAGTCTTTAGGGTTTTCTATGTAGAGGATCATGTCATCTGCAAACAGCGAGAGTTTCACTTCTTCTTTTCCTATCTGGATTCCTTTTATGTCTTTTTCTGCTCTGATTGCTGTGGCCAAAACTTCCAACACTATGTTGAATAGTAGTGGTGAGAGTGGGCATCCTTGTCTTGTTCCTGATTTCAGAGGAAATGCTTTCAATTTTTCACCATTGAGGGTGATGCTTGCTGTGGGTTTGTCATATATAGCTTTTATTATGTTGAGGTATGTTCCTTCTATTCCTGCTTTCTGGAGAGTTTTAATCATAAATGAGTGTTGAATTTTGTCAAAGGCTTTCTCTGCATCTATTGAGATAATCATATGGTTTTTATCTTTCAATTTGTTAATGTGGTGTATTACGTTGATTGATTTGCGGATATTAAAGAATCCTTGCATTCCTGGGATAAAGCCCACTTGGTCATGGTGTATGATTTTTTTAATATGTTGTTGGATTCTGTTTGCTAGAATTTTGTTAAGGATTTTTGCATCTATGTTCATCAGTGATATTGGCCTGTAGTTTTCTTTTTTTGTGGCATCTTTGTCTGGTTTTGGAATTAGGGTGATGGTGGCCTCATAGAATGAGTTTGGAAGTTTACCTTCTTCTGCAATTTTCTGGAAGAGTTTGAGTAAGATAGGTGTTAGCTCTTCTCTAAATTTTTGGTAGAATTCAGCTGTGAAGCCATCTGGTCCTGGGCTTTTGTTTGCTGGAAGATTTCTGATTACAGTTTCTATTTCCTTGCTTGTGATGACTCTGTTAAGATCTTCTATTTCTTCCTGGTTCAGTTTTGGAAAGTTATACTTTTCTAAGAATTTGTCCATTTCATCCAAGTTGTCCATTTTATTGGCATAGAGCTGCTGGTAGTAGTCTCTTATGATCCTTTGGATTTCAGTGTTGTCTGTTGTGATCTCACCCTTTTCATTTCTTATTTTGTTAATTTGGTTCTTCTCTCTTTGTTTCTTAATGAGTCTTGCTAATGGTTTGTCAATTTTGTTTATTTTTTCAAAAAACCAGCTTTTAGCTTTGTTGATTTTTGCTATGGTCTCTTTAGTTTCTTTCGCATTTATTTCTGCCCTAATTTTTAAGATTTCTTTCCTTCTGCTAACCCTGGGGTTCTTCATTTCTTCCTTCTCTAATTGCTTTAGGTGTAGAGTTAGGTTATTTATTTGGCTTTTTTCTTGTTTCTTGATGTGTGCCTGTAATGCTATGAACCTTCCCCTTAGCACTGCTTTTACAGTGTCCCATAGGTTTTGGGTTGTTGTGTTTTCATTTTCATTTATTTCTATACATACTTTGATTTCTTTTTTGATTTCTTCTATGATTTGTTGGTTATTCAGAAGCGTGTTATTTAGCCTCCATATGTTGGAATTTTTAACAATTTTTTTCCTGTAATTGAGATCTAATCTTACTGCACTGTGGTCAGAAAAGATGACTGGAATGATTTCAATTTTTTTGAATTTTCCAAGACCAGATTTATGGCCCAGGATGTGATCTATTCTGGAGAAGGTTCCGTGTGCACTTGAGAAAAAGGTGAAGTTGATTGTTTTGGGGTGAAATGTCCTATAGATATCAGTTAGGTCTAGCTGGTCCATTGTATCATTTAAGGTTTGTGTTTCCTTGTTGATTTTCTGTTTAGTTGATCTATCCATGGTTGTGAGTGGGGTATTAAAGTCTCCCACTATTATTGTGTTACTATTAATTTCCTCTTTCATACTCGTTAGTGTTTGCCGTACATATTGCGGTGCTCCTATGTTGGGTGCATATATATTTATAATTGTTATATCTTCTTCTTGGATTGATCCTTTGATCATTATGTAGTGTCCTTCTTTGTCTCTTTTCACATCCTTTATTTGGAAGTCTATTTTATCTGATATGAGTATTGCGACTCCTGCTTTCTTTTGGTCTCCGTTTGCGTGAAATATTTTTTTCCAGCCCTTCACTTTCAGTCTGTATGTGTCCCTTGTTTTGAGGTGGGTCTCTTGTAGACAGCATATATAGGGGTCTTGTTTTTGTATCCATTCAGCCAATCTTTGTCTTTTGGTTGGGGCATTCAACCCATTTACATTTAAGGTAATTATTGATAGGTGTGGTCCCGTTGTCATTTACTTTGTTGTTTTGGGTTCACGTTTATGCAACCTTTCTGCATTTCCTGTCTAGAGAAGATCCTTTAGCATTTGTTGAAGAGCTGGTTTGGTGGTGCTGAATTCTCTCAGCTTTTGCTTGTCTGTAAAGCTTTTGAATTCTCCTTCATATCTGAATGAGATCCTTGCTGGGTACAGTAATCTAGGTTGTAGGTTATTCTCTTTCATTACTTTCAGTATGTCCTGCCATTCCCTTCTGGCCTGGAGGGTTTCTATTGATAGATCAGCTGTTATCCTTATAGGAATCCCTTTGTGTGTTATTTGTTGTTTCTCCCTTGCTGCTTTTAGTATTTGTTCTTTGTGTTTGATCTTTGTTAATTTGATTAATATGTGTCTTGGGGTGTTTCGCCTTGGGTTTATCCTGTTTGGGACTCTCTGGGTTTCTTGGACTTGGGTGGCTATTTCCTTCCCCATTTTAGGGAAGTTCTCAGCTATTATCTCCTCGAGTATTTTCTCATGGCCTTTCTTTTTGTCTTCTTCTTCTGGGACTCCTATGATTCGAATGTTGGGGCGTTTCACATTGTCCCAGAGGTCCCTGAGGTTGTCCTCATTTCTTTTGATCCTTTTTTCTTTTTTCCTCTCTGCTTCATTTATTTCCACCATTTTATCCTCTACCTCACTTATCCTATCTTCTGTCTCCGTTATTCTACTCTTGGTTCCCTCCAGAGTGTTTTTGATCTCATTCATTGCATTATTCATTTTTAATTGACTCTTTTTTATTTCTTCTAGATCTTTATTAAACATTTCTTGCATCTTTTCAATCTTTGTCTCCAGGCTATTTATCTGTACCTCCATTTTGCTTTCAAGATTTTGGATCATTTTTATTATCATTATTCTAAATTCTTTTTCAGGTAGATTTCCTATCTCCTCCTCTTTTGTTTGACTTGGTGGGCTTTTTTCATGTTCCTTTACCTGTTGGGTATTTCTCTGCCTTTTCATCTTGTTTAGATTGCTGTGTCTGGAGTGGGCTTTCTGTATTCTGCAGGTCTGTGGTTCCTTTTTATTGTGGAGGTTTTACCCAGTGGGTGGGGTTAGACGATTGGCTTGTCAAGGTTTCCTGATTAGCGAAGCTTGCGTCAGTGTTCTGGTATGCGGATCTTGATTTCTTCTCTTTGGATAGCAATGGAGTGCCCAGTAATGAGTTTTGAGATGGGTCTATGTGTTAGGTGTGACCTTGGGCTGTCTGTATGTTGACGTTCAGGGCAATGTTCCTGCGTTGCTGGAGAATTTGCGTGGTATGTCGTGCTCTAAAACTTATTGGCTCTTGGGTGGTGGTTGGTTTCGGTGCAGGTATGGAGGCTTTTGTACGGTCACTTATTACTTAAAGATCCATGTAGTCAGGAGTTTTCTGGTGTTCTCAGGTTTTGGGCTTAAGTCTCCTGCTTCTGGATTTCAGTTTTATTCTTCCTGTAGTCTCAGGACTTCTCCAACTATACAGCACTGATAATAAAACTTCTATGTTAATGGTGGAAAGTTTCTCCCCCGTTAGGGATACCCAGAGAGGTTCACCGAGTTACATGGAGAAGAGGAGAGGGAGGAGGGAGATAGAGATGGGCAGGAGGAGAAAGAGGGGGACTCAAGAGGAGAGAGACAGATCTACGAAGTTGTCTGATCCCAGAGTGTTCTCCGTAGCCCAGACACCCACAAAGATTCACAGAATTGGATTGGGAAGAGAAGGGGAAAGGAGGAAATAGAGGTGTTCTGAGGTAGAAAACAGAGTCAAGATTGGGAGAGAATAATCAACACACTCGTGAATAAAAATGGGAGCTGAATATTGGATTCTTAAATGTTCACAATTTATATCATATACTGAAAAACAAAAATTAAAAATCTAGAGTAGAGGTTAGACTCTTAAAAATACTATATTAAAAACAAAAACCAAAACACACAAAAGAAATTTTAGAAATATATATGAAGTTTGGTATAAAAATAGGGCTTCTCTTCTTCTTCTTTTTTTTTTTTTTTTCCCCTTTCTTCTGTAAGGTTATAGTGGATTGAAAATGAAAATTAAGGCGTAGTAAAAGGAGTGCTAGAGGGCTTTAAAAGAAATAAGAGAAAAAGAAAATAGAAGAGAAGAAGAAAAAAGAACAGAAAAAAAAGAAGAAAAAGAAAAAAAAGAAAAAAGAAAGAGAAAAAAAATTGTTTTGCCTAATTAAAAAAAATCGTAAAAATCTATGAAAGTTAAGGAGTAATGGGGGAGTAATAAGGAATTTTTCAAGGAAAATAAAAGAGAACCAAGAAAAAAGAAAAAAAAATTTTTTTTTTCCTTACTTAAAAAAAAAAAAAAAAAGAAAAAAAAAGAAAAAAAAAAAAAAAAAAAAAAGAAAGAAAAGAAAAAGAAAAAATATATCTAGGAATTTCTCTGGAGCTGTTGCGGTCAGTGTGGGTTCGGCTCAGCTTCAGATAGCTCCTCGTTCCAGCTTACACTTCTCGATATCTACAGGCCCTTCCGGTGTAGTCAGTCGGTGGTTTCTTCAGGGATTTTAATCTGTTGCACCGGTCCCTTCTGAAGCGGTTCCCTTTGTTTATTTGGGTTCTGTTGCCGGTCTCTTCCGCGCCTAATTTCCGCCCTGACACAGGGGGCGGAGGTGGATTCTTATTCAGGTAGCTAGTTCCGTCGCGCTGCGGGGAGGGGCCGTGCGGGGAGGGGCCGGCGCTCCCGGGAGAGGCTTGCGCTCTTTTCTCGGTCTGCGCTGCTCAGGCTCCGGGCTGTTCTGTCTGAAGCGCGCGCCACGGTGCGCGCGGCTCCAGCCCTCGGGCGATTCACAAAAGCGCGGCACACAAAGCTGGGCCCGCGCTCCGGCCCCACGCCGCCCGAGCGGCCCAGGCAGCCAGGCGCTTGACGGGCGCTCTCTCCCCGGGTGCGGCGCGTCTTCTGCCCTGCGCGGTCTGAGTCTCAGTCCCCGCCGGCGCCAGTCGGGCGTGCGCGCCCTCTGCCCTCCGCGTCCCCAGCCCCAGTTCCCGCCCGCGCCGGTCGGGCGCCCCCGCCCTCCGTCTCGCCGCGACCCTCCCGGCGGACTTCGGCCGCCCAGAATCTCGGTCCCTTTGTTCTGCGAACGGCCGGCAGTGTGTTCGGGCCGGTTAATTTTCTCTCTTGCTCTCCCACAGTTCAAGCTGGCAACTCACAAAAGCTCCCTCTGATTGTCCTCAGGGCGCTCAGGCCCGGATCCAGCCCCAAGTAATGCCGCCCGCTCCTCTCCGTTCCGCCCCCACTTGCTGGTTGCGGATGCGGGCGTCTGGGGTACTTTTCTGCTGGGAGTTGCTTTTAGGCTCGTAATCTGTGGGTTTTATTTATTCTATCCCTCCCAGTCAGATTCAAACTCTTGAGATTCCAACACTTCCCCCAGGCCCGCCAGTGCGAGGGTTTCCCGGTGTCTGGGAACGTCCTCTATTAAGTCCCTTCCCGGGACGGATCTCCGTCCTTAGCTCTTTTGTTTCGCTTTTTATCTTTTATATTTTGTCCTACCTCCTTTCGAAGACAATGGGCTGCTTTTCTGGGTGCCTGATGACCTCAGCTAGCGATCAGAAGTTGTTTTGTGAAGTTTGCTCTGCGTTCTGTTATTTTTTTGATGAATTTCTAGGAGAGAAAGTGGTCTCTCCGTCCTACTCCTCCGCCATCTTGGCTCCTCCCCCTTCTTTGGCTCTTTTAGTCCTTTACTTTTGCATGTATCTTTTAGAACCAGCTTGTCAATTTCTACCAAAAAAACATGCTGAAACTTTGATGGGAATTACATTAAATATGTAAATCATTTTTATTTTGATAGATTTTCTTATAAATTTGGTAGCTCGATTAGGCAACTAAGTGGTTTGATTAGCTTCTTAATTGAATCTAGGCTCTGTAATTCATGATCTAAGCATTGCCCTGTGCAAATTGCTTGCACCCGAGCATATGAAAAGAATTGTCATATCTAAGTCAGTCACATGACTTGGATTATTTGTCAGCAAATTTATACTCCTGGACATTTTTCTTCATCAACCTTTTTAATGGGACTTCCTAGGTGGTACTAGTGGTAAAAATCCTGCCTGCCAATGCAGAAGACATAAGAGACGTAGGCTGGATACCTGGGTTGGTAAGATCCTCTGGAGAAAGACATGGCAACCCACTCCAGTGTTCTTGTCTGGAGAATCCCATGGACAAAGGAGCCTGGCGGGCTATACTCCATAGGGTTGCAAAGAGTTGGACACGACTAAAGCAACTTAAGAAAGCAGATATACAGCTGAATTTGTAAATGTGAAATAATAATAGAATTAGCTGACACTTATGAAGAAGAAAGTAAATTCTAGGCTCTATGTTAAAATGTTTTACAGGCATTTCCTTAATACTTTCAACAATACATAGAAAGCAAATGCTAGTATCATTCCTATTTTATGGACAAAGAGGCTGAGGTTTAGAGGCTCACATAGCTATTCTGCAGTGGAGTTTAATCTGGTTGTCTGTAGAGCCTGGCCTCTTGAGAACGAGTCACCAGCCTGTGATTGCAGAGACTCCCTTCATGGTATTGTTCCAAAGGTCAGTGGTTCAGTCCCAGAACCTCTGCTCCCTGCTCTTGAATCCAGGCTAAGAACAGGCTCCTAGATGGCCTTCTACAGTGCATGGTCCTCTTTTCTCCTTGATCCACAGAGGTCTTTTTGCCTATAATTATACCATCTGCTAAGTGAGTGAAAGTTGCTTAGTCATGTCCGACTCTTTGCGACCCCATGGACTATACAGACCATGGAATTCTCCAGGTCAGAATACTAGAGTGGGTAGCTGTTCCCTTCTTCACGGGATCTTCCCAATCCAGGAATCGAATCCAGGTCTCCCACATTGCAGGCGGATTCTTTACCAGCTGAGCCACAAGAGAAGCCCATCATCTATTAAAATAGAATCCAATTCTCAGTATATCACCAGATGAGATCTGCCAGCTGAGGGCCATGAAAATCTCCTTTGGTACAGGTAATTTCCTTTACACAAAAGTTGGGGAGTATTGTGCCACTTTTTTTATTAGCTTTTATCTTCAAAAGTCTAAAGTCAATGGGCAAAAAGTATAAACAAATAAACAAACAATAAATAGGAAGCATCAAACACCACTACTCCGAGTGGAGCAGCTTAGGAATTTTTAAGTTTTCACTTACCTTAGTCTGTTACAGTGATTCCCTTGCATAGGGCTGCACAGATGTTAAATATTTGGGTGTCTTTTCACAGTGTGCTTCAGCTTTTAAACAGTAAGCATTCTACGGAGTATGTATTTTTTGGTGTAACAATAGTCACTAAAGATCTTTTTTTAAATCCAGGTAAATTCAAGACTTCCTCTCTTTCTAAAAATAATTTCACTCCTGGCAGATGGCAACTTTTAGTAGTAGGCAAATGCATTTTCCTTTTGGTATAAAAATGTAAATATTTTGTGGAAAGCTTAAAGAAGGCTCTGATACAAGGGTACAGAACTGAGATAAACTTGTTCTACAAAATCCCCATGTCTCTCTGAGATATCAGAGTAAATCCCTTGTTTTCAGTCTTCTCAGATTCCACATTGTTGTTAACTGGAGTTGAAGGACAGTCTCACTGGAAATGTGAAGTATGAATGGATATTTGATGATATTAAGAAATTATTGATAATTATTCTTGTGTGATAATGGTATTTTGTTTTTTTAAGAGAACCCTTATCTTTTAGATATACATATTAAATATCCATGAATACCATTATATTTCATGTCTGGGATTTGCTTCAAAAAATAAAATTATCCAGGCAAGAAAATTTGCCTGGTGGGCTATGGTCCATGGAGCCTCAAAGAGTTGGACACAGCCGAACACATTTTAAGTGCTTCCCACGTGGCACTAGTGGTAAAGAAATCACCAGCTAATGCAGGAGACATAAGAGATGTGGTTCAGTCTCTGGGTCCGGAAGATCCCCTGGAGAAGAAAATGGCAACCCACTCCATTATTCCTGCCTGGAGAATTCCAAGGACAGAGGAGCCTGGTGGACTGTAGTCCATGGGGTTGCAAAGAGCTGAACATGACTGAAGTGACTTAGCACCCACGCAGGAGGAAGAGGCTGCAGTATGTCCAGGCTCTGAGGCACCAGGGGGCATGCTAGAGACCAGGATGCTTTTAGTAACCCAGGAAAATGTTTTAGTGTCTTCTAATATGACATGAAAACATTTACTACCAGTGCTATCATAAAACATTATTTAAGCAAATAAATTTCTGTCCACGAAGGCAAACATTCCTTAAGTCCCCCAAAGACATAATGTATCCATGGGGTGTCAGACTCTGCTTGGACGCCATGTGCATCCTCACACAGTTCCATGAATTCTCTCATCTAATTCAGTTCACTTATTCATGTTCAGTTTTATGGGGGCCTTCTTTTATTAGCCTCCAAACTACTTCTCTTAATAAGAGCTACTCTGTTTCCAGCAACAAGGAAGAGATTGGGGCTTGGTGTGGATCAGTCTATCTACTTACCTATCTACTTGTCTTCCTATCTATCCATCTATATATCATTTATCTATCATCAATTATGTACCGATTTATTTGTATAGAGACTTAGAGAGCCAATAAGCCTGACCAGGACTACCATGGTTTCTCTCCACACGCTATGATAAATAAACATGTTATCTCAGAAAACTTAAATTCTCAGTTTGACAAATTATATACAACTTGACATACAACATCTTTTTGTGGGTGATGTTTAGTAGGTTAATTCCGTTTAACTTAAATTTTTTTATTAAGACATCTTTGACAAATTGCCTGAGATTGAATTAACATGGCCTTTGCTAGGTTCTATACTGGAAACTTTTATAAAAATGTTTAGCAACAACTTGTCTCAAACCCTTATCAGTGGTTTCCAACTTGTGTTCTGAAGATCCCCCACCGCATAGACAGGATTTCTTTCCAGACACCCCTCAGTGGCTGCACTAGGGGAGTAAGGTATCACAGGCAGGATGAAACTTATTTCCTCTTCCTGGACCTCTTTCTATTTATAGCAGCTCTGGTTGACTTTTGGATACCACATTAAGATTTTATTTGAACAATAGGTTCTTCTGTGGCTAAATAAAACTTGTGAACCATTCTTTATAACAGGAAACTGTAATTCTTTATCTATGACAACATTTTTGAGCACTGACATACTTTTAAAAAATGCAAGTGTGTGTGTGTAAGCAATTTAAAAGTAATAATACTTTATTTTTAA
Source organism: Muntiacus reevesi (assembly GCF_963930625.1). Lineage (NCBI taxonomy): Eukaryota > Metazoa > Chordata > Mammalia > Artiodactyla > Cervidae > Muntiacus > Muntiacus reevesi. The sequence continues at coordinate 50,367,184 of NC_089255.1, forward strand.
AGGTTGGGTCTTTAAATATGATGCTTTTACTCCACTTATTTCTTTCAACAGCTGAGTATTAACTCTGGCTGTTAAGTCAGGATGGCTGCTATCCAAAAGCCTATAAGCAATAAATGCTGGAGAGGGTGTGGAGAAAAGGGAACCCTCTTACACTGTTGGTGGGAATGCAAACTAGTACAGCCGCTGTGGAGAACACTGTGGAGATTTCTTAAAAAACTGGAAATAGAACTGCCATATGACCCAGCAATCCCACTTCTGGGCACACACACCGAGGAAACCAGATCTGAAAGAGACACATGCACCCCAATGTTCATCGCCGCACTGTTTATAATAGCCAGGACATGGAAGCAACCTAGATGCCCATCAGCAGACGAATGGATAAGGAAGCTGTGGTACATATACACCATGGAGTATTACTCAGCCGTTAAAAAGAATTCATTTGAATCAGTTCTAATGAGATGGATGAAACTGGAGCCCATTATACAGAGTGAAGTAAGCCAGAAAGATAAAGACCAACACAGGATACTAACGCATATATATGGAATTTAGAAAGATGCTAACGATAACCCTATATGCAGGACAGGAAAAGAGACACAGATGTACAGAACAGACTTTGGGACTCTGTGGGAGAAGGCGAGGGTGGGATGTTCTGAGAGAATAGCATTGAAACAAGTATACTATCAAGGTGAAACAGATCACCAGCCCAGGTTGGATGCATGAGACAAGTGCTCGGGCCTGGTGCACTGGGAAGACCCAGAGGGATGGTGTGGGGAGGGAGGTGGGAGGGGGGTTTGAGATGGGGAATACATGTAAATCCATGGCTGATTCATGTCAATGTATGGCAAAAACCACCACGATACTGTTAAGTAATTAGCCTCCAACTAATAAAAATAAATGGAAAAAAAAAACACAACTCTGGCTGTTGATGGTTAGAAAAGTCCTACAACCTTTGGCATATTCTGAGATCTCAACTAGTTAGGGACTCATAGAGAAATTCTATCTTTGATAATAAACATGTCTACTAAGTTTTGCCATTGACAAGGAAGAGAGAAGGGGAAATGTTGCAATTCTAGTTCCTAAATAATTACTTTTTTAAAAGATTTTTTTTGATGTGGATCACTTTTAAAGTTTTTATTGAATTTGTCACAATATTGCTTCTGTTTTATGTTTTCTTTTTTTTTTTCTTTTTGGCCAAGAGGCTTATGGGATCTTAGGTCCCCGATCAGGGATGGAACCCCTACATTGGAGGGCAAGGTCTTAACCACTGGACAGCCAGTGAAGTCCTAAGAATCTGTTTTTTAAAGACAGGTATTTGACTCTTACTGACTTCTGAAACATGGATGTTCTCTTGGATAAGTACCTGACCCAGGCAAACCCATTTGTAAACTGGAAAAGACAGAGGATTTGAATGCACACACCTGGAACAAGAGAACTTCTTTTTTCCATAAATAAAAAAACTTTCTGGGGTTGATTTCCATAAGCACACATTTTCTCTTCATAATTCCAGTCATTAATCACCAAGCAGTGTTTAATGAGCACCTATGGGATCATAGATTCCACTGTCCAATCTGAAAACTCAAATTTGGGGTTACCTCTTGATTTGGGGTAAGAAGTATAATGTACCCACGGGGTCTGGTTCCGACTCATCTGGCATCTCTGTTTTTGACAGAACTGGGATCAAGGCACAGGACTTTGGTGTCTTCTCTTACGTGCCTGTCTGTTCTTGAATCTAGGGTCTCTCAACCTTCACACTGAAGACATCTGGGTGTGAATGGGTACTGCAGGGGACGGCTATCCTGTGCGTGGTAGGAAGTTCAGCAGCATCTCTGACTTCTACCCACTAGATGCCAATAACACTCCTACCCCAGCTGTAACAGCCAAGACTGTCCCCAGATGTGGCCAAACGTGATAGGTGAGAGGTGATAGGTGATAGGTGGCCAAACGTGGCCAAACGTGATAGGTGATAGGTGAGAGTGAGGAGGAGTAAACTGTCCCCTTCTGAGAGCCACTTCCCTCTAACCCCTGAGGACCCCAAGTCTGAGAATCCTGCCAGGAATTACTTGGTCACCACTAGGCATGTTTCTCAAGGAAACCCATGTACTTTAACCAAGTCAATGTTCTCAACACTGGCTACACCCACCCATTTAGAATCACCCAAGATGTTTACCAAGTTGTTTTTTTAGAAGTTCCCCAGAGATCTTAATTTATAGATAGGACAGACAACCTCTAAACTAAGTGTACTTAGCAATCTTATTACTCATAAAAACGCCAAACAAACACGTCACTCCAAATTTATTTCAAATAGGAAATGCCAGTATTTTCAGAGCAAGAAGAAATTCCATCTCTCAGTCTATTACTGTCTATTAAAGGCCCCTGGAGACATTTCACATGTGCTTTTGGTTGTTCTGTTATCATTACAAAACAGTTGAGAAACTGGATAGTCTGGGAATTCTGAGCTTTGTAACAGTTAAAGCTCATCACTTGATGTAGAACAATTTCTCATGCTTGTAATTCACAGAGACTTTTTACCTTTTAATTTTTACACTTTTAATTTTATATTGGAGTATGGTTGATTGACAGTACAGTGATAGAATTTCATTTCAGGTGGACAGCAAAAGGACTCAGCCATACATACACATGTACCCATTCTCCCCCAAACTCCCTCTCATCCAGACTGCCTCATAACATCGAGCAGAGTTCCCTAATTCAATGACCCTTGACTAAAGTGACAGGGAGGAGCCTGACCAAGAGGAAATTCCTGGAATGTACAATGCTGGGATGGTCAGGGACATCAGGACTTAGCAAGATTAAGCGTGGCCTAGGAAGGGTCACCCTTAGTCACCTCTGATAATGTTCTTCCGCAGATGAAAAATATGGGCTACCTCTTCCCTTTGTAGTGTTTCTGGGAATAAAATCAGACAATGGCAGTCTTTATAACTTAGGATCCAGAAGAATGTTGCCCAGGCTGTGTACAAATTCTGGCAGCTGCCAATCCCTCTTCTGGTGAGCCAAGAGGGGCTGGTCAAACTTTTTGTGCAGTTCTGAATCTGATATGTGTAGGATGCATTCGATGATGTTCAACTTTCCATGGGACCTTAGGCAACTCAACTTCCCTAAGGTTTTGTTTTCTAATTTCAAAGATGAGCAGCTTGATATTTACCCCAGATGGTCACTAGGAGGATTCAATTAGATAATGTGTGTGAAGATGCTTTGTGAAAGGTAAAGCCCAGTACATAGCCAACTGTAAACCCAGACCTGAGCATGCTATTACATGATTGCATTCAGTTCATATTTCTCTGGTTTGTCCTCGGGTTGTTCTGTCTCCAAGTCTGGGTTCAGACCTGGGTGGTGGATTTCAATGAGAAGAAAATAGATGAGGCCTCCAAGAACAGCACCAACCAAAGGACCCACTACAGGAATCCACCAGAAGTTATTCCCAACTCTGAAAGCAAACAAAGAAATTAGTGATACATCGCTTGACCTTCCTTCTGGTATCTGCTAGTTACTCACTAACCAGCTAATTGTTCTCCTGCTCATGGCTCCTTTTTAAATCAGCAAGAGCTAAGTAGAATGGCACTCATGGTAGCTTAGTAACCAGTATCCTTTCACTGGCTGGATCCTCTTGAGTTGGATGTGTTGTGCCAGGCTTAAAGGGAGGAGCAGGTTCCCTGCCTGACCTTACTGGTAAGCAAGGTCATTTGCATCCTATGATTGAGGGGATGCCAGAAAAATGTCTGTGTTAATTGCTTAAAGGTACTATTTTGCAGGATACTGATTTCAGTTGACCAATTCCATTGTTCTATTAGTACCTGTGACAGAAATGTCCCATTTATTTTCCTTTCAGAAAACATAGTCCCTGAACCCATGGCAACAATTGAGGGCATCTAGGGCAAGTTCACCACATTAAATGGACTTCCCTGGTAGCTCAGATGGTAAAGCGTCTGCCTACAATGTGGGAGACCAGGGTTCAATCCCTGGGCTGGGAAGATCCCCTGGAGAAGGAAATGGCAACCCACTCCAGTATTCTTGCCTGGAAAATCCCATGGACTAAGGATCCTGGTAGGCTACAGTTCATGGGGTCGCAAAGACTTGGACACGACTGAGCAACTTCACTTTTTCACTTCAGGGTAAGTTCAGGTCAATTATTCAGGAGTTGCCTTTCCCTCATACTGAAGTGGCAAGTCCTGGGGATTGTGAATGGAAGGGAGGTGTGGAGAGATTCCTGAACATGATTGGTGGGTGAGGGCAATCACAAGATAAATAATCAGGAAATATTTGTCAATGAATGAATTAAAAATTCAAAGGTAGATCTATGAATTAAATACTAAATATAATTTAATTCCATACTTATATTTTGAGGTCACAGCTTACTCAAATGTATTTTCTGATAAGGATTCCCTCTCTCCTCCAGAAGTTCTGTGTCACTACATTATATTGAAGGTCTAGTTCTGGGAGAAATCAGGTGTCTCTGTGAATTGTCACCATCTCTTCTGGGGACAGAAAATCCATTTAGATAATTCAGTAGAAAGGACCATGAGTGCTCTGAAGCAAGTAAAACTATACAGTATAGTTGTGTAGTTGTTTAAGGATATGTGCATTTGAGATAAAACTTTTTAAAAGAAGGATAATTATGAACAAAAAGTTCAGGGTATTGCAGAGGAGGCAGAGGAAACAAAAGGAACACAACTCTGCCTAGGAATTTCACAGTGTTTTATTTGGGGGACATATTCATGGCTGCTATTTACAATTTCATTTTTAATAACTATACATATTTCCATGGAACTGTTTGTATTGAACTTTTATTAGAATAATAAAGGAAATATTATATCATTTAATATAGTATTTTTAATAAAATTACTTTAAAAATAATAAAGGGGGGCCTATTCTAGAATCCATGAGACCTAGTTCTAATCTCAGGAGTGTCCTGGGTTTAGAGCACTTAGCACATTGCTCTGTGCGTGTGTGTGTGTGTGCACGCGCACTCAATTGTGTCTGACTCTTTATGACTCTACAGACTGTAGCCGCCAGGCTCCTCTGTCCGTGAGATTCTCTACTCCAGTGGAGTGGGCTGCCATTTCCTCCTCCAGAGGATCTTCCCAACCCAAGCATCGAAACCAAGTCTCCCGTGTCTCCTGCATCGGCAGACAGGTTCTTTACCACTGAGCCACCTGGGATCTCAGGACTACAGAAGGTCTTTGAGCAAGTCTGCCCATCTCTGAGCTTCATGCTTCCGTCTATACCGTGGTCCTTTCCACCCGTACCATGCAAGCACTCTCTTAGATCCTGAATCTTAGATCATCAATGCAGGTTCCAGGGAAGAGCACTGAGATTGAGCACAGTGGCCACCAGATGGCACTCTTACTGTGCAGGAAAGAGGACGTTGCACTCCACTCTTCTCACAGAACCTTATCCCATGCCTCCAAATTTTCTATGAAAAGAATTTTCTGTGAGAAGCACCTTCTTTTCAGCACATACTGCTGCTGTTTAATCAGTCGTGTCCAACTCTGCGACCCCCCGGGCTATATCCCACCAACCTCCTCTGTCCACGGGATTTCCCAGGCAAGAATACTGGAGTGGGTTGCAATTACCTTCTCCAGGGGATCTTCCTGACCCAGGGATTGAACTCACATCTCCTGCTTGGCAGGTGGATTCTTTACCACTGAGCCACTGGGGAAACTCTCTTCAGCACGCGAAGTGAATTTAACCACCTTATTTGACCCATCACTTCCTTTTTTTCTAGCACTGATTTGTGGTGAATCTCTCACTGTCATTTAACAGATTAGGGGCTAAGATACCTGCCAGCATGCATGTCCTCCTTTCACTGTCTGGACCTTCTTGAGCTGGATATTTTGTGCTAAGGTCACAAGGCTTAAATGGGGAGATTTGATGTGGCTTCCTGCCTGGCCTTACAGGTAAACAAGGTCATTAGTGTGCTGTGATTTGGGGGGGATACCATAAAACTGTGTCAGTTGCATAGAGTATTATCATCAAGGATTCATTTCTTTGGCTAAGTTATTTTAAAAATTAACAACAGCCCTGAGATCCTTCATCTATTAAGCTATTAACACTTTAATGTGAATTAGTGAAGACCACTTGCTTACATCCTAATGTGTGTGTGTGTGTGTTTTAATTGCTCAGTCATGTCTGACTCTTTGCAACCCCATGGACTGTAGCCCACTAGGCTCCTCTGTCCATGGGATTCTCCAGGCAAGAATACTGGAGTGTGTTCCCATTTCCTTCTCCAGGGTATCCTGCTGACCCAGGGATCAAACCCAGGTCTCCTGCATTGTAGGCAGATTCCTTACCATCTAAGCCACCAGGGAAGCCCAAGAATACTGGAGTGGGTAGCCATTCCTTTCTCCAGGGGATCTTCCCGACCCAGGGATGGAACCCCGGTCTCCCTCATTGCAGGCAGATTCTTTACCATTGGCGCCATCAGAGAAGCCCTTTTACATCCTAGTACTTAAGGGGATGCAAGAGTCAGATAGGGTCTGTCTTGCCCTTGTCAGACTCTCGGGAACCTACTTCCCTGTCATCCTCACTTCTTGCCATATAGGGGCAAATGAGGGTCTGAGAATAAGGCAGTCTAGGTTTCATTTGAGATCCTGGATGTGGATTCAAACTTGGAAATCTTCTGAGATGCTTGTCTTGGGTGGAAAACCCTGAAAGGATGGAACTCTAGAGACCCTTTGGAGTCCTATTACCACTCAAAGGTTTTCTTTTGAACCTTTGGTAGAGGATTTTCAGCCAGCCTAGCTATTTCATAACTGGTATCTGCCCCTTCTACTCCTTTTTAATTTCTTTTATATAATGATGTCAGATTAATTTTTGGTAAATTGAAGTCCTAAACACATCAAACTTTTGCCCTAAATCCTTTGCTGCTCCCTATAATCTATAGAAAAGAGAGCAACAAAAATCCCAGAGTCTTGTTCTAGAAATCTAGTCCTCTATGATCTGAAACAATTGCTCTTCCAAGTTTCTTCAGTCTTCCAACTAGACTAGAGCATGTGTCATTTTAATATACTCTCTTTAGATACAGATGCCTCTTTGCTTGAAATAGCCTCTCTGTCTCTGATTGAACATGTCCAAATACTATAAAACAATCCTACTTTCACTCCCATAGTTCCTAAATTTGGAGCTGCAAATCTTCTCTCAACTCCAGGGGTTAGTCATTTGACAGCTTCAACCTGTGTAAGAGCCTATGCTCACCCTCTGAAACAGAACATAAACAAAGCAGTAAAGGGCATCTTTAGCACTGGGCCTTGAATAAGGGATTAGGAAGCTGCATGGATGAATGAATGCATGCATGAGGGGGAAAATCCTGATCCTAATAAGGGATGCGGTGCTCAGAGCTTGGCATTAGCTGATTTCAACATCACAGATGTGGGCTCCTGCCATATACTCAACAAAGCAAAGAGAACAGGCAAGACCTGTTTGAGAACTACCATCACTCTTAGAGCTTTGGGTGAATCACCAAGCAAGGCTCAAAGCGAGGTCAGGTCACTCTGGCGCGTCTTTGTTTTAGGGGTCTGTGTGAAGCTCACAGAGGTGTCTTGGTGGTGAGGTGAGGACAGTGGTCTCCTGGAGTGAACCTCAGGAAATTGGAATTAAAGGAAACTCGTGGGTTAATTCTGGTCTTTGGAAATAAGGAGACCTTTAACATATGTTCTCAATGGTCCATTGGAAGAATACAAAGGATCCATCCTAGCTGTGAACATTTTGTTCCACCTTTTCATGTTCTGTTATGGTCATTCTGGAACAGAGCTCCTCAACTGTGGTACTCTTAGCATTTTTGGCTGAATAATTCTTAGTTGTGGGAATCTGTCCTGGGTACTGTAAGATGCTTAGCAGTATCCCGCGTTGGACTCTATCCACTAGATACTGGTGACAAGTTCTGCCCTCACCATGCCCAGCTGTGACAACCCAAAGTGTCACCATGCATTGCCAAACACCCTTGGGGGCAAAATTGCCACTGGCTGAGAACCACTGCTCTAGAAAATTCATTGTATTGTTTGTTCCTTAAAGATAGGGTATATTGGGGACTTTCCTGGTGGTCCAGTGGTTAAGAATCTGCCTGGTGATGCAGGGGTCTTGTGTTCAATCCCTGGTCAGGGAACTAAGATCCCACATGCCATGGAGCAACTATGCCTGCATACCACAACTGGAGAGAGAGCCTGTGCGCTGCAACAAAAGGTTCTGCATGACATGGGGAAAATCCCGTGTGCCGCAACTAAGACCCGACACAACAAAAGAAACAAAAAAGACAAGGAATGATGCTCGATTCTTTTTGTATCCTTCATCTCCTAGAACATATGTGGCACAGAGCATTTATCCATTCGTTTATTCAAGAGCTTTCACTGAGGCTTTCTATGTGCTAGACCCTATTTCAGTCACTGCAGGCAGAGCAGTGAGAACACGGTTGAGGTCCCTGTCCTCACAATGCTTACTCTGTAGTGGCTCCAGTGCTCCCAGTGGTGGTGATTAGAATAGTGTCAGTGATTCCTCTCTGTCTCCCTCCCCCTTCTCTCTCTGTCTTAAGCACACACCCATCATAAGCCACCAGTGATACGTTCCACACTTATGACGAGGGTGCTCTTCCCCTCACCCTCCCATCTGCGCTCTCTTGGATCTCCAGGTCGGAGCCCAGCCTTCCCATTGAGGCGCAGCAGGAATCTTCCTCCCTCTTCCCCCATCATTTTGTTACTTACGTGAACACCTCAAACCCCCAACCTGCCAAAGCAGTGAATAGTCTGGGACTCAGGTCTCGAGCCGGGTTCATGGCACAGCCACTATTCATTCCCAGAGAGGAGGCGATGGTAACAATCAGGAGGCCAATGATAACAGGCTCTAGACCTCTGGGGACTCCCAAGTTTCTTGAGTCAAAAATGGCAAAGATGACAATGAGGAGGAGCATGGTGGCCACTACCTGGGTAAGGAGAAAATGTACGAGGGGTTCAACTTATATTCTTCCCACTGGCCCACCTCAAAATGCACCCCCTATTATTAAAAACAAACCTAGTAAAAAGCAACATACACTGGCTGAGTACCGTGTCAGAGCCTTTTCTTCTCATAGCAGTCCTAGACGTGGGTGCTCACATCTCTCTCCTTTAAGACTGGTTACCTGACCGAGGTGACACAGTCAGTGGCAATCAGGTGTGGATGCAGAGAGTTTAACTCTAGAGACTGTATCTCAACTACACTGACCTGCTAAGCCACTACCAGATAAATAGAGGGCAAGCTGCAGGCTGGAGAAATGAACAAAGGGGCTTATTCAAATTTTTGAGAAAAATGGTGTGAGACGTCAATAGATACATGGGCAAAGGAAATGAAAAGACAGCTCATAAAAGAAAAATAGATTTGAAAAGCAAATAAGTGCAGAAAACTGATTGGTAATGAAAAAAATGCAAGCGATACTAAATGTTAGGGAAATGATGTCAGTCCTCTCAGGCTTTCCTGGTTGAACTAATCATGTTTTATGCTTTTGAAAGGCAATGTAGCAATGATTTAGCAATATGTATTTTAAAAAGCCCATAAACGTGTGTACTCAATTGGACCCAGTTGGATACTTGAGAACTACACCTTGGAAATAATCTAAAATATGGAAAAATCATAAAATGAGTATGCAAATACATAATTAAGCATTATTTATAGTACTGGAAAACTGAATTCCACATCAACAGGACAAAAGCAATTGTGTAGGGCCCATTCTATAGTCTATTATACAGCCACTAAAAACAATAAATATGAAATCTGTGTGTACAATGTGATGATTAAATCACACATTAACATGAAATATTTTTCTAGGTTAACATGAAAATGAACAGGTATTTTTTTTTTTTTAATTAGAAAACAAAAACTATGTGGTAACATTTTTTTAAAAAATCAGAGGCTTCCCTCATGGTTCAGTTGGTAAAGAATTCACCTGCAGTGAAGGAGACCCAGGTTTGATTCCTGGGTCAGGAAGATCCACTGGCGAAGGAAATGACAACCCACTCCCGTATCCTTGCCTGGAGAACCCCCGTGGACAGAGGAGCCTGGCGGGCTACAGTTTATGGGGTCACAAAAATCAGGCATGACTGAGTGAGTAAGCACACAAATGTGGTAAATTTTTTTTTTTACATGTGGTAAAATTTAAAAATACTTATGACAGGTAAAAAATTATATGTGCACTACATTTTATACTTGAAAATAACATAAAAGACAAGTTGTACGGGATTATACAAATAATGGTAGCAGGTATTTTGAAGTGGTGTGGTATAGAGGGTGTTTCCCCCAGTCTCTACTTTCTAAAATTTCTAAACTATTATTTGGAAATCATATTACTATTTTACTTTAACAACGAAATGACAGCCACTATCTACTAGATACTTATTATGTGCCAGGTACTTCACTGCTTTTTCTCATTAGAACCTCACACTAATCTGTGAGATAAATCCTATTTATTCACAATTTACAGGTGAGAAAAGGAGGATTGAAAGAGGTTAAGAAACTTGCCCAAGGGCACAGAGCTCCTAAGCAGAAGAATCAGGATGAGACTCAGACAACTGATTTAAGAACAGAATAGTTGTGCTCTTGGCTACAGGACAAATGCTTGGATGCCCCTTGTTTAAATGTCAATAAGGAGAGACACTTCTAGCTGCCTGGAGAGTCTAGATAAACCTATATACATGGGGAGACACCAAGGACCCTCAGCTCGCCTACCACACTTCACAGTTCTTGAACTGAGAACAAAACGTCTTTTCTCCAGATCTCTACATTTACATGATGTGAACAAATGAGACAGTTTTGCAAAGCAAACCCCACTTGCCCCTACTGGGGTTGAAATGTCCACTCCTCCACTTTTCTCTGAATTTCAGCTGATGTGAAACAAGTGTACTTTTTAAAGAGGAAGCAGGAAACTCTTAGTGATTCAACTTTGGCAAGTGCAAGAATTTGTCAGCAAAGCTAGGTTTATGCTTAGGGACCTCCAACTTTGGAAACACAGACTTTCCTTTCTGATAGGCCTGTAATGTTCCTATGCATCCTCCTTACTAGATTATGTCTTTTCACTGAAGTTAGGTCTTTGTTGCATATACACTTACTTGTTCTGCAAACGCATTCGCCAGAGACAGATATGGAGCTGGGTATGTTGCGAAAATGTGTGCTGTTGCATTTTCTCCCACGATGAGCAGTTTTCCACCAGCAAAAGACATAAATGCGTCTACAGAAGACAGAATTCTGGCACGTTAGTGTCCTTTGGGCAGAAGAGAGGGAGGCCTATGCTGGGTCTTGTGCTGAGCAAGTACAGACAAATAGCCAGGTTCAGTTTGGCAGATCCATATCATTCGCCTCTCTTTGTTTCATAGTATGGTAGTTTTAGAGATGCCCAGAGAGCTCCAAAGGTGATGGGTCAGAGAGAGAAAGCCCTGGCTGCCCCGGATGGTTCTCCCCACACTTGAGCCAAATCCTTATTCAGTGGGTCTTGGGAACCAGTTTTCTCTGAGGGGATTGTTGGAATTTGCAAGATTGACTAAAAGCCAAAGTGACGCTTAGACCTGCTCTAGGCAGAATTCATGATTCCCAGAGGGTTCTCAGTAACCCCTAATACCAGTCCAGCATTTGAGGGCATCAAGTACAGTGAAGATGCTCTTAGAGCAAGAGACACAGCAGACCCTGACATAGCCAGTGTGGTCTAGGTTGTCCCAGACCCCCAGGCCTCTCCTGACCCAGCAGCTGACTCTCCAGGTTTCTGGTCTGATCTCAAGTTCTCCTTCAGTTTTCTTACACTCTAATTCTTAGGATAGTCTGTGGGAAAAGGTGCCTTTCCACAGGTACTGCTATTAGACTTGGCTCATAAATTCTAGTTTCCTAAGTGTTCCAGCTTGAGAGTTATAAGGTATTGAGATTTACTTTGGGTTAGATAGAAGGAACTACTTTAATAGTTGATTTTATGGAACCCCAAGATTTTTTAGCTTGAAGGGGTTCTGAAGGCATCTAGTTCATTCCCTCATTTTCCAGAGGAGGAAACTGAGACAAATAAGGTCAGATGACTTATTGAAGCCACACAGCTAGTTACTTAGTTCACATGGAACTAAAGTCTGGATCTTCCATCGTCAGAACTTTGATTCCCCAGGACTGCTGCCAAATGGAAGCCCTGGCTGTTGGACAAAAGGGAGATGGGGTTCCCTACTCACCCCATTTCTCTTCTGTGTTCCTTCCCTCAAAGGCTTTGCTCCAAATTCCTTCTCTAAATACTTACTCATCCTTCCCTTTGCCACTAGTCAATGACTTCTCTCCCAGCCAATTCAGAGAAAGCTATGGAGAAGCCAGTGGCCTGTTGCTTGCTTTGGCATTGTTTACACTGTAGTACTTGTTGGGTCTAAAGATAGAATTCCTTTATGTTCTCCCCTTCATTTAAGTTGTAATCATTTTCACTAAGAGGCTCCATGAATGTACCCTGAGAATAATGTTGGCCCTGTTAATTAGAACTTAGGACCCTTAGAAGTGCTTCCCTGGTGGCTCAGATGGCAAAGAATCCACCTGCAATGCAGGAAACCCAGTTTCAATCCCTGGACTGGGAAGATCCCCTGGAGAAGGGAATGGCAACCCATTCCAGTATTCTTGCCTGGAGAATTCCACGGACAGAGGAGCCTGGCAGGTTACAGTCCATGGGGTCACAAAGAGTTGGGCCCAACTGAGCAGCCAACACGTTCACTTTCATTCAGGACACTGAGAACTGCCTGTCAAGTGTATGATAGACTGTGTCACGTTCTTCCTTATCTCACCTCTTCCTGCCAAGTAATCCTGAATTTCAGCTTAGACCCAGCCCTCCCTAATCTCTGAACTCGGGGTCCCTACTCACCATAGTAAATGCCAAAGAGGGTTGCAGCCCCTACAAAGGCTCCCAAGAGCTGGGCCCCCACATAAAAGGGGAATTTGAACCACTTCATCCGTCCAAAAAGACAGAATGCAAAAGAAACTGCTGGGTTGACGTGGCCACCTGCAAAGAAGACAAGGTGATTAAGAAAGTCAGAGGGCAGGCCTGGGAGAACTATTGTGAAGAAAAGCTTGTCTAGGGACTGCAGGCAGAACTCCGTCTTCTAGGTAAGGAACCATATGTGAGGACACAGAGGGGGGTGTGTGTGAGAGTGGGGAGGAAGAGAGGAGTATTAATCCTCAAGGCATCATTAGATACTTTTCAGGGAGTTTAGCTTTCTCAAAGTCAAATTTATAAAGAAACTTGTACTCAAGTGGCTTATTTTCCATCTCTGTCTATTTATATGTCTATCATTCTGTCCATCTATCATATCTGTCTACTAGGCTTTCAGTTCAGTTTAGTCACTCAGTCGTGTCTAACTCTTTGCAACCCATTATGGACTGCAGCACACCAGGCCTCCCTGTCCATCACCAACTCCCAGAGCTTGCTCAAACTCATGTCCATCGAGTCAGTGATGCCATCCAACCATCTCATCCTCTGTCATCCCCTTCTCCTCCTGCCTTCAATCTTTCCCGGCATCAGGGTCTTTTCAAATGAGTAAGTTCTTTGCATCAGGTGGCCAAAGTATTGGAGTTTCAGCTTCAGTATCAATCCTTCCAATGAATATTCAGGACTGATTTCACTTAGGATGGACCAGTTGGATCTCCTGGCTGTCACTCTCAAGAGTCTTCTCCAACACCACAGCTCAAAAGCATCAATTTCTTCAGTGATCAGTTTCTTTATAGTCCAACTCTCACATCCATACATGACTACTGGGAAAACCATAGCTTTGACTACATGAACCTTTGTTGTCAAAGTAATGTCTCTGCTTTTTAATATACTGTTTAGGTTGGTCATAGCTTTTCTTCCAAGCGTCTTTTAATTTCATGGCTGCAGTCACCATATGCAGTGATTTTGGAGTCCAAGAAAATGAAGTCTGTCATTGTTTCCATTGTTTCCCCATCTATTTGCCATGAAGTAACGGGACTGGAGGGGCCATGATCTTCGTTTTTTGAATGTTGAGTTTTAAGCCAGCTTTTTCACTCTCCTCTTTCACTTTCATCAAGAGGCTCTTTAGTTCTTCTTTGTGTTCTGCCATAAGGGTGGTGTGTCATCTGCATATCTGAGGTTATTGATATTTCTCCTGGCAGTCTTGATTCCAGCTTGTGCTTCATCCAGCCCAGCATGTTGCATGACGTACTCTGCATGTAAGTTAAATAAGCAGGGTGATAATATACAGCCTTGACATACTCCTTTCTCAATTTGGAACCAGTCTGCTTTTCCATGTCTGGTTCTAACTGTTGCTTCTTAACCTGCATACAGATTTCTCAGGAGGCAGGTAAGGGGGTCTGATATTCCCTTCTCTTTAATAATTTTCCACAGTTTGTTCTACTGGGCTTTGCCTATCTATAAATCAATAACCCCAAAGAGGTTGATGTAAACTGTTAGCTTCAGTATATTTTAAAATCAATATATTTATATCATATACTTAGAAGATTTAATTCTATATTAAATTGTATATTAGTATATTAAATATAAATTAGTATATTAAATTCTATATCGCTGCTGCCGCCAAGTCGCTTCAGTCGTATCCGACTCGGTGCGACCCCACAGACGGCAGCCCACCAGGCTCCCCCATCCCTGGGATTCTCCAGGCAAGAATACTGGAGTGGGTTGCCATTTCCTTCTCCAATGCATGAAAGTGAAAAGGGAAAGTGAAGTCGCTCAGGTCGTGTCCGACTCCTAGCGACCCCATGGACGGCAGCCTATCAGGCTCCTCTGTCGGTGGGATTTTCTAGGCAAGAGTACTGGAGTGGGTTGCCATTGCCTTCTCCAAAATTCTATATTAGTAATTCCTAACTCCATGTCCAGAGGATATAGAAGTAATATTAGGACTGAAAAAGAGACATGTCTTTAATGGCCCTCCCTTGGTGGGCTCTGCCTCTCACTGAGGTAAGGGGCTCAGTTTATTTTGAGGTGGTCACAACCTCTGAATGGATTCTCTGCAGTTTCTCTGCAAAGACAATGTATATCTCACACACAGAAATAGAATAACATTTCCTTCACTCCAACCTAAACTCTGACTCAAGAAATCATTCTCTTTGATTCTTACCCATTTGCAAGTTCAGGCAGAGGGCTCGTTGTAGGCTACTGCTATCCCCAGCTAACTTTGCTGTGGCAGCAACAACCACACATATCGAACACTTGCCAGGTGCTGTCATATGGGTAATTACACGCACTTGATCCTCCTAAGAAACCGGTGAGATGGGTCCTACTCCAGTTTACTGGTTGGGAAACTGAGAAGTCAAGTAACAGTTTACGGTCACATGGCTAATAAGTGGTAGGTCTCAGATTAAAATCCAAACTTATTTGAACTCTAGGACCTATGTTTTGACTTTTCTAGGTTTTCTTTACCAAGTTTATAAAGTTTTTCTCTGCCTTAGAAGGCAGGCAAAAAAATTTCAAAAGTCATCTTTGAACATATGGGCTTGATTCCTAGGGATGAAGGACACACATGTGAAGAGTACAGAAGACATTTAGTGTGTGTGTTGGGGGGATTAGAGTGACTGTCAGTGTAACCACATTGAAATGTGGACCTCTGGGTTGTGGAAATAGCTGTAAACAAAGCAGTGATAATGATGATGATGGTGATGATGACGATGACACTTTGCCATTTGACTCCACACAGAACCTACTGATAAGCTTGTTTTTGGAAGCCTCCCTCCTCTCATTGCCTCCAGAAAGAAAGTTGTGCTTCTCCTGAATCTCTAAGCCAAGGTGGGCTTGCAGTGGGGAGGGATTCTGACTGCTGGCTAAACTATGAGTGCCCTGTCTTCACCTGACTCTGCCCCTCAGGGGCTCATATGAACAAGAAAATGTCAATACATCAAAGCACAGGTGACTTCCTGAAGACTTACACATGCATCGCCTGTTTTGTTTTGCTTTTGAATCTAAGAGAGTCATAATTATGGAGGCTGGCAAGAGCATAGCTTACTAGGAAGCTGGAAACAGGGCTTAGAAGAGGGGACCGCATAGGGCAGGGGAAAAGTTCCTGGAGCCAGCCCTGTTTCTCTTCTTCCAGAGGCCAGTTGGAGGGTCACCACCACCCGGCCAGCCTGGAGGGACCCAATGTGAAAGGACGTGGGGACATAAGAAATCACCTCCAATCAAAAATATCTCCCCTGAGATGAGTCCACCAATGGGAGAGTTATGATTTAGCAAGCTCCTCTTCCAAAATAAAACTTGGTGTAGGTTTAAAGCATAAGAGATTTATGCTTTTAGTCTCTCAAAAGCACTCTGAGGCCAAAACTACTGTTCACCTTGACTTTCCAAAAGGCACTTAATAGTGAGTCCAGTGCAGAGAAGTAACGCTTTCTGTTCCAAAACCAGAGGTCAGCTGACCTTCCCAGTCTGGACCACAAAGTGAGGTCCCATTTATGTTTATGCCTAATATACATTGGTTATTTTTGGAATTCCCAAAGAGGGCCTCACAAGTGTCCACAAACCAGTATGTTAGTTGCAGCCACTATGAGAGAATCACCTGCCCACCCCCCCCCCCCACCCCCCGCCACCACCCCCATCTTCCTCTCCTATTCCCGGGCTGTTAAAGCCAATACTGAGTCTGCACTGATGTCATCTTTGGGCCAGTGTGTTATCTGTCCCTGTTTCCCCCAGTTCCCAGGGAACCTGAATAGCGCTTAGTTCCAAACAGAGATGGGAGATAAGCTCCCTTTCCCCAGCTCAACACTGTCATCCCAGGTGGCTCAGTGGCAAAGAATCTGCCTACCAATGCAGGAGATGTGGGTTCAATCTCTGGGTCAGGAAGATCCCCTGGAGAAGGAAACGGCAACCCACTCCTTATTCTTGCCTGGAGAATTCCATGGACAGAGGAGCATGGCAGGCTATAGTCCATCGAGTTGCAAAGAGTTGAACACGACCTAGCGACTAAACAACAGCAATAGCTGCCTTCTATTAGCCAGGCTCAGAGACTGTTCTCCTTGCATTTGGGGATCTCACAGTCTCTCCAAAACACATTGGACAACTCCCGAGCCTTGCTCAGAAACAGCGTTTGGTGAAAACAAGCCCCTCTGAGCGCAGGGGCTTAACCAACCGTAGGCTAATGCCAGATGGGAAGACCTCACACCATCTTTCACTCCCTCTTCTCCCTTCCTGCTGGTCTCTGCCCCTTTTCCTCCCGTGATAACTCCAAATATATTGGTGTATGCAAACAGACATTGACAGCGGTGGTGGTGAAGTGTTAGCTACATTGGTGAGGTCTGGGACCAATTTATCCCAAGTAAATATTTGGTGATATTCAATTCAGGGAGTTAGGTAGGTGAAATACTGCCAAACCACATCTCCACCTTAAAAAAAGTAGCTGAGAATATGCCTACATTTATATTGCATGGTTTGTGGAAACCACACTTGTCTGAATATGGGAGGGCATGGGGCAGGGGGGGAGGCAGTGGATCATTCTGCATGCTTGTTTGAAGCCAAGAAGGTATTCTGCCTCGGTGTCAAGGCCTGCACCGTCATCAAGCCTTGGCCCATTCAGGGTGGCCCCCTGGTTATTTTTGCATCTCGGGTAGGCAGTAGAGTGCTGGGATCACAGCAAAGGCTTGGCACAAGTTTGAACAGAAATAACTGCTCCTACTTAACAAACCACATACATGGGAATCTGTAACCTGGACTGCCTTGGGATCTGTGTGTCCCTATGATATGGAGAGGCTGCCAGTCAGCAAATGATTGTTCCAAGCACCTAGTCCCTGGAGGCTTTGAGGGGGTCTGGGCAGTCATTCTTCAGTGCTACAATGGCAGTGCTTGTCACCAGTCCAGCCAGCTCACCGGCAGAATCCTCCCCTGGACCGTTCTGCCCTGTACTGGACCTGTACAGCCCTGTCTAAACTGCCTTTCCCATGATAGATCACTGGAAGTGTTGTTTAGTAATGGGGACCTGTGCTTTGCTGTCTCATGAACCTGGGCCAGATCTTTGATTTGCCTTTTTACCAGCTGTGGGATGTCTGGCAATTAATTTAACCCCTTGGGGGCTTCCCAGATGACACAGTGGTAAAGAATCCGTCTGCCATTGCAGGACACACAAGAGACACAGGTTCGATCCCTGGGTCGAGAAGATCTCCTGGAGTAGGAAATGGCAACCCATTCCAGTATTCTTGTCTGGGCAATCCCATGGACAGAGGAGCCTGGGGGGCTATAGTCTATGGGGATGGAAAGACATGACTGAGCACAAACCCAAAGCAAAAAGCAAAAATCCTCAGGGCTCCAGTTTCCTCTGTAGAATGGACAGTAATACCTGCCTCAGAGTGCTGCTATAGAAGAAAGAGGAGCTAATACAGAAGAGAAAGGAGATATATTGTATACAGCACCCCATACAGTGTCCAGCACACTGGAGTTCCCTTCTTCCCTTATCACCAACAGTCTTACCTTAGTGTTCTGAGTCCCCAAGACAAGGCTGCTGAAGATTGCGCCTTGCGGAACTGTGGGTCATTTCCACAGTTCCTTCCTAAGGTCCCAGGCTGCATTAAGTATCATTTCATTTTGCTTCTCAGAACCTCGAGAATCACTTTTAATTAGTCTACCACTCAGGGCAGGGCTGGACCAAGACCTGCTGACTAGCCCTGCACCTCCATGAAAGCACCAGCTACTTTGCAAATGGCCCAGGGCTCTCTGTGATAAAGGTCTAGGGAATTGCCCCTGTTGGAGTGATCTTCACAGGGCCATTTGCAGAATATCTGGGAAGTGGTTTCAAGCGTGAGATGGAGCTTGTAAAAGAATGTATTGACAGGTAAAGAATACCATTCAGTGGCCGGATTTAGGAATCAGTCAGTTCTGAGTTCCAACCCTCATCTCTGTCTCTTGCTACAGGTTGCCACAGTGGCAAGTCACTTACCATTTATTTGCTGGCCATTTAAAATTGGTCATTTATAAAAATAGAGTCAAAGACATATTCTTGTAGGACTGCTGAGATCTATAACAGTTAAGGTATGTAAAGCACCCAGAATATGGCTGAGTTAGCAGCAGTTGTCATTGTTTCTGGTACTTACCAGAGACACCTGCAGCCACATAAATGGCCATCACAACTGCCATTGGAAATCCAATATTGATAGTGATGACTCCTCCTAAGTGTCCTCGACTGAGAACAGCTTGGGCAACAGAACCACATCCAAGGACCTGGAATGAGAGGAAACTCAACAAGTGAGTGAAGATGGCCACCATCAAAGACAATGGAAAGCCACAGTAACAAGAAGCATTTTTCAAGCACATTCACAAACCAGGCTGCCACAGACCTCGTATAAATCCGCTTATAATCTTCCAACTGTGCACAGGTAGCAAAATGCTGGTCCCGAGGCTGCATCTGGATTATGGATGAGTTTTGTTAGGCCTTCACAGTGTTAAAATTTTTAATGAATTTGTAAATTGAGTAATATGGTAATCATTTCATTTTACATAAATATCTAATTATTTTATAAAACTGAAACTATTAACATAATGTTGTATGTCATTATACTTCAAAAAGAAAGGGCGAGAGGAAGGGAGGGTAGAAGGTGGGGGAAAAAAGGAACATTTGGTGAAGCAGGGTTATTGGGAAAGATGAAACAGTTGCATAAAGTTCGGTAGGAAAGCAACATGACAATACACGACCATCAGCTATCCTCACGCTGTGGTTTAAAGAGCCAGTGTGGTCCTGGAGGAATGTCTGGGGCTGTAGGATCCTTGCTCCTGGATGTAGATCATTGTAGATCATTGCTCCTGCATGTCAAGTAGCCAAACTTTTTCTAGAATACAGATCACAGTTTGGGTTTCTTAATTAAAGAAGAGCACCAACTGTAGGGAGGACTCTGCATCAAGTAATGGATATGATTTGAGGGTATGTGAAAAAAGTTTTCAGAAACAAATGTATTCAAGGAACAAGAGACAAAGAATAGGAAGGCTCCTTATCAGGATGATAATAACCAACTATGGTGTCTCTTCACAAAAGAATGAGAAGGGAAGTCTGAACCTGAAATAAGAGAGGATGCACATCAACCATTTCCTGATAGTGATGAATTAATTCTAAATAGCTCCCTTGAGGCTCATTTGTGAAGTCCTTCAGAGAAATACGATTTACAAACAAGGGATGTTTAACACATATAGAGTGGTTTTGTTTTACTCCTCCCTGAAGGCAGAGAAATTACCCAGATGATCTTTGAATACCCCCTCCAGTCCCTGATTCTAAGATATATCGACTTAACTCTAACTGCTAGACAGTAGGGAGAAGGAGGACCTGACATCTGAAGGGGTGCACCAGGGCTGCACATCACAGGCATGGGGGTGTCTTTGATGTTAATGACAGATTTGGCTCCAGACCCTATACTGAGAGCCAAGTTAAGTTGCATCAGGAACATGGTTCCCTTTCCCTTTTTAAGAAATGAAAAATTCCTCTGAGTCCATCTCACAGCCTACCAATTTCACCTAGACTTGACATTATTTTTTCTAGAATCCTTATCTGTTATAATAAATGTCAGAATTAAAACCACACTGCTGTCTTTCTTTTTAATTTAAGACCAATTAAATGCCCCAAGTACAACTTCCAAGCTAACTGTCATTTTGGCAGCTTCTTCTGAAAAGAGCAAACAAAACAAAACAAAACAAAACATTCCTGACAGCTTAGAAGATCTGATTTAGGCAACCAGGGGTAAGGAGAGACACATTCAGACACAGGCCAGTCCTGAGCAATTACCACTTTCCAAATAAGCTTCTTCCCTCTTTTATGGTGTGATATTCATGGACTTGTGATATTCTACAGGGGGCGTAAAAGCTTTAAAAGGTCTGAGTGGACCTGGGGAGGCTTCTGGTCTGTCAAACTTCATTGTGATTAATACTGTCCTCTTCCACCCTAGAAGCTGAAATTGCTTTTTTGTTCTTTTTCTAGGGAGGATAACTGATGGCATCACCGACTCAATCGACATGAGTTTGAACAAGCTCCAGGAGTTGGTGATAGACAGGGAAGCCTGGCGTGCTGCAGTTCATGGGGATCACAAAGAGTCAGACACTACTGAGCAACTGAACAAAACTGAACTGAAGCTGTGCACTTCTGGAAATGAGCAGAAGGAGAAATAAACAAGGTAAGCACTTCAGTTTGCTTAGTCAGAAATTGCTGTTCAGAAGATTTCAGCCCATGTTGACATCATTTCTTCCTAATTTTTAAATACTCTTACTATAGCCTGAAAATTAATGAGGCAGACAAGTAATTGCCTGCTAGTATCTTTTCTTGCCTGCTTCCTCTCTCCTGTATTCACAGCACCAGGGAAGTAGACCTAAGCTATCCTGACATTATCATACTCTGATCACTAGGAAATTGGTCACTCACCCTTGTTTCCTTCTTCTGTGTGCCCACTGTAATTTTCTTCTTTAAAAAAATGAGAGAACTGTCATTTATAGTATTGCTGATAGAATTTCCAACATGATTCCATGCTCTAACCATTAAGAACTGCCTTATTGTTCCCCTTCTTAGACACAGGAAGAGCCATGCTGTCTCAATTTTTCTGGTTTTCGCTATCAAGAAATCTTTCTTGGCTTCATCACCCTTTCATAGTCTTCTCACTAAACCTAATCTTTTCTCTCTGTAATTCATTTGTACTGTCTCTACTGAACAATTTGTACTTAGTTGTTTTCCAAGTGCCTGATGCTGATTTCCTTATCTAGAAAACAATCTCTAAGATTCTTTTGCATACCAACAGGGGATAGTATGCTACTCTGTTCTGTTTCCTTGGGTGGCGTGTTTCCCAAGCCTACCACCAGTCCTTCTGTGCCTGCCATCCACAGACCTCCAGTGTCTCTTCCACCTTCATGCCAGGATCCAGCACCTACTTTCTCCAGGAGACTTAGAAAATCACAAAACCATGAAGGGGAGGGAGGGTATTACAAAGCCACGGATCTAGCCTTCACTGTGCTGCCCAAAATCCTCTTTCATATTCTCCCAATTGTTTCACCAAACCTTCTCTGCTCTCATTAGCCCAAGGCACCCAATTCCCTTTCTGAAAATAATACCTCCTTTTACTTGACTCAGCACTTGTTAAGTGGCCTTGAAGATCAGTGGCAATTCAGAACATCACATAAACATTGCATTCCAGTTATTCAGTGATATGCAACTATTCCCAAATTTAGTGGTTTAAAATGGCAACGTTTATTTTGCTTGTGAATCTGTCATTTGGGCAAAGTTTGGTAGAGCATCTTATCTCTACTCCAGCTGGTATCAAACGTGATGATTCAAAACTTGAAGGACTGGAATTATCTGAAGGCTCACCTAGTCACATGCCTAGAGGTTGATGTTGGCAGGCAACTGGTGCCTCACCTGGGAGGGTGGCCAACACACCTACACACGGCCTCTGTGTGGCTTAGCCAGGTTCCAGGGGGTGAGCATGGTAGAGCCTCCAGAGCCTGCATTCTTAAACCCTGCATTATGCTACCTCTCAGCCATGACTGTGTTGCTTCTGAATTCGATAGCACACAAACTACAACATCCTAAATAACCATTGACCTGGCCCATGTTGGTTGCCTTTAGCGACAGGGAGCTTATTACCACATCAGGTAGCTTGTTCAATATCTTCTTGGTGTCCAGTGGTTGGGGAGCCCTTCCTTACGTGAAGCTGTAGTCTTCTATCCTGTATCTTCTGTTCATTAGCTCCTGGCTTAGTCTTGGGACCTCAGAGAAGAAGCATCTTTTACACACCAGGCATTCCACTAAGTGGAGGGAGCTAAAAGTCCTCCCTAAATTTTTTTCTGCTGAATGTTTGTCCCTTCATCTTGGATCCTGAGGGCTCCTCAGATCCCAGTGAGTCTCGCCTAGATAAGCTCAAGGTTGTTAGCACCTCTGTTAAAACACAGAGCCCACGAATGGGCACAAGCCTCACTTATTTTCTTGAAGCCTTTAAAAATGTTTTTTATTTAAGATTAAAATCCTATACAGATTGTCTTAGAGAATTCTCTAATTCTCTAAATTCTCTCTTAGAGAGAATATGAGGCATATATAAAAATATAAAGAAAAAAACAATCACAATACCTTTATCTATGAGCAGACATTATAAAACTTTGGCTTATTTCTCCCCAGTAATTTAAAAAAATATTTATTTATTTAAGTATAATTGACCTACAACACTATCAACAACAACTGACCTACAATGTCAGTTCCAGGTATACAACACAATGATTCATTATTTTCATACATTACCATGATCTCTGCAAGTCTGGTTGCCATCTGTCACTATACAAATTTATTATAATATTACTGACTATGTTCCCCATGCTGTACTTTTCATTCCTGTGACTCATTTCTTTTATAATGTGAACTTTGTACCTCTTTAATTTCCCTCACCTATTTCACTCATCCCTCCTCTGCCTTCCCCTTTGGCAACCACTTGTTTGCTCTGTATATCCTTGAGTCTGTTTCTATTTGTTATGTTTGTTCATTTATTTTGATTTTATATTCTCTGTTTGACTTATTTTACCTAGCATAATACCCTTGAGATCCAACCATATTGCCACAAATTGCACAATTTCATTCGTTTCTTATGATGGTGTAGTATTCCATCGCATAGACATACCCTATCTTCTTTATTTATTAATCTATTAATGGACTCTTAGGTTGTTCCTATATTTTGGCTATTGTAATTAGTACTGCAGTGAACATAAGGGTGCATATAACTTTTCAAATTAGTGTTTATTTCTTTTGGCTAAATACCCAGGAATGGAACTGCTAGATCATGTGGTAGTTCTATTTTTAATTTTTTGGGAAACACCCATCCTGTTTTCTATAGTGGCTGCACCAATTTACATTCCCATGAATAGTGCATGAAGGTTCCCTTTTCTCCACATCCTTGCCAACACTTGTTATTTGCTGTCTTTTTAATGATAACCATTCTCACAGGTGTGAGGTGACACCTCACTGTGGTTTTGATTTTCATTTCCCTGATGATTAGTGATGTTGAATATCTTTTCATGTGTCTGCTGACCATGTCTTCTTTGGAAAAATGTCTCTTCAGGTCCTATACACATTTTAAAATTTTTATTTATTTTTTATTGACGAATAATTGCTTTACAGAATTTTGTTGTTTTCTGTCAAACCTCAACACATATGTTTTTTTGATGATGAGTTGTATGAGTTCTTTGCCTATTGGGGATATTAACCCCCATCAGATATATTGTTTGCAAATATTTTCTATTCTGTAGACAATCCTCCCTTGTTTGTACATCATATCATATTATGCCATCATATTATGACACGATAATTAATTACATACCTTCTGTTCATTGCTTCTATTGCCATCTAGTGGGTCACTTAACCACAGTATGTAATTCAACTATTCAGGTAATGCCTGGTTTCCCAGTTTTATAAGACTCAGAATCAAGTAATGAAGTTCTTTGACTTTGTAACAGCATCTAGTATATTGGAGGTAATTAAATAGCCAGATCCTAGGTGTTATTTCCAATTATGCCACTTGGTGTCTGTGTAAACGATCATGTTGCTTCTCAGTCTCAGCTTGCTCATCTATTAAAAAATAACACCTGCTTGCCTTGTTTCATAAAATTGTTCAGCAAAGGTTCAAATGGGGCAACCTTAATGAAGGCACTATTTAAACAACAAAGGAAATTAATGGGTGAAGGATATTATTGGCTTTAGTATAAACTCAAAAGCAAAACCCCAATTCAAGGTGAATACATTCAGGCAAAGGGACTCATGGACTTAACCCCTAACTCACTGCCTGGCAATAAAAATGGGAGAGAAAACACATCTATGACCGAAATTATAAAAAGCTGTTATTTCATTCCAAACATGAGATCAAAATTTGCGGAAAAAAGAGAAGTGGGAAAATGACAAGAACTTCAAGGTGTTCTGTGTATTTGTGATTAATCTCCAAAATGAGGTCATTTCATAGCGGGCAAGATTTTAGTGCTTTTGGTAGTAAAGCAAGACTAGAAAAGAGGAGGGGGGTAAATACCATAGCTCTTAGGATCTCTGCATGGCAGGAGTGGGAGAAAGCATTTCATTGGAAAAGGAAGAAAGACATTTGAAAGGCAGAATTGCTACAAAAGATTGGTGAGTGAGGTACCCTCAGTCCTTCTCAGTCACTAAAGCCACATGTTCTGTAATTTTTTTTGGTACTCTTTCCTCTTCTCTCTCTTCACCCATGGTCAATTATTTCCATATCTCCTCTGTGGGTTTCTGTGGAGCCTTCTGTGTGTTCTGACCTGTGTCCCCAGTTCCAGTATCTCCCCACTCAGCTATCGTGCCAGATGAAGCACAACTTGCACACTGTCCCACGCCCGTTGCTCAGGAAGTACTAGCACCAATGCCTCAGCCTGGCTCTCAGGGCTCTCCGGTGCCATGCCTCATGATTCCCAGCCCAGTGTTCTCCCCAGAATAAATCTCCCCATCAGCCAGGCTGGCAACCCATTCATTTTGAGTCCTTTGAACTTGATGCTCATTTCCACCTCTGCACACCTGCTCATGCCATCCCTTCCAGCACAATATCTTTTCTGCATTTTCCCCAGCCCAAATCAGTCTATTCTTAACACTGAGCTAAAATGCTACCTTTTCTGTAGGGCTTTCTCTGGCAACTGAAGCCCCCAAAGACCTCTCCTGCTTATTTCATCATGTCTTTACAATGTCATTTTATGTTATCCCCGCCTTGCCTTGTGACACTCCACCAAGATCATAATGCCCACCAGGTCACTTGTGCTTCTTTATATTCTGTGCTCAAACAATATTTATAAAAGATAGTAAAATATCTAAGCATAAATGAGGAAAAAAATCCTACCTAAAATGTCTTTTCTTTCTTTTTTAACATATTTATTTATTTGGCTGGGTTGGGTCTTAGTTGCAGCACGTGGGGTCTTCATTTTGTCATGTAAGATCTTTTGTTGTGGCACAAGGACTCTCTAGTTGCAGCACGTGGGCACCGGAGCATGCAGGCTCAGTAGCTGCAGGTGCATGAGCTTAGTTACTCTGTGGCATGTGGGATCTTAGTTCCCTGGTCAGGGATCAAACCCGAGTCCCCTGCATTGCAAGGTATATTCTCAACCACTGGACCACTAGGGAAGCTCCAAAACACCTTTTCAAGAGAAAATGTTAGTTTGGGGGCACGATGTAAAAAGTGGGAGGTGCAATTTCTGAGACATACCTCTTGAGACTGTTGGAAAGTTCCCAACTGAGCCATGAATCCTATGACAGGCTGACTACTGGACACAATGTGAAACCTCACATTATTAAGTGATTGCCATAAACTGAAATGCTGGAGGTGAGGACAAAGATTCATGAGTCCACAAATTTTATTTCATGTGACCCTTCTCAAATCTCCTTTGTATCTACTACTTCCTTTGAAGTGTTAACCAAGATAGTCCTAGCACAGAGAACACAGTGTGTAACAGACACCCAGAATATTTGCTTGACACATAAAAGCTGAGCCCTCTCAGAAAAGCGGTTAGTGAAGGTTGATGATTCCTTAGTAAAATATTGGCAGATGCATGTACTCTGGGGCCAGGGATTACTGGGGAATTTTGTAGTTATCACAGGTGATCTGTGTGTCCCTGTGCACATCAGCATTGTCCAAAGAAGGAAAAAATGAACATGTCTTGTATCTTCAAGGTGTTTTGTCTGTTTGTGATTACTCTCCAAAGATGGGTCATTTCACAGTTGACAAGGCTTTAGTGTTTGGATGTCTGGTGGTTAGGACTCGATGCTTTCTCTGCTGGGGCTCAGGTTTAATCCCTGGTCGGGGAACTAAGATCCTGCAAGCTGCACGACGTGGCCAAAAGAACAAAAACAAAAAAACAACAGCAAAGAAAAAGAAGAAGAAGAAAAGAGAAGGAGTGAATACTATTGTTGTCAGGGTCTTTGCAGGGCAGGAGTAGGAGAAAGGATTTCAGTGGAAAAGGAAGAAAGACATTTGAAAGGCAGAATTCCTACAAAAGCCTGATTGGTGAGTGAGGTAACCCCAGTCATTCCCAGTCACCAAGGTCATACCTTCTGGAATCTTGTGTTTCAGTATTTTCAGAATTAATGGATACTAAAAAACAGTTTCTATCCTGTAGAGTTCCTGAAAATATTCAAGGTTGAAAGAAACTCCTTGGGAAACATTGTCATGGAATTTGTAGTAAAGGCTGAATGAAACATTGTCTATCTTTACTCACCTGTTTAGGGTTATGTGAGTAAAAGAATACAAATGCCAGCTTCCATCTATTTGATGTGCTCTCTGTGCCAGTTCTATGCCAAGGGCTGTAATACAGGTACAGTATTATTTCATCATCATCCATTAACTTACAATCCCTCTGAAAGGGAAGTATTATTATCTCCATTTTATTGATGAGGAAATTGAAGCTGGGAAAGGCCAAGCAATTTCCCCAATGTTACATCATAAAAGGAAAGAAGACAGAACCAGGATTTGATTGCAGGCCTGTCTTAGAGGACTGTGCTCCTAACCATTACATATTGGACAGAGCCAAAGGTCATCAGAAGCAAGCAAGGTCCCCAAGAATTCACAGAAAGTTTCAGGGAGGACACTGGGTTTTCCACAGGAGGTAAGATGGGGATACCAGTTTTCCTATCTGCGTGCTGAGAATAAAGACTGTCTGGGAATGTGGAAGGGTTTGGAGGCAGCAGCCATCTATTACCAAACCTCCCAGTATTAAAGGCCTCCCTGTAGACCAGATACAGTCTGAGGAGAAAGTACTGAGGTTGAAGCTCATTTGGAAGCCTCCTCATAGAGCCTGCTCTTTGTGACAAGACAAGTGGCTTTTCTGGTGACAACGTCTGTGGTCGCTCTGGTTCTGAAAAACACCAACACTTGTACTTTATTGCTGAAGCTTCCCATGACCTGGAGAAAAATCCTTTTCAGCCCCATTTCCCTTCCTTTCTCAGAGATCAATGAGACATGTTGGTGATTAAGTGCAACTTTTTCAGTTCGTGCACAGCCTATTTTTTTTATTCCTGTTTGCCTGATTTTTAACCCCTCTTTGAGAGAGAGCTTCCACTAGATGACCAGACGCTCACCGTGGAGCATTAGACCTGATGGCAGAGTGAGACCTTTCCCCTCTTGTTTTCTTTTGCTTGCTTCTCTCCTCACAGTGCCTCCCTGTCTTGTAGTCTCAGCTGAAGGCACACTCCTCCCCCTGTTGCTGACCAAACCTGTCTGCTCCCGGCTGAGAGAAAGGTGGAGTGGGCCTTTTCCACACTTCCAAGCCACACCCATGAACCACGTGGATTTCTGGTGGAGCTGGCCAACATTTAGGGCACTTGTTTAGCATTCACACCTATCACAACAGCAAGACTCAAGAAGTCAAACAATTCCACCTCTCTGTCCAGGCCCCACGTGCCCCTTTAATACCTTTTACTGAATCAGAGTCAAAGAACTAAGCCAGGTGGCCATTCTAAAGTGCTCTAGTACCTTCAGAGCACACCTGGCTGGTGTTTTATTGTGCTTTTAAAAACTTGTCTAGGAAGCCAGCGTCCTCCAGTTTGTGCCCACTGTGGGCAGCAGCAATGTGACGCAAGAACAGGAATCATGTATGGCTGTTCACCTTATACTGCTGCAAGTTTTCCTGGAAATAGGTAAGGAATATATTTTGAATGAAAAATATTCTTCACTAGGTGATTTGTCATAAAATGATATAAATATTCATAGAACAGAAGTCAGCATTAAAAGAACATATCTGTGGCAACACATATTTTAAGTAAACTGATTTGTTTTGTGGGTAGGTGGGTGAGTGTATGTGTTTTTATCAGATTTGTATACATACACACACACACATATATATATATGATATAAATAATCTCATTTAATCCCAATAGAAACCTAAGGAGGAAGAAAACTGAAATCTTAGGCCAAAGAAATTAAGTAATTTACCCAAGGACTTACAGCTAGTGAAAATATCTTTTTGAATCCCAAATTAACATTTCCATCCAAAGTTGATGTTCCTTCACTTACATGAACAGCCCTCGACTGTACCTGAGCCAAATAAGTCATTTGTCCAGATGTGTATTTCACAAGTCTGTCTTTCAAAAAGTCAAATTGCTGTGTAGCACAAGGAGCCCAGCCTGGTACCTCTGTGATGACCTGGAGGGATGGGAGCGGGGAGGAGAGGGAGGATAGGGAGGGAGGGGATGTATGTATAATTATGGCTGATTTGCGTTGCTGTATGGCAGAAATCAACACAACATTGTAAAAATTTTAAATAAATATATATATTTAAATTAAAAAATAGAAAAAAAGAAATGCAAAAAAAAAAAAAAATCAAACAGTAGGAAACAAAGATCTCCGAATCTACAAATACCTTTCATTGAGATTTGGTATTCACTTTTCTTCATCCATTCCTCCCTGTTCATGTACATTTAAAAATTCGAAGTGCCATGCATGCTTCCTGGTGTAGGAGGGATGCAAAAAACCAGACACAGGGCCTCTCAAAGCTTACAGAGCAGTAGGAGAGGTAGGAGATGGGAACTGGTAAGAATCATGAAAACTGTATGAAGTGATGCACTGTCCTTTTATGTTACAAGCTTGTTACTCATGAATGGTGTAAGTACTCATGCCTAGGGAAAGTGCACATGGGGATGTAGTTTTGTAAACCTTACTAACTAGATGATAGAAATTTTCACATTTAAGTCTCCCCAAATTTTTGAATTACTTGATTAATACCCCAAATTATTGAACCACCTGACATTGAATCTGAGATATATTAATATATCATGTGAGTGTATAACAGATTGGTCTCATGAAGAACTTGACTATGATAATATAATATCAAGATTTATCTTTTGATATTGCCAGAAATAAAATGATTTTTACACTATTGCCTCAACTAATTTTGCCAGGGGGTAGGATGGGAAGAGAAAAGGAACACAGTCTTGCATGTAGGACTTAGATTTCTGTTAGCCAGTCCTCCTGTAAACAGGCAATATCAGACAGCAGGCTTAGACCCTCAATGATCTCTCCATCTGTGCTTTCCTGGTGAGAATGTTTTGTCTTTGTAGAATGTGGTTCAGGACACCTTCAGAGCAGAGTCACAAACTAGTGGGCCATGGTTGAAGACTGCCTTTAAGTAGGATCGACTCAAAGATGTGTTTTGTTTGGCCCACTTGGTGATTTTTAGAAATTGCTGCCAGTATATAAAAATAGAAAAATTCACATAGAACTCTGGATTTCTGATCATTCTTGCAAAACTGTTATACTTGATGAAGCTTTACCTCATTCCTGCTTACACACAGTGGAGATGGTCTGAGTGGCAAAACGAGATGCCCCCTAAGACATGTGTACACTGCCCACTTTCTCCCTAACCCCACCAGGCCTTCACCCAGATATCTTACCTGTCTGGTTTCAATAAGCTCTGGGGCTCTTGAGTACCATCTTAAATCCTAGGAATGGAAACCCACTTAAGATTTTGGGGCTTGTAATTTTCTGGCCCCACAGACACTATGGTGATAGCAAACCTGCCCTGAGACGCAAGACAGCCTCCCATTTCCTGGCGGAAGGGTCTGTGGCTACCTTCAAATGAAGGACTAACTATGGGTAAAACTTTATCTAAGTAGGTTAAGGAATAGGAAGACCAAAAAACACAAACACAGTCCTATTCTTGAGAAGAAAGTCATCTTGGGGGCTTACCAGAGTGTCTCCTCTCTCTGTAAGCATTATGTCTTTTGTCCCTGGAGAGAAGGAAGAATAAATCCCCACCTGTCAGGACCCTGGTCTTGGCAAACCTTGGCGCTCCAGCCTGTGCTGTAGGTGTCTGTTACCAGAAGTCCCACATCCTACTCAATCTGTCTATATATTAATATACCTATTTATTTTATGTGACTTTGTCTATTGGAACATGTAATTATAATAGTAACAACAACAGAAACAAATACTGCTTATAGAGTATAATAGCATATATTAGCCCATTAATTCTCACAAGGACCCAATGAGTCCTACTCCTTTTATTGTCTCCACTTTACATATAAGGAAACAAAGTTTAGAGAGGTTAAGAGGTCAAGAGAATTTCTCACATTCACAGAGGCAGCAAGTGATAAGGTCCAGGTTTGATTGTACTTAATTTTGGCCACTGGATGGGTGAATGAGCAAGCATTTACAGCATGTATACAATGGACAAAGTGTATCACTTCTATTACTTCCATAATAGAAGCTCCAATACTTTGGCCACCTGATGCGAAGAACTGACTCATTGGAAAAGACCCTGATGCCGGGAAAGATTGAAGGTCAAAGGAGAAGGGGGCAACAGAGTATGAGATGGTTGGATGGCATCACTAACTCAATGGACATGAGTTTGAGCAGACTCTGGGAGATAGTGAAGGACAGGGAAGCCTGGCATGCTACAGTCCATGGGGTTGCAAAGAGTTGGACATGACTTAGTGACTGAACAACATTCCTCCCAATATTAAATCCCCATTTAAAAAGTGAAAAGCTGCATGACTTAACAAAAAATCCTATTGCTAACAAGTGGCAGAATCTGAATCTGGAGACAACTTCTCTGATTCCCAGTCCTGTGTTTCTCCTGGGACAACTGCTGCTATCTTGTTGGGGTTACTTGGTTTCTTTATTAGGACAGAATGCCTCTTTATGCACGGCTTTCCAGTTGGTTAGATTTCCAATTGGAAAATAAAACTTTCTCACTCATAACAAAAACAGTCACAAAGAACTTAGACTGAAATCTGGACATTCTGGTTAAAAATAAAGTATTGGGTGGCATGTAACCTGAGATAATATCAGAACACGATCAATCATCTGTAAGAACCAGCTGTACTTCAAAAGAGATGATTTTAAGGCAGGCTCATAAAAAGAGCGGAATCTGAGATTTGAGAACCAAGTGAATGGGCAAATGGCCAATCTTACAGGATTCCGAGTAGAAGAGTGCCCAGAACCAACACAGATCTCAGAAATGAGAGGTGGCTAAACTCCACTATTTCCACAAAGCTGAAAAGAATAGTGACCTCCTTTTCTGATCTGCACCCAGTCCCTCATTCCCTCAGCTCACCCCAAATAATGCCAGAATAGGGGTCACAATAAGAAACTAATGAATAATTTGTTAAGGTGTGTGTGTTTTCGTATCAGGATAACTATGGGACTGAGTGTGCTGGGTATGGATGGGAGGTTGCTGAGGACAATTCTCACTTCTTTCAGAGTGGTCCAACAATGTCAAGTATATTTCAGGTCACTCTCAATCTGGAAGATCCTTGAAGATGGAAGGGTTTAGAGCCCTGCTTTATTTCTTAGGTTCATTCCAGAGCTTGCAGTTTCTAAAGTATATTCCACGAGTCATCAGTTCCATGAGATGCTCCTCACAAAATGGGGGTTGTCACCAAGTTAGTCTGGGGACAGCTGTACATTCTAGTCCCCTCTTAGAGATTTACAGTGAAGTTTAAAGGCTCTGATAATTCCTACAGTTGAGAAAACTGCTTAGCTTGGTTTATCCCAATGTTTCCAAAGTGTATTTGGAAAGGACAGCATTTTCTTTCACGTAGTTCTTGTGTGCATTTTACAGAACTAGTATTCTTCAGAACACAGTTTGAGCAACTCCCTAAGTCACTTGGAAGAGGTAAATTCTGCTGAGTGAGCTCTTTTATGGGGAGCAGAGAAGTGAAGAAAATATTCATGAACATGTAGAAA